>NC_139765.1:44510953-45167739 GCF_965231275.1 Zosterops lateralis
TAAAAAGATCAGTGTTTCTGAGTCACAAGAACTGATCATAGGTGGAGGGCCTGTGATGGTGTTATGCTCCAGCTTAGAATTTTGGTGTCACCTTACTGGCAGGGTGTTTTTCCTTCATTTTTCCTATCCTTATTCCACTCACCTTTTTGTATGCATATATGGAAATCATTTCTGCATGGAATGCTTCTGGTAGGTAAATATTGTGAGAAAACCATTCTGAAAAAGATTAGAAGGTATCTTTGTGACCCCAAGTGCTACATGATACTACATAAGACCAGAGGTTAAGAAGAATATTTTCAGCCCTGGAAAACTTCAGGCTTCTGTGATTTCATTCTGAAGTCTCTAATCTGGCATTTCTTTTTTGTTGCTGTTGTTTTTGTTTAGTCTGAAGCCAGTCTTGCAAGCCTCAGTTCTAAGCCCAGGAAGCACAGCACAGGCAGGTGGCTCATAGCTGGTGTCACAGTCACAGCTGCAGGTTTCTGCTTCTGCTGTCACACTGCTCAGGAGTGGACTTGCCACCCAGGGAGGCCCAGGAGGTGCACACAGGACCAGCCTCCACTCCTCTAGGACAAGAACAAAAGCCCTCTGCAAGCTCTCTCACTGCACTTCATGCAGAACAAGGTGTCATCCTCCTGCTACTGCAGAGTACAAAAGGAATATTCCCTTTCTTAGCCTCACAAGCATTTTAAGGCTAGAAAAAGGTTCTTTTGATTCTATTATCATTTATTCATCTCTGTAGGACTAATTGTACATGTCAAATGGTGCTGTTACCTAGCACCAATTTATGTTCTCAATTACCATTACCTGTTAGATAGACTTGAGGTCTTTCAATGGGTCACCTGAAAGAAGCAGAACCTATTGTGCATCTTGATTCTACTTTTCAGAGCCTGTGCCACTGAAAGTCATTTTTTCACAATACATTTTACAGGTTGATTCCATTTAGATAGGTTCTAACCGTGTCATTTTCAATGTTTCATTATAATTTTTACAACCAGCAGTGTTCTCCATCACAGTCATGCTGATTCTCTTACAGTAAAAATGTCTCTAAAAATAAATTCCTAACCTACACTTTCCTTGGTGAGCATTGGTAAGTGGCAAAACATTTCTAACCTATACTAGAGATTTTCTGTAAGAAATCTTTCCATGGAGAATTTTGGATTGGAAAATGTTTGTATCCTAAGTTACATAAACTTTTTTGCATGCCTATATGAACACCACTTCAGCATGCAAATCCAGAATTCTTGCACTCAGCTATTTTTAAGTTCTTTGATTCCTAAAATGGTGAATTTCATTAAAAGTTTTACATACTTTAAAAAAGGAGAAAAAATAATCTTTAAATAACTATAGCCAGTAATTCATTTAAGGAAAGCTATATACCTATAGAATCAAAAGAGTATTTTTTCATGTTTTTCAGAAACAGCAATATATCACAACTCCTCTGAATCTACATATATATATATATATATATATATATATATAGGTACCACTTCACAAACACTTACATACTGAAATATACTGTCCATTCCTTCTTTCACAGAATGTTCCTGTAGAATGGACAAGAATGGATGTAACTGCATTTTGTCTAAATAATACTGAAACTTTCACACTAATTTTAAAGCTTTAACACTAAATTTAATTGAAGAATAACATGAAGAATGTTTTTGGCACATTAATTGTAAAAAAGCTCTTTAGCAATTTTTTGTGACGCCTAGTACCACTTATTTGTACATTATTCAAAATGATTTTTGAATTCTCGAATTTTAGACTGCTTGTTAACTTCTTTACAGGAAGCATTCAATGTTTTATTGAAAACATCTGCTTCAATTTGCTGTAACTGGTGCCTTGGCTACCTACTTGAATGTAAAGTTCCTTTGGGTGCTGAAACTGCAGAATAAGCAATTCTGGCACAAAAAAAAATAAAAAAATGGGAGTGATTCCTGTCTCAAAACTTTGTATACTGTTACTGCATAGCAAGTAAAAACATTTACTTCAAAACCTATAGATAAGTGTAGTAGGGAAATGCTTAAAATGTGTAATGCTGTGAAAAACACTGAAGACATGCTAAGACACTATTCTAGTTAACATGCAAAAGAAAGTAGAGGGCTGCAGCTACTAGCAAGCAAAATAATCCTAGATAATTTAGTGGGTATTCTGACTAAAGAACTCAAGATTTGGCACAAAGACCCACTGAGAGAAAAAAAAAAAACAGCAATCTGAGTAATCAATTGGAAAAAAATAAATAAAGCAAGAAGGTCTTTAGGGTCCTGACTACTTTTGTAGATTAAATTTTCTGTATCAAATCTTGGAAACTTCTCCTCCCTCCAGAAATTTCCTGTATTTTTTCCTGTTGGGGGCCTAGTATGAAGGTTTCTCCATAACACGAGTATTGCTAAGAGAAGACTAAGGATTCAAGTCCAATTCCATAGTGAAAATACTGCTAGATTCATTTTAGATTAACTTAGGTAAGTATCAGATAAAATAATGCAAGTAGCAGGAATGAGATGCAGTATTGCTCTACCACCTTAATTTTTGCCCTTTACTATCTGGTAACTATTTCCAATCTGTCCATGTCATTCATGGAGATTAAAACACTTGGATATTTTTAACCTTTTTTCTCTCACTAAAATATAGCCAGGGGTTTTGTTCATAGCTTCCATTTTATAACCAAATGTTAGAATTCATACGCCTGGGTGAAAAAAAATCTGTAAGACTTTCATTAAAAAAATACATATTTTCTAGTTTGGAAAAAGGTAGTCCATTTTTAATTGGCATCAAACATTTAAACCTTTATATGTACAAGCACATTTCTTAGTCTGCTGATTCATAGAGGTATGAACATATAATTGACATTATATACAAGTCATATCCTGTTTTTAAAAAACCTGCATTAACCCTGCAAGTTAACCACTAAAGCACTGTTTTATTTACATCACACTTAGAGATTCTCTTTAAGAAGGCATAGAAAACAGGCAATTGCTGAAAAATGGAGGTAAATATTTTTTTAATTGACTACTTATTTTTGTTACACTTGTGTTTTTAGGATGACTGATGGTTACACCGTCAGATAAAGCAGTAGGGAGCCATGCATTATCACTTGCAAAATTCAGACATTTCTATAAAAATGTCTGTGCAGTGATGTTTTAAGATGACAATAAAATGTATCATACAAACGCATGTACTTTTGGGAGGAGCTGCAATCTTAAATGTTTTAAATAAACTCCAGTCATATTTTCTCGGAAAGCAAACCTGGTTTCCTATTTTCTTCCATTATCCCTTATACTACTAAACAATGAAGAAAGATGCTTCAAATTGCTCTCTCTAGCAAGAGCAGGTTAACTACCAGCATTAAGGCCATAATCTGGCAAGAATTACTTCAAATGCTCGATTTGATTCACACGAGCAGTCATGTCCCAGCACCAGGCAGTTGATGTACCCAGGACTATCAGAAGGGCACAGACCACCATGCTGTGTTACCCCAAGGGAGCTGAAAGCACAACGTGGGCCAGATTTGTCTGAATCCCATCAGCTGCTGCTGCCACTGCTGCCCAGGGGAGACCAAATGCCTGCAAAGTCTCTTCCTGCACTTTTTAGATCTTTCTCTTCCCTGCCATGGCTTTCGTGTTCAGCAGTCTCCATCATAACTGCAGCCTCCCCTCCATCAGCCTAACAGGGCCAGGAAACAGGCTGCCTCCCCATCTGCTGCCACCACCTACCTCGCTGCTGGCAGGCATGCTAGGGACAGGTGGGCTCTTCTCCCCACTTCTGGTCTAGCAATAAAAAAGAGAATACAGCAGCACTACTGAGAGCAAGCAAATGTCTCACTAGGGTGGCAGCTGGGCTACAGATTTTTCTATTCCAGGTACTTGGTATCTTCACGGTTTTCAGCCAAAATGAAGGATAAAAAGTGTCAAGAAGCCTTTTCTTCTTCAAAAACTGATTTTTATGTAAATTTTCATTATTAAACTTCTATTTTTAAGACAGTGTTTATCTCAATGTTCTCCTGTAAGCTAAAAGCAAACAAGACAGTAATGGACCAGCTCCTCAGCTAATGGAAATTGGCAGTAGATGCTCTTAGAAGATAAACCTCAATTTTAGGTTTCCCTGGCAAAGCAAAAACCTCCTAGAAGTGCAGATTATAGCTTTACAGATTTTCTAGTTCAAAGTGAGATGACCTAAAGACATGATATCCTATACAAGAAGAAATTATGTTTTACTCGGAGTATCCTAACAAGCCTCAGGAGGTGTGTTTGGAGTCCAGCCTTCTACACAGAGATATTACCCACAGACATGTGGCCTCACCTCATGAACTGCAAACGCAGGGTAACCCACTAACTTGTTCCCCAGATTGCTTTTCTATTTGGAACTCAATAATCTGGGTTAGGGAAAAGTATTTTTCAATCTTCAGGGGACTCAATTCATGTGTGCCATGGGCAAAGAAAATGAGAAACTAACACAGCAGCAATGCCATAGTTCCTGAAATGGCAAGAGAGCTGCTGGAGCTGAGCATTTTCATATAATCCTACTGGACAATGCCACAGCAACAAGGTCATAGTGTGGCTAAGGGAGAACACTCTCAATGTCTATGTGTCAATTCAATACAGAGAGGTATGAAATAAGAAAAGTAATGTTGTAGCCATTACCTGCACCTTAAACTGAGTACTTTTTCTTCACTTTCTATAAGCATAATATTTTTAAAAAAGCAAATACAAAATACATAATAGTGCCATCAATTAACTTTTGCATAAAGTTTAATAACATTGTGCTGTGATCAATTTTGCTAGTCATTTATCCTAGCACTAGAAAGGATATTTATTTGAAAAGTGGAAAGGGGAATCAGTCTGTAAAGCCCTAAGACATTCCCACAGTAACATCAGTCTCACCATGACAACACCACAGAACAGCTAGGACACAGCCACAGGGCTCCTTGTCCCTCTGTCTTGGGTTTGAGCAACACCCCTGTGGTGCTGGACATGCCTTTGTCGCCCCCATAGTTCTCCCATTGCAGCCTCCAGCATCCTTTGTACTTGCTGTTCATAGCTAACAGGTCTGGCTGTGCTCAGCACTTGCAGTTCTTCCCTCTGATATCTCTTATCAGTGACAACCTTCTTGAAACCAGTCATTGATTTTGGGCAATAGGATTAAAGCTCTCAGAGGAAGGGGGCCTTACAGTGCTACAACTATGATTCTTAGCTAAACACTTACAAGTACCTGAGACTAATTCAGTCAGCCCACATGACATGTACTTAAATCCCAAGCTGTCTTCTGCCTGTATCTTGGCAAAGAACTCCTTCCAAAACTGGTATGTGTCACTTGAAATTCTGTGGCCTTTGCCTGTAAGCTATCTAAAAGAGTTTACAAGAAAATAATTTGGCTTTGATTTATTTTTTTTTCTCACTGTTTCGTGCTCTCCACAAATTCCTATTAATTTCAGACATCCTATCGAAGTGATTAACATTGTCTCACCCTGATGTGTGGGGGTGCTGGAATGGTATCATAAGTTTCTTAGTTGTAGGTTTGATGTGATTTGGACTTTAACCCTAGCCTGGTAAAGTTCCTGTCTTAGATTGTGCTTATCAGAGGTTGATAAGAGTTGCCAAGACAACTCTAATCCTCTGCCCTGGGTTTCGATCATCCTATTGTATTTTCCCCCATCCCATTGTATTTCTCCCCCACATGTCCACCATCCCCCAGACCCCAAAACCTTCAGGAGAGGTGTCTGACAGGGATTGGTGGGTCTCACAGGACCACATCCCAAATTCACCTGATTTGTTAGTGTTGTGTATTGCATTTTGACCTTACCCACCTGGCTTTGTGTGATTGGTCTTGTAACTTGTATCCACCCCTGAGATTTTGGGGGAACAAAAACCCCCTGTAACCGAGGCCAGGGGTCACTCCCCAAAGGCACAGGCCTGGAACCAGGGACTGCCCCTGAGTTACCCGAATAAAACCTTTTCTCCCTGAGCCTCCGGAGTGTCCCCTCTTTCAAACCACGGCCGAGACAGCTAAGGCAAAGGTGATGCGGAGCCAAAGACCCACGCAAAGGTACTGTTGAACGTATCAGAGCTAGCAGGGTGGCCCAGCTGACGCTGAGCTGACCTGAGAGACAGATACGCGAAGCAACACTGATTGACCTGCATATGAGAGAGCCAACTATGCTACAGGAGTTCTGGCAGCCTTTGATAGCAACAACCAGCAGGTACTCCGGGGTAGCTCTATGGATAAGCGAGCTCTTTGGTGTTCTGGGATACCATCCTTCTGGGATCTATGATGATTCCATGCCAACTGTTTCGTGATGTGCAAGACCTCCTTTGCCCTTTCTCTACACAGAGTGTGGTTTGAGGAACAACTTTCTTGGTTGTTAAAAGGTTTGGGTTTTCATAATTATCACCTTGTAATTACACCTAAATTAAGCATTTTCTATTCTTTGCCATTTCCTGGCTTAGAAGAAGGAAAAGCTTGATGAAGTCTACTTCCCAGAAGATAGAAGCAATGTGGCAGATTTAGCACATGGAGCGATACTTTTTGACCAGCTGCGAGTATGTTTAGCAATAAAAGTCGGAACACCATGAACTAGCTTGGATTTTTCAATTACTTTGATTTTCAAGCATTAATCCTGGCTCACGACACTTTGCAGTCACGTTGACTTGGAAAATATGGTTTCTATTGCTGCTATAATCTCACCTACGCCTCAGGATCCCAGCTGGAAGGACAACCTGCAGTAAAAAGGCTAACTTGAAAACCTTTTACAGACTGCATTCTTAGAGCAATTTTTTACATCCATAATTGGTATAACCATAATAAACTTTCTGCCTCTATATATGTTTACATAATGTAAACCTGTCACAGGTTACGCTGTTTAGAAGCTATAAACATTCTGAGCAAGTTCCTGATTTCCACATACATTTTGAGAAAGAATGATGGCCCCAAAGGATCAGTGTCTGAGAACAGCATAGTGGCCTTACAAATTTGGAACCTTTCCCTCCAGCAGTTCACAAAAGCTTGAACTTCCTGAAGATCACAGTATAACACTACAATCTTTGCCAAATATTAAGCATGACTACATTATAAATACACAGCTACACCAAATATTCACAGAGGATACATCAACATAAAGCCCACAAAACATATGGCCAGGTAGACACAGCTATGAAAGCACACTGGAGGACTAATATAGATCCACTATGGGCCTCACAGTTCTGTATAATAGTAACCATGGTTAGGTAAACAAAGTCTTTGTTGACCCTAAATCTTGCTCTGAAATTATGGTAATGATGACTAATCCTTGACTCTAATGAGCAATCAAACAAACTAAACACAGAATCCTGAACAGCATGTATTTTTAAAGCTCAGAGTAAATACACATTTCCAGGGACACAATAATCTGTATCTTGGGAAAAAGGAAAAGGAGCAGTAGCTAATTTGGATAAGGGTAAAGTATTTAATAGAAAGCTATTATTGTGGCTTTTAAATATATAAATAGCTGTTTCCTTGTTTCAGCTTGTAAAACAAAATGCCCTGTTTACAGGCATTTGTCAGCTGCAGACTGTAACTAGGTCCAAATTCAATAAATCACTCTAACTAAAATTAATTAAAGTTGTATTTTTATTCCTAAAGAATTTCTGCAAGTAATGTAAACTGTGTTGAAATTTCACATTTTTTCTGCAAAAGATTGATCAGTAAGAGAAAAAATATGTACTCTCTCCCAAAAGCCTTTTGACAGCACAGGCAATAAATTCACATCAAACTCTCTCCTGACACATGCAACACTCAAAGAAGATAATCCCAACAAATTGTATTATTGCTACAGTAATGTGATAATTTGCAGCTAAAGAGAAAATGGGTTTGTGTCTGTTATTTCAATGACACTTTACAGTGTTAAATAATGCTGAACATCCTTTGGACAACTGAAAATCTCTTCATCTAAGACAAGACAGCTGATATTTGTGAGACAAGTAGCTCCAACTTTGATTTTTGGATGTCATATGAGAAATACATCACTTTGTGGTAATGTTAGACATCAAAGCATTATTTACTGATGCAGGCTCCCAAAAGAGAAAATGTATTTCCTTTTGGTGATATAATCTCTACCTAAAGCAATACAGTTGGGAAAACTTCAGTGTGTGTAGGTACAGACTTTGAATATTTCAGTATGACAAGGGTACAAATGTCACATATAAATGACAAAAACATGGGACAGTCCTCAGACAGTTCCAGACCTGTAATTCCTTTAAAAAAAGAGAGGCAATAAATAAAGGCCTCTGAATTTGCTTGTGGCACAGAAAAACCCAGAAAAAAATTCAATATCAAGGATTCTGTAGACTTTCACTGGATTGAGCTTGTTAAACCGTGCCCTTTGCTGCCACCGCGTGGCCTTGCCGCAAGACACTTTTTGATACAGAAAAGTAAAATTTCGTTTCCTCCTTTCAGTCATGTTTCAAATACAGCCTTTAATAAATAAGGCACGTTGTTTATCTGTTACACAGCTCAAAGTCACTGCTCAATTTCAAGAATCTAAATTACCTAAGATAATAAATAAACACTCAAGTCCCTCACTTTAAAAAAAAAAAGTATTCAATGATATTTTGATAACAGAATAACAGATATAGCCACCAGATATTCAGCTCTGACTACAAGAACAGCGACCTTATGTATGGTGGGTCAGTGCCCTACAATGTGACGTTCCTAAAAGGAAATATCACTGAAAAAAATAGTGACTTTAAATTTAAAAGGACACATTCCAATCGGTCGCAAAATTTTTATTTCAAATAGTCATGCTTTCACCCAGCAGACAGCTGTATAATATATATTCAAACACCAGCAACTTATTCATATAATTATAGAATTGCTAACATTGGAAAAGATCTCCATGATCATCAAATCCAACTGTTAACTGAGAACCAGCGTATTTACCACTGAACCATATCCACAAGAGCCACATGTCTTTTGAACACTTCCAGAGACTGTGATTCCACCACTTCCCTGGACAGCCTGTTTCAATGCTCAACAACCCTTCCTGTGAAGTACTTTTTCCTAATATCCAATACACACCATCCTGGCACAAATTGAGGCCATTCCCTCTCATCCTGTCAGTAAATGCCTGGGAGAAGAGATGGACCGCACCACACTACAGCTTCCTTTCAGGTCACTGTTGACAGTGAATCCATCTCCCCTAAGTCTCCTTTATTCCAGACTAAACAACCCCAGCACCCTCAGCCATTTCTCTTATGACTTGCTCTCTAGACCCTTCACCAGCCTCATTGCCCTTCTCTGGCCATGCTCCAGCACCTCAATGTCTTTCTTGTAGTGAGGGGCCCAAAACTGAACACAATATTCAGCTTGTGCTCCTTCCTGCAAACTACAGTCCCTACTGCTACATTTTTTTAAGCTATATATTCACACTTTTTTAGGTTTGCTGCACTAAGACACATATGAAGTGGCCTTAAAAATACTTTTAAAAAACCCTTGAATTTTGGCAACTGTAAAATATACCTTTTTTTAGATATGGTTATATGACAGAGCTTTCAATCACAGGTTTCTCAAGCCCTCAAAAGGGATTTTGCTGTAATCATCCATGCTGGTATAATGCAGGATGTATGACTTTCCTACTTGTGTGCCAGAAAGGGATTTTCATTGAAGAGGCCAAACATCTGACATAAAGAAACTCATGAGAATCCCTCTAATGCCAGCACTCAGGGAAAGGTGATCCAGACACATTGTAAGGAAAAAAAACAAACAAAGAAAAAGTAGAAAAAGAATGTTTTTTCACTTAGTCTTGTAGACAGGAAGGCTTCATAGCCCTTGTATTGAAAGATGTATAATCTGGGATGCCTGTGTCTCCTCGGAGCACACAGGCTCAAAGGTCATTTTCTCTCCACAAACACCATAACCTTCATGCACACAAACTCTGACCTTCATCCTGGAAACCAGCCTCTCTGATGACAGTCATTCCTGTAAGGCACTGTGGTAAAACATATAGACAGGGCTGTTCTTTTGCACAAATACAAGCCATGAAGGAAATAGCTTTCATAAGGATTACATTAACTCAAGAAAAACTAATGCACTCCTTGAAATACTTCCTTAAGGCAACATGGAGCAGTTGGCTTTGATGTTTATTGCAGAAACCTTCTTTTCAAAAGTACTACACATTGTTCTACCCCAACTTTGAGAGGACTGATCTAAGACCTCTATTTTACTGATTTAAGTTCTGTTGTTTGAGACTGAAACTCTTTGTTCCATATCCTTTCTTGCTGGAATGGAGAGACAACATGTCCATAATGAGTCCTAAGCCCACTTTGAAAAAAAGCCATGCAATTCCATGAGCACATTATGGTGAACCTCCCAAAAGAGTCACAACAAATCCAGAGCTGGGGCATAAGCTCCAGGAAAGGAGAGGCTTCACCCCACAGAAAGCAAGAGGGCACATTGCTTGACACAGCTATTTTACTACTAGGCCATGCCTATTTCCATGGATGTGGATGCTGATGGCCACACAATCTCTTCAGGGCAAATAATGGAAGCTTGTAACAAATACAGGAATGTGGACAAGGACAAATGAAATCTGATTTCCAGACATGAGTCAGGCTTTCAAAATTCTTAATGCTTTGTCTAACAGCTAGCTGGTTTTAGCTTACGGAACATTAGAACATACCAAATATATTAGAATATACTAAATATAAATCTTAACATAATACCAATAATAGTATGACTATGTAAATAGGGAAGCCAGAAACCTGCAATGCTCCCAGCACTCCTCATCCTAATTATCCCACCAGTTACTGAGCACCTATTCATATTTACCACATCATTAGTGTGATCATTTCATAAAACATTCAGTGAGTCTGCTGCTTTACCTGCCTGGCTCAAACCAATATATTTAGTCCTTGTAGGATCATCTGTGGATGGCAGGGAGAGGGAACTCTGCAGACCTGAGACGCTCTTGAGAGAACACATGGTTTTATTGCAAGGGTCATGGGTAAAAAGGGCTTTGCCTCCAGCCACCAGCCTCGGCTGAAGGGAGGCTCCAAAAAGAGAGGGAGAGAGAGCAGGAGGGTAAGAGGTGAAAGAGGTAAGTGAGGTGGAAGGGGTAAGGGAGGTGAGCGAGGTAAGAGAAGTGGGCCAGGTAAGAGAGGTAAGGTAAAAGAGTGAGGACCTTGTTACAATACATTATATCTCCTTTTGTGTTGAATATTCTAATTTACAGTGACCAACCGGCACGAGATACAAAACCTACAGACTTTGCATAAGCCTATGAGAATTACTATATCATTGTATAATCCTATATTTAAACTCTAAAGACTACTTTTCTTATCTACCTTTTCCCAGATACCTTAGTTGGGCTACACCCTTGGGTCCCTTGGTGTCCCTTTGTTTGTTATCACTCCACCCATCTTCTAGCTAATCACTGTCTTCCTGCCTGCCATGATCACATCTCAAAGCTGGCTTTCATTTCTATTTCACTCATAGGTTTTACATTTTCAGTATTTCTTGCAAGCAATCATATTTGTAAGCTTTTCCTGCCTCAACTTTCCCAACAAGTCCTCATGTCACAATCTCTCCATTATCCCAGTTGGTCTGTTCTTGTGTTCATTCAGTGACAGCCACTCTGCCCCCTACTCATCTTTTGCTTTATGTCCCATTCTTTACAGGACTTTGAACGCTGTGCATTTTTGGTGACATGCTTAAGATCTGTAACACACCACACCATAGCCCATTAAATAACTCATCGGTCTGTTGGTAGGGCTCTGATAGTCTGTTAGGAAAAAGGAATTTAATTATTTGCATTGTTTTTCAACTCTTAAATACTTTGGATTTCTTATTCCCTGGGAAGTCTTCAGATGCTATCTTGCCTTTCACAAGCAACATTGCTGTGGGGTTTTTGTCCAATGAACTCATTTTGTACTTACTAGATGACTAAAAATATAGGTTTTCTCAGGAAAATCAACACATGAAAGTGATGGTAATTTTGAGATAATAGGAGAAAGCAGGTCTTAAGTCAGAAAAATAATATGAAGAGGTCCATTTAAAATAAATCCATATTTAATAGATAGCTGTTATTCCCTCAGCCAAACACAATTTTGCTCTGTCAGAGCACCTTATGGGGAAAAAAAATTTAAGAATATTATAAACAAACTGGATCAGCAAATATTATTGTACATAACCAAAACAGAACTATACTACCCATTTAATATCCATGAGCTTCCTAAAATTTAGATGTTTCAATTACTTTTAACTCTGAACTTCCTCCCCAGGGCACAATAGTAATGCTTAATCTGGTAAACCACTCAGCCCTAACTTCAAATAAAATTGATTTAGCTATAATTTTAATTTTTTTTAAAAAAAAAGGTACAATGTTCATTAGTACCATGATTTAACAGTTGCTAACATTAGTCTAGGACTCTATACTTTTATCCTCTTGCCTAATTAACCAATTAAATTACTATTCTACCTAAACACAGAAAAAAAAAGCAGAGGGAAAAAATGTTTACAGTAAAGCATATTCTAGAGAAAAAGACACAAAAATAAGTTCTGGAACCTACCTCATATTCCCTGCCATAATGAGGAACAGGTTATAAATGTGAGAAAATATGAAGAGGAACAGGATGGTACTGAAGAACATTGTCATCCAAGACCCATGGTCCTCACGAAACATTTTCAGACGGAGCAACTGACCTATGGTAAAAAAACGATGAGAAGGTGTAGTTTAGTCAATCAGTAAATACATGTTTACATTGTAATAAAACCAAAATAAAGTACAAAACTGTATTTCTTCCTATATCTAATTATTCCACTGTGTTTGAGGAGGACAGACTTAGATGCAGATGAACTACCCTTCTAGAGTTCAGCATGAACAGGTATTATTGCTACAAAATTACAAATTATTTGCAATACAAAGGGGAAAAATAAAAGAATGCAACAATAACTTATTAATAGCAGTATTTTTAAGAGATGATGAGAAAGACCACAGGCCATAACAATGCATTTCAAATGCTAAAAAACGTTACTGATTCATACATAATTTTCCTTTTTTGTGTCTAAGACAGCTTTTCATGTCTAAGACAGCACAAAGTATTTCAGGTTTGTCCACTGACAAATATTATTTGCTTCTCTAATTTAATCTGGAAATCAAATTATGAGTCTGTGTAGAATTCTGCACTGTATGTTTTTCTTAGGCCTAATCACTTTAATCATATGATATGGTATTACACTTCATTCTGCAAAGAATACCTTTCTTCAAAGAATACTGGTGTGTCTTGCCATTTGAAAAGAAGCTCTGCTTGTTCTCACCAGTGGTGTTAAGTGAAACTTTCATGATATTTTTGTTGCAAGCATATTTTTTCTGGGCTAGCTTTTCTTCTCTGTCATCTCTTGCCTTTAGATAATTGTTTAGAGTATTGAAAACCTCACCAGCAAAAGAGATGGGAATTTGCTTTTGCAAGGCTGAAAGTACCACACCAGAGCCAAGAGTGGGTAAAGAAAGACAATGGATAATTCAAGCAGCAAGGCAAAGAACAGCATCTAAAAAGGAGACAGTGCAGTCTGGTGCTACAAGATGTCAAAACAGGGAGAACACAAGTAATATGAGGAGCTGGACAGGAGGTGTCAAGAGAAGTGATATAGCAGACTGAGACATGAAATGGTCTGAGATGGAGGTGATTTCTCTGAGTTGGTTGTTGAACTACGAAGCCCACATTTAGCATTGGTTAGGGCTGGACACAGGGGGAATCCATAAAGTGGAAGAAAATAATAAAAAATTTGAAGTGCTCATTCAGGCAGACAGAAAGATCCCAGGACTGGCATTTGCTGCTGACAACTGAAGATGGAGATGAAGGTTTGGGGGAGGAAGACTTGAGGACCTGGAGCAGACATGGGCTATGGGCTGAAGAGGTAGGGTGTGACCTCTGGATTAAGCAGCTGGAGGATGAGAGTTCTTTGACAAAGCTGAGACTTTGGAATGATGTGGGAACCCTGAGGCAGGAGAAGTGACAGGTATAAGGGTGTGGGCCTGTTATTTCTGCATCTGAGAGATTTTAGCCTGCTAGCAGCTGCTAACTTTTCCCAAGGAAATATTTCTCAAGAAAGCTTCTTCTCAAAACAATCTTAGCAAACAACTATCCTTTCTCAAAACAATCTTTCTCCAGGTGGTGTTTTGCTGTTCCTCTGGTTTAACCAACAGGATTAGAGAGGTGTCATTCCTATTCAACAATCATGTCAAGTCTGTATGAGAACACCTTATAAAAAATAGTAAGAATTAGACAATAAAGTGTCTTTTCTATGCTCTTCACCTTCTGAAACATTTGGAGTCTCTCATCTTTCTTTCGTGTCCTACAGCAACACAAGGGAGCTGAATGAAGCTCTACAATGGGACAAGAGCAACATAGGTCAACAGACCAGTCCAGTAGTAGGGCAGCAACAAGGATTCAGTGAGTGAAGAAAGGTGAAGAAAGTGCAAACACACATATATATACCCCAAGCCCCTGTACTCTTCTGTGCTTTCACTGCTGGAAACCATGACAGCCCTAGACCTAGCTGGACTGCAGATGTCCCATAAGTCTGTCCTTCCCTAAAGAGCAAGTGGAGGCTGCTATGGCAATAGCATATTATCCTGACTTACTGAGAGGAGGGGCTTAATGATAAAAGACATTTCCCTTGCAGTTTGATACCTGCTCTCTGAACAGCTGCCATTGCATATGGAATATTACCAACACCTTGGATAACAAACAGTACTTACAAAATAGAGTTGTAATTTCAGGAGGTCCTGATTAATGGAGAGAAAAAACACAGCCTGGAATCTAGACTTCTGTAAAACAAGTAACTCCAACTTTTCTAAAACAGGTAAGAGAAAGATTTAATAAATATTCATTGCACCTGTACTCTCCAAAGCATTGCTTTTTCCTATTTAGTTATTACACACTGATTCATACCTAAAAAGATGTATAAATTTCATATTCTTAAAATAATTTTTTCATAAATACTGTCTTCAGTAGGCAATTTTTTCCACTTCAACTTTCCTTCTACTGTAGCTTGTGTTTGCCATAGTGCACTTCATTCACTCGCAAGCAGGGTTCATCAACATAATTTTTTAAAATTATAATTGAAAAAAAATGTACTTTAATCACAATACTGATATATAAAAACAAAAGGAATTGGATTTTAGCACAATCTTCTTACCTAACTGCATACAAATGTTGCAGATATTATTTATTGTTCCGCCATACCAGTATGTATAACATGCTAAATGCAGTTATAGTAAACTATGTTAAATGATCCACCTAACGCTCACATTGCTTTATATATCCTTTCATACCAATTGAGTTGAAATAAAAATGGGTTGCATCAGATGATGACATAACAGGTAAGTTGTTAAAGTAAAAATTGAAAGTAATGCTTTTTTATAACAAAACCTAGGACTCCATATAATGTTTTTTTAATAAAATGAGCTAAAATGTTACACTTTGAAAACACACATAACAGAAATATTCTGAGGTGTGAATGGTCAGAAATTTGAAAAACCTATCTAGTAACTGGAATAGACTTGTACTAGATTAAAGTACAACTCCAAACAGCCCAACAAAATTCTCAGAGTAATTCCAGAAAAATAAAACAGTTCATGTAAAATTAGGGCTTTTACTATAAAGAATAACAAACAAAAAAAGTAGCAAGGGGCAAAGAGAGTAGATAAGGAATAATATTACACAAAATAAGTTTTTGACTCAACTTTGTTTTTTATGTTGTTTGCGTGGTTGTTTTTTTTTTTTACTTCAAAAAAATTAGTTGCTTATTATAAACTTGTTAAAAATGTAAAATAAATCAGGTACGACAGACAAGAACATGGTTATTAGGATTTATTTACACATAAAAAATGATATACTTAAAAAACTACAAATAAACATGTTATGCCTAATGGACCTTTGCAAATGCAAGTTAAATGCCATATGAACGACTGCCAGTGATAAACTGTGAATTAACTATACACAAAAATCAAGATTCTCCTATGATAATGTTTCCTAGCTCCATCAGACATTTCCTCAAAATGTAATTTTTTACTGGAAACAGGTCTTTTTATTTGCTCCAAGGCTTTGGAGAGCACATCAACAGTACTATGGGAACACAGGGTAGCAGAGATTTAGGTGTTAAGGGTCCTGCAACAAACCAGGCAGTATTTTTTTCCAGTCCAAGAGAAAAGAACTCAATAGGCAGATACAAAAACTTGAGTCAAACAGATCACTTTTTTAAAAACGAAAGCTTTTCCAGTATCTTTAGATCCACAGCCCATAAGATGTTTGAACTATTAAACTGCAAAAGCAGAAACAAGAGAAACAGCAAGTTCTTACCCATGCATTTAGCATGCTTTCTTGTCCTAATTATGAGTGATTGAAACCATAAATGTCAACCATTTCCAGGGCATATTTGTAATATTCCATTACCAAGCTCTTCCTTGAATCAGGTGTAGTCCTTTAATTCTGGGTGCCTCATCAAGGGATTGCTCTTTCTGCCCACTTAGTGCTCAAGGTCATCTCTACCAATGACTGAAACTGTTCAAGTGAAAAATTAACTTCAATAAATGGGAAGTATTTTTTAACTTTTGAAAGTTTGGAAAGTCTGATTTAGCCCATACTAGCAATATATGCACACTATAATGCCATGGTGCTGCTGTTCATTCTGCCCCAATACAATATGCATATGTGTGTTGGCTGGCTTTGCTTAAGAATACATGGACTTAGCAGTGAATGCTGTAATGCTCAGAAAAAGATAATTTTCTTAAAATACAGATGCAAAATTTTGGATTCGAACTGTGAAAACAATCTAGTAATTTCCTATAGTTTGAATTATTCTGTTGGTGCTAAGACAGTAGACAGAAAACTTGTTATTGTCTGATATAAAAAAGGTCACTTCTGATAATTACTACAGCACATATCTTCTGGACATCAGGGTAGCTCCAATGGCTTCAGCATAGGGCAAGGCATGCTGCCTGTCTTCCTGCATGAAGTCAGATTGCATCTTTGATTGTATAAGGCTTTAAATTCTTCTCATGGAAGACCAGGAGATCCTGGAATAGCACCAAGCTGAGGGTCAAGCCCCTTGTGTTTTCCTCTTGCTTATTAAGTTACCTCAGGAAAGATTCTTTTTATCTCTGCACCTGTTCCTGTGTCTACCCTGTGAATCACTCACTTCAATTGCAAAGCACAGTTTCAAGAATTCAGTCTTATTTATGGTCTCTAAGCTCTAAAACAATACAAAGAAATAATGGGAGACAGGAAATATATTTTACAAAATTCAAACAGGAATTCCAAGGTAGACATGTGGGAAATGCCTACACAAAGAGGCATATTTTCTAATGACTCTCTGAGCCCCAAATGCACCTTACACAGCTGGACAGCTCTATCCCTTCCAGTTACAAAACCAACTTCATACAGCTCAGCCCTGAGTGCAGCCCAGTAAACTGAAGGTGTTGAAGGAGATAGGGGATTTTGTTTTGTTCAAGTCTGTGACTGCCCTAATGCAGTTATAAGGCTGCACATCCAGACTTTATCTGGCCAACTTGAAGCAAAGCAGAGCAGGTGGCACAGCTGTTTGCCTCCTCCATTTAGGCCTACCTATAGCCCTTGACCCCTTGAAGCTTAATAAGATCAGGAACCTGGCATTACAATTCCCTCATGCAGCTATTGCCATACTGTTTGTAGCCAGTTTAGAACATATTCATACTGCCAACACAACTTGGAATCAAATGTCTGGTGCCTTCCTTTGAAAGTAATGAGTAGGAAGGGAGAGAGGCAGGAAATGCCATTTAATTCCAAAACCACACAAACTCTAGCCAAGAGGATTTTAGGAAAATATAAACTTCCTATACCTATTCAAACTAGTTTTAATTGAACATACCATGAGAAAAGGTTACTTAACTATGTTTTGCATTTTAAAGAATTTATAGGGATATCTTATAAATTTCAGCAGAAGAAAACAATTACACTGTTTGTGCAATATTTTATATTCACAAAGACTATGAAGCAGGGAAAGTATAGCTACCCTAGGTTAAAGTCCAGTGCTTAAATACTTTAAAAAATACATTTACAGAACAAATACTCCCCACCTGTGAAATACGCTGTGAGTAGAACAGATGGTTTTCTATCTGCATAATTTCCTGGAAAGTCATTTGACTGCCTTAGTTGCTGAGCTTCTAGAGAAACCACTCTCCTTCCTAATTTTGTTGAGTACAGTCTAAACTAGCTTTTTGTCAGGTAACTGAGTGGACTATAAACTCGCAAAGCACAATAATGCAGTCTTTATTTAGCAGGTCTTCGCTGCAATTTCTGTTATATTTTGACCCATGTGAACATAACTTTTGAAAAGGTATTATCTTCTTGTATTAAGATATTATTGACACGAAAGCAAAGCATGACGTTAGGGGAAAAAACCCACTAGTACACATATTGCAGATGTTTCAAAATTTTCCATGAATCCATAACATTCTGAAAAGGTTCCTTCTTCCACTGAAAGTGTGGCCTGTACTGATGAAAATTTTCTTCTGTCATCCTAGCAAGCACTGTAGTGGACTCTGATATATAAATTGCTGTTTGGATGATCTTCACACAAAGCTTCTACTTGGGCAAACCTCACAGTTCAACATCACTTGGAAATTTTCTAGAAACATAACAAACTGCAACTGGTGACAGATCATTTTGACAGAATATTCCAGCCTTTGGTTTCATTAGGAGTAAAAAATCCATTGGAATTAAGCATAAGACTTTACAAGCATTAAAAACTTGTTTTGAAAAATGCATTGCAGATCTATATTCCGTAATAAGAATTGATACAAAGTAGGCCATAAAGTTAGACAAAAAGAATATTCTCTAACCCTACCAAAGCACAATCTTTTAATCCTGGGGCAAATATTTACAGAAGAAAATAAAAGAAAAAGGTCAAAAAAAGCACTCTGTCTAGTACTTTAGATTAAAAATTTTCTGTGGCCTTCACCAAAAGCAGAAATTCATCCTCATTTTTTTTGATGCTGTTCTCTTGATCTCAGTCACAGCTCACTGCACAGCTGCCCACATGAAACTTGCCCCTAGGCCCCATATGAATACTCAAGGCAATCAAAGCAATGATGGAATGAGCATGGGCAATTACTGTCCTTCTGTCACCTCCTCTGCTTTTTCCAAAGATAGATACAGACACATTAGCAGCCAAGGGACACTGCTCTCACTTAGGAGTGCACACTTCATTTCTTGCATCCATCATACACTGCAGTAAACAGCAGAGAGGAAAGTATATAAAGCTCTGCATGTAAGTTCATGAAGATCTGCTTGTGTGGGTGCTGGAGAGTAAGCTGTGTTACCTACTTGGAGTTCACATTTTTTTCAGATAGAGGAGAGAGTTTGTACATTATACTCTGTTCTGGATTCTTTTGCCAGTTCAAACACACTGAATTTAACTTCTAATGTTTGAATTTTAAATGCAATGTATCCAACTCAATTTTTATTTTAAAAATAAAATAAAAATTGGTCTCTCTTTTCCCTTCAGGCGTACTCCGTGGACAGATGATGAATGGTACATGCATTATTTTCATTTGCAACAGAAATCCTAACCTGGAGTGGTACTGTTATTTGCTGGTTCTGGTTTGCCTTTTCACTTTATTGACAGGATTTCTAGGCAACATACTTGCACTACGACATTATGTTTACTGCATGAAGACATGGACTACCAATACCATATTTCTCTTTAATTTGGCACTGTGTGACTTTACTTGGACTCTCATAGCACCTTTTTCAGTATATTATAATATCCAGAAGTTTGCTGTCTATTTCAGCCAAGCATTTTTTCAGATCATAGGACTATTTTTTAGTATTAATATCTATGGAAGCGTGTATTTCCTGACACTCATCAGTTTTGACAGATACATAGGTGCTGTCCATCCCATCAGTTCATTAACATGGTGGGACAAAGAAAAGGCTGTGTTTTGCACCATCGGGGTGTGGATCTTCATAGTGATTGCATCGCTGCCTGAGATTTACTACACCATGGTTGCAGCTAGAAGACAGCATGACATCGTAAATTACCTGGACAGCACTGATGAACCACTACAATTTGCTGTGCCATTCACATTCTCCAAAATTGTATTGAGATTCCTGATTCCAGTCACAGTCATCTTTACATGCTATATGTTGACTCTCAAAGCATTACTACAATTCAGTAAACGTCAGCAAAGAAGGAACGGACTTGTTAGGCCTCTGTTACTGATTTCAGCTGCTATGATTGTGTTCGCTGTTTCCTTCATACCTTACCATGTTATGATGATGGTGGTAGTAATTTACAGAATTAATTGTCAACCACCCTGTGGGAACATAAGCACATTAGGTGCCATTTACAAAGTCACAGAGATCATCTGCAGCATCAACAGTTGCCTTGACCCAATCATTTTTACAATAGCAAATAAGACATTCTATCAAAGAATTAAAAGTATAAAATGTCATCCCAAATGCCAGTACTGCTGCTGTCTGACAGGAAGGGTAAGCAACATCAGCCTGTCCCTGAGAACAATGACTTAAACACCAGTCTACAAAGACCTGCATCTCCAACTGCTCCTTTGGCTTCGTGTCATCAGACCCATTTCATATTTAGTCTCCTGTATTATACAGATATCTCTCCAATAGACAAGAACACACAGAAATGCAGAGTAAAACTTAACACAATAAGAAACACTAGCAGCTCCTAGCTTTACAGAATTGGCATCTTGAATATTGTTAAATACCCTAATTTATTGTGAAATAATACTTCTATCTGTATGTACATGCAACATGGAATAAAAAAATGATAAAAAGTTCTAAGTAAAAGTTCTAAGTTCTCCTTTAATTCTGGGCGAGAAAAATAGAGATTAAGAGCAGACAGTGTTGAGGAGCCTCCTTACAGTTTCCGTTAATTATTTCTTCATCTGTTTGTAAGTGCTGCTGTGATTGTGATTGTGCAATTAATAACTGTCAGAATGCTTATAGCTGAACTGCTTGAGCATTTGCAGAGAGGCTTTCTACAAGTACTTCATTTTAATGCTGCTTGCACTAGAGTTCCACTGGCAGTGGAACCTCATTAACCCAGGAAAGTGCAGCACATTTCAAAAAACAAACAAACAAACAATAAATAGTGAGATAAAGTCCCTGAGGATAGTCAGAGCCACAGTGAATCTGCTCATGAAATAAACAGGCATGGATTACAGAGCTCTGCTAAGCCTTCTCCCAGGCAGCAAGGGTTCCCCCCAAACCCCCTGCAATTACAGATGTTTGTTACTAGTGCTCCACTTCAGGGGAGTCTGTGTTTTGCCATGAACTCTGAAATCCCCAACTGGGAGAAGTCTGCCCTGGAAAAGCTCTGAAATAAAAAAGTGGCTGAGCTGCAAGAAAGGTAAGAGATGCCATTACACAGAATGCTTCTTCTCCTGTTCCTTTGGGGTCTCAGCATCACAGTTTCAGGACAGTCCAAGATAATTAGACTACAATATATTTTAGTCATTCAAACAGCACAACAGTCATCAGAACATCCACCTTAAAGAGTCATTAAATATGTCTTCTTTCATCACACTGTATGGGCAAAATAATCATGTTCTAATAATCAGCCACCTGCTGACTTGTTTTCTTGCCAAGTTCCACACATTATTCCACACATTAAATATGAAAGTCCATGTACCAACGAGCACATTAACTTTACTTCCAAAGTTACTGATGACAAAGTAGATTTTAATAGATCTTGTATGGTCTTAATTCTTTAATTTCCACAGTTTTAATATAATTTTCTCCTTGTATATATTAGAAAATTATTCTACTCTACATGGATATTCAATCTCTTTTGTTCTATGTTTCAATTGTATTTACTGAATATAGAGATATAAAATCTAGAATTTTTTTAATTGTAACTGTGACAAGAAAATAATCTGGTCCCAAGAATCTGAAACACTTTACAAGTGTTGGGATGTACTACTACACTCACAAAATCCCACAGAAAAATTGCATGTCAGTGTGTACTTACCTCATTATAAGTACTGCTTCTTTCCCTTGATATTTCTAGTTATTTCAATTTTTCTTACTTTAAAGTAATTTTTTTAAAAGAATATTTTAATTGTCTATTGGAAACATCCCTCCATGTCTGTTTGCCTCCATTGTCTGTGTCCACAAGTTCTACAAAGTTCATTAATTATCTATCAATAAAGCCATCTATAACAGAGGTCCAAAGATGCTCATGCATGTAAGAGAAAAGGGAGGAAAAAAAGAGAGAAGAAACAATCTAATGCTTCTAAAAAGATTAGTCTCAACCAGCCCTGAATAATGAAGAACAGAAGGAAAAAAAGCAGATAAGGGCATTGCTACAAAACACATCTGTGCCACAGTGCCTCTGCTGGCTGTTCTCCTGGCCTGGACATCTCACACAGCATGCCTTTGTCCTGGGCTCAGTCTAAAAGCACTGCTTTTTAGATAATCTTTAAAAAAACATCCTTCCATCTCTTACCATAAGCTATTCCTGTTTCTCATTATACTTAGCAGTGAATATACTCTAGTAGCTGATAAGGGTTCTAGACATTTGCGTTCCTGATTATAAATGGTTATATAATCAATTAAACACACTTTTAAAAAGCATTTTTGTTCAACTAGGCTGATTTTATGCTAATGTTGCCCTGATTGAAACCAAATGTTTTCTGCAAAGTAAAAGTTAAAAGGCACAAGACATCTGTTCATATTTACTTGCTTATATTTTTACTTTGAAATACATGGTCTTAAAATGTTTTATTATAATATTACCTGGATAGAATTATATAAACAAATAAAATTAAATGTTTATTCCATTTTGCTACAATAAGTGAACAATAAACTAAACAGCCAAGAGCCAAAGTAAACTTGTTCTACTATGACAAGTATGTCGCAATATTGGTTTCTCACAGATCTTTATTTGGATTAAATCTGAGGACATGATATTCAGTAAAATACCTAACTATTATTATGTTTAAACACATTATAGTATATTGTAATAATGCATTAGCCTACAAAACTGACTGCAAGATCTAGGTAGCTTTTTTGTACCTTATACAGATATTTTAACATCTTCATAATACATTCAATGAACACAGAATAGACCATGGCCTGAAAGATTTGACCTTTTATGAATGTGCTCAGCTGTTGTTAGAGAAACAACTTTGCCATTAACTTTACTGTCATTTAATTTACTGTACAATTATTGTACATTCAGCATTGTTTTGTAAGCAAAAATTGTTAAACCAAAAAAATTTTAAGTTGAAATTTTGCTATAAATTTCCCAAAGTTGCTACGGAAAACAATCTTTATATTCTCTATTTTTCTTTGTAATACTTTCATCTCACAGAGAAACTACTGAAATGTTTACTTGTTAAGACAAGAGCTTACTTTTTTAAATAAAAATGTTCAGATGTTCTTAAAAGTTCAGTTTTCTCTTCAATATACATGGGGCATAGATTTGAGAAATCACAATTGATCCTTTATAGTAGATTAAAGAGCATATACGGTATATTAGAATATATTCCAAGCAGTATTTTAGAATATATGAGATGGCATTTAGTAACACTGTGCCTATTACCCTTTCGGATATATTTAAACATTACAAGTATGAAACCTTCAGCATAGTCAGAAGATGAACTAGAAGAACTAGCCTAAACAACAGAGTAACAGTATTAAGGGCACAGATAAAGAGAAGAACATGGACTCTAAGATGATATGTTCTCTTGAAATTGTGCCAAGAGGGCCAAAGCCCACATGGGAGAGATAAAGGTGAAGAGGTGAATGAAAGAAGACCACCACCACGGCCTGGAGACCACCACCACTAAGGACTGAGCATGTCCAGAAGGGCGTGGAGTAATTACCATACCAAGCAAGGATGGGCGGGATCAGGAAATGAATATGTATGAAGAGGGCCTGTGGGATGTCATGCATATATAAGACTTCCGGAAATAAGAAAGGGGGCAAATCCCCTGGGGGGTATGCTTGTCTTTGGTGAAATTATTCCCCAGCATCTCGACGTCGATAAATACATACCGCTCTAACAACTAGTAATAGTTGTGGGGGGTTTTTTTCCATGACTTTTCAATACATAAATGAATGTATTCTGATATCAAACTTTTTCTTTGCCATGCCTCAGAATCACCTCACTTGGTAAAAAACTATAACAAACAATACCACAATGCTATTAAAATACTTCGCTATTGTACATTGCTTTCACCTGTGGAAGCCAAACCTCTTTAGGCAGGAGAAAAAATATGTCTAGACTGATTCTACAGCTGGAGGAACCACAGCAGAGGCAGGTGATATGGCTAAGTGCATCCTCTGCCTTATAAAGAAATGCAGCTTCTCCGCTCCTGCTTTAGAGAGACATCCAAGACTCTGAGTGGCCAAGTCTCCCTGTGCTCTGCCTGGAGCCTGCAATCAAGAGATGATGGGATGTGCTGGCCTCCTGCAGGGACCTATCAAACCTACAGCCCTCCCAAGTGCTCTTTTCAGGACTTCTCCCAGCTTGGCACTCACCAGCTCAGTCCCTTCCACTTCACATGAGTCAGCAGAGATGGGGCTTCCTCCAGCTGGGAAAGGTGAACCCTAATCAGGGAGCACTGCAGTTCTCAGCTTCTGCAATCTAAGGTAAAATGCAGCCTAATGTCACAAAAGGTAACAGTCAAGGTCTCAGCTACTGACCCAGCTCAAAAACTGATGTTCTCACATAGAACACTGTGTGCTAAGACAAAGGGAGATCAGGATCTCCAGTTTCCCACCAGTTCAGCCAACACTGGTCAGAAGACTGATGTCCATATCCAGATGTCTTTCCACTGGCCTTCTTGTACAGCCTGTCTTACCTGATTTTGGTGGTTTCAAGGGCCTTATCTGAACTAGAGACTGCAGGTGAGTGCACAGAGGTGAAATGCATAGCACTCTGCCTGCCTTAGAGAAAGAAATGACATTTTAGAAATGACACGTAGCCTTTAAAGATTTCTTGCTGTTTCTCAAAGAAGAAAAGAATAGAATTGTTTAAAAGTGCGCATTCATCTTTTAATACCAAAACAAGAACAGGAGGATGGACTTTTGCTGCTGCAAGGAAAGAACTGACATTTTCTTTTTTTATGGATTACCCAAAGACAAGAAAGAGCCAGGTGGTGATGGTCAGTGCCATCTGCCATATCAAACGTTGCAGGGGGGGTCCTGAAGGCACCCCATTTCTGCTTTACATTAATGTCATTGCTATTACCTAGAAGCAATACTTCAGGCTGTTGATTTGGAAGAGTTGTAAAATGCAGATAATGTGGGAAGACTTAAAGCTATGCCAGAATTAGTGTGTAGGCAGGCTTAATTCTGAATTTTTCTGTGCCTCTCAAATTCCATTATAGAGATTTAGTCTATAATTTTAATTTTAGACTTTACTATTACTGATGTTATTACTTCAGGTTAGACAATTGTGCTGATGCAGATAAAAGGAAACCTGTAAAAATAGATATTGATTTCTTGTAATGTTTTAGAACATTTTTTAGTGGGGAAGTAACTGAAAACCCTGCATTAGCAACAGAAAATGCTAACGCATTTGTTCCTGAGGTATAGATTTTTTAATTCTATGTGACTCAATCACAGGTTAAAAAATTAATGTGAAAAAAATTCTGCTTTTAAATGGCCTCACTGAATAATAAAAAAACAAGTTAGTTAAAGGGCATGTAACTATTTAATAATATTTTTGCACTCTTTATTCTTGTAGAATTTTTAGCATTTTTAAGAAACCTGGGATTTTAACTGCCAAACCTATGGAAGCAATTTCATGATCCTCTTTATTTTTTAATTTTAGAGCTAAGACATTTTATCACCATATATGTCATGCCTCCAGAAACTACATTTTCCTTCTTTGAATTCTTTGGAATCCAAACTTCATTGCAGATTAAAGAAACACAGCAATATTTTTAGCCTGTATAATGCTGATGCTGAACTCTGAAGGGAAGTGCTAAAATCTCTGTTCTTCAATACCAGTTCAATGATGCTCTGCAACAACTTGCCAAAATAATCAGGGTTTTTTTATACTGTTTGTTCTTTATGCCTGAAGCCAATTCGCAAGCTTATTTTTAATAATTAATAGAATTGCTTACAATGTATCTACTACAGAGGCCTTTAAAATAAACATTTATAAGAATTTTGAGTCAGATAACAAAGCAGATTAAACATTAGAGTTATTTTTTGTCCTCAATAAATACTTGCAACTCCGTTGTCTATTATGGAGACTGTGACTAGATCTCACAGCCAGGCCCCCCGAGGGGTTACTGAGCATGTCTGTGTTACCAGTGCAAAGCCAAGTGGAGAATTTGTCTTATGAGACCAAGAGGAAGTGCATTCCAGTGACAAAAAAGACAGTCTCTAGCTCCCAGTAGAGTACAGGGGTATGCCCATAGACCTGAGCTTTTCCAGACTTAGTGAAAACTGGTTTTTTGTAAACTATACACTTCTCAGCTGGCACGTGTATATGCATCCAGATCAACACTTGTCTGAGCACCAGAAAGGGATACAATCAGTTAATCCAGGCCCATGTCAGAACTAGTGTGTGCTGCAATCTGCACAGATCTTCCATGGGAAGGCCGATTATTATTCTGCCAGACTTGGACCAGCCTTACAGTCAGCAGTTGTACTTCTAACAAGTGACTGTGTAGCACTTGCAATATTTTGCAGAATATTGTCCCGGTGGTTACAGAAGTGGTTGACAACCCCAAAATTCCATTAACTTTGTCTTACTACCCCTTTGCCCTCCTAGCAGGGAATAGAGGAGGCCAAATTACTAACTATTTCAACAAACTTATTTTATGATGGTACCACCAAAACAAATTATACAAGATTATCTTTCATGGGCTACAATCTTCACAAGACTTTATTTCCGTTTTGGGGTGAAGTTTCCAAAATGCTGAAAATTTTCTTCAGAAATAAAAAGGTCAAGTTTCCTACTTTGAAAACTCAGGAATATGTTTAAAATGTTTATAGAGTCAAAAATTGAATAGCTATGTCTTCTTTTAAGCACCTGAAAATCTGAGGTTTTGCATCTGACATTTTTCACTCAATTGTAAAATTCAGAGAAATGTCATGAAAATCTAAGTCTGAATATGTTTCATATAGTTAGCTTCCACCAATGCACAAATATCCTACAATGACATAATATTAAGCATTGCTTATCTTAATTTGCCTTTCTAGAAATAGCACATCATTCATTTGTATTTTGTACACTATATAATCATGTCCAAAAAGGATTATCTACTACATACAGATTGAAAGAGACCACGGACAAGACTAAACAGTCATAGCCACTATATTTAGTAGTAACTTAGGAAAAATTGAATTTTAAATCATTTAATACTATGTTATTTTCAAAAATAACCAGGGCAAATAATATATTGCAAAATCTATGTTCACTAGGAATATTCTGGCTGGAGAAACTGTATTATAATAATCATCAAAACCGAACAAAGTAATATTTCCATGGCAAACTTCCTTTGGAACTGCTGTATAATGAAGACAAATTTCCATTACTAAGAAAGCAAAGGGGTGGGTCAGTTACAAGTAGAATATACAAAAATACTCCTTCAAAGTAACTGCATGAATACCTAGCAAACTACTAGTTCGGCAGGGAGTAGGGGAGGAGCAGAAAATAATGTAATTGAAAAATGTTTTAATTTTTTCCTATACATTCTTGGTTTTTTTTCCTTTGTTTTTAAATGAATTGTGAATTTAATCATAAAAATAGTGTACAGAAATATGCATTGCTATTCTTTATCTAGCATATTTAGCTCTCCTTATTCGGAGAACTGTTCAACTACCTGCCATGTTCACTCGAGACCACTAGAAGGTGCTCCTCTGTTGAAAGATAATTATTTCAGTCTGAATTGCTGTTAAAAGCTAATTTTCCCCTGATAACTGTGTTTCTGGCCAGTTGTTTGCACAGACTGTAATTGAAGCTGCTACCCCAGCTATAAAACAGCTGAGCCTCGTCTACTATAACCATTATCACTGCATGAAAATAACAGATCTATTATCACTCATTTTCTGATAAATCAAAATCCCACCTGAGCAGGACTCTAGTTAGTTTTGCTGCAAGGTGAGGCATGGAATTAGTGGTGGAACTAACAAACCACACATTTGGTAAAGTTAGAAATCACAGAATCATTTAGTTTGGAAAATACGATAATTGAGTTCAATCATACACCTAACACCACCAAAACCCATTCCTGGACTAAATTAAGGCAGAATGCACCCCTAATGAGAATTGGCATGCTTGTCTGAACAAGAGCCCAACATTTAAAAAAAAGAAAAAAAAAAGAAAAAAAAAAAGGCAAACAAACAAACAAACAAAAACCCAGAACAAAACTAAGACAAACATACAAAGACAAGCATATGGTCCACACCAATTCTACCAACAGTAGAACAACACCAACAGTATTGGGATATCAAACTGCATCTAGAAGTACAAGGATCAATAATTCTTCAATAATTCTTCTTTTCTACACAACCTTACATGAGCCTGAACCAAGTTCTGGTTTAGTTTGACACCCAGAGTAGCATTCTGATGACCTCTGGATACACACAGGCTGCCATGGTCAGCTCTTTGCACAGGCAGTGCAGCCCTCACCTTTGCAGAGACCACTGACTGCCTGCTCTGGTGTGTGCCCTAGCAAGGCAAGCAGAAACACAGCCTCAAGAGAATTTTTGCTTTTTTATCTGCAGCCTAAGAGATGGAAAACTGTAAACATCCCCAAGAGAGTAGCACTCCTGTTTTACTCTCTGAATTTAGACAAGTCATACAAAAGTGACCTCTAATTTAGATAAAAATTACTCTACTTCTGGCTGCCAGAGATAAGGCTTGTGGGACATAAGCCCCAAACCACTTCGAAAGTAATCTCAGCTGGAACCTATCGAGGATAACATGAAGCAAAGTGGTAGGCATGGAGAAAACTGTTTGTAAATACTTTTTTCTTTGCTGCATGAAAGTTATACAAAATTGAATGTTTTGCTAAGCCCTGAATTCCCCAGATCAGGAACTCCACAGACATTCCACTTAAAACATTAGTTTTCAGTTCCTCCTCCCTTTTCTATACCTCTAGCACATTACACCATCAGGTGTGAATTAAGATCCATACTTTTTGCCACTTTCATATGTGAGCATAGATTAGCAAAAGAGCTAGGATATTTGTGGGGTTTTATTATTTAAAACTGTGGTCTCTCAATTTTTAGGCCTTTTACTCAAGTAAGCTAAAATTAAATATTGTTGCTGTGACTCTGTAGGAACATGGTGCTCCATCCTGCTTCATCTCTTTACTCCCTCACTGCCCTAATTATTTTTTCATTATTTGTTTAGCATGTTTGACTTTACCTGAATCTTGTACAGATTTAATTTCTTCTTTGCTTCATAGTAGACAGACATTGCATCAGTGTCCCAGAAATAGAAGACATTATTTAGCATGTACATAAGTGAGCCTAAAAAGCCCTAAACAGCTGGCCACTTTGAAAGATCATACCCCAGTGCTGCAGATGAAAGCTGAATTCAAGGTCCTGCTGCTACTTCTACTCAGATGTTCAGCCTCCTCCTGGGAGACTCCTTTCCCACATAAAGGCACCAGGGCATGAGTTAAGGCATCCCCTGGCATGAGTTACTCAATGGAGAAAGGGACATTGCCTCCTCTGATGAAAAAAGAAAAAGAAGAATGCAGAAAATTCTGTTTTCCAGTATCTGAAATTAGGGCATGTGCCTCTCATATCTCAGCAGTCATATTCAGAAACCCTGCATTTCTGCCCTACCTGTGTCATAAGGAAAAATTACTCCTCCTTGAACATCACTCTGGCTAGTGAATACATTTACAAATTCTTTTTACTTTTGCCATACGTAAAATATCTATGAGAAATGTATGCACCACACTTACTATTTGCTAAATAGTTATTATATCTTGATAAGGTATTCAAAGTTTCTTAAGGACCAGAATACGTTGAGGGGTTTTGTTCATTCTGGAATTAAAAAAAATAAAAAGTTATATATATATGTGTATGTGTATGTGTGTGTGTGTGTGTGTGTGTGTGTGTGTGTGTGTGTATATATATATGTAACTTTATAAGGCAGTTGCACAGGCTTGGGGAGCGCACAGGCTGGATTCTTCATGGGCCACAGAATCACAGAGAGAGGAATATTGGTTTGTATGTGAAGGACCTTCATGCCACTCTTACAGCCTAAGGGGACCTTCAAAAGGACACAGCATGACCAAGGAAATCATGATCTCCTAGGGACTCTGCAGCAGGCACGTGGCAAGGTGATGTTCCACACTAATATCCTCTCCATCTCCTCCTTGTATGGGATCATGACACATGAAATTTTCCCCTGCACTAGGTTGCACCTGCACCATGCCCATCAGGACATATCTACTAAGAATAAGCTCACTTCTATTTCTGGAAATTGGGGAATGGAGACATATCATTCCCATAAGAGGCAGGCATCATTCCAAAATCCCTCACGGCTTCAAAGAGAAAGAAAAATCTGAGCGTCATGTCAAAAAGATCAAAAACGCAGATTTGACACATCAATACAAAGTAGCAATGAAGTTATTTTTAGTTTTCAGTCACTCAATGCTAAATATTATCTAGAGCTTTCCCATTATGGAAAATCTGACACATGTAGCTCTTCTTGCACTCTTAAGCTACTGCTTGGGGAGTGGGATATGCACCTCCAATAGAACCAAAGCTTTCATAGAAGGGAAAATAATCTTTTGTAGCTATTGCCTGTATCTGTCCAATTAAACTCTACAATTTACTACACAAAGACTGATTCCACAACTAAGCTAAGTGCAGACAACAGCAGTCTTCTCATTAAGTGTGAAAAGAGGAAGCAGTGAGATGTTATGGCTTCTCTAAAAATAGGTGTAAGAGAAGAAATTAGGAGGTTACTTGCATGCTTTTCATTTATATTTGAAAGGTCACTTGTGGTCTCCCTCATGAATGATGTAAAGTTTAAAATAAGCTGATATCTGAATTACTGTCAGCTTGCCAGAGCTGGAATCTGATGAGCCTGCAACTCATTCAGTGGCTGGCTGAGAGCTTCTTTTTATGTTACCTTTTTTAAAAAATTTTACTTATTTTTTAATTTGAGGATTCTGGCTCTCAGAATTGCTTGCTCACAGTCACTTGTGCATTATTATTAGCAAACTGTTAGACTGGTCACTTGGCACACATTTTGTAGCACCAAAATAATTTTACTGTATTGATTCAACATTTTACTGGTACAAAAGAGGTGAATTGACCGTGATGCAATCACAGCAGACCTTGAACAGCTTCAACAGTATTCTCTTGGTCATTGTCATTAAAATACTGAACAGGCTCTTGAAGACAATATTTTTCACCAGCTGTCACATTAGTTGTTTTCTATTAAGCTGAAGTCATCACTGGAAAAGAAAGAGCAGGAACAAAGTTGCTGGGTATTAAGTGACAGTCCTTACTGTAATGTAAGACGCAGAGCTGACAACAAAGAATATGCTCTATCAATCAGCTTAGAATTTTATGCAAGTATTGCCATACACACACAACTTGTTTCTACAGATGGTGGTATAACTGCTCCTATCACTACCATCAAACAAGAATGGGAAACAATCTGGCTGAAAAACAAGCATGAGAAAACCTTAACAAATCTATGGGAAGCTTCTTTGGCAAAACTGATCATATGGTTCATTAGCTATTTCACAAGCACCACTATGGAAGTGATATGCCAACACTAGCAGCAATACCACTGCCTGGATTTTACACTAACATGACCCCAAATATATCAAGATACTAACTAATCATATATGTGATATTGTATGAATTTATCTTGTTACCTAACATCCACTTTTTCCTATGTAGTGCAACATCATCCTGACTAAATCCCAGTCTGCCTAATTTCCCCTTGCAATCTTCATTCAGTTAATACATCTTTTAAATTTCAGCATAAAACCAGACACTGAGGAGCCTGCTTTTAAGATATTTGTGTGATCTTTTAGAGCATTCCAGATAAGATGTTTGACAAAAAAGAGTAATGTTCTCAGACCGCATAACCTTGGTGGGTGTTTTGTTTGAAATCATGTATCATGAAATTGCTCACAGCATGGCACTACTGTCCATTAAAAAATCTGCAACATTTGTGTGCACCCATTGTTCAGTGCAATTCCTACGAGTGATTTATTCATTTATTCCTGTGCCTATAAAGCTGGGATTATCATTCACTTTTAAACAAACTGCATACTGTGAACATTTTTAAGAGAGTACCCCATTAAATTCAACATTTATACAACAGCTCTAATGTACTTGCTGTATTATGATTCCTCCATTTTAAGAAATACAGATTTAGTTATATATATCTTGTTTTAAATTAAGTATTTAGTTTTTCCATCCACACCATTTAGAAAGGAACTTACAAATATAAATCTAAGCACACTCATTGAAAATTGATTCAAATACAAGTACAATACAAATACAAATATCGCCTCTGTAATCAGCCTTTTGACCAGATTATAATACATCTTTGGAAATAGAAAAATGGGCAGATAGAAACATGTATGTTTTGTAGTAAGTAAGTTTTTAAAAACTGATGTATCTAATATGCAGCACGAGATAAAGATTAGCAACGTAAGGACTAGTCAAAGCAAAAATGTTGGACTGAAAAAGGTAAGATATATTTCCAAGTATACTGCCAATTTATGCTAAATTTATGCTGCTAAAAGTCTATTCAAATTGAAGACTATTTTAGATTTATATGATAGATCATGTTTATCTATATTGATGCAAAATGTACAGCCTGAACTTTAGGCCAAAAACCCCACGACTGAACTCACAATTTCAGTCTGAAGAAGTGTAGAAGAGCAACTGTGCATATTCTGAGCAGATGCCAATTAAAACATACACTTTCTACACTTTAAACACTGTGTTATTTTCTGTACAATGCCCCAGAGCAATATGAAAAATAGGCAAATACTTATTTAGGAATATCTTTTAAGTCAAGATTTGAATGCATTTTTTGAATGCATAGTGTCATCCAATAGGTCAGTTTGTAAGCTCCCTCTGGTTTAAATAAAGCAGAAGATTAATCAAGAAATGACCATTTTCTCTTATGTCAAGTAATTCTCTCATACAGAATGAAAAACAAACCAGGGGTATGTATCTTTAGTTTTCATTTCCCCAAATTTCCAATATTCTTCTATGACCTTTCACTTTCCACTGCAAAGTAAGAAGCACAGCAGAACAAAATACCTAACTAAATAGAAGATACGCTTAGTGATGGATCAAAATAAGACAGTGGGTAACAGCCCAAAGACAATGTTAAATTCTACTTGTTCTGACCACATGACATGAAGATATAAAAAATGTACTAGATAAGGGCTATTTTCCACTGAAATATTTATCATGGGAGATGTTTATCAAATGAATTAAGCTATTTCTTGGCCAAAGAACAAAAGTAACTGTTTTCTAATCTTAAGTCATGAGAAGTGTCTTGAAGGATTCCCTGAATACTGCTCAAAGGCTGCAGCAGAAAACATCCCACTATGTCCTCCAGTTGAGATCTCTACTTCTCATCAATATAGTTTATCTACTCCCTTATCTCTCTGTAAACTCAGAGTGATGAAGCCTAAATCAGGATTCCAGCACCTGTCTCCTTCCCCTTTTAGACACATGAGATGCTTGAACTACTTTCTTTTATTGTTTTAGTCCATGACAGCCATGGCTATCAGGCAGTGACTGTCAAAGACAATAAACTGCATTCTGACACAGCTCTAGCTACACTATTTTTCTAGTTCCTGTGCAAACTCAGCAGCAAGAAATACAGAAGACATGGAACAAAAAAGCAGAAAGGGCAGAGAGAAAGAAAATCCTTCCTTTTCCTCTTCATTTAAAGTGAGATATGCAGACGAATCCTTTTCATTTTCAATTTGCAGGCTCCACTGTGAGCCAAGATCTGACAGGGAGGGAGAGATTGACTGGTGCTATCTGGCTTCCTGACTGCAGGAAGTTATACACAGGCCACAAGAAACAACAAGTCACAATTTCCCCTGCAAAGAGAGTGTAGCAGAGAAAAAAAAACAAAATAAATAAACATGGACTTAAAACCAGAGTTGTCCCAAGAAATTCAACATTAAAAAAAAAAAAAAAAAAAAAAAAGAAGTTAAATAGAAAAGAAAATTACAAAAGTAGCAACTACTTGGAAAAATAGACTAAAAACAATAAAGGGGTGAATTCATGAACTGCTTGATGCCAGAAGATCCAGAGGACATATTTGATAAGGACCTCAATAAAGAGGGATTTCTAGGCAATGAAGTCATTAAAGTAGTAGCAAGTAACAGGCAGAAAATATTTCAGCATGGGCTGTACAAATCTTCCAGAGACACAGAGATGACTGAAGCTGTAAACTCACATTCTCATCAAAGTGATCTCTATCCACACCAGCTACACAGCCACACCAGTCAGCAATACAGTCAGCTCTTCAGTCACACTGCCTGCCATCTGCTCACAGTGTATCACGAGCAGCAGCACATTTCCACTGACATTGTGTGGGTGCAGTCCCACAGCACTGGAGACAACACCAGGAGTGGCTGCCACAGCCCCAGCTGTCCTGGCTGCACAGTCCTTGGCCATCTCATCAGCACTGGCACTCAAGTGATCACATCAGTTCAAGGAGCTGCTGTAGACGACAGCAGAAGGAACTGATTTTCCATGAGATTGGCTGCCTGAGCTGGATTGCTGCACTGTCACATCAACAGCAGCATTGGCTCAAGGGAGGCACCAAAATGATGTGGCTGGCATTAGGAGGGTGGGGTTGTGACAGACCTACATTGGCTCAGATTGCCATGAAACTCAATGTGCAGCAGCTGGCTTCAAATCAGATTGTACCTAGACCCATGTTGCTTATCCAGAGCACAGCTGCAAATATCCACAAACCAGCACTTTTTCTAACCTTCAGGGTTAGGAATTTCTTGCCCATTGGTTTCCTCTCAGCGCTGACCCCACCTTAGTGCTGCCACAAACATCATTGTGGTCAGGTCAGACATGTGATCCTTACAGAAATAAAAGATGGATACTGCTAATACGGGTAAGTTCCCTATCCTGTTTCACTGAGCAACTGCACAAAGGCACAAAGCAGCAGACACTGAAGGCTGGACAGACCTTCTCTGTTTGGCAGAAAGACTGAATCAAGTCACTTTAAAATTTATGTTTAGCTACATATGCTATTCACTTACAAATCCAGAAGGAATTATCATAATAAGCTACCTAGATAGAAGATAATTACTCCATAGTCAGAAAAATGTGTTCTCAAAGAGAAAAATTCATGTCTTGATGAGGTCACATCCTATAAAAACTTGATCCACTGGTTGTCTAGCCTTTCAGATTTAAAAAAAAATCCTGGCTATTTGCCACTTCCAAGCACTGGACCTTGCATTACATATGCTGAACTGAAAGTTCTGTCCTTCAAATTTGAGCAAGTCACTCTCTAATCTTCCCTTTATCCTCTCAGTCCTCTAACTATTGGGCTAATTTTTAAAATTTATCATCAGTTTCATCACTTTTCCTTAAATGTCTTCAGTTTAACAAAATAATTTCTCAGCCGGGGAAGCCGGAATTGAAAACATTCTTGTGATAGCCCTTGTTCCAGGTAAAATGTCCTCTTTATGAGAACATTCTACATTTACCATTACCCTCTGGTAAAATAGCCAAATAGTCTTCATGATGCTTAATTATTTTTCAGAATAAGTGTTTCAAGAGAAGTCTGTATTAAAAGAAGTCTCTTAATGTGGCTTTGCCTGTTCATTCCTCAACACAACAGCTCTACATTTTATTTATTGAAACAATAGTGGCTCTCTCTTGATCTTAATAGAATGAGACAGACTAAGGAAATGGCCTATTGCTCATGTGCTTCGAGGTGTTCCAGCAACTATCCATCCTGCAGTGCTACCAGTAAAAGAATATGGGGGTTGTCCATCTAGACCAGCAGCAGCACACCCAGGATCAGATGTTTCAAAGAATAGTGCAAATGGCAGGAACAAAGAAATCTTTGAAGATTTCTAGTTATCTCTAGAACACAGAGACAGCCTTGAGCCTTCAGGTGCAACACTCTCTACTTGTAAGTTAAGACAACAAATGGATAGTTTTGTATCTCTATATATTTACATCTAAATTCTCAGTCTCAGAATTTGTTCCAAGGCCATTTCATTCCTTTCTGTTAGTCCGTGTTCAGTACGTTCCTCAGTGAAGTCATATCTTGTGTATGGAAACATTCACTGTCATATTTTTCCCCATTTCCCGCCTTTCCATTTTACTGACTTGCTCTTGTACTAAAACAGAGACAGGTCCTACCTCTCTAGAATTCCCATTTTCACATGGGAGCTCTTCAGCACAACTCTGCTAATAGTTACAAGAGCCTCTGCTTCCATTTAAGTGTCTTTTCACAAGACATGCAGAGTTGCAGCCCCAAGGAAGAATTCTTTTCTTCAAATTGCTGAGAAAGTTACATAATGAGAGCTAAAATTTGGTCTGAAGGTGCAAAGAAGTACGTTGTAACATGGAAAAATTGAAAACTACTGATCAATACCAAGTATTTAAAACATGTCAGCTTTCACTGCTTTTATCCTCTTTTGAATGAAATAATTTAGAATTATGGTATAGTATTAGTTTCCATGATGGTGCAAGCTTTGATGTACTGAGTTCTATACAGCTCTAAGCAATAAAAGAGATTAAAAGCAAAGTTTACAAAACTGCCATGAGTGAAAAGCTAAAAGGAGAAGTCAGAAACCCATTACCAGGAAGTCAGCAGATGCATCTTTTAACTTACCAAACAAGCGCTGATGGAAGAGAAATTTCCCAGCTATCAGTCCTGTGAGAATGGCAAGGAGCCACAGAAACACCTTCAAAAATCTCCAGCCTCCTCCTTCAGGGTATTTATTTGTTACAAAGGAGAAACAATTACCAACAACAATAACATTGGCTTCTGTCTGGCTGTGAGATACTGGGTCCTCAGCAAATATTAAGAAGTTAAAGAAGATCACTAAGTAAGCCACAACTAAGCGAGACCACGGGTGCTGGAAGTAGTAGCGGAAGTCTTTATCCATCCTCAGATACTGAAGAACGGGGTTTTGCCTGTATGTAAAGACACAAATGCATAATGTTACATATACCAAAATTCTCAGAGCTTAGGAGAGACTCACACATTACAATAACCAAATCATTGCAACCTTGTCATCAGTAATTTTTAACACTTTAGAGTGGAGTAGAAATGAAAATTTCAATCAACAGATATTGTTAGATCCAGGTAGAGAAAAACTGAAATTTCTCCCTATTCCAATGTAAAAGCAACAACCAGCCATACATACATTGTAGCACAGGATTTTCAGTCTCAAATATACTATTTCTTTCATGCCTCCCTCATAATGAGGCATGAAAATAATGAATATAAGAACATGGCAGGCTACCTAAAACCCAGACTGCCTCTCCAGCCACACAAAAAATACACCACAGATTTCACAAAGGTTCATACTGAGCCTACACGGAATCTTTCTCCATGGAGGAGAAGGATGGAACCAGCTCACAAGTCTAGGGGTCTGCTACTGGAAGCTTCAAAGCATATGATCCAGAAACATCAGAAATGTGTGCTCATATGAAAGAATAAATAACATGTTGGAAAATTTCCTAGAATTAATTCTTGAAGTCAGGCAGGCCTGTATAAATCTTTTCATTGATTTCAGGGAGTACCCCTATAGCTAAGCATATTTTCAAAACCACAAAATAAGACACCCTGAAAAAGGACTGTTCTGTATGAATACAAAAACTGTATTTTGAAACCTGTCTACTTATTAAGTACTTCTATAGAAAAATGTATGGTTAACATTTTAATTGTTTGCCATTTGATTTCTTTTTTCTTTTATTCACAAACAATTCGTTGTTTCATCCTCTTGGACCACTTTGTATGCACAAAGATACAAGGCCTTTGTGTTGTAGAACACCAAAATTATTCAAGTGACACCGTGTGTAGGAAGAAAAAAAAATGTGTCTAATAATATTGTCTGTTTATTACAGCATTATCCTTGAAGGATACAGTGACAAATTTTTGCAAATGTCATATGCCCTGCAGAAAAAAACCCAAAACAAACAAAAAAACACTGTACAAAAGACCTAAACCCCTGATCACTTACTCATCCCTTTCTGGACTTCTAACTTAGGACTTGCAAACTTAGAAATGGTACAAATTTCAGCGTCTCCCTTTAGACAGTCCCAAAATCATTTAATTCCATACCCTAATTTATATTAGCAAAATTGCAAGGAATCCTGTACCTAATGAATGAGAAGGGTAAAAGAACCTCTCGACAGTTTCAGACGAGGCATTCAGTAAATAACAAGAAGAAATAATGACTCATAATGCATAAATTACATATGAAAAAGAAAAAAATTACCACATTATCGAGTTAAAAAGTTGGCATGAGGAAGTGTCAGACCTTCAAAAACTTTATGAAAAAAAAGTGATTTAAACTAAGGGTCGTTGCCTAAGAAAATACCACTCTGGGAAGATTAATCTGCCTTTAGAGCCATAAGGATGCTCAAAGGTGTTTCTCGTTCTCCTTTCGTTCTCTTACCAGTAAGAAAAGTTTTGGTATTTCCTCATGTGTATGAACCATCTTAAAGCCCGAATGGGGCTTGAGATAAACAACTACATGTCCTGGTATTTTTGACAGCTGCCGGATACCCGAGAGTTACCAAACACCCAGCTGAAGGTGCGGCTTCCCAGGAAGCGTTTTATAGCACCAGAAGCCAATATTAGCAATAGCAGCAGTGACAAATTGCTAACAAAAATCCTGCTCCTACCTACCTCAACGCCAAAAGCGTGGGCGCCAAGAGAGTCGCGGACCCCCCGCCCGTCGCAACCTGTTAAATGGCCCCATTTCCCCCCCGCGGCCACCTCACCCTCACCCTCCCCGGGCCGGGCAGGGCCAGGCCCCCGCAGCGCCGCCGCCCCGGCCGCCGCCGCACTCACCGCCACGGGGATCCGCGCCGCGGGCGCGCTGCTGCTGCTGCTGCTGCTGCTGCTGCTGCTGCTGCTGCTGCTGCGGCTGTGGCGGGGCTCGGCCCGCCCCGGTGCGGCTCTGGGCTCTGGGCTCTGGGCTCTGGGCGGCCCCGCTCCGCTGCCCCGCGGCCGGCAGGGCCCCCAGCCCCTCGGGCGCTGACAGCGGCGCTGGTGCCGCGGCGTCCCGCCCCCGGCCGCGGGGAGGGAGCGGCTGCGGCGGCGGCGGCGGCGGCGGCTGCGCTCCTCCTCTCCTCCCTGCTCCTCTCCTCTCCGCTCCCGGGCGCGGGCCGGCGGCACCGGCAGTGCGGCGGCAGCGGGCGGCGCCGCTGCGGCAGGGTCCCCTCGCCCCCGGCGCCCGCGCCCGCCCGCGCCCGGCAAGGACCCGAAACGTGCGCCCTGTGCCCCGGGTGTCTTTATTCACCCTGGAAAAGGGTGGGCGGGCAGCCACGGGGGCTTATCCAACCGGCGAGGTGAACCAAACCCGAGCAGCGCCCAATTCCCATAGGTCAGACTCCAGTATTATGCAAATTTAGAAACACGGAAACAGGCGGTCAAATCTGGATATTTAATATCCCAAAACAAAAGCACAGGGCTAACAATAACAGTCAGATCACTCAGGACGAGCTGTGAATACCCTTGTATTTGGGAGGGGAAGGAAGTCTACAGCCAATTTACTTACTTGGGAAGGGGCTGTGCTGAGGCTCCAGGGTGCACACACACTGTGCGGTCACTGTGTCGGGCTAAATGCCTCTGTGCAGCTTGCCAGAATTGTTGACATTGCACTTCAGCTGAATTGTCAGCCGAAGCCTTTTAATGTGGGATGTGGTCCCTAGTGTCAGTGTGCTGGTATTGCTGACATCTCAGGAAAACGTTTACAGGATGCTCTTAGCATTGCATTATGACTGGGTTTTAATGCAGTTTGTACTCGTTCTGATCATTGCTGAAGACAGATAAAACAAACTTGAAGTTGCTAGACACAGCCTCAATATCTTGTTGGGAAAATAAGGTAACTCCATTGCAGCAGGAGTTGAAATTTGGCATCAGACATCTGGCTGCTTCAGGCCAAGGTAGAAAGGAATGTGACTGAGATCCAGTGAGGAATGCGGAAGCGTCTTTAGAAGAGTCGTGTTGCAAAAGACCGGCAAAACCAGAACAAGCAGCAAAAGAAGACTTATGAACCCCTTCTGTACTTCTGGCAATACAGTTTTATGTATTTTTGTAAATAAATATAACTGCTATTGAAGATGTCTAACATAATCACCACGTTATCTTCCTCAGTGGAAGAGTCTGAGACCCTCAATTTTATGTAAAGATGCAGTATTCAGTATTTCACACTAACACACTCCAAGCTATCTTTACAGTGAAAAGAAAATTCAAATGTTCACAGATGAAAAATCATCATGTGCAATGTGAGAGTACAGAAATACAGTGATAAGCACTGCCTGTTCATGCAACAGTTCTGTGTGTACTGCCACTCTTGCAGAACTGTCTCCTTATGTTCAGCTAATGAGAATCCACAGAGAGGGAGGCAGCGTGCACTACAAAGAGATCATACTCTTCATGCACCTACACACCAAAAAATATTCTCGTCAGCTCAGATTGAAACCTATGCTATACTACAAAGCACCCATTAACTTATTTTTCAGATAGTAAATCAATGAACAAGTTTTTGAAGTCACTAAGTTCATCAAATGAAAATCATCTGCTTTTCTATTAAAGCAACCAAAAGAGTAAATGCTCCATATATCTCCCTCAAATTTCATGTTGCATTTGTTGTCTTAAGAGGAAGCTAATATATTTTTTACAAGTGTAGTGTTTCACTCATATTTTAAAAAGTGGACTGCTCCTATTTCTTCTTTTTAACCAAGCAATCAAGATTTCCTTGATGAAATACATACCTGAATAGCAACAATTAACAAATAATCTCAGTAGGCAAGACTAATCAGGCCTGCTCCCTGAAAGCCAGGGACTGCCTGCAACAGAAGAATATAAACAAACTCCTACCTACAAAACTGTCAGCCCATGAAAAGACCAGAAGTAAAACCAGAAGGGGAACCTAAAAAGCAGGCTGAATAGGGACAATGAGTCATCTTGAAATGTTAGTTTTGATACTTGTGAATGAAACTAATCTATCAGCACTCCTACTACAAAATACCACTTGTGTAAAGGCTATGGTTTTACACCCAGTTTCCAGCAGAGCTGTGAGTATTGAACTAACCATATATTGATACAACTAATTGATATTACAATATCAATTTTTGTAGTGTCATTTTACTCAGATATGAGAAATCAGCCTTCAGCACATTAGTCTGTAACTGGAATGTTCTCTTTTTGTCATAAATTATATGAAACCTCTCATATTTCAGTTTGTGCCCATTGCCTCTTGTCCCTCACTGGACATCACAAGGAGTCTGTCTTCATTTTTATTCCTCCTATCAGGCTTCTAGACACATAAATAAGATCTTCTACCTTGAGCCTCCTCTGCTCAAGGTTAAACAGCCACAGTTTTCCCATCCTGACCTCCTCCTTTCCTCTGTGGATGCACAAATGCCTCTTCCCTGGCTTGCTTCTCATTAAAAGTACATCATTCCCTCAAACCTCAAAACCCTATTACTCAGAGATTGTGCTCTTAATGTATTTTTCTTCCATCCTGCTGTTGTGGGTTGACCACGTCCAGCAGGTAAAGCACCCACACAGCTGCTAGCTCACTTCCTCCTGCCTCCTTCCCTAGTGGGACAAGGGAGAGAATGGGAGAAAAAGAAAGAAAAGCAGTAGGTCAACATAAAGATGGTTTAATAAGTAAAGATAAAAAAAGTGAGAATTATAAAATGTAATAAGTAAGGATTAAAAAAAATATGCTAAGGCAACCACTCAGCAAAGCCCACAAGAAGACCATCAGTCTCTGATAAACAGCTTTGAATACACTCCCTCTATTACCCTTTACCTCTACCCAGTTTTATTGGTGGGCATGATGTTATGGATTATACAGGATCAGCTGTTCCAGCTCTCTCCTCTCCCAAATTCATGCCTACTTGCTGGTATGGGAATGTGGGAAGAATGAGAAAGAGACACAGCCCTGATCCTGTGGAAGCATTGCTGGGCAATAGCCCAAACATTGGAGTGTTTCCAACACTGTTTTAGTCATAAACACAAAACACCGCACAATTTCACTGCTATGAAGATAGTCAACTTAATTCTGGGCCAAATCCAATACGTCTGTAAAAACATCCTTGGAACAAAAGACTCCCCACTTTGGAATTTCACATTCATGATTATGATGACCTGTCTCAGCTATATCACTTCAGCCCAACTCATTTCTCACCATCTTCTAAAAGAAGAGAAAGCAGCACAATAAAACATGAAACAAATGGGGGAGAAAAAAATCGCACAAAAGCTGACAACAGTTAGTGTATAACTGAAGAACTAAATAGTTCAAGAACTTAGAAGAAAGAAAAGGCAAAAAGATACATCTGTGGAAATGAAGAATGTTCAGTTAATCAGAGACAATGATATTTCAAACACTAATACTGTTTTGCAACGAGATGTGAAAAAATAGAATTGTGTAAAAGAAAGTAGAACAACAGAAATGTTTCTACTGCATATTTGGAAAACATAAACAGTACCAGTGTTTTCACATTATGTAACATGAAATACTTTCCATTAAATCAATAATATGAAAGGGTAATAAACTGCATGAACTAAAATTAAACATTTTTTTTTTTAATGGCAGGTTGAAGAGTTATTAGAAAAACAAATGAAAGACATGATAGACAGAAATGTTAATAATTAAGTTTGTTTCCTAACTGCTGAAATGCTGAGGAAAATTCACAGAACTAGAAGAAAGTTTATGTTGTAATGAGTGAAAGGGAGAAAAACAACCACATATGCATGCACATGTGCACACATGGTGAGAAAAAAAAAAAGAAAAGAAAAAAGTGGAAAAAGCATTCAGATATAGATTTTAAGAAATATAAGTGATGCTCCAGCTAAAAATGTTAGGGGAATCTTGGAATATGGGTGATTAATATGTACTTTTTTGATCTTTGTCAACCAGGTTTTAGATTACTAAGGGGAAGTTAGGGATGGTTTCATCACTTTTGATAGGTTAAATCACAAAAATAAAATTTCGAGCAGAATTTAATATATAGATATATCTAACTTTACAATACTGGTGGGATTTGGAACAAAAAAGCAGTAGGAGAACCAGAACCGTACATGACCTTTACTTATTGTCAAGCAGAACTTCAGTCTTAGAGTAAAATTATATAGGGCTTACCAAAATTGAAGAGAAGCTGTAATGACAATTTTGAAGATGAAAGTCCAATGACAAAACTTACACTTGAATTAAGTACTTACTTCTGTTCATCCAGGCCAAGTTTACTCCAAGTAAGCATGATTCTACTCCAGATAATCCATACTGATTTTAAACAGAGAGGCAATGTACACCTAGCCTAGATGAAATCACTAGAGAGCTGAATGAAGTGAATTACGCCACTCATTAAATTAAGTACATCTGCTGGCCATATGGATGCTTTCAGCAAATATAACAACTACATGAGACTTCTGCACTAGAAAAAGAAAGGATCAGCTTGCAGCTACTCTGATAGTTCCATGTACAGACTTAGAGAAAACACAAATTAAGAAAAAGTGGAATCTGAGTTCAGCCTTACACAGATTCTATTTAACCACACTGTCCAAGTTGGTTGCAATGGTAAAGGAAGACTTCAGAAAAATAGAACTAAGCTGGAAGACAAAAGGTTGGAAAAATAGTAAGTGGCAACATGAGGTCTTTCAGAAAACAAATACGCTCTGATGTTGCTGAACCCTTGATGAATGGACTAGTCGGTGGATAAGGACTTTGCTGGATGTTGTGGTCAATGGCTCCATGCCTAAGCACAGAGGCCAGTGATGAGGGACCCCTCAGTGGCCAGTAGTGGGACAGGTGACATCATCTGTCATGTGGGACAACATCTTTGTTGGTAACATAGGATTTAGTGCATGTCAGCAAGTTTGCCAAGGATGCCGAGCTGCATGTTGTGGTTGACACACTGGAGGGAAGAGATGACATCCAGAGGGGCCTTATCAGGTTGAAGAGGTGGGTCTGTGCAAACATCATGAAGTTCAAAAAGGCCAAGTGCAAGGTCCTGCACCTGGATCAGGGCAATCCCAAACAAAGGTACAGGCTGGGCAGAGAATGCATTGAGAGGTGCACTGGAAAGAAGCACAAGTGTTGGTGGGCAAAAAACTCAAAAGAGCTGAGATCTAGGGCTATATGCACTCACAGCCCAGAAGGCCAAAAGTGTCCTAGGCTACATAAAAAATAGCACAAGCAGCAGGGCGAGGAAGGGGATTCCCTTCCTTTACTCCACTATCATGAGACATCACCTGGACTATTGTGTCTTACTCCGGGGTCCCCAACATGAGAAGGACATCAACCTGCTGCCAAAGAAAGGCCAAAAAGATGATCAGGGTGCTGGAACACATCTACTGTGAAGACAGATTGAGAGAGTTGGGGCTGTTCAGCTTGAAGGTTTATTCAATACTAAAGAAACATTTGATTAAAAATAATGAGGGGAAATTTCTTAACCTCACAAAAACACACAAGACAAAAAAACATTCTGTTTCCAACATACTGTGCCTCATGATGCTCCTCTAAAGTGCAATGAACAACTCTACTGTATACAACTACAGTACAACAATGCATTGGTTCTGTAAAAAAAAAATAAAATTCTGAAGGCTTCACTGTGTTATCACATTAATTTATGAATTTTGGTCCCATTTCTGTCAAAACAAAAGTAGGTGCAGCATGACATAAAAATTTTGCATCTTGAGAGAAGTACTTTTTGCACCTTGGCAGAAGTATTAAGCTCAAGCATAGTATAATAACTCAAACAATTAAATTACTTTATTTTCAAATCTTTGCATACCTGAAATTGGTGTGTGTTATCTATTACAATAAAAGGAGTCTGATCACACATTGACCGAAATGGGGAAGTAGAAACGCATCCAGGGCAGGGAATGTTATGAGGCACTGGCTGCTTTGTTGTCTGTTTCAATAGAAGCTGTGGCAAACCAGACACTGCACTATTATAAGTGAAGAGCAAATCTGACACTGCTAAAGAAGACCATTTCAGGTGTCCTGCTCAAAGCACGGCTGGTCCAAGCAGTGAGTTGAATACAGGAACACAAATGACCTATGTGTGCTAACAACTTCAATATGACTGTCCATATGGTAGTACTTGGTGAATCAGAACTATAATCTCATTGAAAATTGTGTATCAATACTAAATATGAGAAAGCTAATTTTAGTCTGAAAGCTAATCATAGTCTTTTCTGAAGAAAATTAATACAGGAATCATATATATATTGCTATGTCAAGGAAGCTGAGGTTTTGGAAAGCTGTCCAATTTTTAGTTTTGAAGAAGTGATGAGAAGACCAGGTTTTGTGACCTTTCTTTAAAGATTTTTTTTGTCCTTTATAGGGATATGCAGTATCTATTATGCAAATAGACTGTTTTCAATGTCCAAAGAACTGCCTGTGGTAAATGCCTGTTATTTTTATCTCACATTAATGCACTGTGAAAAAGCACAGTTATGCAAAAAAAAAAAAAATTCAATTATAAATGTAATAATTTATTTAGCAGCTGGAAATCTATTGAAAATGGACATGCACTTTGAATAATTGCCTGAGAGAACAAGTAAGAATGTACACTGCAGTCAAAATATCCTTTGTATTTTCATCAATTTCCTTCCATTTCTAAGAGCACTGTAGAATCTTTTGGAACTAAAATGGAATACTGGAGTCCTCCAGCTTATGCTGAGACATAGAATATATCTGGGTTTGTGTGTGCCTATGAGGGTCTTATTATGCTGGGAATTAAGTGCAAGGAGCTGAGCACTAGAAAAAACAGTCCTAAAGTGCTCGAAGGGAACAATGCAACTACTTCAGGTTTCACTGCAATTCTTTCTCCTACCCTTCCACATTTCTGCCTATTTAAACAGCAAACACTGCACAGTAAGGATCTGTGTTAGAGTTTTATTCTCTAACATCTCAGAAATGACCTACCACATCTCAGAAATGCTTTCCACAAACAATTAGTAATATAATCCCTAACTGGCCTCATGGAGACCTTTTCGGATAAAACTTCCCATGTTTTCATGCTACTATTTCTATATAGTAATACATGGGTAGAAAGTGGGTATCTCTTCTACGTGACTCAGATGCAAAGCCTGTCCAGTTGAATTCTTCTCCTGCAAGTAGGACCCCACGAGTAAGAGGAATCCTTTGTCCCAGATCTTCCCATTCTTTCACCTCAGCTTAGACATTCTTCAGAAAGTCTTAGCTGTCCTCATGATGCCTATATAAAAAAGTGGAATTATCTAACAACAGTTTAAACCTTTTCTTATTTTCTTTGTAAATTTGGCAGCAATAAAGGCAATAAAGCAGCAATAAGAAACATACAAGCAGCCATTGGAAGGAACCTGATAGTTAGCAGATAAGGCATTGGTTGTATGGTTGCATGCAGACAGCAGTGGTCAATGTCTCAATGCCAGGATGGAGATCAGTGATGAGTGGTGTCCCTCAAGAGTCTGTATTAGAACCCATACTCCTTACTTCCAAGTCAGTGACCTAGACAATGGGATTGAGTGCACCCTCAGCAAGTTTGCAGACAACAAGCTGAGTGGTGCAGTTTATTTGCCTGAGGGATGGAATGCCATCCACACAGGGACTTGGACAAGCGCAAGAAGTGTGTCCATGTGAAACTCATGAGGTCTAATAAGGTCAAGTGAAAAGTCCTGCACCTGGGTTGGGGAAATCTCTGGAATCAGTAAAGGCTGAGGGATTACTGGATTGAGTCCTGCTGAGAAGGACCTGGGGGTACTGGTGCATGAAAAAAAATGGTAATGAGCCAGCTATGTCTGCTTGCAGCCCAGAAAACAAATTGTACCAAGGGCTACATAAAAAGAAGGGCGGCCAGCAGATTGAGGGAGGTGATTTTACCCCTCTGCTCATGGGGAGAGTAGCTCTGGTGAGATTCCACCTGAACACTGCATCCATCTCTGGAGTCCTCAGCACAGGAAAGACATGGAGCTGTTGAAGAGAGTCCAGAGGAGGACCATAAAAATAATCAGAGGAATAGAATATCTTTCTTATGACAAAAAGCTGAAAAAGTTAGGGTTGTGAAGAAGACTTCTCCTTGCCATTTTTCAATACTGAAAGGGTGTTTATAAGAAAGATGAGAATAGACTTTTGAGGCCTGTAGTGAAAGGAAAAAGGATAATGGTTTTAAACTAAAAGAGAGTAAATTCAGACTAGATATAAGGAGGACATTTTCTACAGTGAGGGTGATAAAATACTGGAAAAGGTTATCCAGGGAGGCAGTAGATGCCCCACCCCTTACCAGGGAGATATTCAAGGTCAGGGTCAGATTATCTCTTTTTTCCAACACAGAGATGGGCTCTTGAGAGGTGTTTTAAAGACTTTTAAATTTTCAGTGTCATGTGAAGAGTGAGACAGTACAGATGTTAAAATTCATGCCATCAAAGTCAGAAGCCAAATTATTTCCTAATTACAATACATTTTAAGTGGTTTTTGGTCTGTTAGCTTTTGCCACACAATGCTGTTAATGCCTTAAAGCCAAACATCTAAAATTACCCCCTGTGGGTCCTACTACAATACATCTTTCCTAGTTCTTTTTCTCCAAAATATCTAGTCTATTTGCAAGGCCATCATTTGAAACTTGTTTCTAGTTCCATTTCTCTCTCAACAATGTCTGTCCTATTCCATGGCCTTTCTAAGTCAGCATATTTTATCTCAGGGTTTGCATACAGATGCATCCTATGTGAGCCTTCTGGCAGGCTTTGAGAATTCTCTACAAATCCATTTCCCACAGTCAGGCTGGATGGGGCTCTGAGCAACCTGGTATAGTTTAGGATGTCTCTGCTGATTGCAGGAGATTGGACTAGATGACCTTAAAGGTCCCTGCCAACCCAAAATATTCTATGGTTCTATGATCTGTTACATCATAGCCATTCATATAATGGATAAACAGGCAGAAATCTGGGAGCTCAGCAAGGCTAGGCACAATGTCAAAGAAAATATAAGGTAAATGACCAAAACTTTGAAATATTGATACTCCTAGGCAACAAAGTAACAGCTCTCAGCAAGGCCCAGAGACTCTGTAACACTCCGATTAAGATAGGAAGTGACTTGGGACTTTGTCTTCAGCATCAAGAACAAACAATACCTTGGCCAGAGCTGCATTTGCTTCCTCTGGAATTAGTTTGTACTAACTGTACCTTGTCAAGAGAGGAACTGCCATCCCTATAGTAATGGAAAACAAGATAAACGATTGGACAAGTCAGCACAGTGCTGATGATCGAGCTGATACTATTTTGCAATGACTCAATGCATTCATCTAAAGTAAATATTAAAAGAAAGTGGAAATGGGCATGGAAGGAATGTTGCCCAGGATCTCTTTTTGAGTTCACCAGGAAAGTTACTGGATCTACACTAGTTCTGCACCAGTTTATCATCCTAGATCATCTGCCAGTAAAACCATTTCACAAACTTCAACTAATAGATCCTGTTTGTACCGAAGTCAGTGAGAGAATTCTAATTTATTTCAGTAGGGTTATTATATCCTTCATGTGATGTTAGGAAAAACAGAAGCAGAATCTCCAATTTTTGTATTATGCTTTTTCACCTAATCATTGTATATGCTTTGGTATTATTTTTAAAATATTTGTAATAACAGGAACATTTGAATGAGGAAATCTTTGAAAAAAATACTACTTTCCAGCTACCTACCAGCTCATTAGATCACTCAAACTTCAAATACTGCTCTATGTTTAGACATGACTACTGGCCAGACAAGCCACTCCTGCAGGAGGTAATTAACAATCTTGGCAGATAAGATCTACTCTAAATCTAGACTGTATTGTGTTTGGTGGCTCTCTGCCAGGATTCACTAGCTTTCTAAAAGGGGTCCTTCTCCAGTCACCATGTGCTGGGCTGTCAGTATGGTCATCCAAATGGAACTGAAACAGTCTCAAGCATATTTTCTTTGTCATGCAGAAAAAGCTAGCAAATCAAATGGAGTGGAAGGTAGAGTACTCCTAAATGACATGAAAACATACAAGGAGAGGCTGCTGTGAGACATACCCAGTCTCTTCAAAAATAAATAGATATTTGAAAATTTGTATTCTCTCTTGAGTTACGGATAAAAGTTTTACATGAATGCAAATAGCACCTCATGTTTGCCTTGGATTATTTTCCAATACAAGAGCTTCATTTTTAATATGAGTGTTATTTAAGTGAAATTTCTATTTGGTGGCAGGAAAACTGACTTCACTCCAGTTGAATGAAAATAGTAATATGGCTTCAGTTATTACTGCTTAGTTATACCATCTTCAGTTGGAAATACAGCAATGTTATATACCTTGCTACAAATTATTAGTGTGTCCCTAGCCCTCCTGGCCTACGTTACGTCCTTCTTGGATTTCCTAAATTCCAGTCAAATTGAAAACCCTGGCATTTATGGTCAGGCATATGATGGCGTGGGAAGAAGGCAAAAATTCACTAGTTTAGTCCTGATAGCTTAAAGCTTAATTTGTGACTTATAAATCTCTTCCAAGGGCCTGAGAGAGCTACCCTGGTCTTTAGCAAAGGGTTTTTTTTTCCTTTTTCTGATCCAAGAATCACTTTGAACATCATATAAGAAGATTCATAAAAATCTGTCGTGCTTTACACATTAGGAAACTTCTTGAAACATGTCATAAATAACTAACAAGCAGACATAGGTTTTAAATAACAACAAAACCAAAAATTCCTATTGGAGAAAAAAGGTGGAATAGAGAACCACAGAGATACCAGTCTTACTGTTCAATGCACTTCAGAAATGCATTCAAATAACACTCTGTGGAGACAGAACAGAAAATCTGAAGAGTGGCAAAAAGGATGATTGAATCACAAGTCATTCTGTACAGTGATTTTGCAATGGTATTTATTTGTTAGTTAATCACCACTACTAGGGCAAGTATATGAAAGAGCTAACAACATTAGAAAAATTTCATAATTTAAAAACCACTGAGAGCAAGAAACAATTTGATCATTATCCATTATTCTGTGCATAGAGAATGCAGATGTGCCACATCTAATGTTTATTTACAGATTTACCAGATCAGCATAAGGACTATAAATGGACACAGATATTTAAAAAAAAAACAAACCCAAAAAAAACCAAACCCACCCAAACCCCCACCCCCCCAAACAAAACAAAACAAAACAAAACAAAAAACCCCAAAACAAAAAACAACATAAAAAACACACAACAAAACCAAACCCAAACAAAAAACCACAACCTCCCTCCTCCATCGCCCCACCCCCCCCCCCAAAAAAAAAAAAAAAAAAAAAAAAAAAACCCAAACAAAAAAACCAACCAGGAATGAAATCAACTCTTTAATAGGCTGGAAGTACTTAACAGAGGATAAAGAGGTAAGAAAGATGGGAAGTCCCACCAACTGTGCTTTTTTCTTTACTTCACAGGACCTTTTCATCCTATTATCAAAGCATAACAAAACATGACAAAATTCAATTGTCTACAACCTTTAGGATGGCAAAACTTATTGCTGCAAATCTGTTCTCATTTATGGCAGTGGCTGGGAAAACCCCGATACCCCAATCTTGGCTATTTACTATATTGCAATTCAATTTAAAATAGTTGCCTATCATGTCTAGCATGTTCCTGGCCACCCACGGAAATCGCCTACTGTGTCAGCTGTTTAGGGAGCCAGAAAGAAAAGCCCCTCAGATTAGGGATATTAAAAGAAGGGAGTTAGATGGTTTATTTGCTCATTTACAAGAAATGAACAGAAATGCCTCAGAGCATAAAGAGATGAAGAGATATATTCTTATTGCTATAAAGACTTACTGATGAACATGAACTGAGGACTGTCCACACTGTAGTGAAAATCACTTGCTGTAATGGCAAGAGTGCAATGAGGTTTTTATAGCAATAATTCTTAATAGCAAACTATCCATAAACTCTGTTCATCACGAAGAAATACCTTTTTATTAGGCATGCTCAAAAATCAATGTCTACTTGCTAGGAACACCTCTCACATTATTCTCAAAGTTAAAGCAAATCTGACTCTAGGAGTGATGTGATTTCTAATATCTTTGTTTAGCTACCTATGAGTGTGTTGGAATGGAGATAACTAGCAGCAGAGTTGAAGAAATTAAGTTTTCATGTATTTCTGAAGGAAGAAGTTGATACTATATTTTTATTCTGTATAGAAGAAATTTCATCTTGCTGATGGATTCTCTCATACTTTAATTACCTTAAAATATGATTAGTCCTGACCATTCTGATGAGGGAAAAGCATAATCTAAACAGAAGTTTTGAAGAGCGTCAGGATAGACATCTACAGGCAATGAAAGTCTGCAGCAAGAAATAAAAATTATAATATTGCCCAATAAAAATAAAAGGGTTTGCACTTCCATTGTTGGAAATGTGTTCAATGTTTTAAGTGTCACTTTAAGATAGGTACAAAATGCAGTAATAGAAACTGTACATAAAAAAGTACCTGCATTTCCATTGTGAATTGGAGAATTATAATCAAACCTGGGACAGGCCTTCCCAGCAACATCACAACAGGAGAAAATGATTGCACACCATTACACAGCTATGAACAGAGTGAACTGATGATTCCACAGAGCTTATAACCTCAATATTTAACTAACTAGCATAAGTGTTTGAATAGAACATTGTTAAACCACTGAAGAAGTAAATGTATAGGAAAAGGTATTAAAGACAGTGAAAACAAGACCTAGAAGTCACACAAAAAATGCTGCACCAAAATCTATTAGAAGTATTTCCTTTTAAAAAATGTAATTTATTATTCAGTTAAAGAAATCTTATTATAATTTGGGAAACTGCAATATGCTGTCTCTACCTAAACAGTCACAGCCTTAATTAGATACAAAATCCACTCTAAAAAAACAATTCAAGTACAAGGAAGAAATTATTACCAATAAAAAGAAGTTACTTAGTGTACAAACATCCCTATTTTTGTCCAGACACTCTTTATGATTTGGATAGGACTTTAAAGATTTAAAGCAATTTAGTAAGACTCTGAAGGACACTAAAATCCAGAACTTTAGAATCTTTTTTAGATATAAAATCCCTACTTGCTTGTGTTAGTTTCCATGCAACATCTCTTCTTGGTCACACATCAATCACTGTAACACAGGAAAATACATGTGATACTGAGATTTTAAAGAAAATTTTTGTCTTTCAGTTTGTCTCTTTGCCAAAAAAGGTCCTACAAAATACCAATGTGCACCAGTCTTGTTTCATATAGAACTGATGCTAAGATTGCATTCCTGCCCTTTAGAGCCCTCAGATTGGTGGAAGCTGTAGTGAAGTTGATTTGTCAAACAGACAAATAAGATGATCTGAATATAGCAACAGATGTTATACCATTTTGATATTTCCAGTCTAGGCATGAATTTCCACTGAAAAAAAACCAGTTCCACAGTCTTAACCATGCATCCTTGTTACCACATTGACAATAGCAGTGCTCCTGGGGACACATGACTAACTGGAGCAAGGAACTGGCCGGTGTTTTCAGGACATCTGTCTATCAGGGAAAACTTCCTTTTCCCTCATAAATTTTCAGGCAACTCCGTCTTTTACAAGCACTAACACCAAAACAGGGAAACCCCAAGGATTTAGAATCTGTGGCAAGCTTGGGCTCAAATAATTTAGAGTAATTGTGATAGAACCACATCTTTGGTTGCCACTTTGGTTGGATCTCTGGTACTCCTTTCCTCTTGAAAAAGCTCTTCTCCAAGAGTTTGGGGCGGGGGAGGGGGGGCTATTTTTGTTTTTTTAAAAATATATAATCTTGGTGCTCCTAGAGCCTTACAATAGAGGAACAAGAGCTAATTACTGAGTACATGGTAGGCACTGCCTGTCTTTTATTTCCTGGTTTCACATGAACCCTTTTCTCTGTTTCTTTCAGCGTCCTTGCTAGAAGAAAGGAAAACTGCAGTCTCTGTTTGCCCAGCTGCTGTTAGTCCCAGCTCATTAGCTGGTGACGTGTCTCCACAGTGACTTTGTATCTGCTGGACTAGCATTACACAGCACAGTTCACGTAACAGTTCCAGTGCTGTTTCACATTTCCCAAATAGGATACTAAATCCTACATGTTCTTTATCCTGGGGATCTGACAAAGCACAGGCATCCACATTTAACAACACAGCTGAGTTAGAAATTCCTGAGCTGCAGCACGCTGGAGGCTGGGAAGGTGAAGCAGGGAAGGATTACCATGCACCCACCTCACTCTTCAATTCTTGCCTGGTCCATTGGGTAGGATATTTGATATGCCCTCTTACGGCACTTCTTGTGTTCTCTAGATGAACAGCACCCCATAAAACCTGCTAACTCCCAGGAACCTGAAGGAATCATCAGCATCAATGCCTACAGCATGCGCATTTTGTCTGTGGACTCTTAATCTAGACCACAGCACAGACAGAATACCGACTACACGACAAGCGATTTTTAGAGATACTATAGTACCAATCTTTTTGTTGTTAAGAGGATTGTGCTTCTCAACCCATAGACAGATGAGCCTGAAAAAGAGCTAGCAAAGCAAATCGACCTTCAGACCATGCTTAAATTCATGAAGCAGGACTCTTCTTCACTGGAAACTTTGAAAGAAAAAGCTGATGGAAAATGTACCAACACAGTTGGAAAAGGCATAAAGAAGCCTTTGGCCGTGTGGACAGGGCCCTGAGAAGCAGAGGCACCCTTTCTAAGCCTGGATCCATCCCCTGCCGAGGCAGACGAGTGGGCTCAACCACTAGATCTGCGCTGGAAGAGAATAAATCTTCACTGTTTCTGTTGATGCAGTGCCACCACGTACCAAATACTGCAAAATTACAGAGAAAGACCACCTTGTCAGGGGGTAAGGGCCTGAACTGAGCAAGCCTTGGCTCTGGGCTCTGTTCCCTGACTTGTGGGCTCTTTGTCAGGGAGCGTTTCACCACAAATGTACAGTATATACATGCAGCCTGCTGTCGCACACACCTGGTGGCTCCTTCTGCGCTGCCCCAGAGCCAGAGCGACAGGTCTCCGCCACGGGCTTCTACAGATCAACTAAAGTCACCGCTGTTATTTTTCAGAACTTGGGTGCACAAGCGGCCGGGGCCGCGGGGCACAGGTCCCTTCCTGCCCGCAGGGCTGACCGCAGGCGGTGCCCGCGGCGGGTCGCGCTGCAGGCGCTGGGACAGCAGGTGACGGGAGCGACGGGAAGGAGAGGAGAGGAGAGGAGAGGGAGAGCAGGGAACGGGAGAGAACTGCCCCCGGGCCCGTTCAGAAGCACCGAGAGGAGGCGCGGGGGGGGCGGTGGCGGGGCAGGGCGGCGCTGGGCAGGGGCGGCCACAGCCCGCAGCCCCGGCACAGCCCAGCCCGGCTCAGCGCGGCCCGGCCCGCGGGCCCGGAAGGCGCCGCTCGCTCCCGGCCGCTGAGTGGCGGCGGCGCGTCACGTGCCGGGCGGGCCGGGCGGGCCGGGCCGTGAGGAGGCGGTGGCGGCGGTGGCGGTGCCGGGCGCGGTGCGACATGTCCCACCAGACCGGCATCCAAGGTACCCGCGGGCTGCCCCGCACCTCCGCCCCGCGGCGCAGCGCTCCTCACGACAGCCGGGCCCGTGTCCCTGTGGCCCTGCCGGCCGGGCGGGAGGCGGGGGAGCCTTTCCCCCGGGTCGGGTCGGGTCCGGTCGGGTCGGGGCGCGGGTCGGGGACAGGCGGGCGCGGCGGGCGCCCAGCGGGCCCTTCCCGGAGGGATTTCTCCCCCTGCTGCGCTCTTTGTTCGCTGCCGGAGGGGTCTGTCCTTGGCGCCGCGGGCTGGCGGGGGGCGGGCGATCGGGGGAGCTGCTGCTGGTTTTGTCCCCGCGGCCGCGGCTGCTCGGGCCGAGCCCACGGCTCCGCTCCCGCCAGGAGCCCCGCGGGGTTTATCGGCCCGGAGAGACAGGAGCCCGCCCGGGAAAGTGCTCAGTGCTCAGCCCCGTGAATGGTGGGAAGGGCCCGCCTGGGCTCAGGTAACTACCCCCGTGCAGGTTTTCCTGCGGCCGTGGGATGAGCCTGGAGCCGGGGCTGTCGGCTCTCGGGGTCCCCGTAGGGAGTTTGGCATGGTTGGACAGCGCGGGGAATGCCGAGGGTCGATGCCGGGTCCCGTGGAGCCAGAGCCCTGGCGAGAATCAGGAGCCCTGGCGTAGGAGCGTCCACTGTAAAGCCCATCGCTGGAGGCCACGAAGGGGAAAAGTGTGTGGGAACCTTTTCCCCCAGTGTTTCCTGGCCTCGGAGAGTGCGAGGAGCAATTAAAAGGAGACAGCGCATTGTTTCGCCGTATTATCGGGTTCCTCTGAATCACAGAATTGCTAAGCAGGGATTATATAGCAGGATTACGGAGGGGTCGGGTTTTACTGCAATCTGTGTGCTCAGTGACTAGTGCCGTGTACTTTGCCTGCACTCCGATATTTATTGCTGAAGGTGACTTTTGTCCCAGCCCGGCAGCCCTTAGTTCCTCTTCTATGCCCTTTTTTGTCCATTGGCTGCGTGTGCTTTGCACCCTTTTCCCTCTCTTCCTTTCCTTCCTTTGCATGCCAATCTTTAGTCTCTTTTGCAGCTCCTTGTTTTAAGTTCTTCAACCGCTCTTAGGCTAGAGGTGCACCTGGAATAGCTTTTGTTTTCCAGTCCGTGGAAACCTGTTAGTAACTCATAGTCCCTTGTTCTCCAGGCGATGCTGGCGGGGAGGAGCAGTAGAATACTCTGTTGCTTATTGTAAGCAAAAGAGTGTCTAAGCCTTTTCTGCAGCTCTGCTTGGTGTCTGAGAGTGATTTGTCCTCAGAGGAGAGCTGTAGAGAGCTCTGCAGCTTTCCTTCGGGAGCCTGCCCCAGCAGGCACTAGTCAGGAGTCCTGTTTGCAGCAAAGCATCAGCCTCTGCAATTTGGATGAGGAAAAGCTCTACTTGTGCCATTGCTGACTTTAGCTACAAACAGGCTACTGTCACTTATAAACAATTACAAGATTTGGCAGCATGGGCTGCTTTTTTCTGGAAACAGAAATGAAGTCATGGGCACAGTGATATGTACCAGGCAGTTGCTAAAAGGACTGGACTTTTCAAACAGACCAGTGCAGATGAATACTGTAGGAAGTCACAGAATGCAGTAACTGGGGTGGGGGATACAATTGAATGGGTCCACAGTCTTCTAAATAATTTTAAAATAATATTCCCTGCAAAATATTTGTGAAATAAGCACAGATTTTTATTCTGTGGCCCTCTGCTATGCAGAAAGTTTAAACAGAAAATAATTTCAGTGTTGTGAATTTAAAATCCTTCATGATGAAAAAACCCATAGATTACTTGATAGTGAGCTGGTTTCACAAGCATCTCAAAATATTTTTCAGAAAACTTTCACAGTTCTGGAATTGGTGTGGACACTGCTCTATTCTGGTCTTGTTTGGGTGCGTAGTATTGAAGTGAGAGAATAAAGAACAAAAGGATAATAGACAAGAGGAGGACAAAGAATGTTCTGGGGGAACAAAAACTCTAGAAAAGTGGCACAGTGTTTGGTCGCTCAAGGGAATGGTGAAGACTAGCAGAGATGATTAGAAAAGCTGGCAGCAATTTACTGTGAGGATCTGCACTGGTTAGTGGGAAGATGACAGCTGGGATGAAACTGGGATTGAACTGGTAACCTAGTGCAGTTCAGTTTGTTTGACATGTTCTTTTAACATGCCATTTTGGACTCTCAGGATGGGATTGGCAACACTTGGATCAACATAAATGTAAAATGTTTTGAGTATGGGCAGTAATGTCACTGGATACCATCTGTTCACTTGGCCTCAACCCGACTATAATCCATTTTATTTGTTTCCTGGTTTGATGTTTGTTTTGCTGGTGCTATGTTCTATCCTGTGGGATTACTTAAAGGACCCGCTTGCAATAAATGTTTTTCAGTAAATCCTTTCAGCCCTCTGTCTCTGGTATAATTAAACTGATTTGCACTCAGATTATTTAGCAGAGCAGTTGAGATAAGAATGGTCTTCACACGAGTCAAGAACAGTTCTTCAATGTGCTTAGGGAATGAGTTTGTCATGTTGGTGGTATAGTGTCAATGTGATTTACAAACATGTAAAAATATTTTAGTTACTTTGTAAATTCAGTATAAAGCTATCCTGTTACAATAGGTTGGGGCTTGAACAATGTTGTCAACCATAGAAGGAGATGAGGCAGTGTGAAAGATGAGCAATGAGTGGCAGCTTTCACTGGTGCTCTGCAGAGAGGTGATCTCAGGAAAGACCATCACTTTTGCCAGACAAGCTCTAACATTTTCCTGGCAGGCGTAAAGTTTCTGTCTGAAAGTTTGCACTAAGCCTGCAAACTTCGTGAAGCTGATGTAATTTAAGATGCGTCATATTTTTATTGTGTTGCTGTGTTAACTCTGAAACATGAGATTGATGATATGATGTCACCCTTAATTTTCACAATGTTGAAAATCATTTAGTATGCTAGAGAATAGGGCTGTTTTGTAATGTTGCCTTTCATCTTTGTGTGGCAGGCTGATGGTTGGAACAGTATGTAGCATAGCAGCAGCATCACTCCTGGGTTCATTTTGCTGTCCAACTTCATAGCAAAGGGCCAGTTGTACATTTTTCCAGTGTTGTTCTTACCCTCATGAATATTCTTTGTCCTAGGGAAGTGAAATGTGTTAATTTGATTACTTTTATTTTCTCTGTTTCAGCTAGTGGAAGTGTTAAAGACATCTTTGTTGGAGCCAGAAATGGACAATACAGGCTTTTAAAAATAATCATTGACAATGGTTAGTGAAATTTTATTCTTTTTTCTGGTTCTTTTAGATATTTTCCTAGTTGTTTTAATGACTTTACATGTACAATTGTTTAAAAAACAGAAATCTGCCAAACTTAACGTTACTAACGTTATTCATATATAGAAGGTAAAATCTAAATTTTGGCAGTCCTAAGCTTTTTTACTACAATATTACTGTATTTTTGCCTTTGAATTTTTCTCCCAAATATAATTTCATATTTTACAAAGAACTGCTGTGTATTTCATATGGATGGTATAAATAAGCTTATCTCTTACTAAAGACAGAGTAGAGGAAATTAAAATTTCCACACCTGTGTAGCATTTGGACACTGGTTACTTTCACTAGAGAACTAGTCTTACACAACAAACAGTCCCCTTAGATGTAGAACTGTAAATTTTATCTGCCTTTTTAACAAGGATATATCAGTATAAAAAAGTGCTGCAAGTAGAAAGTCCTGCTTAAGCAGAAGTTTAAATAGTAATCTGGCTACATAGAAAATATCTTTATAAATCTGTAACTTTATTTAAATTTTCAAAGTTAAAGCTGTTTCTTAAATCTCAACATATATATATTAATAGAAAATTACATCATTTCAATCAGAACTTGAATTTGACTTTTGAACTTCTTGGCAAGGGAAGATTGCAAATGTTGAAAGATAGAATATATAATTACTTTTATTTTCTTTAATAGCATTGTTGCTGGGTTGTATATTTCCTGATGTAGTCCATCTTTTCAGTATGGACTTTTCTTTAAAGTATGTCAGTTTTCCACTTTGGAGCCGTTTGTTCTAGACTTCATTCATTTACAGTACTCTAAAAATCTGTTAGCTGGAGAAAGTGACATGTGCATACATACACAGACACACTTTTATTTTTAGGTAAATAACCTACTGTTAACCTTCTTTGTGTTTGCTTTTCTGAGGAAGTCTCTGATATTTTAATATAGCTTTCTTTAAGGCAGTGTGGATAGTAAGATTACAGGCAGGAATTTGTGGTAGTCTTGTTAGCACAAGGTAAATGCTGGCAAACCATTGTTTTAGGTTTTTTTCCCATTAAGCAAGGCAAAACAATATGTTTTTGTGTTTATGCTACTTTATAATATGAAGCAAAGCCTAGAAATAAGATACAAATTGAATACTTTTCCTATTTTTTAATTTCCTATTTTTTCTTTTTTTGTGTATGTATACATGTGTGTACATATATATATAGATATAAAGATCTAGATATATGTATATGCATTTTATCTTTATAAGAAGCAGAATCCAGTCTGATAGTATTTTCTGCAGCTCAAAAAGAAACCTGTAAAACTCCCTGTGTACTGGACAAAGGGCAGTTGCTTCATCTGTCTTCAGGAGCTTTAAGTAACAGATCATAGCCAACAGATAATATTCAAATCATGTTTTGCTAATCTGAGTTAAGAAGAGAAGAGATTTGCTGCTGGGCATGAAGTTCCTCTGGCTGTATCTTACATCCAGGTCACTGTAAATCCAGCTAGAGTCTTCAGAATTGGCAAGTACATTCTGAATACTTTTGGTTTAGGTGTACAACAACTCCAGGTACTTCAGGTACTTTGAGTCTAATTCAAAGAAGGGCCAAGCGCCCTTGCCCTGAGCTGTTACTGTGGTAGAATGCTTTGCTTGAAGTTTGCTGTAGAGGCATTTGTGTGCTGTTGTACTTTTGTCTGAAATTTTCTAAGTTAAGCCCTAGACTCTCAAAAGGTGATTTGTATACTAGTTACTGTGATGATCTTTAAACTGTTGCAGGATCCCATTTAAACAAGGTATTTCTATTCCACTTGTGCAGACTAGTATTTCTCAGGAGGCTGAGAAATGTTTGTAAGAATTTATACTAATACTTTCCTTTGAAAACTGAGATGTGATGTATAAATAAGAGAAAAATCTTGTTGCTACAGCTGTTCACATAATTAAATGCCACTGAAGTATTCTATACAGACTTAAGCCAATTATACATAATAAACAACTTCAGTCATTTAAAGAGGCTGTAGCTATGAAGCTACATTAGAAAGAGGTTTATCTACTTACATAGTCAAGTTAGGGATTAGTGCAAACATATTCATTCCAAACTCTTTTCGTTGTATAACTGGGTTATCGACTCCTTACAATGAGTACAAGCACTAATATGTTATACCAAGAGCATCAGTAATTATATTTCTAAAATTTGAAACTTTACTCTTATCCTATTTATACCTAAGTATTCCAAATTAAAAAATACTGTTAGAAGTCAGATCTTATTTCCCTTCTGTGTATGTTATGCTAAAAAAACTAACATGTAGAAGTACATTACTTCTCAACTATCAGTATTTCGGTCGAAGTAAATTAGGGTTTGAACATACACAGCTTTCGTAGGAATTCACCCACTTTTACACTTACTGTTCGTGTCATCCATTCTTCTGGGCATAATTATGAATGCTTAAGTGTCCAATTAACTTCTTATTGTAATTATTAATTTTGGCAGACTCTATTAACTGTATTGTTGCTAACCTGTAGCTTTGGTTATTGCCTTTAGAGCAGCTTGTTGTGGGATCCTCTAGACAGCCAGTTGGATCATGGGAAAAGGATTATGATTCCTTTGTCCTTCCTCTTCTTGAAGACAAGCAACCATGTTATATATTATACAGACTAGATTCTCAGAATGCTCAAGGATATGAATGGATCTTCATTGCATGGTCACCTGATCACTCTCCTGTAAGTAGCAGTCATCAGAGGTTCCATGTTAATGATTTTTCAACAGTAACATTCATTCTGAATCCAAAATATGAAGGAAAAGGATTTGAGGAATGAAACATTCCCCAACCTCCCCCTACATTCCCAGAAGAAAACTAGGAAAATGTTTCTTTAAGATGATCAAAGGGTGTATCAGTAGGTCTAAATGGAGTACAGCTGAACCAATGTATTTTTAGCCTGACTGGCGGACACAAAACAGTTTTTTTGCCCTGTTTGTCTGCCTTACTGTCTGTACGTGAGAAAAATTTATGGAAGGATATAGGATAAAAATCTTAATGGGCGTTCAATAGAGAAGGATTATAGTGTGAGCTCAAGCTGTTTATTCTGTTTGGCTTGCTGGCTGTTTATTCTGTTTGCCAGCTGGCACTTGTGGATATGTGGTGTGCCACATACACTGAATACACTGCTTCTTAGTGGTTTGAGAGCATGGGAGAGGACTGAGATTAGAATTAAGGATTTCTAGGAGAAGCTAGGATACAGGTTCTGGGAATGTGAGATAAGGGAAGACAGAAAGCAAAGCTGTTCCAATATTCCTACTGCTTTCACTAGCAATTAGGAAATAATAAGATACCAAAAGTTGATGTGTGTAGAGACAATTATGTGGAAAAGTTGAAGTATTGTGGAGAGGATAACATGATGGTAAAATAAAATGGGAAGGTGGGGCTGCTGAGACAGGAGTAAGTGACTATGTTAAACACAAGTTAATAGGGACCAAATATAATTTTTCCACTCTGTAGTTGAACCATAACTATCTGGAGTCACTATCAAGTCAAAAATAATAATGAGTTATTTCCAGTCTGCTCTTTTGCTGTCTGTTGTATCCATTAGTACACAGACCAGGTGACAAAAGATTCAAACAATTGTGGATTTTTTTCCCATTTAAAATTGGTAAAGATTATTTTGATTTTTTTCCCCATTAAAAAAAAAAAAGCTCATATTTCAACTAAGGCTACAATTCAGTTTTAAGTTACTTTGAAATAATACATAGTATCATGACCTTGTGAGTTTAATAATATGAGTAAGTACTATGATTCAGAGCTCTACAAGTTTATAGTGCAGTTTCAACACTTAAAATACTTGTTCAAGAAAGATGTTTGTTAATGGATTTGGTACACCAACATGCTAGATTCTCTGTGTTCAGCAAAATTTTAATAAAGAACCAAACCAAAAAGCTACTGTTTTATTATATGCTAGGTTCGTCAAAAAATGTTGTATGCAGCAACTCGAGCAACACTTAAGAAAGAATTTGGAGGTGGCCATATTAAGGATGAAGTATTTGGAACAGTACAGGTATGTTTTTCTTTTCAAAGTCAGGACACTGACTTTAAATACTGAATATGGTAGCTGATGTTGTTGGTATGAATGTGGGTTGTTTATAGTCTTTTTGGATTAAGGAAAAAAAAGAGTTAAAAGCTATGTGTATTATTCCAGTGTTAAAGTGTATTTAAGCTTATTTGACCAAGTTAATAGTTATAGTTATCACTGTCAGACTTAGAAGTCCTTTCTTCAAATGGTTATGAAAACCAAATAATCCAACAATAATAGGCATATCTCTTGATCTCATTGCATTACAATGAGTCCTCTAATAGAATGGAAGGAGTTGGGGGTTTTGAGAATAATCGAAGATGTTGTAGTAAGACAAAAAGCTGTGAAAGAGAAATAGGCTGTTGTGGTGGATATGAGACTAATAATTCTGTTGCTCACTGAGTAAATAATTTGTTATATTTATCCTTACCATGTCATGGAGGCTTCATTATCCTAACAAACATGTAAATAAACTTCTCTGGAGAGACTGTATTCTAGGGAAGTAGATAACTGACGTGCTAAGAGGGTTTACTGGTAGACCTCCTGTTATTTTTTTTTCTTGTCTGTTCAATCAACCAGTCTCTCACTGCCACATGTACTGGACCATTAGCAGTCTATGTAACACATGGGATTTGTGTCTAGCCCTACAAGTCTGACCTTCCGTCTTAGTTTTAAGGAAGGAGCATTACATCTGTCTTACTGTTATTTCAGATGGCATGGGGCACTTGGAAGATGACATTGATATAACTCGCTTTTTCCCAGCCCATTATGTTACAGCTTATATATCTCTAAATAGTTGGTTTCAGTGTCTTTAAAAACTTCGTAATCATTGCTGGCCTTTAATGTTCATCTGTGTGAAAATCACAGCTTCTTCAAGGTGTTCAAGTTTCTGATCTCACTCAGGATCTTGATCATCAGCATCCAGTGGGTTACTTCGTCTTTATTTTGTTGATGGTTTGGTTTCAACCAGCTCTGTTATTCTGGTGGAAACCTCTTATGGTCCCACCTCCTAATTATTAGGTATTAATCTGAATACATCTGGGCTTCTGAAACAAGACATAATGAAATATGGGAACATTCAAATAAAATTACCATAACTGTATGGAAGGCAACTACTTTTTGCAATGCTCCATAGAAAATCTTTGAAGAAATGTTCTATTCTAAAAAAACCTGATAAATATTGATATTATGCTTTCAGGATGATGTTTCACTGAATGGATATAAAAAATATTTGATATCACAATCCTCCCCTGCACCTTTGACTGCAGCAGAAGAGGAACTTCGACAAATTAAGATTAAAGAGGTACTTAAAATATCTTCAAGCATGTGTGGGAAATGGTGCAGAGTTCCAGATGTATTGTAGGGATATTTTTTCTAGGGTAACAAAAGGCAGAACAGAAAATGGAAAGTTTCAGAAAGTGCGAGTGGAGAAGTGTGTAAATATACTTCTCAATGGGTTGAAACTGCAGGATGATGATGGAGTTGAAGTGGCATGAGTGATCTCACTGTGTTTAAAAGGCCTAATGTGTGAATCAGAGGCCTGGCAACTGCAGAGCTTAATTGTTGCAGCTTCATCTTTTAGTATCACTGGACATCCTTCTTTGTGAAGGGTGACCAGACACTGGCACTGGTTGCCCAGGGAGGTTTCAGGGTCTCCATCCTGGAGATAGTCACAAAATGTTTGGATGGAGAACTGGGCAGCTGGCTCTAGGTGGCCCTGATAAAACAGTGTCATTGGACAACGTGGCCTACAGAGATATCTTCCAACCTCAGTCATTGTCCACATGTGATTGCCCTCATGCATTTCCCATGGTGGTAGAAATTGTAGAGAAAACACAGAATAGCAATTATTGCAGTGAGTGATTGCCAGGAGTCTTTCAGCAGCCTTATTCTTAGAGGAAAGGTACATAGTTTCCGGTACCAGTGCACTTGATTTTGAGAGGAAGGGAAGAGGATTCCAGTAAAAATAAAATGCAAATCCAAACTAAATAGCTGATCACTTTAAGAGACCGATTTTCTTATGCTACAAGTGCTTTTTAAAAAAATCTCTATCAAATGCCTTTAACGAAAAAATTGATGATTGCCGGCTAGCTAGTGACTGAAGTTTCAGAGGATTCTTTTTATCATTTTTCCTTCATTTGAACACTGTTTATGTCAGATGTATATGAAAATAGGTCATGTGCTGAACTTATTTGTTCTTTAGACTTGTAAGTTAGAGCTGTGGTACATGTGTTTGAAGTGTGATTTATTTCTGCAGCTGGATACTAGGCAGCCATTATGTTAAATACAGCTGTGTATCTTCTCTTATGTTTTCACTCTACTGTGCTTTTGCTGCAACTTTGTTGTTTATTGACTTTTTTTTCCCAGTGGTGTCTATTGTTAGTTTTCATGTCTGATTTTAACAATTCAACACAGAAATACATTCACCATCATTAAATACTTCATTTTACTTCACCAGCTTTAAAAAAAACCCAATAATGAATGTAAAACCTCTGTGGGATTGGTGATCACTTCTGGTATTAGTATATGTACTACATACAATATGTTTAGAAACTAATTCATTCAGACTAAGTCTTTATGTGTTCTGAAAATTCAGCAGCCATACCTTTGCTTTTCAGGGACACATAAATTGCATTTTGCTGCTATTTTGGCTTTGTTTGAAACACCTCATGATACATTAACTTACGTCATTTTTGTCTTCATTCTTTCTACTGTTACAAAGCCTGTAATTAGATTTAGAAAATGAAAAGCTTTTTGATTTAAAAAGTATTCCATATGTATATTCTTCCATAATTACCCTATGAAATATTTGACTGGGCCATATCAAAGGATCACTTAGTCTGTTGTCAACTCCTTGAGAGAACAGCAGAAAGCTAGGAAGGATGTAGGAGCAGGGCAAGAAGGCCATAATTACCTTAAATGCTCTTCTGTTGCCTTAACATTTGCAGGTAGGGATCTTCCTGCACAAAAGATGGCATCTTACTATATAATTCTTATTAATAGATTTTTCATCCATCATCTAGTCTTGTCATTTCTATAAATCTGCATAAAGGTTTTGTTGGCCAGAGGTCCTGTAGGAGCATATTCCACAGCTTGACGAAATGCTGTATAAAGAACCACTGACTGCTCTCTAGAATTTCTAGTTTACTCTGATGCCCTTACAGATAATGTGGCAAAGGCAAAGAAGATTTATTCAGTCAGTCCTCAGTTTGCCGCTCCCCATAGATAAAGCTTTCTGTATCCCAGAATTCCAACCATATCCTGGGCTGCATCAAAAGCAGTGTGGCCAGCAGGTAAAGAGAGGTGATCCTCTCTCTCTGCTCTGCTCTGGTGAGATCCCACCTGGAACACTGCATCCAGCTCTGGGGTACTCAGCACAGGAAAGATATGGGCCTCTTAGAGTGGGTCCAGAAGGAGACCACAAAAATGATCATAGGGCTGGAGCATATTCCCTGTGAGAAAAGGCTGAGAGAGTTGGGGTTGTTCAGGCTAGAGCATCAAAGTCTTCAGGGAAATCCTAGTGGCCTTTCACTACTTAAAGGGGGCTTATAAAAATAAGGGCACAGATTTTTTAGCAGGGCTTGTTGCAATAGAACAAGGGGGAATGGTTTGAAACTAAACCAGGGTATGTTCAGATTAGATAGGAGCAAGAGTTTGTTTTATGATGAGGGTGATGAGGTACTGGAAGAGGTTGCTGAGAGAGGTGGTAGATGCCCCATCCCTAGAAACATTCCTGGTCAGAATGGATGGGGTCTGAGCTACCTGATGTATTTGATGATGTTGCTGCTTACTGCAGGGGGGTTGGATGATCACCTTTAGGGGACCCTTCCAACCCCAACTGTCTCGTGATTCTCCATCCATGGACCTCTGTTGTATTCCTTATCAGTATCTCTTCCAGGCTGGAAAGTCCTAAACTGGGTAGTTCTTCCTCCTAAACAAGGCACTCCATAGTTCTGATCCTTTTGCTTTTCTCTGCAGTTTTTTCCAGTTCTGCTATATAATTTATGAGATGAAGGGATGGGGAAGCCAGATCTGCATGTGGTATTCAAGATGCAGGCATGTTACTGATATCTACAGTGCGTAATAATGTGTTCTGTTCTCTACTCTTTTTTCTAATAATTTATAACATTTCATTTGTGGGTGGGGAATGTTTGGGGTGTTTTTGTTTTGCTTGGGGTTATTTTCAGATTTAGTCAGAATGACATGCAAGGTCTTGCTCCTGAATGGTAGTAGCTAGCTCAACCCTATCACCATAAAAGTAAAAAAGAGGGTTTTTTTTCCTCCTGCGTACATTTACATTTATTCACAAAAAATTTCATCTGCCATTTTATCCAGCACTCAGCAGTCTTTACTAACTAAATCTTAGCAGTAAGAATTTAAATATTCTTAAGTGACTTGGGTGGTTCTGTTCTTCATTTTCTTATATCTGGAGTTACACTGAGTTACTATCTTCCCTTGTCTATCTCCACGCTTCACAGCTTTTTAAGTTTGGAGTACTTATTTTCTACCTGTATTTTAATACGGTTTTCTAGAGTATGGTATTTTATTATGGTTTATTATTTTCCTGATGCCTCTTTTACATTTGTCAGTCAGGCTTTTGTGCACATACGTATTTTGCAAAATATTTTTTCTATAACCTTGTTAATAAATTTAGCAATATTTGTGCAAATTAAGCTCTCCACCTGCTTTCTTTTCCTCTTTCCTTGTTGCTGACAAGCTGTTATTTAAAATGTAAAGTATAAGTAAGTGTCGCCACAAATGTTTGGTTTTAATTTTTTTATCAGTTTCATATTGTATTAACATCTCTTTTTAATAAAGCTGCATATCTTCTAGTTGATAGATCTAAGGCCCACACTTTCCATTTGGCACACGTTTTTGACTTTTGCAGTTTCATAACCGATGTTAAATGTAATTGTGAAACTTTAAAAGAAAGTGAATAAATTCAAAAACTAGTACCTAGACAATAAACTATGACCAAAGAAGACTGAAGGCCAGACCTCATTTTAAGAGAGACTAAATGAATATTAAGATAAACATAAATTCTTGAACATCAGCTTTAAAATAACTGTTCTCTCAAATAATTTGACACTGATATTAACTGGATTACAAACAATTGTCTAGCTTGTCATAGAATTTTTATTTTTTTTTTTACTTTGTGCTAGACTTTCTAGAAGTAAGAAATAAGAATTTTATTTGTTTGTTTTGTTTGGTTTTGGTATAGGCTTTTTGGGGGAGTATGTTGAAGCAGGAGGGAGAGTAGTAGCTTTACTTTTCCTTCTAAAAGATCAGTTTGTCTCATAATTTCTCTGTTCCTTAAAAAATTTTGACTTCCTAGAAATTATGTCTTTGTTTTGATCTAGAATTTTTCAAGCTACAACAAAGTTTATAAGGAATATTTTCACTTCAAAAGTACAACACAACATATGAAAATCAAGATTTTTCTTCCTGGATTATTGTGTGTCTATATTAGATTTTAACTTAGAACTTCTTCACTGACAGTTGAACCAGTTTTCTCTCTGATGATTTTGTTGCTCTGCTAAGCAGAGCAGTTTCAGAGATAAGAAACTTTGCAGGCTAGCAAACAAACATGACCTGTAAATTAAAAAATGCAAATCTTTTGTATATGGGGATGATTTCTTGGTGTGGTTTATTCTTGGAATAGCTACTGCTAGCTCTATGTGTAACTATATGGAATGCATTGTCAGTCATTGTATGAAGCCAAATGAATGCCTGCAGAGGTTCCTTTTAACATCTCAGCTGACTTGTGTTCCAGGTACAGGCAGATGTTGGTGTAGATACCAAGCATCAAACACTGCAAGGAGTAGCATTCCCCATTGCTAAAGAAGCTATTCAGGCTCTGGAGAAACTGAAAAATAAGAAACTCAATTATGTACAACTGGCAAGTATACAATATTTTAACTATTTTTAATAATGAGTATAAAATAGACTACCCACATATTAAACAATGCGCATTGATGTAGTATGTGTTGGAGGTTTGCACAAACGGGATGGGACTGCCGGGAGATGTTTCCATGAGCTTTATTGGGACATCAGTCTCTGTACAAGGTTGAGACAATTGAAAGATGGCAACAGCTCACCTCTTGCCAGCAGCAGCCAAAGATCCCTTTATTACAGGGCATTTTAAAAGTTTTCCAGCCAATAGCATATTGCTAAAGCTTACAAACAACTGTTCTAGCCAATCTCTAAAAGCACATATACACCTGCTTCAAACAAAGCTTGCTTTTATGCTACTAACAATACACAATACTGCATTATTAAGCTTAAAACCTTCTACTATCTTGCTAGGTATATTTTTCTGCAGTCTTAAGGTCTATCCTAGCCAAGCCTAAAAACTCAGACTATTGTTTGGTGTCCTTGCTTGCTGAATTATTGTATCCTTTCTAGTTTCAGGCTTTGCAGCTGCAACTAACTCTAAGTTCTCTGCTCTTTCTAAGGCCTGCTTTTACAACTTCTAAAAATCTTCTTACCTTTATTATTTCCCAGAGTGGTATGCTGATAAATTACCATTTTGAATTAGATTAATTCAAACTTTTTTCCATCCTGTCATGTTCTCTGGTTTGTTTTTTGTGTATTAACTATATTCATGTTTGCTTTGTTTACAGCAAATTGATATGAAAAATGAAACTATTATTTTGGCCAACACCCTTGATACTGAACTGAAGGACTTGCCAAAAAGAATTCCAAAGGATGCTGCGCGTTACCACTTTTTTCTGTATAAACACACACATGAAGGAGACTATTTGGAATCCATAAGTATGAGAAAATTTCTCAATATGAAACTTCACTGGCTTGTTTCAAATTCCTTAGGAATTTTGAGTCAGGGAGAAAGATGTGTCAGCATGATGATAAATTTCAGAGTTATTTGGTTGTGAAACTATGAACTTGTGAAGGAGAGTCTAATGTTTGTAAATTAGTGAGCTATCCTTTTTGATTATGAACACTCATAAATGTGAAAACATACAGATGCTGGCCATTCTCTTATCCCCTGTTTGAAATGAAACGCTGACACAAAAAAGCTCCAGAAAGGCACTACGTTGCTTTCAGATTGCATAGTTGATTTCCACTGCCTCTCTGCTATAAAAGATTTTATGATACAGCTTTTGATAAAGTGTATTTATGGTCTGATTTGTGTTGTTGTTTTCTTTTTCTGCAGTTTTCATCTACTCTATGCCAGGGTATACCTGTAGTATACGAGAACGAATGCTCTACTCTAGTTGCAAAAGTCCACTGTTAGAAATTGTAGAAACACAGTTGTGGATGCAGATAGTTAGAAAGGTAAGTGCAGGGGGGGTGTATGGGTATTTTCTCCATCCCTGTCTTCCCTTCTTAATGGAAAACTATAACTGCCTCTGTCACTGCCTTGTCTAAACAATGATAAGTGTTGTGCAACTTAGTTGTCCTGAACAGGAAATAATTGTTGATGGAGCTAGAAATACAAAGTCAAGTCATGGAAGTTTTACTCTGTTTCATATTTTCTACACTTTTATCTTGAACAAATAAATCCTTGTGCATCAAGGAAGTATTTGAGAGTACTTTGAAGGACTTAATAGAATTGACATGATTTCTTACTCAAAGTTGTGTTGTATTTTGGACCACAATACACAGCTGTTGTTAAACACTAAATTCCTTTAAAACCGAAGTTATGTAGGGATTTTCAAAATAATTTCAAGCTGCGGTTCTGAAAACTGGAACTGCTATCTTAGGAGTCCTTGATGGGACAACCAACCATTTGTAAGTAAGGTGATCTTTTCATGCTGTATAGATTTTACTGCAATGAAAAAAGTTGCTGCTTACCTCCCGAGCAGAGACCACAGAAAAGGTCCACTTGTGACCTATGGTTACTTTTTAAACAAGTAACCTTGTTAAAAGCTTAGTTTCTGTGGAGATTCTGTTTACCTTAAAAATAGCAAAGTTAATGCTAACCATTTTTGCTGAGATGACATGAATTAACTAGATTTGTGCTATGTGTATTTGTAAGTAATTGTTTTTCTGAAATTGCCATTATACAACAAAATTAAAGCACCATGTCAGTCCTGAAAATTTTTGCAGACAGAAATTTCTGAAGCATGTACTTGTAGCAGCAAAACTGTGGTTGGCAAGTCTGTCAAGTGTTATGGTTGGCAGGGCATGAAGTGCTGAATGCTCAGCAGAGCAAGGCCATAGCACTTCTCTGAATTCTAAATTCCTGGAATTTAAAACAGTGGAGTTTGGCTTACTTTTCTTTCTATTTGGTTTCATATATCTAGATTTTGAAAACTAAAACACTCCCCTTCATTTTGTTCATTATTTTAGCTTTTGCTTGCTAAACACTTGAATACTTGCTGAGTGGCAGTAGCTAGCTAATAATACAAGTTTCTTTATACTCCTCCCCCCCCCCTTTCTCCAGAGATAACAATATGTATGCACATTGCTTATACAGTTAATGTTTAAAGCATGTTATAGTGAACAACTTTGATTCTTAAAATGTGTAAATACTTTAAATGAGTAAATAAGCACTAGTTTCACATGGAATGTGTTCTCCTAGTTAGTGTTAACAGGTACACTGTTCCAAAGCTTGGGACAAAAAAAAAAATCCTTGGTGTGTATACTGTTTAGTTGTGCTTACATTGCAAGAAAATAATTTAGTCACACAATACTGGTAAGAGTATAGGAGAGTCTCAGTAAAACTATCCAAGATTTCTCAGGGCATTAAGCACAAGTTTTCATGCTTAACTTTAAATATTATTGCACATACGGTTTTAATATAGTATCGAGTTTCTGAATGTTTTTGACTTTGAGTATGATGTTTTTTTCTGCCAGATTGAAATAGATAATGGTGATGAGTTAACTGCTGACTTTCTTTATGAAGAAGTACATCCAAAACAACATGCTTACAAACAGAGTTTTGCTAAGCCAAAAGGTCCTGCAGGGAAGAGAGGAATACGAAGACTGATTAGAGGTCCAGCAGAGACTGAAACACCCAGTGATTAGAAACTTTGAATTTGTGAAAGTATTAGAGTAAGAAATGTAATTCTGGCTTTTGGTAATGAACTGAAATCATTCCATTCATAGATACTAGGGATAAAAAAAAGCTCTTTTTACTCTTCTCTTTTCTGACCTCAACACTTTTTATATTGTTACATGATTATATTTGTTGACCATGTTTTATGACATATAGAAGAGATAATTATTTTAATGCTAGAAGAGAAAAATTAAGCTAGTGCCCCTTTATTTTAATTTCGAATCCATTATTTAATAGCTGTACATGTGGTCATAAACTTTGCAGACATAAGACTATGAAGCCCATGTATTCTGTGGGTAAGTCATAGCTGTATTCCTATGTGTAGCCTATTAAACCTGTAAGACTTTCCATATGAGAAGAGATGAAGGACTACATAGCACTGTCCCAATTGAAACTTTATTTTTCCTTGTAGCACTAATGGACAGTAGTAAAATAGAAGGTTGTCTTTGGATTTTGACAGGATGCATTGCTGGATTATGTTGTTGATTTGTTTGGTTTTGTTTGTTTTGTTTTTTTTTTTTCTTGTAATGGAAAAGATAAACTAAAATCTGTTACCGTTCAATTAATATAAGCATTCAGGAATAGGTGGACATTTCCCTAAGCAAAAACTTGGTCATCTCAAACTTATAACTAATTTAATGAATTATCTTTTAAAGGAATCTGATATAAAACACCATAGCTTTTCCAGACTTCTGTATCACTTGTAAGCATTACATATTAGGTACTGAATGACCAAGTAAAAGGTGACTAAGTCCATGAGTTAGTATACTCAATAGATTATGGAGCTGCTTTCAGAGCAATATGCCTGAAGTATCTAATAAGTAATTAATTATTGGTGCACTTGGATCTAAAAATGTGTAAGTTCAGTAAAAATTGAAGTAGTCTTGCCTCATAACGGTGAGTTGTCCTTGAGGTCCTTGTGTTTGCAGTATCAACTGCAATTTTTTTACTTTCAAGGTATTCTGAAAATTACTTTTCTTAAATGTTTGAACTTCAGTAGTAACTTACATCTGTAATTTAAATCCAACTAGGTCTTGAATAACTGCTGGCAGCAAGCCCCTGGTTAGGATTTTTGGGTTTTTTTCCTCCCTTCTTCAAAATACTAAAATCAGCCAGAATAGTCTAAACATGATTGAACTGTAAGTAATGTGTTTACAGGAAGAAAGAAAATAGATTATTTTAATAAGTCCATTAAGGGAGACTTAGATGTGGAAATCAAGTATTGGATGACCTTAAATATTTAAAACTGTGTGATGAAGGAAATACTCGTGAATAGATTATATTCCCAGTGAGGATTTGCTTTTTAGTGTTTTGTATGTGACCTTTGTGGTTTTTGAGTTTTGTTGGTTTTAGTTTTTTTTAAAGCTACATGGGAGCTGCCAGCTTTGGTTCATTGGATATTGTCATAGCTGCTGGATATACTCATGTTAGAGCTGAATTGTGTGTTTACCTGGTGGAAGATGGATTTTAACTTAGTTTTGTAGGGAATAATGTTTTGACACTAGTAGCTCCTGACAAAAAATTGTTTAATCTATTATTTTGTTTGGTTATACTAGCTTGCTATTGACATCTGAGATTGCACTATATAATGTGAAGGTTGCAATAGTTGGTTTTACTGTGGTTTTTTATATGCAGCAGAAATTTTACACTTCAGCTTTTTTTCATTTAATTTTACACACTACATCAGTCCAATTCAATAGCTCTTGATCCTCAGCTAATCTCCTCCTTGCCCTTAGCTCTTGTGTTTTTTTCCTGCCTCTTGCCCCCTCCATCTAGGGTAAAGAGCTGGTCTTTGAAGTCTTTCTTCTGTACTATGGCAGGCAAGTCATTGGGTTTTTTTAAAATATGGTTACTGTGTGCTCAGCTCACTGTACACTGTAATTAAATGTATTTTTAGATTAACTGACAATATTTGCAACACACCTAATTCACTTTGGAGTTTTTGTTTTGGTTTGGTTTTAAGGAGTGTAGCATTTAAAAATTGCTGCTAGAGGGTTGTTTGAATTTAGTATTCTGGATCTTGTGTCAGCCATAGCAAGAGTGCACATACATCTTACACTTTCTTGAGCCAGTAAAGAAGTTCAGCTTTTTCAGACTAAATGTTTTAAATAACAGTTTGACCTGATATGTTGTGAGGGTTTTGTTGGAGGTTTGTTTGGGGTTTTTTCCCCCTGTTATTTTTGTTGGTTTGTTTTTGTTGTTGTTGGGGTTTTTTTGGCGTTTTTTGTAATCCTGCCCTGGGTAGATAAGAAGATGGAAAACTTAATCTGGAGGATGATGAGAGCTGGTTAAGTGATTATGCAAGAGCCTTTATGATGAGCTGCTTTAAAATTCAGCCCAAACCAGACATTGTAAATTACCTTATGTGAAAATATTCTGTGTGATGTACAGACCTCGGCCCAGCCAGGACTCAGTCATGTCCTGAGCATGTCTCCCCCTCACCTTTCCCCAAAAAGAGAATTATATGAAGTCCTGCACTGCTGGCTGCTTCTCCAGGCCTCTTGTAGCTATTCTCCTAACAGCAATAAGAAATACCTGGGTTTTTTTATAAGATCTATTACTTTTACATCTACATAGTTGCCTTCACTTCTGTTCATGAATGTTCTGAACCAGCACAAAACATGGGCATTAATCAAAGTTGCTCCTTTAACTTTCTCTGCTCATTAAAGAATTGAAAGTGTCCATTCAAATTGTTGTTGGCCTTCATAAAGCCCAAAAGCAATGCAGCTGCTTGCAGTTAACTCACAAGCTACTAAATAGTTAATTAACAGGACAGGTAATTATTTAATAAATATTTATGTTGCAAATTAGGATGATCTTGATCCTTTAAAACACTCCTATCAAAGGTTAAACTAATCAAGGTAAAAAATGATGTTGCTCAGATAGACACTGTAAATAAAGAAAATTTGTTTATCAGTGTGTTTATGTATCCAATGAAAGCCACCTTGAGACGCTAAAATTAACTAAGTTTACCTTATGTTTTGTAATTTACTTTATAAATAAAGATTGATGCTTTAGCTTGGTGTTCTCTGAATCATTTCACAGTCTCTTTAACGAAGATCTATATTCCAACATCCAAATGTGTAATAGGCAGTTCCCATGGGAACTAGAAAGTGATTTCAGGGTGTAAGAAGGGAGTTGAGCAGAAACAGAATTCCATACTTTTGTTATTAAAGAAAAATCACTGTTAAAAACATGTACTTTCCCACTGCTTTATGGGAGCAGCACTGAGGGCTCCAGAGCAGGTTCCAAGGGTGTACTTCTCTTGAGGTTTTTGTGCTTTCAGTAATAAGCCCCTTCAAAAATTCCTTCTATCCTTTTAAAATGCTGAAGTAGTTGACTGGTGATTTAACAGTTCTTTCTGTTCTTACTTGCTCAGCATGAGCACTTATTATGTTGTTCAATTAACACTTTTTTTGTATAAACTGAAAATAATTTGCTTGAAGACCTCCTGTTGCCCTGAAAGTTCAAGATGAAAAGAACATTTACTGGTTTGGCTTTTCTCTTAACTGTCCTGCCAACATCCTCATGGGGAAATATTTGTGATGCAGCAATTTTATAATTGAAAGAAGAAAATTTGAAGATGTGAACTAGGACTGCAGGCAATAATTTTAATGCCAAATGCTATCTATAATCAGAGCTGTAAGAGGAACAGGCATAAGGTAGGAGGAGGAAATAGGCAAGGCCTCTATGTACCCATGAATATCACAAGGAATTTTATTTGCCTTTTGGTCAGTGGGTGGTAAACCCCCAGCTGGAACAACCAAATAAAGATAAGGCATTTCCCATTTGAGTAATATGAAGTGTTATGTCTGGTGTGTTGGCTCAGAAGGCAACTGGACAAACTGATCAAAGAAAATTTATAATAGTCTTAAAAACTTAAGGAAGACCATACACCCTGCCCAAAGTGACTGAGTTGGAAACTAGACAAAGCCATTGTATTCCAATGCAGTATCTCTAAATATGTATCCTGTTCTTGCTTTTGTTCCTCAGCAGCCACTTCTGGCTCATCCCAGCCTGAGGCCTCTGCAGACACCTCTGCTCTGGCTCCCAGCAGCCATTCTCTTACTCCTGCTGTGGCCAAGGGGAGAACTGTTGCCCTTCCTATGAAGTTCTCTAAAAAGGCAATTTTCTTTGGATAATTATAATTTGCTTTCATCTTGCTATTGCTTTCTAATTGTGGAATTGCAGTAAATCACTCTTGCTCTTTTTCATTGATCTGCCCTTCCCTGGGTGACTAAATTGCTTTATGTTACAGTTCTGAGATCTTTAACGTGCAAAAGGGTTGGCTCTTTCCCAGAGCATAGTGATCCTCTGTTGCCCTCCATGGCACCTTCCCTGCTGAGACAAGATGTAGGCCAGCCAGATTAGCCCTATCTTTGCCCCACTGGAGCTTTCTTCACCCACCAGGAACTGTACTGGATTTCTTTCGGCTCCAGTTCTATGAAACCAGATCATCCCATTACAAATATCTTGAATGACTGAAGTTAATGATCGGTGACCTAGAAAGCCTTGTTATAGTACACAACAGAAAGAAGTATGTATTCTAGGATAATTTAATGTTTTTGCAGGGAACAAAAGTAACTAAAGTCAGCTACTCTTCTCCTCTGAGTGTCTAGAAATGCTGACTTTACTGTATGAGGACCTCAAAAAAACTGAGTGGGAAAAGGAAGTCCCTTCTCCTTGCCCCCTGCCTATTAAAAAAATAAAAAAATAGTTGCCACATAAGTTAGCTAGTTTTACCTAGCTAACCCCTCATATTTTCATTCACTAAAGTTCAAAATTTTTTTCTAAATTGTATTAAATTGTAGCTAACATACTTCATTTTCATTGAGGAAGGGAAAACTACTACCAAAACGCCACTGCTGAGTGCAGCACGGCAAATAGTAATGGTCTAGTAGGACAGACCAGGAACTCCCATGCGTGTAGCTGAGATTCTCCTCACACTGAAGAATATCACAGTTGGTTATAGGAACAAAAACATTCCACCACACCAGAGGTGAACAGAGCTGGCCAGGGAGTTGCTACAGCAAACACACTTCTGGACAACACTATAGATGTATTCCAGCTCCAGGGAATAGTAAAAAGCAGATGTGATCTAATAAGAAACCTTCACATAACAGCTGGAGATGCTTAAAACTGAAGAATGGCTTCAGCAGATTTTATTCTAATTTAGCTTTACAGCAGCTTTTTTCTCCAGGTTCAGAGATGTACAGCTTCATTCCATACAGTGAGGTTACCATAATGTTACTAACAGAAATGCAAGCAACATAAAATTATAATTGTTTCCCAGGCTCAAAGTTTAAATAGCAGAAAGAAGTAATAATCCAGAACTTTTATTTAAGTTAACAGATTTTACAATTTATACTTATAAAAGCTAGAAGCCATTAGGTAGACCCTTTTTTTCTAAATTAAGCTAGCAGTTTGAAAAAGCAATACAAAATGAATTAATAGCCAGAAATCTAATGATATCATTACATTAGAAATCACATGCTTCCTACAATGAGATATAAATTCCTGAACGAAGTCGCACATAATCAAAGAATTTCAAATTTAACTGTAGGCCAGACTATGTTCTTATCCCTACACATTTTGCACCTATGAGGTGCAAAATGAGTTTATACAAAAATAATGGTAATATGTTCATACTTAATCCAAAGCATCTGGAATCTTACTAGTCACTTTCATTCCATTTTTAGTCTGCTTTCATCTGTCAAAGTTTCTATTTTTAAAAGCATTCCATTTATACTTTTAGAAGTGTATTTTTGTATGTAGTTAATATACATATATATTAAAAATAGCTTAATTATTTGACTAAGTAAAATGCAGAATGGGTCTTCACATCATTATTCTGACGCCTTTAAGAAAAGCAACCATCTGTATTTATAATCCATATGGAATCCTCTCCTAAAGTACTAAAAATAATCCTCCAAAAATAGTCAAAGTAGCTAAGAGTCTTTCTGTGAATAAAAATTAAATGCTTTTTCATCATGGAGTTCACTGTAAGAAAGCATTTGCCAGTGCAAATGCATCTGCACAGCAAGATAACTTTTTTGCTTGGGAATCCTTGAAATGAAAAAACAACCTAGAAAATGTCTTGTACCATTTATTTGACTAAAACTGACACCAAGAAGACTTTTTGATAATAATCACATTCACTAACAGTATTAGACCAATCAGACTAATACGAACTCTCAAGCTAAAATATTAAGTAGAAGCTTGTTTTAAATGGGTAATACTACTGTCATTTCCCAAAAAGACAACGTTAAGTATCTTTATAGCTATTACATGGTTTTGTCTTCAATAGACAAAGGTCTAGTACACCTGATCAAGAAATCAATTTGCAGAAAAAAAAAAACATTCTGCCCAGTTACTCCTATCCCTTTGCAGCAGACATACTAGATAATTAGAAATTTTAAAAAAAATCAAATAGATTATAATATGGAATTGCATTTAAAAAGCTGCAGGAGAAGATGATGTACCAGCACTGCAATTTGTTAATACAAGAACGAGTTTTCTCATGTTAAGGTCCCAGTGACAAAGGATATGTTGAAGAGCTGCTGACAGGACAACAGCTCACCTTATGTGTGTCTAGAAAGTTCTGGAAAGCAGAACTGCTGATAATGCTGCACTAAATATTAATTAAATACTTGGTACTAGCATCTCCATTACAGAAACACTGGTGGATCAGAAGAAACACATTATCAAGTTTTTATCTCTTGGAGCTGCTGTTGGACCTGGAAGAGAACAGACAGAAATATAATTAACTGATACTGTAACCATACACAGGGGACACACACCCCCACACTCCTAAAATAAGCTTTTTATCTGAAAGAGTACGTACCATCTTAATGTCTGGCCTTCTGGTTTTTTTGTCATTCAGACACCGATCAGCAATTGAATACATTTTATGAATTGAAGGTACATCCCAGTCACTCATCTTTTTATCAACATAATCCTCAATAGTTGCTTCCTCATCCTCAATTACATCTTTTATACTTAGCTACAAGAGAATTTGAACCAACAAGCAGATAACATTGTAAGTATCTGAACAGCATGTGCGAGTATAAATGAACTAAAATTTTTTATTAACTTATTAATTATTTTTATTCTATATCATTTTCATTACCACAACATCATAAAGCAAATTTCTTAAAGCTGTATCATACAGATTTAACTGTCTTCCACTTCCAAAAAGGCTCAGTTTTCTAGTGACAATCAACAAAGTATCTTAATAACCCACAAATATGCAAGCTTAAGTTGGTATAATTTTTTTAATCACTATTATAAAGCCTCTTTCTGTAACTGAATGTCTGTCTGCAAACTAAACTTCCATCTCCAGTCTCAGTGGCTGCAGTATCCACTGGAAACTTCTAGTCAGAAATCAAATTTTAAATCTGACCAGTTTAGTCCAAAAATTCTCAATTCCAATACACTTGAAATGGGTTATCTGTAATCACAGATACTGTTTGAGGAAGCATAAATTAATAAATAAGAGGCAATGAGTAGAGACAGATCTTCTGCCTCTTTCTATGGGTCAGTCTGAAATTGCTGACCAGCATTCAACTACCTCAAAATTTTCCCTTCAAGCTAAGGATGCCATATGGTCTTACACTGACCATTCTCTTTATGGTCCCAAAAGTACATTACAAAGACAAACTGTACCAGTCATATTCCTCATTAGACCCTATCTCTGAAAAAGACCACTTTAAAAAAACTGAGTTTTCCAAGGTGTTTACAAGCTCAACATAATAATTATTCTGCTACTTCAGCAGATACAGCTTAGAAGGACAAAAAAAAAAAAAAATCTATGAATACTATACTTGTATTCCTAAAGATTTGGAAGAAAGTGATTTATACTGTTCCAAACAGTATGGAACAAAATCAGTCCAGACCTCAATGTTACGTCACGCTTAATAAATAAATTAGTCTTTATGTAAAAAGCATTCTAGGAAAACCTTGGATTAAATAGTTCAGAACTTAGTTTTAAGCTATGTGAAAGGCTAAATTATAAAGACTCTTGTAAGGTTTGTAATTCAAGAGAGTGAGCTCTGAGACTTTAGTTTCCTAATTAGTAGACTGAATTACTAACTGAATAGCAAAGAAAATTCAACCCACTTCTCACTCTGCAAAAAAGGCTCTTAAATTTCAGACTTCACTAAGGTTAAAAGCATAAGGTACTTGCAAATTGTTAGTAAAGTTGAAGAAGATGGAAACTGATACAGAACCATAAAGAAACAAGAGAGATGAACATTTCAGAATGTTTTAGGGAATGAGGAATTATCAGGGTATCTGGGAGTATGTTAATAGAGTGCAATGCTTCTTACAATAAGAAGCAGTACTGAAACAAAGAATTCCAGTATCAGATTAGATGATGATGACCTTAAGGGCTGAACAAACATACCAGCCAAGAGAGAAAAGTTTCAGCCTCACCTCTAAGACAAACATTGACAAAAAAGCTGTTTTCACAACTACATATTTTAAAGACTAATTTGATTGTCTCACAACCTGTTAACTGACTATGATTTCATATAAAGTGATGCTGGAGCAGTGGGAGGGAAGGAGAAAGCATAAAGAACATACCAGCAACTGTGGCTCCCGGTTTTCATCTACTGGAGGAAGACCCGTTATTATTTCTAGTAAGACCTAGGAGGAAGAAAAATCACAAGAGAAAATGAAGCACAGAATACCCTTAGCATATATATGATTTGCAAAAAGGAGCATGACTTTAGCCTGTCAATAAATACTCTCAGGATCTGTGTATATCCAAAGATTTCCTGTACAATTTGTTGGTTTTGTTCCTACCTTTATTTGCACTGTCATCAGACGTGTGGCTTACAAATTTCAACACAAGTTATTCTCACCCTACACGGTGTCCCTTCACAGCAAGAGTGAAGGATTTCCAAACTATTCATAGTGTTTGGCCTACCTTCCCATGAAACTAAATGTTGTGAAGGAAATGGTCAGTAATGAGTAGGGCCTCGGATCTATTCAGAATGGATTCATTTTACTTCCAAATATTAAGCTTATGTCTTTTTTGTATTCAGCTCTAAGATAAATCCAACATGGACACTGTATTTTTGGTGCTGAATATAGTAAAACACAATAATTTTGGAGCATTTTCTTAAATTTTCTTTTTCAGCCTGAGTTATACTTTTGTGCAATACCATGTAAGCAAAAACAATGCTCCGCACCACTTCAAACCACATTTAGCTAGAACTTGGAATATTATTTTACTCTGGTCTTTCACCTAGCAATCAACACATTCAAATGATTTTAACACAGTCAAAGTTTAGAAACACTATCTCAAGAAAGTATCTATTAGGAAAAAGAAAAAATACAGACCAGAGTAATAATTTCATTTCAGATACTCTTGATTTTGTTGTCTTTTATCATTTACAAAAGAAGTCATATACTGCTTCCCAAATTCTACTTACTACTCCAAAACTGAAGATATCAGATTTAGGTGTTATCTCTCCTCGCAGAGCTTCAGGTGCCATATAGGCGGCTGTTCCAACGATTCTTTCAGTCATGATTGTCTGTGTGAATGTTACAGATGCCCTTGCAAGGCCAAAGTCGGAAATTTTGGGCACATACGTATCAGTTAATAAGATATTTGCACTGGTGAAAAGGGGAGGAGGTGGAAAAAACAAAAAAGAAAAGAGATTTTTACAAACAGTACAGTAAATAGGTTTTATGACAGACGAATAGTTCTTCAGTAACCAAATGTAAACTGTTATTTTGACTATCTTGAAAGCTAAGATATTTATACATTATTCATAAAACACGTTACATAAATTTAGTTTTTTTGGAAATTGTTAAATTTCAAAATTCATTCCTCTAAATAAATGAAGAGCTGACTGCAAGAGCCATCCATGTTTTTTCTTGTGTGCATGCACATATGCAAAAAAAAAGGCAAAACAACAAAACACAAGGAAAAAACTAGACACTCCCCCTACCCCCAAACCTTAGAAATAAAAAACTTTCTTATAACAGACCAATTATATTACATTTATGCTTTGGCTTTAAGAGGGACAATAAAGAATACTTAACTCTGATCGGCTTCTACTGGATCACAGTTTAATTCTTATAGTCTAAATCGATGCTCAGAACTAACAAAAGCAGGTTTTTTTACATCTATTATCTAATTCTATGTCAACCATGACAAATTCATGTGCCAAATGAATACTAAGAATAAGAGTATTAACTCTTATTCTTGTCTTGAAAGAGAACCAGAAAACATATTACTGCTAGAATATTGTATGTGCCATGTTTTCACTTGACCTCCAGCTTTTACTTTCCTTAAAAAAAGCAACCCTGGCAAATGAGGCTCATCTCAAAGTCCTTAACGCTTTCATTAAATACTCAGTGGGATGAATTACAGCAGAGATCTACTGGATTTTGAACTTATACCACTTAGAACCATTTTAAAATAACTTAATATTTATGAAATCCTCATTTTCTGATCCCTTTAATGGAACTGTAAGAAAGCCACAGGAGCTTGATACAACACATAACACTTCCTAGAAAGTTATATTTCTAACTTCCCCTGTCTTGTTCATCAAACCTGAACAAAATTAACACAGCTCTAAGTTACAATGGATCACTTGATGTTAGAATTTTTTACTACTGTAAATAATGTTGGATACATGACCACTACAAAAGGCCAAACACTTCTCAAGCATCATCCACCAACTGGTCTCCTGTTTAAAGCTCAACTTCTTAAAAGAAGAAAGAGAGAACAGGATCACAACTTCATAAATCTCAGGTTCTTATCAACTTGAGTCAAGTCCAAAGAGTGGTCATTTTTTTGGGGTACACCACAAAGGGCACAACAAATGCAAGTTTTAGTGCAGCTTTCAAGCTTCAAAAGGGAACTGAACTATTTCCTGGGCATAACCAATCCAAAAACCTATGAACAGCTGTGAGAACACCCATTAAATCATATCCCCTCTAGGCGAGAGAAGCTGTTCTAGTGCCTCTGTGTTTACAAATGGTCCCTACACGTCATAGCAAAATGAAGAATGAAGTTAATCTTCTTAGATGTCTCTTCATCTAAGTGTTATCTGGGAGTGGCAGAACTATTAATAGTACCAATCAAATCTATTGAACTATTCACACAACAAGTTGCAAAATGTTATCCAAACAAAAAACCCCAAACCCCAATTCTCTGATATGATCAACTCACAGCAGTTAGAAGGGTAGAGGCAGTGTAAGGTAAAAAAGTGCATCCCTTCCAGTAATTACACTTCTCCAGAGGCTTAAGCAGGGAAGAAAGAAGAAACAAACTGTCAAAGCAGCAAGCACACACCTGAGGCAGCTGAAGCAAAAGCTTGTTCCCTACAAGGTGAAAGGTCACAAAACTGAAATTGCTTGTATTCAGCAGTTGCCAGAAGCCAGATAGATACTGAAAAATCATCCATAACACCCAATTGGTCAGTTGCTCCTTCTTAACCCTCTGAAACAGTAAGGCATTTGGAGCTTTTCTTCAAAGATTTGGGCTTTTTTTTTTAAAAAAAAACAATATAGTAAACTGTAGCAGGAAAGGGAAAACAAATAACAACATAAAAAACACCAGTAGAAGCCAACCAAACTCTACAACAAACCCCTCACCTTTTCTGATATCCATAGTAAAAAAACTCTGGTATAACAAACAATGAACATTCATTATCACTGAATAACCCTGAACTTCATGAACCTGGCTGAAGTAATTTTACTGCATTTATAAAAAATAGGAGTAAATCAAAGGAGACACTCTGAAGAAGTGTTCTAGGAAAAGGAAAAACAACAAAAAAGGTGTGTTTTTATCTGAAAAATTCCCTATTTAAAAATTAATTGTTCTTCAACAACAGTTTCATTGGAAGCAGTTGTTAAAGTACAGAACTTTGTGTGTTCCCATGGCACTCAAATAACTATTTGAAAGTAACAGATTATGTTACAAATTACAATTTGTGTATTACATTTATAACACAAATTACAATTGCAATGCAAAAATCTCACGGCTGGAAAGCTGTCCAGCAGTTGAGGGAGCTGGCAGAAAAGAGCCTCAGGGAAGACTCGCTACAATTGCCTGACAGGAGACTGGAGCCAAGTGGGGGTCAGTCTCCTCTCCCAAGTAGAAAGTAACAGGACAAGAGGAAATGGCCTCAAATTGTGCCACGGGTGGTTTAAATTAAATGTTAGGAAAAAATTCTTCACCAAGTGAAGCAGTGAAAGAGGCTGCCCAGGAAAGTGGTGGAGTCACCAGCCCTGGAGATACTTAAACAACATGTAGATGTGGGCACCTGGGGACACAGCAGTGCTGGGTTAATGGTTGGACTTGATGATCCTAAAGGTCTTTTCCACCCTAAGCAATTCTATGGTTCTAGCCCCATAATTATCTTTAGAAGTCTGTACTTGTGGCACAGATAAGATTGTGGTGATGGACGTCACTTGCAGAAGATTGTGCCCGTGACTGAAGTAATGCTTTCTGCAGTATGTTCTCTCTAAAATTATTTTAACAGGGGAAAGATGAAAAAGAAAAAAAAAAAAGAAAAAAAAAAAAAGAAAAAAAAAGAAAAAAAAAAAAAAAAAAAAAAAAAAAAAAGAAGTGAGAATGCAGCCAGCAATAGTCTGCAGCTTTTACCTTTTAATATCTCTGTGAATATGATTATTTTCATGCAAAAAGTTGATGCCATTAGCTGTACCTTGAACAATTTTACACCTCATATTCCAAGGAATTGGTGGAGTTTCATCCTTGATTAAGAGAGAAAGGTAAGTAAAAACCTTAAAAATATATATATGTTCACATAAATAAAAAAAAACCACACAAAACCCCCACAATTCAAAAGTGACTTCTTGCTACGTCTTCTTGTTTTTTAAATAGATGATTAAAAACACTACCAGCATACATTTCTTAATTGACTTGGGCAGAAATGCATGCTTTCGTCACATTACATTCTTTCCCTGCATTTTGCCTTAGATTAAGCTGCCAGTTGCAAAAAATGTTCTTGGTTAATGTTTGAATCTGACTCTCCAAGGCCAGCTGCTCTGCAAAGACCTATCTGTATCTACTGTAAATCCCACTTCGTACTGGCACTGATACCAGAGCCTTCAACCCAAAGAAAATAATTCAAAGCAATCCACAGATTTTACTAACAGGAAATCAATCTCCCAGTGTTTTTTGATTTCTTGAGAGTTTAGCTTTATTCATGCTACTAACCAAACCTTAGAAGTAAGGACACCTACATTTCAAAACCAGTTTTTAATCTTGTCAGTGGCCAAGGGAAGTGGATTACAGTACCTCAGCCATTCTACCACCTCCTTTGCCTGCTGAACACCCAGACACGAAGATGACACAAGCAAGAGTCTGTGCATCAAACATATCCAGTGAAGTCACAAAATGAAGTTATCAGCAAGAATATATATTCAAGTAAGTACATTACTCATGTCTCTGATCTTATTAGAAAAAGATTCTTTCCAATTTATAGATTTTCATTTGGATTCCCTGATTTATGTCATAAATTTGTCTTCATTGTAAAGGACTCAATTATTTCTCCTTTAGCTTTCATTAATCCCCAATCTTTTAAGCTCACTTGATGATAATGGCTGGTTACACAGATGAACATTTTCATACACATCCTTGTTAAGCACTTGTCATTTCTACAGATAAACTTGCACTGTCCTTAGGTAACATTTAAGTCTCTCTTCTGCATTGATTCAGTTAAAAAAAACAAAATAATTGCGGGTGTAGCAGTGTATGCAAGCAAATGAATCAATCTAAACTGAGACAGCAGTGCTAACAGAGCTAGTCCTTTCCCCAAGCACTGCTACTCATTCTCATCATAGCACCACTTCTTTCCCACTGGAGCAGAAGTATTTGTACAGCCCTATAAAGGAAATGTCTCCAGGTGAAAATTAAATCTTTTTTTCACCAAGTATTATTTTAGCAGCCTGATCAGTTCCCTAATCCAGATCTTTCTCCAACTAATAAATGCTTGAACTAGGTACAACCAGAGGATCAGTGTGGAAAAAAAAGCAAGCCCAACATTTTAGGTCTAGGGACATAGGTGGTTGAAACACCCTCTGCACTGCCCCACACAGGCATAGTCAGTCCAAGCTCCTGTGATGGTTCAGGTCCCAGTACATGACATTGTATTGTCAGCCTGATTTGACTTTAATCTATCAAAACTGTGTAAAATCTTATTGGAAGAATACTTGTTATTAGAACATAAGAAAGAAGTAGTTAAAACATCATTTTGCCATCACAGTTTAGTTCCATTTGAAAGACATCCACAGATTCCTGTATGCTAGCAAAGTAGGGTAATTAGAAGCCAGAATATATTTCACTTACCAGACAAGCAAGTCTGTCAAGCAATGAACCATTGGGCATGTATTCATACACCAGACATGGCTGAGCACCATCACTTGAGAAACCAAGTAATTCTACTAAATTTTCATGCTGACACCTATAGCAAAAAAAAAAAACCCAAACTGTTCACATGTGCTCTGACAGACTCTCAACACCTAGGGAAAACACAAGACAGAGGGAACTTGATTCCCAATGACTTGTTTCACCCCTACTGCACAAAGTCAAGTTTGTGTGGTGATGCTTTAAAACAAACCAAATGCGGTTGTGCTGTATAAGAAACGTTTTCAGTTAACATGCAAATCACTATGTTAGAAAGACAATAATTGTATAATGATGTACTCACTTTGCCATTAGGTTTATTTCTTGCTCAAACTGCTGTTTCAAGTCCTGAACACTAACATCAACCATCTGTAAAAAGAAGTATTTGACATTAACATCATTGGTTCATAATAAAATGCACAGTTCATTAAAAAAAAAAAAGAATTGTAAGCCTTTCTTAGTTAACTTTTCACAATACACCTTCCACTCTGTTTAAAAATAAACTATAAGAACATGACTTCAAATTCCTTGGAACACTGTATAACTGGATAAATGGATCTAGTTTCAGCAGTCAACAGCTTACTCCATTCACTGCAGTTGTCCCCTAATAGTATTTAATTACAAAATTCAATATTCACACAAAATAATGGTTATGAAGACTAAAATTCTGTGACAATACCTATTTGGCTTCTGAATCTCAGTCATTTTAATTGGAAATGGAAACCTCCTTAGAACCCCTCCTCTTCTGGCACTTCTTGAGGGTGAGAGAAAAACAATTGGGGAAGCACTCTGCTCTTCCTAACAACTTGCTTAGTCCCTCAAAGGAAGGCTACAGAGAAGGCGAGAATTCACTTATGTGAATGTGCTGACTCACAACACTGATGGGACTAAGGGTAAATTTCTTAATCCAACTAATATGTAATATGGTGGCACTATTTTTTGAAATGTATCATTCAACACTTCTCACAATAAACAACATAAACAAGCCTATACTATAAAGTACACAGTCATTAAAATGAAAAAATCCCAGGACAACTCACAGCAATGAGCTTCTTGACAGCCACGTTTTTGCCATTGATGTAGCCTTTGAACACAATGCCAAAGCCACCTTCTCCCAGTTTATTACCTCCAGCTGATTCTGGTCGGGCATCAAAATTATTTGTAATGCTTTCCAGGTCATGAAACAAAAAATTCTGGAAATCTGAAAGACATTGACAGTTAGCACAAAACTATGTTTACACTTAAGAAACAAGGTTTTTCTGTTTCAGTTCTCTTAAAACACAAACTTGCTACTGCACAAAACCTGACACAGTGGCACCCTACTTCCAGCTCCGTGATGAAGATACCAGAAACCCAAAAGGCAGGCAGATAAGCATATATAATTAACTATGCATAATTTTCTTCACAACTAATACTGTTGCACACATCTGAGTGTATTTTTGCTTTTTACTTGTAATACAGGTAGTAGAAATTAAACGTGTAGCTGATCACAGAGAGAGGCACGCTGCCTTATATATAAAAAAACCACCAAGGTTACATCATGTTTCTGGCAGCAACCCAAAAGTGGACCTTTAGGAAGGAACAGAACAACCACACACTTTCCTAAAATGCCTTCTTTAGTCATCTTTTCTCCAGCATTCTTACTCATTTCTGACACACAAAATCTAGTTTTAAAGCATGAGGCGCTGAAGTCTATAAAATAGGTATTGAAAAAGGGCAACAGGATTATGTGTGGCAAAAAAAGAAATTGCAATTTAATTAATAGTTAAGTTTTCCTCTCAAAGTAGGTGTCTTATTGGCAAGATGCAAGATGCTGTTTCCTGCAGATGCACCATGATAGGAATAGAGTCATCACTCTCATGCACCACTATGGCTTATTTCACATGGGGTGACGGACAGATTCAGCAAAAAAATAGCACTGAATTCTAACAAAGTAAATGTGTACCTGTGTTACCAGAGTGTGAGCTGCTGTTTTCTTCACTTAAGGAGGAAGAATGTGAATGCTGCTTCTCAGTACTCTGAGCTAAAACAGGCATTACAGATGCTACTTCTTTTTCCTGTACAGGTAGTTGTTTCTCATGTATAGGCAAGGTTTCCTGTGAAGAAAGAGGTAATGTAACTTCTTGTGGCATCCTTACGGCTTCTGGAAAAGGAATTTAGAAAAAAGTGTTAACTACCTTATGAACCAGAGAAAAAATAAGTAATATTAATGCCAGTATTTTTGAAAATTAGGAGACATTTAAGTATCACCAGCTTATATTCTTCCACCATGTGTAAACTCCAGCACTCTTATTGAAACTTGAAACTCTTATTTAAACTGTTATTATAAGTGATAGAAAGTGGAAAATACATTCACTTTGGGTTGTTTTGACCTTAACCTTTCTGATTTCCAAGTTAGTGTGAAGCTCTTCAGCATCTTAGAAAACTGAGAACACAGTACAAAATGTACAAGAGTAACAGTTACCTGGAAGTAAAAGGCTTGCTGGTGCTAGGAACTGATTCCTAATCAGCAGATCCACAAGATCAGCAACTGTACAGTTTGTGGTTCCCCAGTCATAAAGCAGTTCACATGTGGGGCTCTTTCCCATTTGTACAAATGCCTCAAATCTCCTGAAAAGATAAATTAAGACCAATATTACAAAAAAAGAAATAATTACCTCAAGAAGCATGAAGGGAAAGAGATTAAAGGCAAATGACCAAAAAAATCCACTTGAAAAAAAAAATCAGAATGCACTGCAAAAATCACAAATATTCTAAAAAAACGCCAAAAACCCTCAACACATTTAAAATCAGGGGGAAAACATGCAAAATATGGGAAAAACTATGGGAATTACACATATACAAGGCTTCGGCTGTTTGTCTAGGATTCATAATATATTGGCACCTTGGACTAACAGAGAAGAAAGTGTAATAGAGAGAAAGTCAGACCCAGATCAAATGGCAAAAATGAGATCCAGTTTTCTGACTGATTTAATACTATTATTGAAATGAAAAACAAAGATTTAATACCACCATTACTAAAAAAGACAGGAAACCTAGGATGATATATACAGCATCTAAAAATCTCATAGTCTTTGAAACAGCTTCAACAAGGATTCAACAAGCCCTTTAAGCAATGAGGTACTTATTAAATACTGTGAGCATTACTTCTCAAGTAAACAAACTTGTTAGTTTTAGGCCTCGGGCTCCCCACATTTGTTGGGCATTTTCTTGGAAGCAGTGAATTATGAGTTACAGCCCAGTTGTCTCTTGGGCACAATGACATCAGTGTCTACCAGTCTTTAGGGTACAGAAAGTTATGCAGCCCGTGCTGTATTGCTAAAATTACCTATGTCTCTAGCTATAATTAATCCTAATTTCTTTAGTCAATTTTCTGAGGTTAGTTTAAAAACTGAGCTGCAGAACAATTAGGAGTAATTACCTTGCATTCCCTAAGGAAACGGGACACACAAAGTGCAGCAAGTTACAGTAATGGGACGGAAAACGGGATTAACAAGGTATTTATGCTGAATGGGTAATGCAGGAGTTTGCGTTACGGGGCGTTTAAGTGGGACCTTATATGCGCTTGGCTGTATCTGCTTTCTCCGGCCGGGTTGGTTATATCCACCGCAAGTTTCTTCCACCCCTCCTGCGGGTCGATGAGCTCTGCCAGCCGCCTCACGAGGCCGTAGCTCAGGCAGCGGACGTGCGTGGAATCCCTCACGGGCTCGCCCATCCTCCGCTCCTGCTGGGACACAGGTTACCCCTGTGCGGATCCTCGGGAACCGCCCGCCCAGCGAGGGGCCACAGCCGTCCCCGGCCCCACGGCTCCCACGGCCGCCCCCCGCCCACCATTCCCGGCTCCCAGCGCCCCCTGCACGCCGCAGCCGGCGGCGGCCACCCGGAGTCCCCTCACGCCTCACTGTCGCTTCCCGGCGATGCCCCCGGCCCGCGATCCCCTCTTCCCATGGGGCGTTAGCGCCGCGCTACTTCCCCTCCGCCTTTGCAGCTTCCCCTTTAAGGGGGCGGGGCCCAGCCCCCGGGGCCGCTGACGTCACCGGCGCGGTGAGGACACGGCGGAAGCGCTCTCCTGCCTGGCCCACCCAGAGGCCCCGCCCCCGGCACGTCCCATGTCCGGCCGCGAGAAGGGGGGCTCCTTGCCTCGTTGGCTTTCCCCCCGGCTCTGGGTAACTTGGTAACGTCCTTCGGGCCCTTTGATGGGAAGAGGGAGAGGAGAGGGGCCTTGGCGCCCCCTGGCGGCGGCTTCCTTCTCTGCGTGTCCCTGCCTCGCTCCCTCCCTACGGCCCTTCATCCATCCATCCATCCATCCATCCATCCATCCATCCATCCATCCATCCATCCATCCATCCATCCATCCATCCATCCATCCATCCATCCATCCATCCATCCATCCATCCATCCATCCATCCATCCCTGCCCCTCAGCCTCCCTCCCTGCCTTTTTTGTAGCAAAAGGTCGGTGTCCTCGCACCAACTCCTGACTGCACATAGGAGGGCAAGGGGGCCCCATAAACTCCTCCTGTCCCCTGGACATTTGATTCTAGAGATCTACAAGTGTTCCAGTGGTGTGCACAGGGAAACCTGCTACGAACATGAAATTTTGTCAGGCAAAAGTTTAACCCATACACATCCCAACATTTCCATAATGCCAAGACAAGTATATGCACACTCGGCTTCACAAAGAGCCCATTTAATGAAACTTCTTCAAATGGTAAAGAAACTGCTATTTTGGTTTTTATGGAAAGGAGAAAGCTTAAAATATGTATGCATTACCTGGATATATTAGGGATATACCATTCCGTCTTGCAGTTATGATATTTATTCAGAAGCAGTAAGCTTGTATTCTGGATAGAGCTGAGACACCTGGTTTGTGTCCACTGTTGCTTTCATGTCCCATAAATTTATTAGAGAGATGTAACAGCTTAAAAGAGTAAACCCATGTGGATAAAATCCTTTGCATCCCTTGGGGCCAAGAGAAGGGCTCTGAGCTCAGAGATAAAATAGCAACAATATTAATATCTTTTCAATTTATTTTCAGGGCAAATGCTATCATCTTCCTCTTTTGTGGGATATTTTATTATGGCTGAGTATAGTGCCAAGTCCCTGGAACACAGTCCAAAAATGCTAGAAGGTTTGCCTCCTTCCCACTTCCTCACAGCTTGCTTTACTATACTTTCTTGGTATATTGTTCCCTGTAGCTCCCCAAAGCTCTAAAAATGGCTTGAGAACTTTTGGGAATAGTCCAGCTTAAAAATCAGTGGAGTCAGTTACGAATGTTTCACTGATTTAAGTTAATTTGAATAAACCTTCCATCCTGCTTTAAAACTTGTAATCTTTGTCATGTTTTTCAAGCATTTGTGAGATGGAGAAGCATGCTGATGGCTTCAATGTATTTAACTACCTCAGCACACTCAAAACCTCAGCTGAACAGCAAAGCCAAGGACCAGGCTCTAAGAGCATCCTCCCTGCCCTCAGACCACACTGGAGATTTGTTTGTTTGTAAAAATCAACCTGAAGTCTTCTTCATCTGAGCTCTGGCTGAGTTTGACCTATGTGATGGATGAGGTCTCTGACCCTCAAGCTTTTCAAAAGTCTGGCATAACTATGGGAGCTCACAGTGTACAGGAGTACTGGGTTGGAAGTTCCCAGTGGGGAGCTGGCTGATGGATAGGAGCCTCTCAGCTGGGCCAAGGGACCAATAAGGAGGGACTCTCATTCTCTCTGGTTTGTGCAGTTCTAATCTGAATTATATTCAGGGAACCAAAGGTATTGGAGAAATCTGCAAGATTATTTAGGAGCTTCTCAGAAACCAGATGATATAAGAAAATCAGCTGGAAATCCCTTTTCTTAACAAAAGAAGAAAAAAAAAAAAATAGGCAGGGGATTGCAGATCAAAAGTGCAATGTCGTAAGAGGCAGCAGTGTGTCCAGGAAGGGGAAAGTGAGGACAGCCTAGGAACAGCTCTTATAAAACCAATAAGAGAGGGAATCCCCTGAGTTCCAATCTATATAAGGAAATTCCACAAGGCGGGAAGCAAACACTATGGTTCAGTCACAGTGAGAAATAGGGCTTTTTGAAGCTTTCTGTGGTCACCTAGGGTGACTCAACATTTTAAGTACTGATGGGGATTGAAATTAAATCACCCCAGCTAGAAGAGAAATGAAAACTTCACAGTCATGTGGACCACATCCTGGCCTCTTGAATCTGGCTGGAAATATGCTACTTCTTACACTTCCAGGGAGTCCCAGATATTGTAATTTTCTCTTTCCTGACAGTGCTTCAGAGTCATCATCAGGTGTCATGGTGGCTTGAAGCTTACACCAACAACACTACGAAACAATTTCTGAGTAACCAGGATATGGTAGAAAAGTTCCAACCCCTGGTTTTGAGCAGGTGCTTTATAGCCTGTGCTATATCCTACCCCATCCTATTCATATCCACTCTAAGCAACATGCACCATTTCCCTTTTTTCACTTATTTATCTTTGTGTCTTTTTATTGGGGTGTTTTCTCTGCTGCTTGGTTACATATTTGTGTTGGACTGTGAATAATTGTCATGCTTGGTTTCTTGCTTGTTTGGCATAATTGATCTTCATTAAAAACAAAACAAAACAAAACAAAAACAACAACAAAAAATATAAGGAAGAAGTAGGGTGACTGCAGAGAAGGTTGTTTTTCATGTCCTTATTTTCATTTGCTGTTTTACTTTGGTCTGCCATGAAGGGCCAGTTGCCAGTGATTGTGTCTGCACACGCACACACACACACACATGCAGATACAATGAACTCTTTCATAGTCAGGTTTTACAAATGGGGAGTGCTTGTGTTCATACAGTTAGTTTGAATTCGTTCAAACATGCTTTTGAATGCTGCCTGTAAGCTGCTTCATGACCTCAGATGTCACACATCCCTCTTTCATCCAACAGTTAAGCACTAAGCTGCTGAAGCATCTCTGTGTGAAGTGGATTTCAGAGTCTTTGCAAAAGAAGTCTTCCATAGAAGTATGCTCCAGTAAATATTACCTTTAGTTCAGATAAAAGTATGGAAGACTTCATTTAATAGTATTGCAGAAGTCATGAGGCAGTGAAAAATGTAGGAATCCAAGATTTTGTTTACAGTTTTTTCTAGCAGGTTGAAAGTAAAAAAGTATAAAAAATTGTCATTGCACATAATACTCCTGTATATATATTTTATAGTGCAGGAGTTCAAGAAAGATCAAATTCAACAGAGTTCATTATTGAAATATAAATGTCAGTTTATGAGTGATATTGTAGCCAAGTCATACCACCGTGGAAAGACAGGGGTTCGCTTGTTTACCACATTTCTCCAAACTACTTGCAGTGAGTTGCAGGCACGTATAAGCAACACCCAACTTAAAAATTTTCAAGATAAAGAACGAAACAAATTTTATAACTGATAATCACAAAGGGCTGGCCTGGGGAGTGAGAAATCACCTAGATATGGGTTTAGCTGAGGACATAATTGCAAGGCACACTATCATACTAGTAAAATGCATGTATGGAAAAGAATTATTTCAATTTACATATTTGGCGCTGTTTATTTTCTCATTCCCTAAAGCATTGAGGATAGACATTTCATGCCAGCCAAATGTCCTGCCTTGCACTGGCATGCTGTAAAACATGTATTTCAAAGGAAGACCAGCAGTCTCCCTTCTGCTCTGTAAGTGTAATGCCAGCTGCCACTGGTCAGCCTGAGCCTGCCCACTGGCAGAGCAGTTGCTGAGTAGGAGGAAGGCCAGCAGCTGGGGTAAGCATGTGCCCAGCCCAGAGCCAACATAACATTGCTGCGAATTTATTTAAGTGTGGTGGCTGATCTGACTAAAGCTATCTGGAAATACAATCATGCAACTTCTATTCATGTTGGAGATACATACAGGGTGTGTATATTTAATGCTTGTGAATCTAAGGGCTGTGATCTCACACTCTGCCTGGCCACTTGGGAACAGGATATCACTGATAGTCACAGTCATAGTGTCATGAGTGTGAAGTGATAAGAAAATGTGGAGGAAACCTATATTCATTACATGAACAAATACGATAGAAACAATGTTCATCTGACACTAGTTTGATCAAAAAGTTAGCTGTTTAAATCTAAGCTGCCAAGATTCAAGTTTATTTCATTTGAAAGCACACTCATGTGCATCTGGATTCAGTTATCTAAATGTAGATCCTGTGTAATTTTAAATGCTTGTGAGACATACCACCTGCTGTTCCCAGAAATGTCAAATATTTTGCAAATTCACTGTCATATACAAGCCCTGTGCTACCTCCAAATGGCTTGGAGTACCTAAGTTCTCTAAAGTAGCACAAGAACCGACAAGTATTCCTTGAACAGTTTAAACAATTTCAACAGCAAGATCTTGTTGTCTTAATACAAAGCTAAATCCTACTCCTAAACATTCAGTGACATCAATTCCAAAAGAAACAGACTTCAAAGCTTCAGCTCTGCAAGTGTCTGTCACCATGTTTGCACTAATAGCTATCAGTATGACACTGGGTTAGTAGTGATGAAGACTTTGGACAGGAGAAACATGCTCAACTAAGATGGAGGACAGGGGATCTCATTATTCTTTGAAAATATGAATGAGTTAGAGTTTTGCTTCCTTGAATGGCTCAGGAAAAGAAGAGCCTCACAACTCTTCAAATTTGGAAAGTAAAAAATGTTGCTTTATATATAATGATGAATGGAACAACACAGTATTCTCACACATAATAATCTGTCATCAGATACTGAATCCAATCTGGAAGCTGGAGATGTTACTGGAGTCCTCTCTGGAATCTGTTTTTGTGCAACATTTCACCCAGCGAAGACAAAAGACTGGCAAGATGTCCATGAGCCTTAAGTTTCTTCCTGAAGTATGGCAATTTGTGATTGATAGAAAATGAAGGTTGAGCCTTTTCCCTGGAAAATGAACATCTACTCCTACAATCTCATGGATAATAGCCTCTCCCACGAAGGAGTAAATCCTTGCCCACATGAGAAGTCCTTTCCTGCACAGCTGTGTCAGTAAAGAACACTAGTGTAGATGCAGTCTGTTTTGAATGGGATTTTTTCTTTTAAAGGGAACTTTACACTTTTTCTCAGGTCAGTGAAGCACTTCTATGTCTCCTCTCCATTGGCATGGCATTTGACTACTTGTAGTAGTAAGGTCTGGATAAATGGGGGTTTCACTGCATACTTGCTTTTCCAGGTCATTCATGAAGATGCTATATAAAACTAGTTTCAGCATCTGTACCTGGGGATACTCGAGTATTTTCTCTATTCTGTAAGTGACACTTAAGCCCTATTTTGCTTTCTGTCTTTTAGCCAGCTCTCAAACTCTTAAGTAGTCCTTCCTCCAGAATAGTGGCATCCTGAGAACCTTTGGTGCAAAAGCGGTTTTAGTTATTTTTTTTTCTGCACTGCTTGTTGTGTGACTACATATTTATTCCACATGGCCTTAATTATGATAGTCAAATTCCATGGCAGATGCTAACACTCACCAAGCAGTCATAATATCCTTTTTCATAGTCCTGCCAGGTGATCAGCTCCCCCTAAAAGATTTTTAAATTATGTGCTGTAAAACTTTAATATGGCACAGAACTGCCCAGACACAGGTCTCAGACACAGATGTAGCTTTGGATTCCATCTGAAAGTACTAAGGAAAGGAGCACCTCAGGATGTCCTGTTCCCCAAAGGTGCACATGAACATGGGTGCTGGAGGTCACCTCATTGCTTTGTGATGATTATGGCAATTCCCAGCTTGAGCTAAATATGGTTTAAGAAATTTTATTTGTTAATAAATATGGTAGTACTTCTCACTATCATATCACCATTGAATGCCATAGTGTCCATGCTGGATGTTGTGTGGAGCCACACATGAAATATGCTTCATGGTGTCCATCATGACACTTTTGCTTCTACTGCATCATTTGACCATTGGTAACTCCAATCCTTTGACATGAGAAGAGTCTTACACCTTCATCCCTCATCCTTTTATTGTCTTAGGCTTTATGAGGATACTGTCAGGTAACTAATGATGGTTTTTGTGCAGCAGCTGATTTCTTAGGATGGGCCCCATTTGTATACAAAAGCAGTCACCCAGCCTTGGTGGAGCAGACCAGCCACCTGGGTGCAACCAGACTCTAACAAATCTCATTACTGGTTTATTCAGCCATATACACAGATGAAAGAGTATTTCACACCGGTTTTTACCTTATTTGAGAACACTTCATAGTCTGATATTACCATTTTAAATTTAGGCCACTTAGTCTGACGTTACTGCTTATATGGAGTTAAACCTTTAACTAAAAAAACCCATATGCTTCTAGCTATAAAGTATAGAGTATGTATTTTTATTTTGCATAGTGTTTTAGTAGGTGGCACTGTCTCTTCCTCTCTAAATGCTACTGAGTTACTGTCATGGTAAAAATACTCTTCTAATTTTGTAAAAGAGAGAAACAAAATGTAATTTTTACCTTTACAGAACTTTGGGATGGATGAAGCAATTTACTGAAGTGTCCTTAAAAAAAGTTTCACCTTGGGACAGAAAATAGAAAAGATTTAGCCTGTTGCAAGATTCAGGGTTGTTAACCCGTATATAATTATGTACCTATGTAGACAAAATAATAAACCCCTTGTATTTCCTAAGAAATCACCAGTGTGCTATATGGTTTCTAACAATGCATCTGAGGAAGCCGCACAGCCCCATTATCCAAATGTCTGCAAGCTTTACAATATTCAATGTTTTTTCTCATACTATCCCTGCTAAGGAGAGAATGCCTCCAAGGAGAGAATGCCTCCAAGGAGAGAATGCAGAGAACCAAAAAGACATTCAAAGCACTGTTGTACAAAGACCACTGCACTGAACTTGAACATCTGAACTTGTTTGAGTTTGTTCCAGCACAGTTGTTGTGGCTCAGCCCTGTGAGCTGTGCTCCTTTGCCCTCCCTGCTGCAGGGGAAAGAAGCATCCAGGAGGGGATACATCTCTCTGACACCATCAGCAGCCCCACAGACCGGTGTGTACCTGCTTAGGCCTGCTCACACAGGCATCAGTCTCAGCTAATTCTGAGCAATGCCGGTTGGCCCACACAGACCCCAGGGACTGCAGAACTCAGCCAGGTTGCTCAGTGTCCTTGGGTGCCTCCAGGTGATAGTTCTATGCTCTGCACAACCACCCTTCCTGCACTTGCAGGGGTCCTCAAAGCTCTGTGGCTTGTGCTTCAAGCTGTGATAGGTAGTGGAGCTTTCTGGCATCTGTCTTAAATCTACACAAATTTTGCAGCAAATTAGATTTGTCTATCACACGGTATTGAGTTCAGCACTGAAAGAAACCAGTATTTTCCAAACCACACCTAAAGAAAAGAGATAGTACTGCAAGACTATAGATGTTAATCAGAAAGGGTAAGATCTGGTTTAATATTCCTCTCATCCTGATGAGATTCAGATCATCCTTCCCTAGATATTGCACTCCTTGGCAGCCTACAGACTGTGATGATGGTTGTTTACTCTACAGTCAAAATGTGAAACTGATGGGAGAACAGAAAGCAGAAAAGTGTTAAATCTGCAGGCTACTATTTATAGGTACATCCTCGGCAAGGAGAATACCATGTTTCTGTTTCCTGCTTCCACATTTATTGTAATAAGTTTGCTGAGACTTCATTATTTTCATGTGGTAAAAGCCAAATCTTTATTCTCACAACCCATTTTGTACAGTTTTTACAGAAAATGAAAAAGTGAACAATACGTGAGAAATAACAGCATGATGGTGTACTGGAGGGATAAAAGTCACAACAAGCCTATTAAACATCTAAGTAATTTAGTTATGAGAAAAACTCATGGCAACTGCAAATTTCATGGAAACAGAAATTTAGTAAGTCTTTTTAGAGTGCAGGGCTACTGAAAAAAAAATCGTGTAATTTGGCAGACTGCTGAACAACTGAGTAGTTTCTCATGATTGTAGTTTGTGTAATTTCATCTGGCAAAATTGTTAACATTCTTGTAAAGAAATCAGACTATGTTGAAATCTTTGATAGGTAAAAAATTAGAATTCAATCAGAAAACAAAATTAACTTAAAAAAACCGATATCAACAGGTTTTCAAGGCATAGAAACACAGAACGTAAAGCTTCATAAAGCAGAGGTAGACAGAAACAGTCCGCGCTGGAGCGGAGGCTGTGCTACCCGCAGGGAAAAAGAAGAGGGAGGGGAAAGAGAAAGAAAAGTCTGGGCGCTGCCACCTGCAGCTGCTGCGGGGGAAAGGGAAGAACAAACGCTGCCCTGTTACACTCCCATCCGCAGAGATGAGATTCTGAACTCTGGGATGCCCTTTGGGCAGCGGGGCGGGGGGAGCACTGCGGACCCGGCCCGGCCCTCCCGGGACTGCCCATCCCCGCCTGCCCCCAAGAGCCGCGGGAGGAGAGCGGAGGGGGAAAGAAACACAAAAAATCTTCTAAAGACTGCATGCAGCAAAAGAGGGGAAAACACCGAAAACAAGTATAGAAAAGGTTAAAAAGGCACGAGGTGCTCGTGGCTCCCCCCTCCCGGCCCGGAGCTGGCGGAGCGGGGCCGGCAGTGCAGGGCAGAGCCGCCGGTGTAGTGGAAAAGACCGCGCCGAGACCGGGAGGGAACGGCACCGGAACCGCCGCTCCGGAAAGGAGCTGTGTGCAGGAAATGCCGTCCCGCTTCTGCCGCCTGCGGAGCTCGCGAGTTCCGTGTGGAGCTGCGAACCGAGCGGGGCCCGGGGGTTTCTGGAGGATAAAACTCACCCGTACGGAGCCGCCGCGGCCACCGGCCACCACCACGGTCACCGGCCACCACCACGGTCACCGCCCGGCACCGCGGCCTCCCGGGGAGCGGCCAGCCCCTATCGCCGCCCGGGGAGCCCGTGTCCCGCCGGAACCATTTTACAGGGGCACATGGAAACAGTTCCGTCTCCTGGCTTTCCATTCGGTTCCCCATGCGCCGGCGGCTTAGACTGAAAACAGTTTTAAAGTGGCTATAACATTTTTAATAGTCTTTTCAACATGAAAAACGGAATTCAAAGGTAACTGTCTATCGTCCATGGGTAGAGGGAACAGAAACGGACCTTGGGACACAGGAGCCACTGACCGAGGTCTCTGGAGATGGCGGGGGGAGGGGCGGTGGCCGCAGCAGCTGCGGTCCCTCAGCGAATTGTAGTTCTTTTTAAAAGGAATTTCTAATAAAATACCATGTAGGTAACTATTTTGTGGCTACTATATCTTCCTCTGTGGCCGCTGCCCATAAAACCTGCCCCAGCTCGTCCCACCTTTCGATAGAAAAGGCGTTTTGTACATCTACTCTCACGTTGTTTTCTACGCCATAGGAATAAAGTTCGCAATTTCCTTTTATCCTGTTTTATTCCCTGTTTGCGCAGTATTGCCCACACACTCGAGGCCGCAGCTCTCCCAGGATTCACGGTCTGTCTCCGCGGCTCGTCTCCTCCTGTTTCCGCCCTCCTCCAGACTGTGCCCGCGGCTCCTGGGGCGCGATCTGTTCCCGGCCCTTCCCGCGGCTCCGGGCCGTGCTCCCCCACTATTCCAGATCGTGTCTCCCGCACCTCCGGTTCCTGACCGTACCCTCACCCCGGTGTTTGAGGCCGCTGTGTCCCCAGGTCTCAGTGGCCGCGCTGCATTTCCCGGCCCGTGCTCTCTGCCCGGGCGGCGCTTCCCGGGGCCGTGTTTGTGTCTATGGTTCCCCGTGCGCTCCCGCTCGGCTCCCGCTCCGCCGGCTGATTCTGTCTCGCTGTGTTTGCGCGGCTGCTGTAGCCGTAACCTTTCGCTACTTTGTGTGTTCTCTGCTTGAATCTCGTTTTCGCTGCCGGCTGTTGGTTCCTGACTTTGCCTATTCCGTCTCGGCTGGGCCGCCTCCTTTTCCGCGGCAGGCTCGGCCGGCTCCTCCCGCCATCGCGCTGGGGCATCACATATTGGAATAAGTTAGCCGAGACTTCATTGTTTTCATGTGAAATAAGCCAATTCTTTATTCTCACAACTCATTTTATACAGTTTTTACAGACCTCCTGTGCAACTTTAATTGGTTAATAGCTTTCTTGCCAACTATTCTGTTGGTTAGTAAAATGTGTTCTACTTGTCTATCAAATCTCAGTATTCTTGGATTGTTTACGTATTTACTGATTCTCATGGGACAAATCCTTTGCTATTGCAGGTGCATTTGTTTTTCAACCCAGGAATAGGTGGCTATGCTAACAAATTTTTCATACCAAGATTATTTTTGCATGGGAACTTGCAAATTGCTTAACTACATTTAGATGACAGGCTAGCTATTAATGTATTAGAGCAGGCCTGATTTTATGAGGCTTTTCTTTTGTAATTCTCCTACCTGTCACAACACACATTGGTCTGTGTGCTTGATCCAATGACTTATAATGGGGTAAATTCAACACCACGTGGCAGGGGTTTTATGTTTTATGGGGCAGTCATGGCAAAGTGTAGAGTGGGGTGATGTTCATCAGTAGTCACCATGACTCCTAAGTTGCTTCTCTCAGCCAGGGATAGCTGAGATTGGAGATTGGTGCTAAATTATTGCTAATAGGGGTCCTCCCCACAGGGAAAGAGTGGGAGAGTATTAAGACATAAGAATGAGATGAGATCAATGGGTTAGAACATGAAGGCAGGTGCTGAGAATGTAATTAGTGCCTCTAGTCAGCGGATGATGCATTTGTTCTGTGTGTTCTCCTCTCTTGCTGACTGGTACTGAGGTGCTTTGGAACTTTAGTCTTCACACATCCCTCGAAACATTATAAAGAACATTTTCAGATATTTAATAGGTAGCTGTCATTATTGCTGCTGTCCTTAGCAAGATGATGCAAACACTGGTTTTCATAAATGCCAGGTTCTGATGTTGCACATTGTAGTCTTTGCCTTATATACATTAGGTGTCTCAGGGTGCTCCTGAAACTGTAGCTGATTCTTGCCCTAATATTTGAAACCACTGTGTCTCCAAATATCAAGACTCATAACTTAGACTGTTTATACTTTGTTACTTTAATTAACCTAATGGAATGGAGTAAATAAAAGAAAAACACGAAACCCCTTTTCATTGCAATTGGGCAGATCATTAATTGGCAAAACTTCAGCAAGGTTGTATCAGTTTACAGGATGAAGTCTTCAGATGCTGGAGAAAATACCTCTGAGAAGACTTTATGTTACTTACGTTATGTATATAATTGTTTGCCCTACAATAGCTACTAATTGATTATTCAAAAAGCATGATTAGCAATTTAAAAATCATTTAAAATGTTACACATTTGCACTTCTTGATCTTTCATTTTGACATCCTTTGACATTTATATTGTCACTCTGAAGCATGCATAGTTACATAAGCATTAGTGTCACATAATGTGCTTTTCATATATGCTAAAATCCACAGCTATCCCTCTTGCTTCATAACTGTGGCACTGGAGCCTGTTTTACGAGATGGTGGAGTGAGTTTGTGATTTGATTCCCCAGAGGCTGTTTCCCTCAATTCTTCCTGTAACTTTTGGGTGACTCCACAGTGAGTGTGGCCAGCACAGCCATGCAGGGTGTGTTTGTTTGGTGTCTCTTTGCAGTTCTGGCCAGGTTTCCCTGGGGGAACAAAGCAGTTCAGCAACAATGGTGAAATGACATATACTTGAACTAGGAGCACATGGCACCAGTAAAACTTCCATCTTTAGTGGCTTGGCAGTGGATCATTTCGGAATTAAGGATGAAAGCAACAGATGTTATTCATTCAAGCACCTGGATAAACGACATATATTAAGCAAAATGGTGAAACTTGCATTTGTCTGTGATGTCCCATTCTACTCAAATAAGTTACTGTTTGTTTTTAAATGGAAATATGGCTTGGCATAACATGCCAAAGCCATAAAGGTCCTTGTGGCCATGTTACATCTGGGCCAGATGTATTTGATGTTCTTACTTTGATCTCCTGTCTAATCAGTGTGTTTTCAGCTTAGATCTGGAATCCACATCTCTTGTAAACATGAACAATTCCCAGACTTTTTGATCTGCAAAAATGACTCATTCTTCCACAACTCTGCTCTAGGACAGCAGGGAGGTGATTCCTCTTCCTAGGGGTTTCTTTGGCAGGCTCCCCTGAGACATATAAAACTCTCTCCTAATAAAACTATAAAGGCTAAACAAGATCTCTACTGGATCTTCAGGACCTTTTTCTTTGACATTCTTCCGCTGGCTTTCCTCAGGACTTAAAAACTTGGATAAAGTTTGCTATGATGGCTGGATTAATTTACTGCATTACCTGGACTTGTTGGATAAGGAAACCGGGACTGTAAAGTAAGAAAGGAAATAATGGATACTGTAGAGGCTGATGAATTCTGAAGGAAGCAAAGAAACTACAAGAAAGTGCAAGACCGTGAAAGTGCAAGATAAGGCTGGACAGAGGGAGAACAGAGACAGCAGAACCAAGGTGGCAGCTGGAGCTTTGAGATGGGCTGGGCAAGGTCATGAGGGGAAGGGACTGAGGTGCCCCGGGCTAGGGAGTTGCAACTGGCTGAGGAGTTTGGAGAAGGAAATAGAAATTTGTACTCCTGGGATCAAGACCTGTGGTGGAGAGGAGTGATGGGAGGTGAGAGTGGAGCCAGGCTTCCTCAACGGGCCTAGGCAGGGGTAACTTAACCCTTACTGCCCAGCCTTCTATGGGGGAGAGCAGGACCAGCCCAGGGGGAAAATAGGAAAAAACTTCAGAAGGAGGGATGTGGAAAAGACAAGACTGAGGCCAGCCCAGAGGGACTGGGAGCCCTAGCAAAAACATGGGTGCGAAGTGGTGACCACTAAAAATATTCTTCACCATATGACTACTCTCCTGACCTTCACCATGCATCCTCACCACTTTTTGTGGTGCAAACTGATCCTGTTTCTTTCAGAGCTCATGAAAATCTCTCACTCTCTTCTATAAATTTAATGGGTTAGGCTTTCTATTAAATTCCCCAACATTAGTCTTATTAAAAGTGTGAAGGTTAATTTCAATTGCAAGAGATATATTTTTCTTTGGAAGCTTACAGCCACTTTGGAAAAACATTTTTTTTCTCGCCTGTTTCTATCCCATTCAAACTGCAAGTACTAAATAAGATATGAATCTTACTAAAATAGGATGACACCATGTAAGGAAAGACAATGCTAATGCATTTACAGGAGTCTGAATTACAATAATCCTTCTTACTTTGCCAACAATTTCTATTTCTGTGTGCTGCTTCTGTGGTGCTTCTTTTGTGTGATATATTCAGAATATGGGTAGGAGCTGTGAGCTATTTTTGGTATGTGATATTACACAGGCAAGCAATGGATCATGTTTATGAACAGAGGAGGATTCTGCAGAAGAATAGGTGCTATTAAAAGTATATAACTCACAAATACTGTAAAATGCAGCAGCTTTCAAAGACAGCAAAACACAAAACTTGTTTGTGTTGTAAACAAACAGAAACAGGAGTGCTGCATTTTTCTGATTGATGGGTTCTGTCCTCTTTCTAAACTCTTTATTTTGACACAAAGTCACTACATGGGCACAAATCTAATTTTTTACTTTGGTTTCCCAGTTAAATGTCTTTCTGTTTCTTTTCTTCAACTAGAGGAAAAGCCAGTGTTTATGTGTTATTTCTTTTGTGTGCTTTTACCTGAAAAGCACTTACTGAGCTGTGCCAGAAAGGTGTGAGGTGTTATCCTTGAGTATTTCAATGGCTGCATGTCTGACGCGTGTGGCATCCAGGGGTTGGTAGAAATGTAGGCTCATGAATTTCCCTGGCATGGCTTTCACACCGTGCACAAATCTGTGCTTAAAATATGCTGTGTGGGCCACGTCAAGGTACCCCTGCTGCCATTTCCCTTACTGAAGGTGCTACTTGTTCATCAGCTCATTTTTAGCTTTTGCTGGAAAACTACTGGGCTTACTGAAAGGCTCGGGTGTTGGCAAAGATGGGACAGGAAGGGCTTGCGGAAATACTGGAGATGTAAAACCTGAGAGTGAAATAGAAATGAAGGCCAGCTTTGAGATGTGATCATGGCAGGCAGGAAGATGGTGATTGGCTGGAGATAGGTTGAAGGACAGAAAACAAAAGGACCCAAGAATGTAGCCCCTCTCCACCCTGCCAGGGTATCAGGGAAAAAGTGGATAAGAAAAGTAGTCTTTAGAGTTTAGAATATAGGATGATATGGTAATATATTAGTTCTCATAGGCTGTATGCAAAATTTGTAGGTTTTGTACCTTGCACCGGTTGGTTACTGTGAATTAGAATATTCAACACAAAAAGAGATACAATGTATTATAATAAAGTGTTTGCTCACTTACTGCTCCCTCTCTCTTACTCTTACCCCTCTTAGCTCTTTTACCTCCCTTACCTCATTACCCTCTCTCTCTCCCTCTCTCTTTGGGGCTTCCCTTCAGCCGAGGCTGGTGGCTGAAGGCAAAGCCCTCTTTACCCACGACCCTTGCAATAAAACCACGTGTTTCTAGAATATCTCAGATCTGCAGAGTTCCTTCTCCCTGCCATCCACGGATGCTCCTACACTTGGGGAGTTCTTGGGTGTTTTCCAGTGGAGAAACCTACATCCTCTTTTTGGGGAAGCCTACATCCTGTTATTTGGGAGCTTTTTCAATTCCCTTTGCAAAGGGAAAGAAGTCTGGGAATGCAGTGTTTATCTGTTCTGAACTCTTTCTGGCTCATGTCTGTCTATGAACAGTAAGTGCCTAAATAAAAAGGAAAAGCTATCTAGTAGGGTGCTGAATTAAAAACAAGCACAGAGGGGACAGCTGTATGTAGATGTAAGTATATGCATGTGTATAAATGTATTAAACACTGTGTGTGATGGATCCTAAAATAATCATCCTTCTGGCAAAAACCATTTACATTTCTAACTGAAGATTTCTTGCATATGCCTATCTTTACCTATTTCTACACAGCACATACATGAGAGTATCTGTCCGTATAACTGTGCCACACACTCCTGTGGGGGGAGCTTTGATGTTTTTGAGCTGCTGCCGAGGTCTCCAGGAGGTTGTGCTGCCGCTAGAGGGAAGTGCGGCTCTGTGCCAGAGCAGCGGGATTTAGGGGCTCACGGGCACGGACTTCTTGTTACTAATGCATGTTTGTTTAATATTTCGTTGCCAGGTCTGGCCTGTGTCTGTGATAAGTCTGCAGAGGCAGGAGCAAGTTGTGCTTGGAGCTTTCCCTTTCCATCAGCTGGACAGCGGAGGGCAGGGGTTTCTGGTGAGGAGGTCGGTGGTGAGTTGATTGGAAGTTCTCGGTGGGTTGATTCTATTCCTCCCCTCTCACTTTTCCCTCTCTGCCTGCTGCAGGAGCGGGCCTGACTGGGAGCAGGGCAGGCTGCAGCCATGCTGCCCTCCTTCAGTTACCTGACGGAGCACACCGGCTTCCGTGGCACTATCAAAAACTCTCCAAGAGACTTCGTAGTGACAGAGCTGGAGGTGCCCGAACTCTTCCTCAGGGACGCCCGTGCTGAATCGCTCCAGAAGACCAGCGAAGCGCCGCCGGCACAGAGCAGCCCGTGCCCGCGGGAGCCCAAAATACGGAGGACGGAGTCCCCCGGCCCGGGTGCCCTTGGGTGCCCCCAGGATGCTGCGCCCGGGCCCCTGGGGCACGGCCCGAGCCGGATGGGAGGCGGCTGCGCTGCATCCCCCGGCAAAACCCCTGTGCTGGAGTCCTTACTCGGCAAGCCCGTGAGCGAACTGCTCAACAAATTTGCCTGTGATCTGAAGGATGCGTGGGGCTTGGAAAACAACGCGGATGCTGGCACTAGGGAGTTCTCGCTGGGACCTAGGCTGGACAAGAAAATTCGAGCTGATTTACACAGTGCTGTTAGGCAGAAATTCCCCTTTCTAGTCACTGTTACAAAAGACAATGAAATGATTGTAAAAGGAAATCCTGATTACAGAGAACTTTGTCAATTAGTGACTGAAAAGGAAACAAATGATTTCTTTAAATTTTTAGATGCAAAGCTAGAAAATTCTACATTTTCCTTTGAGCCTGATGGAAACAAAGAGCACAGAAAAATAGTTCACCACTTTATCAGTAGAAAGTTTGGAAAGCTTTTAGAAACAAAATCTTTTACTGTGACAGATGTCAATGATCAGCCAAATATGTCAATAATGGTACGGTTTCGAGAAAAAAGTTGGTCCAGAAAAAGGTCTGCTGGTGGTTTTCAGAATAAGCAAGATGTTTATACAGGTAAATACTACATTTTTAGTGAGGGTGGCAGTTTTATGGTGTTCTGTAGAAAAACTGAAACTCAGGATCATTTTATATGACACACAGGCTTGGCCGAACTATTGTTTATGTTGAAATAAATCATAAACAGTGGTGTTACATCCCTGGGGAATGAAATGGACAAATCAAGTTACTGCAGCACTTTGACTGCTCACTGATAATGGCTATGGTTATTTGATTGTAGCCACTAACTCTGTGGCATTCCCAGGGTGATAGCTTTCTCTTGAAAGTAATTGTGGGATTTTAGGAGGTGCATCTAGATACTGAACAAGTTAGTAAGGTCAAAGTTGACTTATGATCTCATTCTTTAATGCAGTTTCTGATGCAGAGAATGTTTCCTGCAATAGAACCATGCATGTCTGTTGCATTTTATGAGGTATTTTTAAAGGCGTCGGGCTTTTTTGATTGGTCTGAGTTTTGTGCACTGTTATATTTTTCCTTCTGTGCTGTTAAACTCCCATTTGTTTTAGTTTTGTGGGGTAGGAGGAAGTTTCTTCGCAGTTTCCATGCTGTTACAGTTTGAGGGGAAGAGCTTGCCCATCTGTCATGGCAGAACCCTGAAACATAAAGACATGTTCCTAATAATTCTGAGATGATTGTTTCAGCTTTCACCCTTCAGAAAGAAAACCTAGAAACACTAGAAGCAATCGGCTTGTTGGCAGCTGAACTTGATATTCTTCCTTCAGACTTCAGTTACACTGGCATCAAAGATAAGAAGGCTATCACTTCGCAGCCTATGGTTGTGAAGAAAGTGACTCCTGAGAGGTACTTAGAATCTGGGTACAAGCAGTTTAGCACCTAGTTTTTAGTGTTATTAAGTATCAACGTGGTACTATCTCTTGAAATGTTCTTACTGAGGTGTCTTCCCTTTGCCTCTATAGAGCACAGTGGAAATGGCTTCAATCTTTTGTGGCCTTAGGGAATATCCTACTCAGCACTCAAGTCAATGGTAACACTGCACTGCAAACTGGACTGTAGGGCCAGTTGTCCAAGAGTTAATTAGCAAAACTTCACGTTAGTTTTTAAAGGATGAGGCAAAATTGGTAAATGCATCCACACAGCAGGAGAAATAAGTAATATTTATAAACAAACAATTTATGAAGTTATTAAAGTATTGCTTAGAATTCAAGCTCTTATACTGAATTTTTCTTTTGATTTGAATGACTCTTATTTACACATAAGATCAAAGAGAATGAGTGGATATTTTAAAGGGTAAATATTTGAACTGTCAGCTGTGTTTCCAATTACAAGCATGTTCGAGCACACCCAGAGAATCAGTGCACTGAATTTGTTTTTGTTAAGGCTGACTGAGAAAGAGCAATTGTGTTTTGGAGTCTGCTAGAGCACATTACCTTTTCTTTACCTTTCTCTTTAATGAAAAACAGGTTTTGATGAGTGAAGAGTAAAAAAAAATGACTAGTTTTTCAATTTAAAAAATTAAAAATTCAGTGCAGTTAGTCTGAGAAAGTTTGATGAATTGCTTCATTCCAGCATCTGTCAATATCATAAAAATGCCAATGATGCAAACATTTTAAAAGTATGTCTGGATTAGAACTAAATTTTAAGACTTCTATCTCTGCATTTGATTTAGTTTTCTCATAATAATTGTTTTACATCCAATATATATTTTTTAAGTGTTTTTAATATCAGTGCAAAGGTGAAAAAGACTTTCATTATGAGTTGTATAGCTTTAGTAGAGGATGGTTCATAATTTTTCCCAATTATTTATTCAGGTTGAAGGAAATTGGAAGCAAAATGGAAAAAAAGGGTATGAAAATATACAACATCCGTCCAGCATACCAACACCTTAGACTTGGTCAGCTGAAGGGCAATCGCTTTGACATAGTTGTGAGAGATCTTCAACACCACAGTCATGACTCTTCTGCAGATTTGAAGGAGAGAATATCTGAAGCAATGGAAAGTGTTAGGGTAAGAAAGGCTTATGATTGCTGAGAATGAACAGAATTTTAATTTGTTGCTGTTATAAAAAGTACTTTTAAGGAAAATGCTTGTAATAGCACAATAATGGCAATATTTCCCAAACTGCTTTTTGCAGCTTTATGTCTTTTCTATATTACTTAGGGAATTGGGAGTAAAACTACCTTCCAAGAAGGGACTACAAGTGAATTGATTCTGTGTTACAGACTGGAGACCCCAGGGTGGTGCAGCAAAAGACAAGGGGAATTCAGAAACAAATGAGTGTGGATATAAGAGCCACTGCTGCACAGAGCTGAAACCAGCCAAAGTGATGGTCTCACTGTGGCAGATAAAGGGGGAAACAATGCACTTACACATCCATATAATGTGTATGTGATATGTGTATATACACACACATGCTCAGTGCACATGACAGCTGGTTGCCTTTTTTGGTCATGTGAGGAACATGCATGGTTGGCTTGAATGAAAAACTTTAATGGTATGAACATGTGTGGAGTGTCCATTTCTGAGAAAGAAGATTCCTCTGAAATGCAGTGCATTTTGATTCTGTTTTCCTTAGTCCCTGAAGGAAACTCCCATCATCAGACATTCTTAAACCACTAAGAAGAATAAAAGCAAATAATGGAAGGGAAAAACTGCAGATGTTTTTACAGTATTGATTTTCTTGCCCTATTTTTCAAAGTAATAACTAGAATATAAATTGCCTTAAGAAGATTAGTCCAGGAATAAGATCTTGAATGAAAACTACCCAGTGTGCAAAAGCAAAATACATTACATGTATTTTGGAAATTAATTTTATTATTGAGGAAAGCATTCAGCTGGTACTATAATGCTTTCTTTGCTCCATCTGATTTGTTTTATTTTGCTGTTTGGAAAATGAGCACAAATTCCTATGATTGTGTGTCTTGCTTTACTAGATTTACCTTACTGGTCAGAAGATGAATGACAAAACAGGATATGTATTAATCCAAAATATGCATTTTTCATCTTCTTTGAAAGCAAAATTTTGTATGGGACCTATAGGTGTCCAAAGCAAGATTGCAAAATTTGAACCTAATAACCATTTGCAAAACAAATATATGTTTTTTGTTTGTCTACTCCATGTATACTTCTTACTTTTTAGAAAAGGGTGCTCTCTCTGGGTTACATGACTGTGATTTTACTTCTCAAATGTGACCTAGAACTCATTCAGAGATTTAAAATCCCACTAATTTAAAATTAGTGGAAGTGTTCACTTTTGACCTTTGTATTGCAATAATAACAGAATTTATTTCACTTGAGAAAGATTAGTTTTTTTAAAAAAAAAAAAGTCCAGTGGTTACTGTTCATTAGCTGTGCTGTATTTGCTGGAGTACAGATTCCATAACCTGACACATTTAAAAAGCTTAATTACTTTGACTTGACCTATAGTTGTAATTATAATAATTAACTATATAGAAATAATTTTGTTTTATTTACTTGGGTGTGAAGACAATGGTAGAACTTGATAGTCTTTTTAGATGACTTTTTAGTGCCAAAATATTGTAATGGATTATGAGTTTTGCTTCTATTTTGTGTAACTTCTGATTCTGATTTTGTGCATTTTGGGTGTAAATATGGATGTATGTGTGTTGTATGCCTGGTCTTATTAATCATACCCAGTACTTTCATGCATGTAACATATTTATTCTTTCTCATTCTAGACAAAAGGTTTTGTGAATTACTATGGACCTCAGCGATTTGGACAAGGACAAATTGTTCAGACAGATCAAATAGGATTGGCTTTACTGAATGGAAAAATGGTATTTCCCTTTTCTTAATTTGAGCACTTACTGTCAAGAGATTTTCATATTACTGTTGCAATATCTAGCACTGAAGTTGAGCTTCTCAGTGAACAATTGCATTTGTGAGATAAATCTATCTGTGTGCTGGAAGTGATTGCTAGATCAGTTTTGATAACAACATAAGCATGAAGATATTCATACTGAAACTAAAACCTTTTTTTAAACAGCAAGTGAATCTTTAAATAGTTCTGGGGTGATAGTTCTGTCTGTGATTGGAATGTGATTGGGATTGCCATCATGCCACTTGGCAAGAGAGTGGTTGCATTCCTTCCATACAGGATTTGAACACTGAAAAGCAGTCTTCATACAGTGTTTATTCATCCTCCTGATAGCCTCCAAACTGTAGCTTCTTTATCCTACTGGGGGTCTGTTTACCTTATAAAAACGTCACATAAGTTAATAAGAAAAGATTTGCTTTTTCAATACTGCAGTAATTTATCTGCTATATAGAGGAGATTGCTGCTTTCCATTATTCCTTGACTACTTTCCCAAACTCTCAGTTCTGAGCTTATTAAATAATAATTAATAAGATAGGAGTAATGTACTTTTCAGTGTATGTGGTATGGTGTTTGGCACAGGTAATAATCAGACACTACAAAATCAAATGGATACTTAAGTATCCTTTTTTCCTAATCTTGTTTTGATTCTGAGAAAAATCATGAAAACTTATCTTTCAAATACAAGATTCAAGATTTGAGGGCAGCCCATGAAATTGCTGATGATGTATCTGACATCAGACAGCAGTTGGACCAGGTACCAGTCCCTGAGGAGTAATGATTTAAATCCTTAGTCTTAACTTAATTACTTTAATTTAAAATAGGTGGGAACTACTATTTGTATTAAAAATGTGCTAGTATTTGCTTGCACAGTCCAATACAGAGGAGGACAAGAGCCAGGTGCCACAGGTCGGTAGAAGTGCTAGCAAATTGAGCAGCTCCTCCAATATTGCAAGTAGCAGAGATTACTGTGGTGTTTTCCTTGTTAGTGTCATCTAACCTAATACAGATCAGTATTAAAAAACAAAATAAAAAGTAGTTGTCTCTCTGTATGAGACTGTGAAAGTGTTCACTCTAAATTTTGCATGAAGCATGCAGGATGGAAGGAGGGAGCCTTCCTGTTCAAGATAGAATTATGACAATTTCAAGTGGAGAAGTTTGAACTGGATGACCAAGAAAGTGACTGGTTTCTCACGAGCTTTGAAAACTGTTTTATGTTTTCTGGGTGACTAAAACCTCTTTTTAATTGGAGAAGAAACACAAAATATTGTTCTGTGGTTCATGGGATCTTCCGTGAGAGGGAGAATTTGACTTTGACACTAAACTGATTTAATTTTGAGAGTTTGCAGAATATGTTAAGACAGAATTGGATGCATGATTGCCTGTTTAGCTGACAAATAGTCATATTTTACTGAAAAAAACAATGTTCTTTTAAGGTGAAAGCTGTGAAATTATTTTTCACACCTGAAGATACTGATGATCCTGTAAACAATGCAAAAAGATACTTTCTTCAAACTGGTATGTCCACTAAAATTGTCCGTATATTTATGCAGAGTCAGTATTATGAGGTTATAAGATGTTGCTGCACAGGGAGATACTTTTTGTTTTCCTACTGCTTTATGCCACTTATACTTCATTCTGTGAAGCTCAATAGAGTTGCACATTTAAAAATTATAAGAGGATGAGGCTCTAAATGTGCAAAATAGTGGAAAATGAATGTACTTCAGGTGCAAGAAAATACAGAAGCAAATGCTGTATATCATAATGCAGGAAGAGACTAAGATTGATCAGAGGACTTCTGTTGTCATTCCATCTCTCTGCTTTTGGACAATGAACTTCTACTCCCTAGTGAGGGAAGTATACAGGAATGCGGCACCCAACTCATACTCAGCACTTAATTCATCTACTTTCTTTCTTTTTTGAACTAAAATCAGCAAAATAGGTCAAATGCAGGAGTGTGCTGAGTAGAGTGCTCTGTTTGCCATATTTATTGCTTTTATCATTCAGCTGAACTTTCTCAGCAATTTGAAGTTGCTCTCTACTTCTATTTTTCTTTTCAAATATTCCACATTTATTAGCCTGCTTATCACTGTAGATTGACATACCAACTATGATATATAGTGTTTACAATAGCTTCAAAGGCAAAAATGTGTTTGGTTTCACAAAAAAATATGAGGTGAATGATTTTGTTCTGTACATGGCTATATGATGTATGGAAGACCATTGATCTGGACCCTGAAAGCAGCTGCTTGCCTTTTCCTGAAAGCAGATGTAGAAGTCTGTGCAAAAGGCTTCATTGGGTAATCACTTGTAATATGAAAAAAAAAAAATATATATACAGCATTTATATAATGTAGTAAAAATCTGATTTAATGCATTTTTATCTTGGTTAAGGGTCAGACTTCCCTGAGGCCAGTGTAATTTTTGCCTTTAAAATAAAGACATAGTTTTTACTTGCTATGAAATACATCTTCTGAAATTATAAAAAATAGAGATTTAATGTTCTTTTATAGCTTGGTTTTTACCTTCAGTTACGTGGTTCAAAAAAAACCCTTTGGAGAGATAAAGTAAGTTTCTGAAAAAAATGTTCAAACTAGGCCAAATAACTGAATGACAGCTAGAGTAATTTATACTGCATGAAACAGAATAAAATTCACGAGTCTGTGTTGATAGGCATAAAAGATGGAATACATATATTTGTTTAACCTGACACATTGAAGGAAAGGAGATAATCAAAGCATGAGACATTAGACTGACACCTTTTTTCCTTATTTGATTATTTTATATTTTTAAATGTCAGGTAATACTTGAATAATCGGGGATTACTGACATAGTTATTTTTGTTTATATCAGAAGATGCAAAGGGCACACTTGTGATGCTGCCAGAATTTAAAGTAAGAGAGAAGATGTTGCTACGAGCTTTAAATCGCTATGGTGTGAATCATGAAGGTTGTACCAAAGCATGGCTCAACATTCCTCACTCCTTGCGCATATTCTATGTCCATGCTTATTGCAGTAAAATTTGGAATGAAGCAGCATCATACAGGCTGAAGACTTATGGCTCAAAAGTGGTTGAGGGTGATCTTGTCTGCTTGGAAGAAAATGATGAAAGCATTTCCCTCAATGACAAGGTGAGTCTTCTTGTCAAGTGCTTCTTGTAAAAAGAAAACAGCAACAACAAAAAACTCTGAACAACTTAATGCACTTGAATACATAAGCAGACATACTCTAATGCCTTTATTTTCGTTCATTCGTTAGAATATTTAATATTTGTGACAAAATTAAAAAACATGATGTAGGATTTTTTTGTTGTTTCACCATAAGTAGACATACGAGCTGCATATATAATTAGCAGCCTTAATCTGTTTTGGCTGTTCATTTTATTCAAGTGAGAGGAAGGAACAGAAGGTCAGAAATGATACATGTGAAAATTTAGTCTCCATGGTATATAATGCTCTTCTTAGGATCTGACTGGGGAAAACCTTCAGAGTAGACTCTGGGTATGCCTATATTACCAGTCAGTGCAGATCTGAGTCTTGCTCTTTACATCAGGCCTTTCCTGAATACAATGCTAAGTGTGAGTCCAGGGTGAAAGATGGCCTCATGATAATCTCATTGTAGCTACAAGGGCAAAACCTGTTTAGCACAATTTCACTGGTGCTGGGTCTAAACTGGTAGCAGCTGTTCAAAAAATGCAGCAGTCTTCTTGGTAAAAGTAGTGAAGGGTGAGGGAATGCTTCTGTTTGCCTATAGCTCAGCCTGGGAGCTGTGCATGGAGCCATAGGTGAGCCAGTGCATAGAATCTGGCGGTGGAGTGTCTGATCCCAGGTTTTGACATGCTGAAGTCCATTCTGAAGTGGTCTTTTCTTTCAGGGTTAGCATACCTTATTGTGAAGACAGTTGCCAAGTAGCAAGTGGTAGGACAAGTGGAAATAGCCTCAAGTTATGCCAGAAACATTTGGATTGTTGTCATGGTTTGAAAGCAAAACAAGTGAGAAGCTCCAAGTCAGAAATACAATTTAACAAGAAGAAAGGAAGAAAAAGTAAAATAAAATAAAGTAAATGCAATAATACAAAGGACCACTGACAGAGTTAGAATACAACCTGAGCAGGATGGTGGAAGCAGTCCAGATGAGGTGGTCTTCCTGAAGCAGTGATCCTGTAGAAAGGTCTGGTAGCTCTGGTCCTCTGGGAATCCAGTAGGTAAGGGCTGCTTGTACTGTCCCAAATCCCAGATTATATCCAAGTGAGAATGTTTGGCTCCTCCCCCTGGGCGGAGCATCTCACAATGGGATGATGAGTCATGAAGTGGGTCCTTGATGGCCCATTAAACAGAGAGAACTCCTGGAGGGAGTTACCTGGGAGTCCTGGGCAAGACATTGATGGGCCATTAGCAGAAGAGAGCCCAAAGGCAGGGGACCTGGGAAGCACTGCTCCAACAATTGGATTCAACAGTTCATGAAGATGGTGATAGAATACTTTGTGCACATCCTATACTACAACCCAGGACAACTGTGTATTAGAAAATATTCTTCATCAAAAGGCTTATCAAGCACTGGAACAAGATGCACAGAGCAGTGGTTGAGACACCATCCCTGGAGGTATGTGATGAGGGTTTAGTGGTAGACTTGGCAATATTAGGTTTGCAGCTGGACTCAACCTTTTCCAACCTAGATGATTCTATCTTTCTCCTGATCAGATCAATCATAAAATGTGCCATGTTTTACTGGAGAACAAACAGGTGTGTGCAGAGGCAGAATGAAATTAATTTCTTTTGGATGAACTTCTTACAAATTTGAAGGCAAGAGCATTTGAAACATTATCTCCAGTCCCTATGGTGTGGCTTGTCTTTCAAATGAGATTTTTCTTTACCAGTATTTTTGAGAATGAATGTTAATGAAACAATTAGATCAAATAAATTTAAAAGCAGATGTATTAAATTCAGTATTGAGTTACTGAGTTTTATGTAGATATATTCCTCCTTAATTCCTTCTTAATATAGAACTTTTTTTTTTGTATTTTTACACTTGCTGAGGTAGCACAAGATGGCATTGACTTTGTTAACTTCAGACTCATAGAATAATAGTAGTAGCTAGTGTCAGTAAATGTTTAATGCAATGCCATCTACCCATAAACGTATTAATATAAATTAAGCGTATCTTAAGATTTTTCATACCTGAGTTTATTGCCCCTGCAGTAGTCAAATAACCTTAATAATCTTTGCAAGTTTGTGAATACAGTGCATAATTCCTAAAATAAAGCACATGTTTTTACTTTTTAAAAGATTGGTATTTTTTTCTTCTTAAATGTCTTGTCAGGTTCATGTAGTCACTGCTTCAGAAGAATCAGCTAACAAATATTGTATATACCAAGTAAGTCTGTGTGAAAAATTCTGAGTTTTTGATCTTTTTATTCGATTAAAATGTTTTGTTTTAAAAAATGTGATTAATTTAACTGGTGCAGTCTTCTTGCCTGCAGAATGTTCATTGAAGAAAACACATGTGAACTAATTTCCACACTCATAACAAATTTACTTGGTAGTGAAAATAAGTATAGTGTCATTTGCAGTATGGCAGTATTTATCCTGAAGCTGAGTACTTCAGGAAAGATTTCAGTCTACTAGGAAAAACTTTCAAAAGCAGTTATCGTTCTAATTTTTGAAGGTTTCAAAGTGTAATTGTGAAGTCTTGCATGGCAACTTAATATATGGCAACTAAATGTCTTTACTGCTGTATACTGCTTTGTTTTAGAAATCCTGATCCATTGATTATTTTTTCTGCTTTAATTACATTCAATATACCTGCCACACTCAGCTTCATTTCACAAGAGAATCTGCTGGTTTACTATTTAACACAAAATTTAAACACATTTTCAGTGATTATGTTTATTTAAAGGGGAATGGGTGAGCATTACCTCAAATATGTTTGGTTTTTTCTTTGAAGGTGGCTCTTCCGATGGTGGGACATAGTATCAAGTATCCCAGTAATAAAGTTGGACAATGGTACCATGAACGACTTTCTAAGGATGAGCTGGAGTTGTGCAAATTCAGAGTGTCTCCATTACAGCTGAATATACCTGGATGCTACAGACTCATTTTGAAAAATGTTCAGAATCTCTCATATTTTTTGGAAAATATTGAAAAAGAGATCCAAAGTGAGGACAACCATCTGAATGATTTAAAAGTCTCTCTTCATATATCATTTGACCTTGATCCTTCATGTTACGCAACAGTCTGTCTGAGAGAAATAATGAAATGTAATTTTTAAGATTCCACTTAATGAAAGATTGCTGGAATATTGTACAATGTTGGTATTTTACATGTAGTGCCAAGAACATAAGGAAGAATAACGTGTTCAAGTCATGAACAGGAAAAAAATGTCAATTGAGATTCATACAGATAAAGGGGAAAAAAAATTACCAAAATCCTTTTGAATGTTTCAAAATCATTCCAAACTCTAAATGCATTGAATGCATTGGAGTAAAACTGTTACACCAGGCAGGTCTAACAGAACTTAAACCATGGGCTGCCACCATGAATTTCCTCCTTGCACAGACATCTGGCTTGCAAAGTTAAGTCCTGGAAAAGTATTTGCAGCAAACAAATGTATCTTGTAATTCATAGTGGTTTTTTAAAATGTTTTATACTAAATGTTATTCAAACAATAAGGTTACAAGTTTACAGCCTAAAGGGTTCTAACTGAGAAGTTGTAATTAGGATTCCTAAATTTATTGTGTTTCATTGTGTTCAGGTACTTAGTGCTAAAAGGTAAAAGTCCTAATTCAACAGTGACAAGTTGTCAGTTGCTTTATCATACATTTGATGAATGCCTCAAATTAAGTTAATGCTGATGATTTCAGGATTCAGTAGTGCATAGCTGGGAGTGCCTATTTCAGTAAGCTCTTCAAGATCAGGCAAGTACTTGACATCACTGAAAAAGCATTTATAATGAAACCAAAACCATGTAACATTGTTTACAAGATGCAGACTTGCATTCCTGTTACTGTCAAGCCTTATGGTAGCACAAAAAAATACTAACCAACTTTGGAAAAAAAAACTTTTCTTTTTGATTAAGTAAAAAAAAGTTAACTTTTTTTTAAATGAGTGGATTTTCGAAAAGGGGAGAACAAAAATGTATCATTTACCTTGTTTATTTGCCACCGTACCACACTATTTGAGAAACCAAGTTAGGACATTGTGGTTTGGATGGGTGGACACCCAGATGAATGAAAATGTGATTGGATGATAAGGCTCAAAAAGTAGTGGTGAAAGGGTCACACCCTCCCTGGAGTGTCACTGGGATGTCTTCTGATCCCCATCCTGCTTCATATCTTTGTCAGTGGGCTGGAGGAAGGGAATAGATGGAGTAGATGGAATTCATCTTCATTGAATCTGCAGATGACACCAAATGGAGGAACAAATGGATATTCTGGAGAGTCAAGCTGCTGTTCAGGGCAGCCTAGATATGCTGAAGGAAGAGGCCAATGGGAACTGTATGACACTCAACAAGGACAAATGGGAAGTGCCACCTGTGGGAGGGAAGCACCAGTGCAGCAGCCCAGCTCTACAGGGACCTGGTGGGCAGCTGGACATGGGCTCTGTTCAGCTCTTGGCAGCAAGAATGACCAACAGCCTTCTGGAATAGGTTAGCAGGGACATAGCAGATAGGTCATGGGAAGGTATTGCATCCCAATTTTCAGCAGTTGTTTGACCACATTTAACTTTTACATTTGGTTTTGGTCCCTAGCATAAGAAAAACATACAAGAACTGGACCACGTTCAGCAAAGAGCCTCTGAGCTATCAGGACACTGGAGCCCTTGTCATTTGATGCTGAAGGAACTGGGCTCCATCAGCTTGGAGATGACATAGTTTGGCGGGGGGGGAATCAATAGCAGCTCACCATTACCTATGAGGAGGCTAGCAAGAAAGTGGACCCAGGATCTTCGTAGTTTGTGTGGCAGGAGAACAAGAGACAATGAGCCTAAATTGAAATGACAGATTTAAAATGGTTAAAAGGAAGGACTTTTTTTTTACCTATGAGGACAGTCAGGCAGTGGAACAGGTTGCCCAGAGGCAGTTCAGCCTCCATCTGAGGAGGTTTGTAAGACTAAATGGGATAAGCCTCTTAGCAACTGTCCTGGTTTCAGCTAGGGTAGAGTTCATTTCTTCTCAGTAGCTGTTACAATGCTGTTTTGGATTCAAAATGAGTGTTGGTAACACTGATGTTTTGGTTTTTTTTGCCAAGTTGACTATCCTGAGTGAAGGACTTTTTTTTGTCTCATGATCTGCCAGTGAGGAGGTACACAAAGGAAACTGGGAGAGAGCACAGCTGGGGCAGGTGACCCCAACTGACCAAGGGGATATTCTACACCACCAAACATCATGCCCAGTATATGAACTGAGGGAGTTACCTGGAAGAGGAGCTGATCTGGGTTCGGGAAGGGAGGTCTGGCATCAAACAGAGGGTAGTGAGCAATTGCATTGAGCATCACATACTTTCCTCCTTTTTATTATCATTATTATTATCATTATTTTGTGGAGGCAGTTAAACTAGGGGCCAGAGTTCTTTTCCAACCTGGATTGCCTGTAGATGGCAGCATAACTTAAAGTAGGATGGTCTACTCATTTTTACTGAGTAAGAATTAATAATATAAATTGATTTCTGTTTATTGCATCAGTTGATAAAAAGATTCCATCATTTTTGAGATGATGCTAACAGCTGAGTATGATAAATTTCCCAAGCTTGAGAATTATTGGAATAGGAAAAATAGAAATAAAGCTCACATAATTTTAATGCATGTATAAAACTGCAGCAATGAAGGATCCAGATAATTCTATACCTTAAAAAAGAGGATTACTCTGTAAGTCTGTGTTAGTAATTCAAAATTTGATCCTTAGCTTTTATATGAGGAAATAGACTGTCATGCACACAATAGCTACAGAGCCGCCGCGGGTGTCTTACAATGCTTACTCTATTACAGTGATTACTCCACACCTCAAGTTTATGGTATACAGGCAAAATGATGGAAAAATCCATTTCCCTGCCATGACCCAACTGATTAAACTTTCTTCCATCTTTGCTTTTCAGTATCACCTCTTCTGTCTTCCACCTGTCCTTAAAAATCCCCCCATCTTCAAAAATTATTTTTAACTTAAGTAATTTTGCTGCAGCACAGTTAAAAAGAGTTGTCATGTCAGCACAGGCATGGTAAAGTGCTCTAGTGCAGACAGGAAGCTGCATGCAGTTACAAAGACCCGAAGAAATAAACTAGCACTAAAGTTCTATTTAAGTGATGATGACTATTGTGGTCATCATCCATGTGGATGAAAAGAGCCTTGAAAACCGTCTCATCGCATACACAATTTGAATACAGAAGGTATTAAAAGTTGAGCATTGATTTGGAAAAACCACAAAAGGTCAGATTAAAAGGTTTTTGACTGAAAAGCACACTATTTCAAAATAAAAGATCAGAAGATGGTGTTGAAAGAGTTCCCCTATAATCATTTTAGGATCATTTGTCAGTACTTCTATTGAACACTAAAAAACCCTAATCTTCTTAAGCAAATCATTCTTTCAGCAACTTTAAGGTGAAAGAGCTAATTATGTGTGCCCATAGGTTAAATTCCTAGAGTAAAAATGTTCTACCAGGGAAGTCAGGTTAGCTGTTGAATTGTTTACATGATAAACATCCTTTTTACTTTATTTTATTTATTTGTAATTCATTATCTTAATCCTTGCAGCTATTTTGCAGGATTGTGTAAATTAACAGCTGAATTCAGAGTTTTGTATGAGTGCAATACTTAGCTTCCTAAGTATAATCTGTATATAAGCAAAACATCTGCACCCCTGCATTAAGAAAAGAAGATTATCATTATGCACTGATCTGAATTTAAGAAAAAGGTTCATGTGTTAGACATCTTTCATTTTACTAAGCACTTCTACTACTACCATCCTTTTCTGATAATCCAAGCAATTCTCTAGTACTAATGAAGAGGGGTTCCTGATTCTATTCTTAACAAAAGGGGTTTTAAGTTCAGTGACCAGTTGATTTTTTTCAGCACAGATGACAGATAATTGGGAATTTGAATGGGAGAAACGCAAACGTTCTTAATCTCTGAAATCCTGTTACTTTTAATTCCCTACAAATTTGACAACTGGTATGAGAATGTGCAAATTTTCAGATCTTTCAGAAGGAGACGGCTTTAAATTACATTCCTATCATGAAGGCAGTTCAGAAGCCAGGTAGATGTGTGATTATTTGCCCAGCTCACTCATTAAAACTCCATTAACTCCTCTCTTAGTGCCAGTTCCTGTCAGCTGGTGGTTTGACCTCCCACACCCTGCTGATGAGGACAAACCTCCTTTCCTTTCTCTTGCAGAACTTCTGCCTGTAATAGGTACTCAAGGGAACAAGCTGAGAAATATTAACCCTTTCCTTTCTTTCCGTCTGAGGTCATGCCTTGCACCGCATAGTTTCAGATCTAAATTCCTTCTGGAGGAAACAAAACCAGAAGGTGAGCTACATCTGCAGGCCAAAAATTTTCATGTCCATGGAGAAATGTGGATCCAAATGAGAGGCTGGTCATTTGGAGAGTCTCAAATCCTATATATGGGTATGTTCTGTTGAGTGGCCTGGAAAACATTTAGTCCAGAGTAAAACCACTGAACCAAATGTTGTGGAAGTACAGGGGTTTCAATGCTCCAATATGTTCATCTGTTTCTGTCACCAAAAATCTTTCTCATGTAGACGTCTGGGAATGTTGTGTTTGCAAGGAAAGCAGAATCAATGAAATCAGATGTTCACACCATCTGAAGCTACTTTGTTCTGCTTAGCAGAAGTCAGTCTTTTATATTACAGCAGTTTAAATGCATTTTCAGCTTATATAAAAGTGCTTCTTCCTGCTTAGAACAGTAAGATTTTTAATGACCTTTAGAAAGAACTGATTTTAAAAATTGATTCTGTCTTCCAGAATGTTCCTGCACTTGAAAAAATTAAAACTTCTGACTTCATTTGATCATCCTTGGCTCCTACATGTCAGTTCAAGGAATAGTAAGGAGTTCATCCCTATCCATCCCCTTGGTATCCAGCTGTATATATGAATACACCTGGGTCTGCTTCCCAAATGTGTCTCCTAAATAAGGTGCTTAGCACAACTGCGCAGCTGTGCAGTCTCTGCTCCTATGGAGGCTATTCCATACTTAAAATATTTGTCTTTCTGTTAGCTTTTACTGGTTTTTAGTATACCCTGTTGAGATGAGTGATCTAGAACTGAACATAGTTAAGGATATATTTTATTTAATCCTAATTTTGCTCCTAAAAGTCTGATAGAACTTGCCAAAATACGTGAAGTTGCTCCATGGAGCAATGGGAACACCTTCCATCCATCCTTAGTGCAGGTTGAAATGACTGGGGAAGGCAATACCTACCTTCACCCTAACTTGCCAGTAGATACATCAGATGTCGTGTTAAGCCAGGCACTTTTGATCAGGTCATCTAGCATCTTCCCTGGGATACATAGCTCAGATGACAGCTATCCCAAAAAGGCAGCTAAAAAGGCATGGGTTTTTTTCTTGTGGGAAAGAAGTTTCTGGAAGGAGACATGAAGCCTTTCTTCTAGGAATCAGAATGTGCTTCAGATTCAGCAGTGAATTTCCCTGGTTCCTGGGAAGGGCCTGCAAGTCTCCAACTGTGATTAGTCCTGACACTCCTGGTGCCAGATTCCCGCTTCCCTGCCCGTGCTGTTCTGCCTGATTCCTGGGGCTGGCCTGGCCCAGTGCCCCCTGGCTACCCTGCACCTGCCTGGGGCAGTGGAACAGGCTCTGGCCATGGCATGGTTGCCTGACAGACAAAAGATGTTCTCCTTTGTAAAACTCAAGTTGCAACATGTATCATTTATGATACATGCTGCAACCAGGCCATATCGTTTATCCCAACACTTCCTTTGTAAAGCCATTTTCTTTTACACCTTGCAAGTAATGCTTTTAAGCTAAATGGTTAACAAATTATTACACTGTGTTACTTAAAAAATCCTGAAAAACTGCAGGGCAGAGTTCACCATCTCACACTGTCCATAAGCCCTAAGTCTTGGCTAGACACCTGGTACAGATAATACTTATCTCCTACCAGTATGTCCAAGGCAAAGAATAGTCTTCTGTTTCACAACATTTTCACATAAACACACACTCAGACATTTTAGTAATGCCTCAAGCAGCCCATCAGTTGTTTATTATCCCAGAATGATGTGTGATATAATGTTACTGTGAATGAACTCTTGTCTATTTGTTTTTCCCAAGGGGAAAAAACAATATACTACATCGAATTATAAAGCTCTCTTAGAGATTGAGAGTCCTCTACCTCTCCTTTACTTAGAGAGCTTCTCACAGCAAAGCTAGGGAAGTACATCTTGGGATGTGTGGAGCAAAAGAAAATTTTCCAGATAAAAAGAAACCTTTGGGCTGGATGCTTTCAACAACTGTTTTAAGAGAAATGTGAAGGAGAGGTAACTTTGGAGGATGGTTTGACTGCTATATTAGAAGGCGTTATTGACAAGATTGATACTCTGTGGAGTGATGTTGAGAAAGAGAGGAATGGAGAGAGAGATGATCTGAGAAGAAAACAGTGCTCATAAAAAAAGAGCGATATTGGAAAATGAATAATACAGGAGGAGAAAGTCAGTAAGAGATAAGAAACTGTATCTGTGCAAATTGTCATCACCCCATTTCACTCAATATTTCTCAGCATATTTTCAGTGTATCAGTTCAGAGTGTGACTTACCCACTGTTGCACTTGCTTGAAGGAAGGAAACCATTCAGTTTCTGAAATAGCAGTTCTGTTAAAAGCTGGGTGGAGATCCTCGTCAGCTTGACTGGCAGGAGCCAGCTGAAATACTTCAGGGAATATATAGTACAGTGGGGTGTGGGCTGTCAAGGAATATGATGATTAAAGGGCAGTTTAAAATAAAAGACAATCTAATGGAGAAAAAGTTTGATTTGGGTCTATCTCACAGCAAGTACAGATTATAGTGTTCAAACTGGCTCTTGTTTCCAAAAGAAGCCAAAGGGTGTATTCTGCTATTAATTTATAAAAGCTTTTTAGTATTTTTTAATCAGTAAATAGAAGAAAAACATCGTATCAACCTTGCCTCTTCTCTCCACATCATGCATTTTTATTTTACTCTTTTATTTTACCCTGACTTCTAAATGTCACCTTTTATTTGAAGCCATTCCTCTCTCTGATGCTGAGAACCATCCTATGCAGCAAGTAACTTGTGCCCCACTAAGCCAGAACTGTGACCTTTTAATGTTAACCATCCCAGTCAGATGACCTTCCCTGGTCCTTCAGTGCTTATCCCTGCCCTGGGGACTGTAATTCAGTTTCGTGTAACTGTACTGGCATTTCATTCCCATCTTTCTGGTACAGAAAGAGCTCTGTAAAGTAAAACTGCAGGAGAGATGTCCAGTTTCACTGTAAGAACATAGATTCATAAAGTCACTGCCTCATTTTTTGATTGAGCTCAGCCTTTCAATGCTTGAGAGCTCTCCAATATGGGCTCGAGAGTGTCAGACAGAGCAAGAAGAGACACAGTTGCACCCAGAGCTTGTCCGACTTGAATTTACCCAGCAAAGACCTTAGCAAACAGAAAAAAAATAAGTTTGCAGAAGCCTGGTATATTGTCTTTGGCAAAACAGCTGGCCTACAGCTGATACTTTTTCCTCTGAGGACCTTTTTGATGCTGAATCTGTTCAGGAACTGTGAGCTGATTTATCTTCAAAGGACAGGTTTGTCTTTAGTGCTTTTAGGGCTTAGTTGAGCAAACAGATGAAGTGCTTTTTCTAAAATGCAATAAAAAGTGGTGCTCTGTTCAGAATCTAAAAAAAGTTGATGAATTGAAAAATGAGAATCAGGTGAATGAGAAAACTTCATCCTTGAAAACTTCTCCCTCCTGCTCCATATATTAAAGCAATGGAGATGTAGAAGGTAAATCCCTTACTGTGTGGTACAACTATGTTTTATGCTGTAGTCTCTTAAGCTATGATCAAGAAATAATTGTAAAAATACTATATCAAAGGTCTTTGCTTTGTCACATGCAGTGTTTGCTTTTTAACATAATTTTCTTCCAATGTTATAATGCTGAGAAACAATACATTAAAAGAAACAATTAGCATTTCTACTGTTGGAACTTCAGCTGTCACTGATATTTACGAGCCTCTTTTGTGTTCTTTTGCTGCAACATATGAGCAATTTTCTGTGCCTTCTAATACTCCTGTTTTCAGACAGAAATTTCTGCAGGTAGAACAATTCATAATTCAGTTTATTATCAGTATAATTGTTCATCTGAGGTAAAACATCACAAGAAATTTGATTCTAGGATTTAAATTACTTTTAGGCATTAGGAGATTTCCAGCCTGTCATATTTTTAACAATTGAGTAAAGAATAAAAGAGCATATTGTCCTGAGGTTCTTGCTGAAAGACCATCATGTGGCTGTGAAGGAATGTTGAGGTAAAATCAGAGCCAGACAGACAAATTCACAAAAAGTATGTGTGTGGGAAGGGCATTTGATTTTACATGCCATGGAGTCTAACCACAAAGGTTATCAGAGAGACCCGTGTAGGCAGAGTGCATTGAAACAAGTGTAACAAGTGAAACAAGTGAGTCAAAAGAACTGCTACATTCTAGAGATACACATATGGAGGAGAAACTGTGAAAATTGTGTCACATTCCTCACGTTCTGTGTTTTAAAAAGCATATTGACACATGCTTGTTATAAAATAATTTGGTATGCATTCCTTATTCCTAGAACATAAGATTGATACAATTAATACAAATCAGATTCCAGTACAGGCTGCACATACAGGCGCACTTGGACCTGCACACTTATTAGGATGTGTCTGGCCTGTCTCTGGTTACCCAGAGCATCTGAGGCAAAAGGACTTTTCCAGGGTTTTTGTTAGCTCTTTGTGACAAGATCTCTGCATTGGATACCTAAATTCATGTGGAGCTGCTCATGTCACCTACAGACTGATCATTCTACTGGAGTGTAACAATTTGCATGATCGTACTAACAGGAATCAGAATGTGGGCATGATTTACTGCATTTTTCCCCTCTAATGGCTTAATTATCTATAAAAACAGAGTCATTCAGATTTGAAAAAAAAAATCTGTAATAATAGACTCTTGAAATGATTATGCTTCTTTTCAGGGTTCATAATTAGTACATCATACAACTTTATTCCATAGATGTTTCTTTTGTATCTCTTAATAAGCATAATACACTAAACAGAATTTATTAAATGTACTAGTTTTAATAGATTATGCTGAAATATTTTAGTGGGAAATGTACAAAAGACTATCTTATGGGGTTTTAGATATGATATCGTTTAATAGATAAAGGGTGGGTTTCCAGGGCAAAAACCTAGTAGGAACAGCAATAGACAAAATAATGAATACTTCCCTTTAAAAGCTGAGGCATTCCTGATATTTCAGAACTGGTTATGAAAATCAGGCCTTCCTGAAAACCATACATGAAGCTGACTGCAGAGACCTCCCAAAAGAAAAGAAGGCTTGGATGTTCTAGATGCTTTAAAGTAGAGCCAAACTCTCTTTTACCCAGTTCATGAGGGTCAGGATATTCTGAGCCAAGCACACTTACAGCCCCATCCACTAGCAGATACCCTGAGGCTGGCTTTTTCTAAGCAGTTTTAAAGTTCTCAGCCAAGCTACAACAGAGCCCACAGTAAATAATGTGGGCAGTCCAGGCATGGCTTTCCCAGCCTTCAGCCTGCTCTTAATCCTGCTGTGTATGTAGGGAGGTTATATGTGGACATAATTTGCAATTCCATGTTAAAGAATTTTTGAGGTCTAAGTCTGCTTTTCTTAAAACCCTAGGAAATTGCTGTTTAGAAAGTGCATAAAAGAATATTATGGTAGCAAGAAGAAAGATACTGAAACTGAGATTCCCTGTGCAACCTCAATTCAATCTTCTTCTGTGTTGCTGTTATTACACAGTCCTTTATTAATTATTTTCCCACAGGAAATGTGAAGGATGGATAGAGTTCTGAGGAAGACTTAAGAATTGTGTAGTGAAAGAGGCTTTGTGTTGTGATCTGTTCTTATGATGGAGGGATCCATAGAAAAAGGAAAAATGGTCTTTTGTTTCAGACAGTTGAATAAAGAATTGTAAAATATGGAATTGCAGCAGCTGAGTTCTGTGGACTAGATTCTGTCCTTGCCTCCAGTATAAAATTCTTTTGTAGGAAATTTGTCAAGGCATTTACCCACAGAATTTTTACAAATGTGTCCTCTGTGTCCTCACTTTTAAGGAAAGCTTTTTTGAGACCCTATCTTATACAAAGTGTGAGCCATGAACCGAAATTGAAAGTAACAGTATTTCCTTTTTTTTGAAAATTCAATGGTAAGGACAAGATTTTTCACCTAAATTAAATGAAAAATGTTTCCATTTCTGCCCCCACCCCACCCCCCCAACAATTTGGAGATAAATGAGTCTTTCATTTTCTAAAGTGTTTGAGAAAAAAATATTTACTGTTTGTGAGGTATGAGGCATGTATGGTACTATAATATAATGAAATGTTCATAAGGAAATGAAAACGTTTCTTCAGAGCAGGGTTATAACTCTTGCATGGAGCCTGGAGCTGTGCATGGAATGCTGAATGTCAAAGGAATCTTTCCATGGTTGCCTGTCTGAGGTTAGTGGCTGTTCTATCCTTTGCATGAGAGTACAGATTCTTGGGAACAGAGTATACAACAATATTATTAAAGTTATTTCCTAACACATTACCACAATGGCATTTGGTGGCATTTTCTAACTCTGAATGTTTGACCTTGAGAGTTATGATGCATTTTCTGAATAAGCACTGACAGTCACAGTACCTTAACTTATAAATAAATCTTCTTGAGGCATCTAAGCAGTGCAACTCTTTTGCATATATGTTCTCTTTTCAGCAGTAGCTGCAAAAGAGTAATTTTGATTGAACAAGCATTTATTATTCAGAAATACTCTGAGAACCTGATCTAATCACCACCGATGTACGTGTTAAGTATCACATTTATTCACAAAAGGCGATGGAGCCGACTGTTATGATGTGGCCCTCACGTCACAGTTTAATTTTTCTGAATGTATATAGTAATTATCTCAGACAAAGAAACGTGCAGTCGTAAGATGGTAACTTCATTTCTTGCCAATTTGAGCATAAAATATCCAACAAATATGCTAAAATTTCTCTATTTTCCACTGTTCTGTAATTTTACAGCCACCTGCAATATCTGTTTAAATGTACCTTAAATTGTGAGAGATAATTGAAAGAAATTGACAGAAGTAATGGGACGTAAAGGCAGAGTTATGAAGGTAAAAATACTCTGCCCTTTCCCTTTTGATCCAAACTGTCTTTGTCAAGCAGAAGGTGATTCAAGAGAATAAGAACTCCTGATTTAACTAAATTACAAGATAAAATTAAACAGCAGGTGAGGAAACTTCCATCATTATGGAAACAATGCCATCCCTTGTATGTAAACTACAGCTGTCTAAATCTCCAAATTAAGGTATTAACTCAGATCAAAGATATTCATACAAATCAAAAGGGAAGGCAAAAACTCAAAGTAATCAAGCAGGTAACTATAGGCATTGACAGCACAATGGTTTGCTGCCAATCAGCAATAGCACTGGTATCCTGTTTCTGGGGGCTATGGCACCTTTTTTTTAAAAGGATTTTCTGAAATATCGAGAAAGGAGTAATTTCAAGTGGTTGAACTACTGGAAGAGACATAAGGGTGCAGCACCCAGACTGCAGCAGGGTGTCATGTTGCCCTGGTGGTGGCTTTGATATCCATCCCTTTCTGTGAGAAACACAAAAGATGAACAGTAGACTTTGCACTGGGATTTAGCAGATGCATGTTCCTGAGCATTACTGCTGTGACCTTTGGCAGCTCTCTTAAATATCTCTCAGTGCCTAGCATTTAATCTTATAGCACCTGTGTTTCCTTCTCTTCTGTGTTTTGGAAGTAAGCCTTAAAAAAAAACAAAAAAAAAACAAAAAAAAAAAAACCTAAAAAAACAAACTAAACCAAACCAAACCAAACCAAACCAAACCAACCAACCAACCAACCAAACCTAAAAAACAAACAAACAAACAAAACAAACAAACAAAACAAAACAAAACAAACAAACAAAAAAAAACAAACAAGCAACAACAAAAAACGAAAAAGACCCACTTCACAATGAGGAAAAGATGGGATATAGAATCAGCATGAAACTTCAGTCCATTTAGCGTTAAGAACTGCTGATGACACAAACTCCCTGATTTTCATAAGGTGATGAAGGGGAAAGTCATACTAGCTGTAACTGCCAGTGAAAAGAAAGAAAAAGGAGAGAAAAAGCAGACAAAATATTCAATACCAGCCTGATGGTCAATGAACATTTTCAGTTCTCTGGTTTGTGTGCAGCTAGATCTGCAGATAACCCTAAAACTTTTTGAAGAAGGAAATCGTGGCCAAATGAGCAAGCCCCTGGTTCGAAAGCAAATGATGCAGTAAACTGCATCTTAATGGAGGTAACTCAGAAGATAAGGATTGGCTGGTGCTTGACAACTTACTTTGTTAGTGCAAAGTATTTCTTATGTGATGGATAGCCTTGAATTAATTTGATAAAACACTGATACTATTTTCAATTTTTAATTATTAAGACTAATACAGATGGTAGTGAGCAGTGCACAACACAGAAAAGTTGTGCCAGAGTGAACCTTTGGAGCACCTTTGCCCTGCCTGAGGACAATCAACTACCTCAAAATGAGGTCCCTGGAATGCAAAACTAGAGGTATTTTGAAGATCCACATCCTTTGGTACCTTGGTATCTGATTTGAGGCTGTAGGGTGACATATGCTGGGTTGGAATTTGTTGTCTATACTCTGTGTAACTTCTTCCATCAGGTTTCTACATTGTTTCTTTAAAACTCACAGATCAGGCATTCCTGCCATTAAAATACTTGGGGAAGGCAAAGAACTGACCTGATATATTTGAGTCCATTCAGACACAGAATTCCCCTCTCCTAATTACTGTGGGGTGAATTTATCCTCTATTTCTTTTTGAAACAGTGCCACTCTGCTGATAAAGAATTCACCATTCACTGCAATAATACATGGCAGCAAGAGTGAGCCTAGTTTTGTAGATTGATGACAAGATATTCCCCTGGAAGAGAGCATACCTGCTAAAAAGATTGCCTATGAATTTCACTCAAGGATTATTTAATTACAAATAAAATTTATTATCCTATGGATAATGTGGGAAATTAAGCAAGGGGGTGGAAAACATCAGACTAAGAGCAGGTCAGTGGTTTGATGACTTGGTTAGCTGAAATGATGGGAATGGACTGGTTTATCATCCAAGAGGATTAAAAAGAGACAAAACAATGCAAAAGAAAATGTCCTCTTATGTCTGAATTTGAATTCTAGAATCTGGCTTTGAAAGACTACATATTCATCTGAGGTTTTGCACTGTAAAGTACAAAGGTTCCTAGAGAAGATACTCAAACCAGAAATGGCAGTAAAAATGTATGGTGGGAATACATAGCAAAAGACTGATACTGCTGAAATGATAAATAGAGGGATAATACAGTGCTGCTGAGGACATGGAATGAGATTTCTAGATTGCAAGATATAGCTAGTATGTACTTCAAACGACCACCCACGGAGCTGTGATGTTTGTGCAGAACGTGACCTGCTTGTGAGGCAATTTCTTATAAAAGTTTTGGATTTAATTAGGGGTGCATAAACAGCTGAAAGATTTGCACACATAAAGTACTCCAGCATAAAGAAAAGGAAAATAAAATAGTATTATTTTAAAACCAAATCTTGGGAAGATTAAAACTATGAGATAAAGATCATGAGCAAACATTGCAGGCAGCCGCAAAGAAAAGGGGTTTCTAAATCTGAAACTGGGGAAATGCATTCTAATTCTGCAGAACTGGAGAGAGTTTCAGTCAGCTTATCTTCATGGTGTCAAGATTAATATATTTTTTGTACCTATAAAACCTCACGAAAACTACCCATTTTCATGGCTGAGATGCTGTATGGTCTCCTCCATTACAACAGATGTCTGCACTGGGGAAGAAAGCTTGACTCTGATTGAGAGGACTGTTTTTAGATTAAGCCTTGATTTGCTCTCGTAGTAGTAATCTTGAAGTCACTGTGGACTTAGACCATTTTTCTCCTCTCCAAAACCCTTCCTTTGAATAAATTTCCTCTCTCACAAATTTCAGAAAATTGATTAATAATCCTTCTGTATCTCTTTCCATACATTATTTTTGTCCCGTTATTTTTTCTTTTTATTGTCCTCAAATCCTTGGTCTGTAAATGTAAGTGGATTAAAAATCCTGAAATGAGAGGGTTTTATGCACTCAGAAAATAGCTTTTTACCTACTGTGAAAGCACACAATGGCTTTCCTCGCCAAAATGTACGAAGACTTTTCAGAATATTTATATATTCCTATAGCGTAAACCCTGCCGGTTATATGTGTAATGTCTTTTGAGAGACTATGAAGTTGTCCCTGATCAGCACCTCTAATTTTCAAAATCTATTTTTTGTTACGTAGAGGAGAAGGGCAAACACCTGGGAACATGATTAGCCTTGGATGCCAAAGCCTGCCCTTAACTCCTGCTGCAGGGGTTTGCCTGCATCTTACCTGTTATTGCTTTTCTCTTCCAGGCCTCCCACATGACAATATGCTCTATCTTCTTCAATTCTTCATGCTACAGCAGGAGTGTTGCCGGAGATATGCTGCTGCCACAGTACAGCTGGTGTGTGGCTGGACAAGATAAATCTGGCCATAAAACAAACCAATTTGGATAGCCTGGTTCGTTCTAGAGAAGAAGTAGAACAAGTCCCTGGGTGAACAATGATAGGATAAATTTGAACTTAAACAGGGACCCTCAGCCAGCCCTGGTCAAGCCTAGATGCAGAAACACCCACTGGCCAGAGATCTGGGTGGAGAGAGATCCCAACCAATCAGCTATCTAAACCTGGGAAATGCAAACCCCCCATAAAAGAGAGCATCCAGAATAAACTCATTGCTGTTTGTTGAGGACGCCTGGGGAGTTTGTGTTGTTTCCATCTCCAACCAACGACCCCAAAAATAATATGCTGCTACATAGTTTAGTTGAGAAATACCCAACTGGTAACAAAGTGGTGAAAGATGCTGCCCATGTATCCACGCTGGCTTAATCACTGGAAGCTGGTTACAGTTGGTCTTCCTAGGTAAGGTAAAGGAAAACAAGGCAGAACGATTTTAAATGAATTTGCTGGAATCAGTTTTCTTCTGTATGTAACAATTTTCCAATAAAATATACATTTTTTTTCTCAGCTCTCTAAAATCTCAAGGATTTATTGCTCTTTAAAACTTTTTTTTTTTTTTTTTTTTTTTTTTTTTTTTTTTTTTTTGGTTGGTTGGTTGGTTGGGGTTTTTTTTGTGTGGGTTTTTTTTTAATTTTTTAAATATTTTTTTGGTTGGTTTTTTGTTTGTTTGGGTTTTTTTGTTTGTTTGTTTTGTTTCTTTTTTTGTTTGTTTTTTAAATTTTTGTAAAATATTATGGAAAGAAGATTATATCAGAGGAGAAATCAAAGTTCCAGAAACTGATCATAGAGATTTGTTGATAAAAATATTTCATAATTGTATCAGAAACCTTAGAAAATTTTTTTCTTGAATGATTACTATTAATGCATTTTTCAATGGCCAGCATATTCAAGATGCCAAAATCAGTGGAAGCATGTTTTCAGTCATTTTGATGATAAAGAAAATGAGAACATCTATGTTTTCTGTACTATGACTGATTATGTCAGGTACTGAAACAACTGCAAATATTCATGATGAAGTTATATTAAATGATCTTATGGGAACTACATTTTCTGCTCTGATATAGTTCTTGCAAAACAACTTTTTAATACATTGTGACTTTGGCATATTAAGCCTTAGAAGATCTGTTGGTTCTATTAAATCAGTTTCCGAAGTGCCCCTAAAAGTTCTCTGCAATTTAGGAATAAATCATCTGGAAATTTTGCATCTATCTTACATTCTGTTTAGAAAGACATTAAAAAAGATCTTACATGAGCAAAATACTTTTCAAAATCTGTCTTCTTTTCTATATGAGGCATTGGATGGTTAAAGAAAATCACTCATCAACCATCTTTGCTTGCTCAAGAGGTCAGAACAATTCAGCTACATTTAAGGTCAGGAGTGACCAAGGCTCCAAACTTAGCATCTAGAACATTCATAGGGCAGTAAAGGAGCTGTGGATTCTCTTCCTATTGCCAAGAACTATATACAGCTTTCATTCACAAAAAACACTGAAACCATGACAAATTAGATCCCAGACTCATCTAGCCCCATAGCCTGCCTCCAACAGTAGCAGGTGCCCAAGGAGATTAGAAACGGGCTAGGAATATTTTCCTGCCTGCCACCATTTTGTGGATATCACTTGTCAAAGACATCTTCTCCTTCATTTACCTCAACTGAGATGTGTTTCCTATGTTCACTTTCCCTGGAGAAGTTGGAGACTTTTATCACCAGCAACATCTTGTGGCACCAAGTCCTCCAGCTCCACAGAGCTGTGAGCAGTGGGAAGAATAAACTCCTTGTTTGCTGTCAGCCTCTCATCCTCATTTGAGGCTTCATAGTTCTGCACTAAAAAAAGCAACAATCAGTCGTTCCCTATTTACCTCATCCAGGCCTCCTGAAGTTTTGTAGTCCACATCCATATCACTCCTTGGTCATATCCAGTATAAAAGTTTTTGTCTGCCTAGTTGTTTCCCAGAGAAAAATTTATCAGCAGCTTTGAAGATCTTTGTTATTCTTCTATGACCTTTTCTCATTTCAGTCTAGTTTGAGCAGAGCTAATTGTCTTTGGCTGGCTTTGATTCACCAAGAAAACAAAAAGTAGCTGTTGTTCTTCACTGCAGATCTAAATATCTAAGAAGAAAGGAGTTCCACTCCCCTTTCCTGCCTCCCATATAAGTTTTCAGCTTTCATTGTTGTTAATAAAAATTAGTTTCTTTCTAACCAGTAAAAGAAAATATCCAGTTGGTATTTGCAACTGCTTATTGGTTATCCGTTCCAGAAGAAGTCAGCTGTTGCCAACAATAAAACATCATAATTTATTTTATTATGTTTCAAGGTACATATTTGACTTCATTGCAACAACATTTACTAATCCACATTAAAATTTAAAAAATTACAGTAAAACAATATACAATGGCCAAAAAATTATTAAATCCCAAATATCTTTTCTGTATTTTAGCAGAAATGAAACTAATTTTTCAAATGTCCCCCTTGGAGGGCTATAACTCATCATTCTTAAGATTCTCCATCAGGATGCCATATAAAAGGCCATGAACCTTCTCCATGTGGCGTTATTTTTTTAATTCTTAAAAAAATGCTATCTCCCCTTCTCTACTTTAAGCATCAGAGGCCAAGAGGACAGGCAGTGGTGGGATGGGGGCAGGCACCACTCTGCAGGTATTGATATTGCTCTGCATTGTCTCTGAGAGGACCAAGGGCCCAGCTCACCACCCTAAATCACACTCTGAGAAACAGATGCTGAAACTGTGATGGCAAAATTAGCAGCTGAAAAGTTTTCACATAGTTCAGCACCCAAGTTCCTTTATGGATCCAGGTCTCTCTTAGCATGTAGGGTTCAGGGTAACAGTTGCCACATTCATCCACAGAAGCTTTGATGTATGTCTTGCATCCTGCTTAGCAAAGGATAGGGAGTGGGAGGCTGCCTGGCCTTAAAGCCTTTTGAACTATCTCCATGTTTAACTTTTTTTTTTGTAAATGTTCCAGATATGAAACAAACCAAACCAACCAACCAACCAAAAACAAAAACAAAAAACCACAACAATCCCCCCAAAAAACAAAGAAGCTAAAGAAGCCTCCAAAGCCCCTGTCTTAAAAGGAAGGATAAAAAATAGCAAATTATTATTTCAACAAGTGAAAAATATTGGAAGTCAAAGAACTAACTCAGTTTTGAGTAATATTAGAGTTCTTTTCTTCTGATACTGCTTTTAACTCTTGATATATCATGCCTCTGAGGAAAAGTGGTATTGCAGTTGCTGGTAGTAATTATTAGATAAAGGTTGCAATTGTGTGCTTACTTTCCTCCCCCCTCCCCAAAAGGGTCTGATTGTTAAAACATTCTCTGAAGAAGCTGTTTCAAGCTTTTCTGCTATGCTAGACTTCATCTGTGGTGATTAGCAGCCTCTTTCCTTTGAAGATTTAGTACAAGCAAACTATACTTCTGTGACCTTTCATTTATGTTCTGAACTCTGAAAATTCTTGCTTGCTTGCTTGGCACAAAAGAAGAAATGCACATGCCAGCCTGACAAAAGGAAAAGAGCTTTCTCAAATGGAAAGATATAAATCAGGAAGAAATTCCTTATCCTTGCCCATTTAGATATTCACTTTTTCTAACCCAGGGACTATAATTTATCTTTAGAAATTGCCATTCAGAGTTTGCCCTCACAGTTGAGCCTTGGGCATGACACATCAGAAATTTGGTTTCAGTTTGTGGCTCTGATTTAGATGTGCTGTACAGCCTTGTCAAGTGACCAGTGACAAGAGTAATTGGTCCTAATAGAGATCAAAAGATTGACTTTTAAATCTGAGTGAGTCACTGTCAGGATGCTAATCTGAACTGGACACTTTATAGGTACTGATTCATTTTCTCATTACACAGGCAGTTAGAATAGATCAGATGAGTTGCCTTGTGACAGAACATATTTATCTACAGCCTAAATTCCCTATGGAGAAGCTCCAAGCTGGCAGGGTCCTACTTAGCCTTAGCCTCTTAAATATAAACTTTTAAAACTTTTTTGTGAAGACTCCTACTTAAAATCTCTCTAGTGCTATTGGTAAAAATTATGATAGTACCTTTCTATTCTTTGTTTGCTTTTTCTTTTCAAATAGGACTGTATTGGTGAAAAATGAATGCTTTATCATCTGAATTTGTGGTGCCTACCATGACTGGAGGGTGGAGGGGAAACACTGATTCAGGGAGAATTCTTACTTCTCAAAAAATACAAATAATAAACCATGGCCACACACTTATATGCATATAACATTTTCAAATATGGTGCACAAATACACTTGTAGTATTGTTAAAGGGTAGATCACAATGCTCCAGAAAGCAATCCTTGTGGCTGAGAACTTCACAGAGTGAAACTTTGGGAACTGTAAAAAGTTCATCAGTAAAATCTGTGTCCCTTTGGTTGTCTGCAGTCAGAAAGTTGGTTTAACACCAACCACTGGAGAGTGGTTGCTGAAATAAGATTTTTTGTTTTCCAGGATGAAATGACTGGAAATGTAGGAGAATTACTTGGCTGAACTGAGCTTGCGTCTTGCCATCGGTAATCTGTGTCCACCTCTTTGAAAATGCACTACCACCTCTGATGAGTAGCCAAAATAATTCAGTAATTATTTTCATTTTGGCAGAGCTTTGTTTATGGCAAAATATTTACAAATATCTACTTTACTTTTCTAAGATCTTGTTCCTGTGCCATAAGATAACATGTATATTGAATCCCTTTCTGGTGGCTTTGTGCAGCTGTTAGTTGGTAATTTTTCCCATTAACCTGAATAAGTCTTGTTTCCAATCTTCAGTGTTGGAATGATTTTTTCTCAAGTACTTGTCAAAATAATTTTATTTTTTTATCTTTTCTGGTGATTTATAAATATTTCACAACTGCCTGGTGATATGCCAGTTGCTATCTACATTTTTTCTTATGGAGAATCAGAGGAATACTACAGTTAATCAGTTTTCTTTGACACTATTCATAGAAGGATAAATCATATAAATTAATTCCGTCTGAATGTCTCTCATCTAAGAGAGAGCATAAGGCATAACTCAAAGTGTTTCTAGACAATAAGAGAGTGGAGTTATTGAAGTTCAAACACTTCTGCTGTTTGCCTCCATTATAGAATTGAGTTTAACTGCTCCGGGCTGTCCTGGTAGAACTAGTGCGTGAGAACACGCAGGGAGGTTGGTTAGTGTGGTTTCATAGATAATATGCTTTCCTCTCAACAACAGACATTGTCCTTTCTTTCCTAAAACTTCACTCTCAAAAAATAAAATGCCGTGGAATGATAACTCTGGTCCAGCGGGAAATGCTTGCTCATGATGTGGCAGCTGATGCAGAAACTGTAATTTTGACAAAAGAAGAGCTCTGGGGAAAGAATTTCTCCTGGTGAGGTGGAAGAAGATGTCTTAAAAAAGTGAAAAAAACATGAGATAAAACTGGAGAAAGAGAATATAGAGAAAAAAATTAACACTAATGTTCAGGAGTGGAACAGCATGGGAAAGAAAGGAACAAAGAGAATGAGCTAAAGGGAGAGCAGGACATAAAAATTAATGTGCAAATATTTTGAAGGGTTTTTAAGAGGGAAGACATGAAAAATAAAAGTACAAATGAATAAAGGAGATTGAACCATGTGTTCTGAGATATTTAGAGATCAGTTTTATCCCACATGATGAAAACCTTTTATTTATAACAGTGCACTATGCCAATACTTAAATAAGTCTGAGCTGATTCCATTAACATCAGCAGCCTTCCATGTAACACTTTTCAAATTTAAAAAGTCAGAAAAGTCAGATGACTCTCCCGGAACCCATGGGATATGCAGCCATATAAACTAAAAGCAGAATTCATCAGTTGAGTCAGTGCTGCTAATAAAAAATTTCTGTCCTACTTTGGGATTCGTGTCACAAAGACATGAGGTTTGTTCAAACCTTACTTTGTGGTGTTACTTTCATTCCCCTACGAGGCTTATTTAAAAAAAAAATATATATTGTAAAAATACAAAAACTAAACCCAAGTCTGACAATTTCTCTTAGTTATGTTAAAACAATCTAATATGCACTTATTAGATACACATTTATGAATCAATTCTCACTCAGCTGGTTATATACACTCATATTTGAATATATAAGATACTTTTTTCTTCACATTATTTTAAAATAGTACTCATAAAAGATTTTCATGTCTGCTTTTCCCATGTTTTCCTTTTGGGATCAATCGTGCCCTGAGGGTTACTATGCTCAATTTGTCTTTCTTGCCGGAGGTTGCTGCAGGTCTTAGAGACCATCCCTCTGAAGTGGGAACAAAGGCAACACTTGAGCATATCCTTTCTAATTGAAGCAAAACAGTGGGAAACAAAATTCTAGCCTCTGGGACTGAGGTGAGAGGCTGGAGTGTAGAAAGAGTGTTAACTTCTCTTTATACATGGAACAGAGATAAATAAAGAGCAGTTATTGTCCAACAGATGTACTCTGAGCTAAGCCTCTATCGATCCAACCATCATTGCATTAATGAAGTGGGATAAAGAGATTGCCCCCCAAAAAAGTGACATAAATCACTTTTCCCAGCTCTCTAATAATTTCCTTCCTTGGTTTTCTTTTATTGCGGTGTCCCTATTATTAGATGCCAAAAGTTCAGAGGATTTGGCAGACTGCTGCTATCATGTGGCAACCCCCTTTGGTGAGCAGTAGATATGTTATGGGTTTACATTGTGTACGTCCTTTCCACATGCTTGAATCAGAAGACTCTTTTTATCTTGTACAGTGTTGAAACACTGCCACAAAACTGCAGCTGGAGCTGTAAAGAACACCATCAGCTTGAAGGCCAGCCCTCAGAGCAACTTTGTTGGGCAACAAGACAAGATTTTAAGAAGAAAGGGACAAGGCAAAAAAGGCAACAAGAATAGCAGGCTTTTTGATTCCATTTGTCAAAAGTGGAGTTTTCCTGTAGGGTTGCAGATTTCACTTACCAGGGCTTTACTATTTTGCCAAAGGCAAGCACCTGAAATACCTCAGATGTGACTATTAAAAGTTCTATTCAGTATATGTCAAATTCTATTGCTGTAAGAGAAGATGAAATCAGCTGTTCTCCAGACCCTGCTAGGAGGGATGATTTGACTGCAGCAAAGGGACAAATCACATCCATTAACTGTAAGATCTTCAAGTGAGAACCTTCCATCTTATAATATATCTACTTAAAAAAAAAAAAAAAAAAAAAAAAAAAAAAAAAAAAAAAAAAAGAGGAAACTAATAAACTAATAAAATAGACCAATAGACAATTAAGAAAATTATAAAAGCCTATTCTTATATTTAATAATAGAAGTACTTAAAAAGCTGAGGGCAGCAGGATGTATAAATCCTTCTCTGAAAGACAATAAATTTATAGTTTAAATGAGGTTGGTAGACAAATCTGTCAGCATGGATAGATTTTTATTCATTCTATTATCATTTAGAGAACAAGATACTTTGTGTCATAATTAATTTCATGTATGACTGAAATCCTCTATTTTCATCTCTACAGTTATTATGAATTTAATCTTTCTTAAGATTAAAAATAATTCTGTTTGCAGCTTTGTTGTACTGAAAGAGGACTTTTGAAAAAGTGATTTTATCTAAATTAAAGAGTTTCTTGTCCTTACCGTGGCCTTAAATCTCTTCAGTCTTGTTCTCATCATACCTGAATAAATTCAGTTTCCTATTGGCATGAGTCTATTAATAAGTTGGATGTAGGACAGTCAGGCAATTGAATTCTCTGAGTTCCTTTCTCTCTGGAAGAAACAGCAACTAAAGGCAGACTGCAAACTTGAATTGAGGCTGAAGGTGTACAAAGTCAGATTTTAAGGGGAAAAGTAGAAATTAAAATACAATGCTATAGTCACTAAAACACAAATTTTAACATGATGTTAAAAATCATTTTTGAACACTCACAGCAATTGAATCAACTTGACTCAGCAAAATTTTTAGTGGCATGAGCATTTGACACTGGTGAATATTTCTGCAACAGGAGTTATTATGTCAGATCTATTTTTGAGGTGCTCATGTCATAGAACTCAACTGTACTTCCATAAATGTTCTGTAAAGAAAATACCTGGGTAGGTAAATACTGAACAGACTTAATTCTGTCTAATTTTTTTTCTGAATCCTGTTTATGCTGAGGATACACAGAATGTACTGCTTTTACACAACTTTTACAAAATACTCAGTTTTAAATTCTATCACAGCTAAAATATGGTCAAATTTTATGAGTAAATGTTTCTCTTTCTCCTTTAAATGAAAATAAATTGAAGAGGCCACGCCTGCAATGTACTGGATAGCCTTCAACTCTCTCTGAAGTTGAGAGAAGCCTTGCTTTGAAGGAGTGGAGTCAGAATAGCTGCATATAAGCTCTGGAAGAACCGTCTAGGAAGATGATGGAGTGGACTTTAACCTTCATTAAACCAGTGTTGTCCTTTACAGAGTCATGACTGAGATCAGAGTCTGACCTGCAGACTAAGGAAAACACCACCTCTCATGGTGGGAACTGCTTGGCTAGAGGAAAGTTACCAACACTGGCAGTAAAAGGCAAAAGGCCAAGAAAAAATGTAGTTCCCACGATCAAAAATATTCAAGAAAGGTCTAGAAAAGCCCATGGGGTAGAGACATGCCAAGATAAAGCCAAAATGTGCCCCAGTATATCCTCCTATAGTATGAGATTATGGAGGTCTCTAGTCTGATTAAAGATGTGCCTGAAGAAGCTGGACTTGAAACACTTATTTATATTCACACATAGGAGAGGATCCTGCCCAAGAAGGAGAGCTCCATGGGCTTTCCTTCATTCTCCTCAGTTACCATAATAGAGATTCAAAGGATGATGTGACCCTTCTTCTTCTCCTCACACCTAGAAGGATCTTTTACTTGTGGTGGACATATAAGTGAAAGTGGATGTTCTTCTTCCTCTTCCTGGAGAGGATTGTGGATATATTCCAAGCTGATGAAAGAAATGCAGATTGGTATTTACAGAAAAGCTGAAGAATATCAGGGTATCACCTGTAAAATACTGAACCACAAGAAGGCTGTAAAAATGCTGAAGGATATCTGGAGGTGCTTTTCAAAGTGATCATATTTTATTTTTCTTCTGCTTTAGGAAAAGAAAGAGCTTAAAACTCCAGGCTTCTACATTCCCTCCCTTCAAGTAACTCTAAGACTCCCAGTCTTGTGGCTAACCTGAACACCCTGTAGGTAGGATGATATGGTGGCCAGAACCAGTATGATACATTTAACAATTATGGATCATGCTGGGGGGAAAAAAATAATAAAATTAATTAAGATACAATGGAGGCTTAAGGACACCAGCAAGAACTATGAGTGCATGACCCAAAATATTCCTTACCTTGGCCCAAGTCACAAACAGAACAGCACAATTTATATTTTCAGCACTAACAGATGCCAGCTGAGATTTTAGCTTAAAAAAATTTTAGTTCACCTTAAGAATAAAGTTAAACACAGAGAACCACATTACGAAAGTCAAGAAAAATATCACAAAATGATAGACTTGTTTGCTCTGTGAAGTGCACTGTAACAGATAAAGAGGAGAGTATCTGTGTATCTATCAAAGCTCTTCAAAGAACCCATAATAATGAACCAGCCTAAAGAATTTCCAGAAACTGGAATTCCCTTTTATCTGACTTGCCTTTTGACTTTACAGAAATTCAGCCGAATAAAAGTAGATTCTGATGTTTATATTGTATGGTGTCTCTTTGAGTTCACAATGAATTAGTTCTCATTTTTTACTTTCAATGCAAGCTTAGATGGTAATGTGAAACATATTGAGGGTAAAACCATGAACTGAACAAGCATAGGAGCCATCTAGAAGCTTGGAGCCCAGAATAAAAATCAAGTTCAGTGCTGCGTATTTCTGGAGCCAAATGGTAGATGGAAGAGTCTTGTGTGCTGGAATAAGGGAGATTTGGAAAAAACTGTGAGACAGAACCAGTAGTTGAGGATGAAATAAAGGAGATGAAGGAGAGAGAGAAGGACTGGAGAAGGAATTTCTCAGAGCAAAGCTGGAAGGAAGATAGTTGGAATAGTAGAAAATGACTGAGAATCTTGGCATTGCTCTTCAGTCAGCCTTTCAACAGGATGTTCCCAATAAAGCCCCTCCTGAGGTAGACAAAGGAGATTTCCAGCCAAACAAAATCTCCCTCAAACTGTTAAATCTGGAAGGTGGCTATATAAGTAACAGGTATGTTCCAGAGGGATCCTCAGGATGGATCTTAAATGTATGAAAATCCAGTCTGATACCTTTTAATTCACCAGAACATTTCTGCCTTCAGGTTTTGAAGATACTGGGCAAAAATAGCAATTGCTTTGGATTTGTTTCCTTGGGCACTGTTGGGCACAGACATATCTGAAAGGGGAGTATTTTGTTTTGTGATCTTGTCAGAGCTGCATCCTTGGGTAGACTCACCCTCCTCTTCACAGCTGGCCCTGACTGCCCCACTAGGAGTGGGAGCTTGTGGAGTGTGGCAACCAAATGCACATACAGCACAACATATGCAAAGCCATCTAATTCCTCAGTGTAACCTCCCTGAAAAAAATATAATAATCTCTCTACCAGTAAATCCTGGCCTTGCTGAAAAGACAAAATCCCTGGTGAATTCATGAAAACAGAATTTTTTGTCCTTGTGTTCTCTTATGGGTGCATTCTATAAGGAGAATTAATTAACTGGCATAAAGTTCAGAGTAGGTCTTAGTGTGATTCGAGTTAAAATTATTGAAAGAAAGGGAAAGGAATTATTAATCTTTTTTTTTATTTCTTTACATTTAAATTGATCTGGCAATTTAATAAGCCATATCATTTTGATTTAAGAAAATAATCTGCTTTAAATAACAGCTCATCTCATTTTTTAATAATAAATGGGGTGATTTACCATCTGAAGACACTAAAATTGTACTGCAAAGTCTGTCAAATGGAATGACCCAAACCTCCAGAAGCCTAGAAACTATTGTTAGCATGCAAAGCTGTGTTCGTGAAAGCATTTTTTCATACTTGCATGGAGTTTTAGTATATGTAATGATCATTTGTGGAACAATAAAGAATTTAGTTGACAATTTGTGTTAAATTGAAACAATGTGTACTTAATATCTTGCTCACTCAGTCACTAAGAAATACAACCATCCACTTTCAAAAAACTTGCATTTCAGTCATGCTTGGAGTTTAAAGTTTGGAAACTGTTTTCAGGAGTCTCATCTGCAATGCCATTCTTTGCTCATAGTTTGGCTTTGTTTCACTGTAGCAGATCTGTTCAGGGTGAAGAACTGTTTGGCACTGATTTACATTACCTATAGTAAAACATGAAGCAAGGGGGTGCTAAATGTGAACAGCTTTGAGAAAATCAGATCAGTATTTGAAAACCAACTAGGGTGAAATGCATGGAAACTTTTGTTACTGTGTGCAGCACATTTTGCCATTTCATTGTAGTCTGCTATACATCCTTTTTCACTTTACTTTGAAAGACTTGGTATAAAATACAAATAAGGAAGACTATCTCTGATAAAAAAATAAGGCCTTGAAACAGAATAATTAAAAGACACCTGAGAACATAAGAGAGTAAAAAAAAAAGTTGTTAGGATAGACCAAAATTGTTGAATTTTGCTTCATGTAAAAGATCTGTATCCTGTTCAGAGAGCTGCTGTCTTTCAAGTTATAGCCCACTGTTATCCTATCCACAGGTAAACATTAATAAATACATACTTTCTTGCTGTCAATAGCACTTGCTAGCTCGCTAGCTCATTGATTCTGGCCTATAATGATATTTACATATATTTCTCCATAGAGTGTAAGTGGATATCAAACAACTGAGAAAAGTGAATACCTCAAGAAAAGCATCTGACTTGAAAGACACAATCATTTGCTTCTGCCATATCATCATCTCTCATACTTTAAAATCTGTTTCAGAAGGATTTTTTTCTTCCACAAAAATGCAATGATAACACTGACAGCAAGAAATAGGAATTCTGGTGATATACTCTTGGCTCACCTTTTCTGTATCTTTTGACAATAAAATCTTGAAGTAGAAGCACAAAAAGTGTTGGTCACTTTCTTTGCATATGCTGTTAGAATTGAATAACTTCAGACAAGAACAGAAGATAATCTAAATCTGTCAGAGGAATGAAGGCTGAGCTGTCAAAACTGAATGACATGACAGCTGTGAAGTTCAGTAAGCACCGTGAAAATAAACTGTTCTCAGGGAGTAGTACTAAGTACTGTTTCCAGAAATTAGTACTATGATACTACACCAACATACCAATCTAAATTCTGTAAGGTTAGACTGTTAAATTCTGTTCTGTTAGACTCTAGAATAAATTAAAATAATACTAGCAGAACTGAAACGGATGTCACCACAAGCAGAGCTGCCTGCATTTCTTAGAAACTGCAGAGATTAGTGAAAGCTGGGGACAAGGACAGTTTCTTGGAAATGGCAACAGTAAAGACAGCTACAGCCAAGAGTCAGATTTGGTAACCTATCAGAAAAGGGACTCTGCTCTGCCCCCTGATTTTCTTTGCAAACTGGATTGCAGGGTAATGGATCAAAGTGTCTGTTGCACTGTAGCTTCACTCAACCAGAAACAAGAAGGGCACTTCTGTGCCAGTACAAGTCCCAACTACTGCAGAGCCAATAGCTGCTCTCTAGCCTGAAAACTTCCAAAAGCTTTTCAGGAGCAAGGCTGGCTGCAGCAAAACATGCCTTCTTCTGTGTGGAACAGTGTGTGTCCAGCTGTGTGATCAACCTCAGACAGCAATTGGATAAGTTAAAAAAAGTTTGGAAAGGGCATCCATTTTTCTGAGCATCCAGACAGCTTTACTACACTGAAGTACAGCACTAGTGAATGAGTGAATGCAGAGGAATGATGGAAGGAAACAACACTTCGTTCAGCATACACATACCTCACATATCAAAAGAGAAAATCCCATTTTTGTTCACTTCTGCACAGATTAGGTTTCCACACTTTTTAAACTACAACTTTAAATATTATACACATTTTAAGCTTTTTCACCTAGAGGGTTAAAACATGTTTTCATTTTTCTGCTATAACTCTGTTATCATATACAATTTGCTTTGATAGTCCTGAAGAATGAATTCTGATCATCTCCAGAACAGGTACAGCACATTTAGAAATGCCACATATTTTTTTCCACATTGCTGTACCAATAAGTTTCAGCTGCTGTTCAAACAGAGTACTTCTAGGAACAAAAGGACAGTTTAATCTCCATGTTCATTCAGTTTTTGGCCTCTGTAAAGAGACTGCCAAAAAAGTTGCCAATTAGTGCTAATTGTGGAGAAGGTTTTTGTGATGTGTGATGTGCAATGTGCACCCTTCTCCACTGAAAATTGGATTACAACCATCAAACTCATTTCCTATGCTGCTGATATATTTTATTTAGGTCATCAGCATTTCTGCCATTAGCCTTTTTAAAAGTAGTGCCTGATCAGACACAAAGAGAATAGCGGTTGAAAACCCATCATTGTATCTAATTCTGTTTTCTCTCCATGTATTAGATGCATTTGTGGAGGTTATGTTAGCTGAATTTTCTTAACCACAATACACAAAAACAAAATAAGACTTCAAGAATCTTTCAGTTCTCATGTGGTTATGTAATAATACATTCATGTAAAGGATTTCCATTTTTAGACATCAAGCCCCTGACAGATGTTTTTGGATCTAGTTGCATTTAGTTAGTCTTCATTATTATGGCACACTTTGATCTGGAGAATTCCTTGTCTGTGATCAAATGTAAAATGAACTTAGATTCATTCCCTTTCATCTCATGTGAGCAAGACGTGTGAACCATTTACTTAGCCCTGCGACTCTGTATGATCAGTATTGTCTTTTTCACTGGTTCCTGGTGAGATTTTTTTTCTTTTTCTGGTAGATGAACCAGCTCCTTTATATAATCTTACAAAAGACACAGGCAGAATGTCACTTCACATTTGTCAAGAGCAAGTCCCACAATCTCTTTAACAAATGATGTTTTACAATGTCTTGCAGGAGATTTTTACAAACTGATGTTAATTAGCCCAGGAAAAAAAAGGCAATTAAGGCATCAAAACTGTCTTTGGAAAATCTGAAAGGTTTTACTCATCCTTGGAGAGGTAGATATTATGAAGACTAACACAACAAAAGACCCCTTAACTCATCTCCTTATAACTAAGCATAGTACTAATCAGACAAGAAAGTTTACCCTTGTTTGGGAGTCTTTGCTACCACTATTAAGGCTCCACAGAGAATGCTGAAAGAGTTTTTCAGTAATATTAGTTTATTTGTTTTCACAGGTTTGCACCATGTCATTATCACAGCTGTGTGCATTTCCTATACCTAAAGGTTGCTATTACAAGGAGTATGGAAAAGGCAAACAGGTGAAACAAAAGTACTTTTTCCTTCACACTTTTACCATCAGTAATTTAAAATAACTTTTTGCTATGTGTATTGGACACATATAGTTATAAGTCAACCGTTTAAATTCTGACCACTCAATTCATCCATAATATTCTCTTTAATGTCTTAGAAAAACTAATGCTCATAGAAGCTTTGCAGAAAATATTCTTACATATTTATTTTTTGTACATATGATTTTTGTTGCCCATTTATCTGCAAACTATTTTACAACTGAATCTTGTGCCTTAGGCCAACAACTTTAAAAGCGAGATACTGTCATGGACTATAATCCGCCAAGCATTTAAGCATAATTCAGCAATTTAAAGAGCCCCCTACACAACACAAGAGGTACATGCATGGTGCTTGCAGGAGAGACACCATTTTGACAGAACAGGATAGTTTCAAATGTGTGGCCTGAGGTGCTATAGGCAGTTCAGCTTCAGCTGAGTTTGATTTCAGTAGCCCAAAATGAGCCTGCCTCTGCTTGACACCTCTGTCATTTGAATATCTGAAGGGAGTTTGGTTATGTTCTTTTTGTGTTTGTCTTGCTTATAAAGTCCTCAGCTTCCCTCAGCATGGGGTGTCAGACCAGCTCTCAACTCTGGAAATCAGCATCTCTGCCAAACGTGTTGAGTCAACAGCAAGAGTAAAGGCCCCACATCCTCCCATCCCCAGGCACCCTCATGCCCCTGGCTCATGCTCAAAAGGCAGATGACTCCCCATTTGAGCTGAAACCCTTACAGTAAGTTTTAGATTACCCTAGACTGTTGGAATTGTATTTTGCACTTCTGGGATTAAATTGGCTATTGCAATATGCCAAATGTCAGTACCAAAATCAAGAGTAAATTCCACGTTAAGATATTTTTTCCCAAATTATTAACCCTCAATTTAGAAATATCAAATAAAAAAGATGACTTTCTTTGTAACAGCAGCTGTTATTTAGTCAAACATCTGTACAGTGTTTTAGCTTTAATCTCAACCCATGTTTATTATATCTTTGCTTGGTTTTAGTGTCAGTTTAGTGTATTTGAAATACTTCAAGGAAAGCTACTTTAATGACACATTATATTGTAGGTTAGGAAGGAGAAGTAAAGTTTATTAAATTCTTGAAAAGGTCAGTGAAATCAATAATTGCTGAATTAACCCAGTAGAAAAAGCCCATGGAAGGCTAACTCCATCTTTTCAGCCCTTTTTTATCTGTGTGGGGTCTGCTTCTGGAAGAACAGACAAATTGCTGGACAGTCTTTTAGAGTGAAGAGATTTCAAAAGCAATTGTCACAGCTGACTGGACTGCACAAGCAGAGGCCAGGGGTGCACTGTGAGGGTGAAAAAGCAGTTTCTCTAAATAGCAAAGAGTGAGTTTCATTTCACAAGTAGAAAAATAAAAATATTATAAGCTCTCTGTTGCTGTCCTTTTGGTTGATAAGAAAGTGAAAACAAGCTTCCAATCTGAGTAAGAAGAGACAATAAGTATGGAGAATTCTGTAAAGTTTTGAATTTCTGTTGTTTTTCGAAATAGATGTCTAAAAATTCAGCCTGAAGGAGCTGATAAAATTACCATTTTGTCTGAATGTCCAAGAAAGTACCCACAGTGTATTGCTGTTGCTGAGCTTACATGGAAATATATCAAGTCATGATAGCTGAGTCCTTTGAATGAGATTCCAGTACCTGTCCAAGGCAAAGCTGTATTTTCTCTTTCTTACTACTTTGTAAAACTTGCTCCTGTTTCGGCAGGAATTCAACTCAGTGAATCATTCTCCCCAAGCTAGTTTCAGCAGCGCACATTATACATAGGGTAATGTGCATCTATCATTAAAGGCAACACTTAAATGTAAAGGAATAAAAAGATATGTGTGGTATGTATGACTTGAAGCTTATTGGCTCATGATTGAAATAGCTTTCATAGGCTCTTTCTACTTAAGTTATGTGAGCTGGTAAAACCTTAATGTCAAACCACTTTAATCTTATCATTGCCTTTTTAGCCATTTTATGTTGGAATGAAAACTCCATGTGTCAAACACATTCCATAATTTCTACTTGCTTTCTGATTGGCTGAAAAGCCTGAATTTTTTTCTTCAAACATTTTCTGCCTCTAAGGTGTTGTTAACAAGTAATTAATATTAATATTAATATTGAGTACTTGATTAATGCCTCTGGATAGCATTAATCCATCCAAAAGTAAAGAGGCTGATGTTAGGAGAGTTTTTTCACATGTGAAATTTGTAAGCCACATTGTGTTGAACATTACGTCAGGCACTTTGAATTCCCAAATGTTGCAATTCTGGGATAATAGGAAGGCAGGGAATTTCAGTCTCAAACTGAAATGTTTCAGTCTTCAAGAAATATTTCTGGCCCAAATTTTCTCCCAGTAAATCACAACCTTTCTGGCTTCAACACAATTCCGTAGGTTATGGCCAAAAAATTTAATGCCACTTGAAATCACTTAAATGTCATGCATGCTTTCACTGCACATGCACAGAATAAATCGAGACAATCTGAAAATTAGCTCCTGAAATGGTGGCTATGCCTGCTATATCTTATTGCTTAGCTAACTGATGAGATATCTTTACAGTCAAATTAATGGTCCAAAAGATCAATCATTTAAATTAAAAAAGAATTCTGCATTTTGAGTAGCATTACATCTTGGAGAAATGAATACACAAAGGCTACTTTGCAGCTGTGGAAAAGACTGCAAATAGTTTTGTTCTGCCAGCAACTGTCAGCCAGAAAGGGCATGCAATGTTACGGGTTCTTGTTCTGTATGGCCATGGTGAAATTTTTTGTGCATAACAATAAAGCGTTATGCTTGTAGACAAATTTCATTCAAAATAGTAGGGCCCACAGAGGGCCCATAGTTTCATCTCATAAAGGGGTATAACAAGAACTGTGGGGCAGGCAGACAAGGAGCCTTTTGGTGCTCATGATCATATTGGAATTAGCTCACTATTTTCTTTCAGTTGCAGGATGTTGGGATTTCCCCTTCCTTGCATTTTATGGAGAAAAATGTTCAGTGACTGTCAAATGTGATCATCTTAAGCAAGGAGATCCCCAGAGAGCACCAGGGCTGTTGTGTTGAGCCTAGAAACAGTGTTGTGTGCAGTTTCTTCAGAGGTACCTGCAAAAGGCAGTGTCAAAGGCCTCTCGGGGATCCTGCTAAACTTGAAGAAGGAGTTGTAGCAGGCAGGCATCTTATATTTCTATGTTATAAATCTCTAACAGCAAACCTCTGTTCCTGAAGGAAGGAGTGATGCATCAGTTACTGCCAGTGAGTAATTGTCCAATGCCATCAGCCATCCACGCATCCACTGCACCGCGCAGTGTAGGGAACCAAGAGGCAGTTTAGGATCTTGCTCAGTGTTGGTACTGAAGTAATTTCTATCCAGGAGAAGCTATTGGAGAGTTTGAATTCTTCCAAAGAGCACATCTCAGAGAATTCTCAAAATTTACACAAATAGTATGCAGAACTAGACTTGTCTTCTTAGAATTATAGCTAGGCAACCCTTCACTTCTGTCAGTTGACTTTGGAGAGCTTGCCCTTTAGAGGAAACCCAAATCAGACAGGCTAAAAACACATGTAAATTGATGAAATTCTCTGACACTAATTTTTGTATATCTGTTTCTGTTACTGTGTAACTCCAACAGCCATTCTTCAGAATCTTGCCAAGAAGGTCTATGGAGGAAGGCCTAGGTCTGGTTTCACCTGTGATGTATGTATTATGTATGTATGTGTATGTATGTATGTATATAGTCATGCATAAAACCTTTTCTAGTTGGGCTATTTTTGATGGGATATAGTAAGCAGGTTCTCTAAAGTCACCTGTGAAGATTGGTTCATCAGTTGTCAGTGTCTGCATGTAAGAAAAATTTAGGAAATGGTTTTGTCTGATTACTCAATGATGTACAAATCTATCAATATCAGCTTCTGACACAATTTCCAGAATTACTTTTTTTTTTTTTTTTTTCATAAAAATTGAGATTGAATTACATGCATATTAACATCTTCAGTATGGCAACTTCCTGACCTTATTCGCTGCTCCTGGTTCCTGCTGCAAACATTGCCAGGACAAGATATCTCGTAAGTGCTGTTGGAGTGGGATCAATACCTTCCATTCAATATAGTATTCTTTGGCTACTCCAATTCATTTTTCTGCTGCAACAATGTGGGCAGCATTATCTCTTCTATATGGTTGCCTCATGACAAGGAGGGGAAAAATGAACATATGCCAGTGTCTCCCTTTGTCACTTAAAAAAAATGATGTAGAAAAGGTGTGGCAAGGTATCTCATGATTATATAGGCAAGTCTGTTTATACTATTGCCCTTAGAAAAACCTGGCAATTCTACCAGAGCTCCACATACTATCCCAATGTTTTAGTCTTCATCATTTCAGTCCTCAGCTTTTCAGAGTCTCTTAAGGTTTTGCCTTTCCTAATGGAGCAGCTACTCAGAAAAAGTAACATCTACTCAGAGAAGAGAAGGCTTTGGGGTGACCTAATTGCAGTTTTCCAGTACCAGAAGGGAGGCCACAAGAAAGAGGGAGAGAGACTATTTACAAGAGCAACTTGTAACACGACAAGGGGCCAGTGGCTTCAAACTGAAAGAGAGTAGCTTTAGATTAGGTATTAGGGGAAAATTCTTTACCATGGGGTGGTGAGGCACCAGATTTCCCAGAGAAGTTGTGGATACTCCATACCTGGAAGTGTACAAGGCCAGGCTGGATGGAACTCTGAGCAACTTGGTCCACTGAAAGGTGTTCCTGCCCATGGCAGGGGGATTGGGACTAGGTGATTTTTAAAGTCCTTTCCAAACCAAACCATTATATGATTTTATGATAACAGAATTCAGATGATACTTCAGGACTGGAAACTCATATTTGTTCTGAAAGTCACTAAATAAAACACAACATGCCATGGTCTGATAACTGAAGAATACTTCTTTTACATATGCCTATTTCTAAGCAAACTGAAACACATTGTTATTCAAGAAAGAAAAAGAAAGCAGCACACTATGATCCCTCTTTGTCTAGGGAGCATGAAAATTTGACTAGTCTTGGGTATTTTTCAACAGAAACACTTCAGAATTAAAAGAACTCTCTTGCTACAGTTTTTATCTTCCACATTTGGAAGAAGTAACTAACTTTGTACCCGTCATACTGGAACACAGAATTACAACCATAAAAATCAGGGTTTTGGATCTCACTGAAGCACATTCCTCCCCATCATGCATGCCCCACATAACCTGTAGTGAATTCAAAGAGGGGTGTGAAAGTTGTCTTGCTCAGGCTGGAAGTACAAATACATCTCTCTAAAGAATGTAAAGCCACATACCTCACTCCCTCTTCACTTTAACACCATTTCTGAGATCCATGCATACTGTAGTAAGTGCTATAATAACAAGGTGTTGATGATTTAGCTAAAGACATTTGTGGGAAAGGTATGTTCCTCTTATGTTCAAACAAAGTCTTCAACTATGTGAACAGTTTTCCTGCAGGCCACATAGCATACAAACGGTAAGGCTTCAAAAGGGAGTTTAAATTAGGTTTGAAGTTCTGGACAAAGATCAAATGCAAAACCATGTTGCATTGAAAGTGTAAGACTTTGAACTGACAGTTTAAAATGTGAAGTCCTCATATCTAAACACATTTCATGGCTCTGCTACAGGTTTCTTGAGTGAAGCTAAGCAGTCATTTAAATCATGAAGTGTTACAATGTTTTGATCGCTGAAATAAAGATAATGACCCCTGTTCATCAGGAAGGTTGTGATGATTAATAATTTACTGAATCATTTTGGAATGTCTAGATGGAACTTGATATATAAGTATGAAATGATTATTGTTGTAACTGGGTAATTTATTTACTCTCAGGGGATGCTACAGTTATAGTTTAGATGCTACTTTATACCTTACATCTCTTCCTGACTATCTTGGACTGCAAACCCTATCTACCTTAACAAGGAAACTTGAAGGCATGCCATTCCGTTGTTATCAGAAATTAAAATAATAATAATAATAAAAAATTCTTTAGCCGTTAAAGAAATTGAGCAGTATTTGGCACTTGGCTTCTAGTATGCATGTGCAGTAACTGCCATCATGAACTGCTGCTTTATTAAAGATAGTTTAAGATCCAAATTCAGTTATCTTTTTCATAAAGAAGTATATTCTCCTTACAAGAGAAAACAAGAGTTCTTGCGGTTTTTTTTGGCTTGCATTAAAAAGCTGTTTCTACATCACAAGCTAGAACAATATAAGTTTAGCTATAATAACTTTAATAATTAACTAGTGTGGTCTTTTTTCCCCATATATCCTACATCTACTCTGTTGCTTTGGTGAGGCCTTAGCAGAGGAAGGTCAGTCCCAGCAGTCAGACTAATACACAAAGCTTTTCAGTGTCTTGTTTTTGACAGATCAAATCAGTCTTTTGGTTTGTGAAGATGAAAAGAGAGACAGGTCCGATTTTTATGTCCTTTCATAAGAAGGGGAAAATAACCAGCTAGCACAAGTTTTAAAAAAAATACAGACAGCCATGTCTTTATTTTTGTCACTTTCCCTAGAGCTTCTGTCAGTCTAAAGTTCCAAAGTATCAAATATTTATTTACTTCCTAGTAATGTACATAGCTGTGGTAGGTAGACTTCTATGATTACTTAGTGTTGAGACTGTACAAGGCAAAGTTTGCAAGATCCTGTTGTCATTATTCTTAACTTTACCAGACTTTGGGCTGATTATATTTGAAAAATTTCAAATTAAAATTGTAGCCATCTCTGATACTTTGATTATGCAAACAGTAAGTTGTTTTGCACCTGCTGATGAAGAGCTGCTCACCTAAAAGAAACTTTCTTGGAGCAAAGAAGTTTGATATATCATAGTGCATTGGCCTTTGCATTGTCCCAGATTTTGGTAAATTAGAAACTTCTGAAAATTCAGACTGCACTAGACTTGCACAATATACAACCTAGATCCTTTACAGGCTTTGCCAAATAGAATTTGCATTATTTCTTTGCAGCTTCTGTGCTGATTAAATTGCAAGCACACCATCCTCACTTTTCCTAAAAGGATGCTAGTTAACTCCTTCTAGCATTTGGTTTACTAACAACACAAAAGTTTGAAAAAGCTTTTTTGCTGTAAGTAATTTTGTGTCTTATGCTTTTTTGTGTCAATACAAAACAACAACAAATAGATATTTTAAAATAAGACATATGCTTCAATAATGAAGTTTTAGCAGCTTTGGAAATACATTTTAAGCAAGTGTAAAATTATGTTCTGGCATTTCTTCAGGACACTTTCTTTCTTCTTGAGTGTGTTTTATTTTACAGAAGTGTAAAAGAAGTGACAGGTTGTTGTGTACATAATCATGGCTAATTTTTGACTTCAAACATTCCTCTGTGATCTTAAAAGCTTTTCATTTGTTCATAGGCACAGGTTTGTACAAGCCCTGTCCAACATCTGTACGCTGTTTTAATACATAGCTATAGTGGTGGCTCTTGCTCCCAAAAAGTTTAATTAGATCTGAAAAGTACTTTAAGCTCTTACATGACTTTAACATGGATAAGCATCATCACAAATTTTCCCACTTTAAATTGCAAGGTGCTATGGCTTTCACAGAAAAATTCATCCCCAAACCCTGCTGAGATTGGTAGGTTTCAAGGTAAATGGAATCGCAGATGTGGTCAGTTGAACCAGGAGTATCTGGGAACTTGGAGGTCTAAGCCTCTCATGCACTCTGATGCACATGGTGAATTTTGTGCTCAAATACATTGCTGATATTTCAATGATATTTAATCAGTAATAGAGTTAATTTTTAAACAATGATCAAAATTTACTGTTTCAGTGAAACTATACTTACTTATGTAAACTGGTAAATTCAATACTAATTCTGTTCAAGCAAAAACTCATTATCACTCTGCAAAACATGTGAGTATTTTTAGGATTCTTTCCCACTTTATTCAATCCCATAGTCCATGATGTTAGTTGCAGAACTGCTGCTCCTGGCAAAGGAGCAGCACTGAGCCCATAAAATTTCTTTTTGTGTGGTTTCTCGTGTGGATCTGTCGCACTACCCAAGGCACAGAGCAAGGGGTGAGGCTTACAGTAATACCTATTTATAGCTTCTCTTGCTCTGTGAGAGCAAGCAGAGAGTGAAATGGGATACATCTGTCTGGTTTGGTGGTTGTAACCTTTAGAGAAGACAAAAAGTGAGCACAGCCTGGGCTACTAAGAGAGAGAGAGACAGTGCTTGAGTCTGCAACAGACCACCTGAAATGAGGTGGGGACTCGTTGCAGTCCACCCCCACTGCCCACTGTCACTTGATGTTTCACATTCAATCAGTCTCGCTTTTGCATTGGTTAGTGGATGGCAGTTTTTGATGAAATGCTTAATTTCCAAGTCTTGTATTTCATCTCCTCCTATCAAACTGCTTTTTGGCACATTCCAAGAGGAGCAGTCTTGACTTGCAGGACAGATTTTGATACAGATGAGCCACTACCAAAAATAAGATCATCCCTTTCTCTGAAGTAAAAAGGCCAGGTAAAAACAGATATTAATAAAGTAGTTGTTTAATGTCTATTTTATATGGTAAAGCTCTCTTGATTGATTGAAAGTCTATAATTTAAAAAACCTAGCAGTGATGTAGGAAAATGTACTTATTCACCCTACGTGAAGATCATCTCATCAATATTTCTTCCTAGATGCTGAGAAAAGTCTGCTGTCATTGTTCTAGAAGTGCTGTAAAGTAGGAACTGTAAGCATGTTCTTTAGCAGTGCTGTGAGTCATGATGCTGTGCACCAACCTAAAACTGACTTGATTAAATAACCTTACCCCTTCTGGCAGGATCTCGGCTGCTGCTCACTGTCACTGCTTTTAGTTGGCACTACAGCTTACTGTCTGTCACACCTTTCTGTGCACTGAGAGGAACATGCCATACTGCAATCCTTCTGGCTGCTGCTCTTTTTGGTGGCACCAGACTGGAGATCTCTCTAGATTCTCCCTCCATTTTTTCTGTGTACAGGAGGATGTTTGAGAGGAGAACAAAGTCCTTCAGTTTGGCAAAACTGTTGGAATTAACTGCTCCAGTAGAGAGTTAGTCATGTCATTCCTCTATCATGACATATAAAGAGAGAACTTTCAAAGTACCAGCAGGAGTTTTTCAGGGCAAAAATAACTCTTAAGTATTTTCTTTGATGCATACTTACTGGTCCTTCACTTTTGCACAAAGGATTTCACCACAAGAGACTTACCTTTCTGCATATTTCCCTACAGCAAATCAAGGAAGTTCCAAATGAGAAAAAAAGTGAAAACATTGATTTCAGGTATCTGAGAATGTGGAAAGAAACATTCACTGCATTCAGCCTGCTCTGCCTTCTAATAAGGGCAAGAACAGTATGCTGTCATCCTGCCTGGCCCCCTGCCCTCTTGCCTCTGACATGGATGGTCAGTGGCTCTGTGCCTGATTTTCACCTCCACCCTTATGCCAATCCACCTTACCAGCCTTCTGTCAGGTCTCTGGGGTAACTGCTGATCCCTCTAATCTCCTGCCAGGCTATTTTGTTGGCAAGAACCCATGTTGGATACATGACATTTGGTCTACTTTTACTTTTAGACTGCTCGTAAAAGGACACCGCTTTCCAATTCTCTAATTTTAGGACCTTTCTGTTTCATTCAAATTTGAAGCTTTCTGCTGCAACGTCCATTTTTATAACACCCACTTATATAACATGTACCTGAGGTCTAGAGTATTTAATACCATAATGTTACCTAGAAAATACTCTTATTTAAAAATAAATTTCACATAATTTTTTTCACAAATCTTTAAAAAATTTATTTTATATTTTTATGTGTTACACAAGCCTAAAATCATTAAGATATTAAAAATACATAGACATGGATATATAAATGGATATATAAATGGATATGCAAATGGATATATTAAAAAGAGGTGATTGCAACTTGCCAGTGTTGCAAAGCCTCTCTATAAGCAGAGGCATTTTCAGAAACTGGAAGATTTTATAACAGAAAATGGAAAAGTACAGGGAATAAGCTAAGGAAAGCTGAAGTAACATGATCCGTAATACTATACTGCTATGTGTATGAGAAACAGTTTTTAATGATAATTACTATACCATAAGAGATCTTCTCAGCATATACAGATTCAGTAGTTCAAGGATGCATCTGCTGCCCTGTAGATTTTTTCCCATGGTTACAGAGATCACATTCTAGCTATTTTATTGCTTACTAAAAGGAATGGCTCAAGTGAGGTAGGTTTTTTGATTGTCCAACAGTCTGCCACAGTCAGTCTTGGCAGCTAATAGTTTCCACCTCTAAGACACTTTAATAAGGTTACATATAATTATATTTAAGTGCTCCTCTGCAAGGTATCAGATATCTGTAAATAAAAATTATATCAGACAAAGGTTGCTGAGCTTACTAGGCAGGTATGGTGCAATTCACAGAAAGGTTTAGACCTCGATGTTCTCTAAATGTGGAAGGAGATAAGTATTTTCCAAATTGGAATAAGATGCAGTAATAATAGTAGTATTATGCAAGCAACACAATTTAGTTTCTACTTCAAGATAGATAATGTGCTTGCCATATTCCTGAGTGAGTCTTTTTTCAGTCTATACCTGAAATATTATATAATTCATTATTGAGTGAAGACAAGACCATATTGTTAGGGCATTCACTAATGTAAGCTATCTGTGTCCAAGCAGAGTGCTAAAATCTCTAGAAAATGTTTCCATATGCTATTAAAAATGATCTTTTAGCAAATGGAGAACATAGTTCTCATTAGTATGCTTTTGAGAAAATTGGATGCAAAATGCTTCAAAAATCAGAATGACTGTAACTAAGAGCCATGATTTATGAGTAAAAGAAAAACAAAAAGTAAACCTAGTGTTCAGCCTTGAGTAAACTATTAGAACAATGTGTGTGTGTGTACTTGCTAAAAATCCAATAAGAGTACACTTATCTGCAAAATCCTTTAGAAACAGAAGTTTAAAAGAAATTCATTATTGAAAACAAAGTTATATTTTTCAGAAAAAATAGAGAAAGAGAACTCATAGTGGTATATCTATTGCATTTAAAAAATCTTTTTATTTGTATGTTTACTGAATAGATAAGTACATGAACTGCAAGAAAGGAGAAAAAGGTCTAAATAAATATAAATATAAACAATACAATAGTATAAGTAAAAAGATTGTTTAGAAAATAGGGATTACAGAGCAGTTGACATTACTTCGTTGGTGAAATATGATTGGATATTAAAAAAAACAAAAAACACCATGTTGCAATGCCTGTAGGAAGAGGAGAGTTACCAGTATGGTCCTTTATCGCAATCTGAGAGCAGAGAAATTTGCAGGCACAGATAGTGTGTACACACAGATCCACCAAGTCTAATGAGAAAATGATCACAGGGCAGTGGTCATTAGGCAGCCTTTATACTAATTTAAAGAGCAAATAATAGTTTCACTATTAGAAGAAAATCTTAAACAAAGTAGCTAAACAACACTGATATGTATAGTGACAACTTTCTGAATTTAAAGATTACTTGTATATTTTTGAGCCACCATAGCTAGTTAAATTATTTCTGAAATTACTTACTGAAACACAAGTTAAAGTGGAACTGTCTTTTTCTCTGTTAAACTTTCTGATGAGGACAATTTGCTTTTTATGAAAAGCCTGACTGATGCCACCACCTGCTAACTTGGGATCATTGTATCAGATGATTTCCTTCTACCACCTGCTGTATGGAAGAGATGGAATCCAGCTGATGTTTTGACATTTGACAAACAATGTCTGTGTTTTAATCTAGGCATTTCCTCTGGAATATTCTGCTAATGTTAATCAGTTAAAAATTCTGCAATTATGAATTTAAAATTATGAATTAAAAAAATTGGAACCTGGTGGCTCTGGTTTTAAGAATTATACTTTTCTTACTTATAATTCAGTTTGGTTCCATACTACATAAAAGGACTGAATTTACTGTAGATCTTTTACCTTTTTCACTCAATTTGTGCTTGGTTTGTATAAGGCTAATTACCAATAAGATGCCAAGCCATGGAAGATGGCATAGTATCTGTAATAACATTTCATGATGTACAAATTAAGATGTAGATTGCCCACACCTTCTAGAAACAGAAAGAGGCAGCCATTCCGAAATTACCATAAGTATTTTTGCCTGAACAGTTTCAAAGGAATGCAAACCTGATAGAGCCATGTGTAGTTTCTCCCTGTGAGACCTGATTTGACATTGCCAGTTTTAAAGAATGGCTGATTTCTAGGTAACTCACAATATATACAGTTATTTACAATTTCTTGCTTTATAGCAGCACTTTTCAGGAAGAAATGTGCATGTGAGCAAAGTACACGTATTCCCCCAAGAGGTCTGACAACCATGTAAGTCCCTTTGAGGCCTCTAGGTTATCCTGTGCCTATGGAACAGTCTTGCAATTTTATTAGGTACCAAATAAAAGTGCTCATTATTGCCTCAAAGTGTAATGAGAGAGCTTATCTTTATGCATGTGTGGGAGACATGTTAAAATTACAGTGGAACTAAGGGTTTCCCATTCTTTAGTAGTAAATGCATTATTGAGTACAGAAGTGTAATACTTCTCTGGTTTTAGAAATGAAAATGCTTCAAAGAAGAGGGAATTAGTCTTGGGAAGAAAAAAGAGGGAATGAAACTGTCTTACTGACTCAATTTCAGAGAATTTTTGTTTAAATTACTGTTATTTAAACGTTGTCCATCTCATGACTCTCCAGGGTCTGAAATCAAATGACCAGATGATTTTACTTCAGCATTTAGCAAGTGAGGTCTACAACACAACATCTTTTGCTTGGCAGAAAAGTCTTTGGGTTGTTAATAATAGTTATTTGAATTTTGCTAGTAACATGAAACTTCCTGTCCTAGGTTACAGAAAACACACACGTTCTCTCTCAGTACTGGTTTTAGACAAATGCCTCCGTTTTGTATCTTTCACTGGCTGAAAGTCACTTTATGGGTCTTACATAAAGGGAAACAGTGGCATCTCAGGAAAGCACTGCAAACTTATTAAATCGGTTTTTAAAGCACTGAGGAAAGTATACTTGTACTGCCATACTGAATTCCCACAACTTATAAATGACTTGGTGACTTGTCCATTCAGCAGTATGAACTTCAAATCTGTTCAGGACAATAAGTACTCAAGATATATATTTTAGGTCCTGCTTGGCACTATATAAAGTTATTACCTTTTTGTTCAGTGGCTGAACCAATTTTTTATTTTAGTTCCTTTGTTCAAACTTAATCTAAATATTTTTGTCCTCAAAATGTTTGACTAGAGAATATAAAAGAACTGGAAAAGCTTTCAGCTTGATTCCATTTCTTTCAAGCTTTTGAAAAAGAAGTTTTGCCCAACAACTTTGACTTAGAGACCTCAAGAAGAATGATGTGGGATCCTTGCATTCATTTCTTTTTGGTGTCTTAATGAGATATGAGACAATGCAACAGAAAGCAGATCTAACAGCTATACAGCATATATCTGTTATACAGATCTTCTGATAGTGAAATGTTGAGTTTTTACTGTATGAGGAACATCATTAAGAAAACAAGCAACAGGCATGCCCAGTTTACTCTAACTCATACAGTTAATGGAAACACAAGATCAAATTTCCTTTGGAAGAAATAGAATTGAACATGGATTTTCTACTGAATGAATTCTGTAATTGCTGGATGGGATAAAACAACTCTCCTTAATTAGTTTTGTAAATCCAAAACTAAATTCAGATTAAATAATCTCCTGAACTTGTATTTATTTATCAGAATAACAATTTCTCTGTAATCTCCTTGTGTAGATATGGCATCACAACTTTCTGCACTGTCAGCATTTTCAATTTGGCTATCAGGAGACAATCTTTCAGAATTACTAAAGATGGAAACACAACGTAGCTCTTTACACACAGCCTTGTACTGCTTTGCCATGGAAGCCCTCACTCATCCTGTCTCTTGGTGATCAGTTCTGTATTTTTCTTGTGAGTCTCCTAGCTGGGAAAAATAGCATCTGAAGGAAGATAAAAATATCTCATTTTTAAAAACCCAGAGAAATCCAGAGAAAAACCCAGAATGAAGATGGTAGTTTCTGGTGTGCTAATTCAGTGACTATCAGCTGGCAAAGAGTGACAACTCTTTTCCTAGAAGTTTCTTGCAAGACATGAAGCATATACTAACTCCAGGAAAGCCTGTTAGTACTATACATGATTTTCTTCTTTTGTCTTCAGCAATTTCGTAGTCAGAGTTATGAGTTCTAACACATGAATAGTATTCTAACAATGAATAACAATATATGGTCAAGTAAGATACTCTAATGATCCATGAATTTTTGATGTTCCCACACTTGTGTCATATGACTATAATGTCAGACCAGTGAAATTAATGCAAAACAAGCTCGCATCTCCTTTTGAAACACAGCACTGGGATATAACGATGCGTTGTGCTCTAGGAAATCCTTTCCATGATGCTATAGAACCACACCTAGCAGAGTGTTTGGAGTTCAGATACCTCTGGATCTCCCCAGTCTTTGTGCAGTTCACCACATGGACATATATTTTAATACAAATATCTGGTTTTGAGGAGTCTAATTCCTGCTAAAGCCAGCATTTCTAAATGGCACAGTGTACCACTGGGCAAACACTGAGTTGGAATAATTAGGGATCATTTCACTTGCTATTAATAATTTGATGCCCAATTTTATGACTGCTGTTAGTGTCTTGGAATGTTAAATTTATACTCTCTTGTAGACTAATTTTAGGTCCTAATCAGAGTGGGACTCTGAAAAAGGCTGGTAGCTAGGAGAATGCTATGTGAGCCAAAATATCCATGGCATAACTAACAGTGTTGATATGAGAGATGAATTGGACCCTATGTCTCTTTACTTTCTCTCCAACCAGAGTAACAGCTGCACTGTGCTTGCACTAAAAAAAAAAAAAAAAAAAAAGGCATGTTTTTTGCCAGTGAGTGCACATCTTTGGCTTCACACTACAGTAATTCTTATTTTTCTGAATTACTTGTATGAAATTACTTATACGTGTCAGGTTAGAAGGGGTTTTTTTTCTGATGCATGCTTCTCTAGGAGTTTGTGGTGACCTACATTTGCCTCTCCTTGAAATTCTCCCATCCAATTCAACAGGTGCTCTACTGATGGAGCACAAAGACAGCGAAGTTTAGAGCAGGATTTCTGACCCAGGGTTAGCAGGAGGTACAAATGAGTCTGCTTCTGTCCTGGATCACTGAGCCCCAGTACATCCTTGGTACTTACTTGCACAATACTGGGTGCAATACTCTGTAGCTGGCATGCGCATCTTGGCTTTCCCTCTCGAGGAATTTGTGATGATATCAAAGTGCTTGTCTTCACTTGTAACACAAGGAAATAATACTAATCAATCATAAGCTTCTTAAATTAGTACTTATTACTGCCTGGTATATATCTGTTTGCAAATAATACTAGTAAGTGAGTATTTAATAGACAATGTTACAAAATGATTAATATAAAAGGATCTCAATAAAACTAAGTGAAGCAAGTTTAAATTACATGGTATGGTATTACATGGTATGGTTCAGTACCTTTCACTGCCTATGTAAACCTATATTTCACAGGACAAACTTGACAACTTCATGTTAAATAATATAAAAGTTAGGAACTTTCTGTTACTTTTGATTAAGGAAAAAGTAAATTTACAGACATTAAGCTTAGAGTAAGTCACTGCTGTTGAAAAACTACTATAGTGTGAATGCAGATAGTAGCAGAAATGTATACATACGGTGGGGAAAAAAATTAACATTTTATTCTCCACAGTATGTATCAAAATCACGTCTGGTCATGCAGGAACAGCCCAGCTGCCAACACACAGAGAATACTGTCTGACCCAGCTGAACACCTCCCTCCAACAAGCCCAGCTCCCACGGCTCACTGCAGATGGAATTGTGCAGGAGGCATGGCGGGCACAGATGGGAAGGGCTACGGGACAGGCAGCAAGCCAGGCTCATGCAAGGCTCAGCGTCTGGACGGGGCCAGCCTGCTCCTGACAACAGTGGCCTTGGGCACCTTGGGCCACTCTTGTCTCTGTGCTGGAGGTCAGGTGGCTCCATGAGATATCTATATCTATATCTATATCTATATCTATATCTATATCTATATCTATCTATATCTATCTGTATCTATATAATTAATATCTCAGGATAAGTGTGAGATAAGTGGATGAATGAGAGAAGTGATTTGCGAACTGGGCAGATTTGTGCAATGTGCTTAGTGTCCTGTCAAGAACAGTAAATAAGAGCCTGAAGGTCTGATTTAAATTGCATTCCACAAGACAGAAAAATGCCAAGTTATAATAATAAAGAAATAAAATATATATTTCATACAGTCTTTTTAAAGTAAAATTAGTTCATAAGTCTTACTTTTTTTTAACAATTTCACTTACTTGTGAAATGTTGTCTTTGCCTTTTCTGAATGATTGACATTTATAACTATTTTCCACCGCGGTTTTCAGGCAAAGCTACTTACAAAAGGCTAATTAAATAAAAAAAAAGGAGCCAAAAACAGGTGAAAGGATTTAACAGTTAATCTGTGGTTCTAAGGAAGAAATTTATTAGTTTTTCAGTATGCGTTTTTACAAATCCTACTGTTTTATCTGGTAAACCTTTTCTACTGCATCATTTTAAGTGTAAAATAAAAATATTTGAGTAATCATGACCTAATTGCAGTTCATTCTGTCCATGAAATCCTAGAGAAACCCCCAGGAGGACAGACTATCCTTCTATTTCATTGACTTGCAAAATAACTGCTGCAACATACTTAACTCCAAACATATCAACTGGAATAGATGAGTGAAAAGAATAAATACTGTAAATAGATGGATTCAATTCACTAATGTAGGAGGCATTTTAAAGACAACTATTCAATAGCAAGCTTTAATGTCAATGCAGATTTAATGAAGTCAGAATACATTACATCTCTGAGGACTGCATTTGCAGATGTAAACCAGCATAGTTCCACTGCCTTAGCTGGAGCTTCACCAGTATGTAAGTTCTAGTGTTGAAAAATCTTACTAAATATCCTCAATTGTGTTTTCTTTCTTCTTCTGTTTCTTTGTAGCTGAAGACTATTTTCTCCTGATTTTCCCCCTACATCTCTAATCTTTTAATCGGTATTTTCCTTTCCTTTTTCCTCTCCAGTCTTTTCAGCTTTCTCCAATAACCTTTTTTAAATTTTTGTTTCATAGAATAACCTGGGCTGGAAAGAGGCTCTGGAGGTCACCTCAGCCAGTCTCCTGCTCCAAGCGGGACTAATTTAAAAGTTAATTCAGATTGCTCAGAGCTTCCTGGCCAGATGAGTTTTGAGTATATAGAAGGAAGGAGACTGCACAACCTCTCTGTGTCCTTGTTTCTGTACTTACCCCCCTTTTTTAAATTTAGCTTTTAATATTTCATTATGGTTTTTTTGCAGCTCTGCTTCTTTGAATAACTTCCATAATTCTTCATCTTCATTTCATCCTTATGCCTGCCTCTAGCCTTATACCTCTAAGAGTTGTAGTAAACATACTATTTCCCTGATTTCTGAATTTTCTGATGTTCTTATATTTCTTTGTAATAGAAATGTACCTCTTGCTTTGATATACGGGGTTATATTTGCTCCTCACAACATTCAAACTGATGCCATATGGGTAGAGGTCAAATGAATGACCGCAGCCTATTGCCCAAAGCCATTCAGGTAACATGAACACTACTGGAAATGCCTTAATCCCCTGCCCTATTGTCCTTTGCTCTGGCACAGCTAACCCATCTTCCATTTGAAAATCAGACTTGTACTTAATACCTGTAGAGCTTCAGTAGTTTTTGAAGGAATAATGGCTGCTAAGGATAAAAAAGTGTTCAAATGTCAGGCCTCCCATTGCCTGAATTGCCAGATTCATGTTTGGAAATTTACTTTTTGTTTCAGTTGAAAATTTGGAAAAAAAGTACCGTAGCTGGCACTGGTTTTTGTCCATGGCACTGACAGGAGCTACTGGAACATGTGTCAACCTTAATGAAGGTTGTCAATTTTAAATTGTTCTAAACAGTTGATCTTCAAGGGAGAGATAGACCTTCAATGTTTACCACAGAAGAGCTGGGGTTCCATTCTCACAAAGAATACAGGGAAATTTAAACACATTAAAATGAGATTTAAGAGAAGTAATTTTATTGCTTTTAAAATATTTGCATTTGAAGCAAATGTCTTTCCTAAAATAATAAAAATACATACATTGTAAAAAAATTCAGTCATATTTACTTTGAAGCGGTCCACAACAAAGCTTTGTGCTTGAATTGGGATCACTGAACCTTTGACTTTCCTGGTGCTTTGTGCTTCTGTTTATTTTTACAAAAATTTTGCAAATCATAAACAAGTGAAATATCACATCTGAATCAGTGGGTATTTGCTTCCATTTAATGAAGTAGTACCCATTTGCTTCATCACTGACAATCATTTAAGTTGGCTGGGAAGGAGATAACTTACTGCATTCTGATAACTGCTGCAACGAGTAAAATCCAAGAAACAGGAAAATTCTAATTTACTGGAGAAATCGGAGGCATGTACAACAATTGTTCCTCTCAATTTAACATCTTACTACTGTTTACATTTTATGCTAATAAAATCAAAGCACTCATCCTTAAACTTTGCTCTAGTTTTGCTCTACTCTCCCCATGTGTGTTCTGCAACAGGACATCTCAGGGTACTGAAATGGATCTTGTATCTTCGTGCCTCTGTGGTTGGCAGAATGGACCTCTCTCCTCCCACCTCCTTTCTCACATCCAATTCTCAGGGGTTCTGTTTACCTATCATGAGCAGTTTTCTCTGGTGTAGGCAGTTCAAAAGAAATAGTTGGAAATTCTTGGTTCTTGTTGGATTTCTTTGATATTCATGGTATTTGGAGAAATAAACTTTTAGTTTGCTTTCACTTTGCAGAACTATTCAGATTTCAAACATTTTTTTTCTTTCCATATAACTGTGCTTATCAGTGACCCCAGACAGAGAAAACAGTTTAATATCCATCTGAGAGCTTCTGTCTTCTGAGTATTCAAGAAGAAATATGGTATTCCCAACAAACCTCAATATTCTCAAGATTATGCTGGGTATCCATACACATTGGAACAATCCAGGTATTCGTTCTACAATCCTGGACTCTTGACAAGGGGTGTATGATTTTATTCTAGCAGTGAAGGCTGTTTCAGGACTACACAGCTTCACTCAAGGCCCGATGAGCCCATTCCATCATTTCAGTAAAAACATTTTCAAGTAAAACAGATAATCCACACACTCCATGCGCAGGATGCGGGGCTCCCTGAACGCCGGGACAAGCAGCTTTATCAAGACCCAGCCCAGAGAGAACGACCTAAGCAGGGGGCCCGGGGCTAGAACAATTCCTGTCTGCCCACACCGCGGTGCCAGGCTGTGCCCGGACATCGCCGTCCTTCGGAGCCGCGCGGGGAAAGGGCTTCCCCGAGAGCTGCCTGCGGGGGCAGGTGATGGGCGGGGGCTGCGGTGGGGGATCCTCAATCTGCGGGACACCGACACCGCCGGGTTTCACGGCACGGCCGCCGCCGCTCCCGGTGGGAACGCGGCGTTGCCAGGCTTCTCGGAAGCCCGAACTCTGGCTGGAGCGACGCCTCTCGCCCGCGGTAACGCCGCCTGCCCCGGGGCCGAGACGGGCCGAGCCCCCCGGGCGGCCCCCGCTCCGCTCCCCGCCTTAGGGCGGCCCGTGCGCCCCGGGGCGCTGCGAAGGGCGGGGTGGCCCCGCCTGAGGGCAGCGGGCATCTCTCTCCGCGCCGCCCCGCCGGCCGCGGGGGCAGCGGCTCGGGAGGCGGGGGCAGGGACGGGAAGGGAAGGGAAGGGCCGCCCTCGCCCACCCCGGCGGCAGAGAGCGAGCTGGGGGAGCGGAGGCGAGGGGCGGGCGGAGAGGGATCGCGGGGCGGCGGGGGGCGGCGTGAGGCGGGCGAGGAGCGGCTCCCGCGGGGCGCATGGGGGCGCGGCGCGGCGCGGGGCCGGCCCGGGCGGGCGGCGGGCGCTGAGGCGGCGGCGGCCCGGGGGCGCAGCGAGCCATGCGGGGGGCGAGGCGGCTGGCGGCTCTGCTGTGCCCCCTCTCCCTGCTCCTCACCGCGGCGTGCGCAGTCCGCTTCCACCCCGGACAAGGTAGGCTGGCGGCAACAAAGGCGGCGGCCGGCCCGGGGGTGCCGGCCCTGCGGCGGGCTCCGTGCCCTCGGGGGCAGCCGCCGCTCCCCGCCGGGCGGGCAGGAGGGAGGGAGGGGGCAGCGCTCGCTCCGGGGGCGGCCAGCCGGGGGGTCTCGCCGGGCGGGCTGGCGGCATCCCCCACCCCGGCTGTCACCGCGCCCCGGGCTGGCGCCACCAGTGCCCTGCCAGGAGCCGTGCGGGTGCCAGCGAGGGGTGGCCGCTGCTGGGTCAGGCTCAGCCTACTGCCTTCTGTTGCAGAGACCTTGTTGAAGCGGCTCTCCTCTTATGAAATCATCACACCTGTCCGAGTGAATGAGTTTGGAGAGGTTTTCCCGCACACGAATCACTTCAGAAGGAGGAAGAGGAGCTTGGAGGAGCCGCTGGAGCCCGCTGCTTTCCGAACACATTACCAGCTCAGAGCGTACGGGCAGGTCTTCCAGCTCAACCTGAGTGCTGATGCAGGCTTCCTTGCTGCTCAGTACACGGTGCTGCACGTCGGGGCCCCGCAGGAGCAGCCCTCCCCTGACTTGCGCCACTGCTTCTATCGCGGGCACGTCAATGCCCAGGAGACGCACATGGCTGTCTTCAGCATCTGCGGTGGTTTGGTAAGCCTATTGGTCACTGCTTCCTGTCTCCATTCATATTCTGCTCGCTCAAAGAAGTGTAGTGGGATGCCTTTGCTGGAGAGCTAAGCTGGAAATTCTTGGGCGTCATTCCAAGTAGTTGGTCATGAAATGTCTTGGCATCAGCAGTGTGCAGTCATGATGATACTTCTCTGGTGGGATATACAAATGCCACTTTCAAAGGATCTGTTGCTGGCCAGTAATACAGATGGTTGATGTAACTCCTGACACGAAGAGCATTAAAACAGAGGAAAAAGCATGCCTTAGAAACACAGTAAGCTATTGACTTGATGAAATGATGCTGCCAGTTGGCATCAGTTATGTGTTTGTAGCTTGATAGATACTGTGGTTGTGAGTGAGGAGTAATGGTAGCTGAGATAGTGCGAGAGGAGCTGGTGTTGATCAGTCTCTTCCTCAGCTTCAATGATACTGTCAAGGTATGTTATATCCTAATAAGTGTGCAGCAGAGCTCTCTAAACACATTTCTGCTAAAAGGAAATAGGAAATAGGAGAAGCAAGCATTTGAAAACAGTAATTCTATATTCATCCTAGGTTTTGCCTATATATCTTGCTTTACAAACAACTGTCATTGGTTCTTGACTACATTATCCAAAACCCAATTCAAAACTATACCAAATACCTTAATATGTTTCGTAAGAGAGGGAAAGATGAGATATCACAAATATGGTTGGTTTTAGTTAATTTCTTCCATGTTTTAATAGATGCTCAAATGCCATGTCATTGAGAATAGTGGCATACTTTATACAGAATATATACAAGAAGTTCTAAAAATTTTTGCTTTCATAACCTTTGCTGCCTGTTTGAATTCTATTCCTGTAAACTGTTACTTTGCAATATTTGAAGGGACCATGTGCATTGAAAATAACTTTTATGCAAAACCTACTTACTGCTGTTGAAAGTTGTCTCAACTGCCTTATTTATCAGTTCTCAAATTCTACATCACAAGACCATCTTCTTACTTCCATCAAGCTGAACGTCTCAATTCTTACTTCTCCCTGCCTTCTCCTTTCTGATAGATTCATGTATCATCCTGTATGTGTATGGTCAGAAATCCCTGAGCACCTTTAAGTTAGGTCTTCTGATCTAGATGAGCCTTGTGAACTTTTCACTGCAGCTTCCAGCTGTACTTCATATCCTCAGTCATTGCCTGGCTCACAGAGTGCCCGGTCTGAGCCACCAGCAAAGACCTTTCTGTCTCACTGCTCTTAGAACTTTCTCTCGCTTCTCATTGCACTTTCTGCCCAGGCACATACAGCCTTGGAAGGAACGTAGCATAGCCAGTGTTGTGTCTGCTTTCCCCTCCGTGGTGGAGGTTTTCAGAAGAGGAGGCAGAGCCTCCATGGATGCTGTTGCACTTCTGTGGGATGTAGTTTTCCAGGGAGGGATTGTTTTATGTTCATAGCTGGTTGCCTGTAACTGCATAGAGTGTCCTCCAATCTGACTCAGAACCTTCAAGCTAATGTTCTTCCTCATCCTCATAGATTCAAAGCAAATGTTTTCTGCATTGTGTGACTGCCAAAAGAAAAAACTTGTTGGGAGTTGAGAGAAGAATGAATGTGAAAAGATGGAACTACATACCAGGTGGAATTGTCCTGTGAGATCTTGTTCTCCCTGAATACATTCCCTATTCCTAGATGGGACTACCCTCAAAAATTAGTAAAAAGATGTTTTTATCCTCAAAGTTTTTAAAATGTCATGGGTTTGTGCATTCAGTAAATGTACCTGCAAAAATACATTGATCAGTTGCTGCTCTTTTAATGAACAGTGCCATGCTTCATGAATGCATCCAAACCTTTAAAGTCTGACAGCTGCTGAGGTAAGATACTATTTATTGGGAGCAGGAGAGTAGAAACCATGCTAGTGACTCAGTAGCTTTGCGTTATATTTATTTTAAGTAAAATCCTTTCTCTTTGTAGGATCGCTGAACTTGAGCTTAGTGTATGGAAGTTAAGATACTGCTTTGAACTACTAGGTGTAATTTTATCTTCCAGCTTTGCATATATAAGGGAATTGCTTGTATTTGACCAATGCTGCAAAAGCTAGGGAGGAAAAAATGACTTATACTTAGTTATAAAGGTACAGGAAGTGTAATAATGGAGTTTTAAAAATTGCTCTGGTTATGTGCCTGAGTCACGTGAGGTGAAACCAGGTACTTGTGTTCACTTTATCATGTAGGCATCTATCCTCAAGGTCTGACTGCATTCATTCACAGCTTCATTCCTCCTCAAATTCCTTTTCTTTTTTTTTGCCTTCTTAGGTTGAGTGTGTTGTCCCCCTCCACTCTGCTTTGCCATTTCAACCTTCATTAAGCCTTTTCCTTCATGTGCTAAGAGCACCTACAACCCACAGTACCCATGGAGCATTGCTTAATGGCTCCTGACACCCTGTATGCAGTTTTGTTGTGTTACATTTCAGAGCATGCCCTGGGTTCAGGGGTACAAATGGCACAGGGAGGTTAGGAAGTCAGCAGGGAGTCTGTAGTAATTGCAAGGAGGGAGTGTATAATTAGGGAACTTTGGGATCCATCAAAGGCAGAAGGTCATTTGGAGTGATGGCCTGGATGCCTAGCTGAACATCTGATCACATACAGGCATATTTCTTGCATCTTTAGAGTAATTTTTGATATTTCATGCCTAATTTCACTTTATTTTCTTAAGTTCCATCTTTTTTACTTTTACTGCATTAGTCAGTTCCCACAAACGTAGGGAACGGGATCTGCAGAGGATGTCCCTGGATGCAATTAGACTAAAGAGACTTTTCAAATGTTATGCAGACAGCAAAATCAAAGAGGTAATACCCCATATAGTTAAAAATCATTTAACTTTTTAGAACATGTCACTTATGAATTTAATGACAAATACAAACTAATGCCAGTGAATGAAGTGTCTTATAAATGATGATAGCACCCTTATTTTAGTTAGAATGCACCTTTGATTCCTAGCAGGACTCATCTAAAGAAAGGAGCATTTTTTGGTTGGGTTTGGTAGGTTGGGTTTTTTTTTTTTTTTCATCGTCCTGAATGGATGCTATAGAAACAGTTTGTTGAGTCTTTTGAGAAACCTGGGGGTTTTCTTCAGAGTTTAGGAGAGTGTTAGCTGATGCTGAGGATAGTTAAAATCAGTTTTTCTGAGCTAGAAGGATGCTTAAGTGCCCAAGGTGTTTTATGTGACTGCTGTGAGAGAGGAAAAGGTAAGCAAGAAGGAAAAAGTACATTCTTTTGGGTGTCTGGTCTCTAGTGTGTAGAGCAATTTCACGTGCTCACTGACTGGCAGAAGCTAGGAGTAGAAAAGTGCATATAAATCTCTTCTTGCATGGATTTTTCAGCTGTCAGCTTCCTGCAGTCCAGGAAGGCAAGACCACTTTGTTCTATTGTAGCTTTGGAGTGTGACAAGTTTCTTCTTCAGCAGTTTAAGGAGGCCCTTTGGTAGTGCTCCCTTACTGCACATCAGACACTTTGTCTGGAGAATGGTAGGAGTACGAACGAACCTAAGTGTGGATCTTCACAATCCTCAGTACAGGAGGTTGTGTTTATTTTTTGTCAATACAGGTCAGTGAATCACCTTTCTGAGAGGTTTTGAAAACAGCTCTGTCTGGTGCTATGAATGAGTAAAGTGGCTGCTTTTAAGGAAAAGTAAGCAGTCCTGGAATTTGTCTTAAAAAACTGTGATTTTTAATTTAGTTAAAAAAACCAAAAATCCAAAGCCCAAAAACTTGCTAGAAGCTACTGCTAGCATAGCAAGGATCTAGTTTCTTGTGGAGGTCTAGTGCAGGTAAGGAAACTCAAGATACTTGCTCCCTGGTTTTGTGCTCCTTAGTACTAACAACCCCAATGAGTGAAACAACATTGTTTCTTCCAAGAAACTTTAACACTCGTAACTGAAAAATATGCATACCTTGATGTAATTTAATACTTTAATTCTAAGCTTTCACTTAAAAAAAGTTACTGTCTAAATCTGGAAGACAGGATAGTTTCAGCATTTCAGTTACATTTATGATGCTATGAGCATCCATAAGGCACATGCTGGATTTCATAGTTTTTATCTTAATGTGCCAGTTCCATCTTAAGCTGGGAAAACAATTGATTCTTGCTTGAGCAAACAAAGTCTTACTGCTACTGGCTGGGTGATGTGAAGACTTCCACTTAGTTCTAGTTTCTTGTGTCATACACATATATAAGCTGAGACTCCGGATCTGCAAAAAAAGGAAGAGTTTTGGTGCTTTCATTATAATCTTGGGCATTTTCTCTGTCTCTGATAAGCACAAAGTGGTTTTAAGTAAAAGGTTTTACTTTACTAAGTTTAAGATAAAATGTTCTTTCTTTTTAGCTTGTTATAAAATAGTAAAACAATTCAGATCCCCCCCTACAGCTGTTTTAAAAACCCTGAAACTTCTCCAGTATGTGTTCCTCAGGCTCTTTACATCTCAACTTTTCCTGGACATATTTCCACAGATGCTATACCTTCACACATGGGCCAGCACAGATCGGCAGATAAAGGTGGAAATTGCAGTTGTAAACTGAGAAGATAAGTGGAGTTGCGGATTGTGTGGCTGATGGTCTGTCACAGAAAATGTTTTAGCAAAAGCAGTAGGACCTGAGTATGTGTTTACCTGTACACCAGCCAAATTCTGCAGAAGTTATCCTTTCAACAGACTGAGCATGTCTATGTAACATTTTATATCAAGAGTGCTCAGCCATTGTTGGCCTGCCTTTTGCCCATGTCCTGTGTCTAGTGCCCTTTCCCTGATGGCTGCTTGGGCACATTCTTTGCCCATATGTTTGCTAAATAAATTGTTTTGATGGCTGCAGCTTGTTCTCAACTGCTGCTTTTATTGTTTAGATCTACGTGACACAGGTGAATTTGCTGGTATGCTCTGGGCAGCCAAAGGAACTTTGATTTCCTTTCATCTGTGTATATATATATACACACACACACACACGTGTTCATTAAACTTGGAGGAAGTACACAGAAGTTTCTGTGTCAGGGGAGGGCAGAGTACACAACATGTGGCCCTTTGCTGTCACTAAGCTAAATTACTGGTATGCAAATAGGTGTGGGTTTGGAGAGGGGGGGTTGTGTGTGGAGGTTTTCTTTTTTTGTCTGAACTTAATGCTTCCAGTCCTAGGTGGCAGTCAACAGTTAGCTGTCATGGATCTCAGGAAACTATGTACTCTTGGGGAATAGACTTCCCACATGAGATAGTGTATCTGCAATAGTCTCAGTTCTCATTCTGTTTCCGACATATGCTCATGTAGAAAATGTCAAGATTAAGGTAGCAAAAGCAGGCACTGAGAACAGTTAATACCTTCTGGGAATGCACATATTGACAGAAGTACTCAAGGTAACTTACTGTATGACTGACTAAAGTGAAAATAACCATAGCTTGTGTGCTCTTGAGTGATAACTGCCTGTGATGGTACTTATGAGGTCAAAAGGACTGTATAGAGTTATTCATCTTCCAGTGAGAGAAAAAAGTGGTTCTGCATTTACTTAAAAATGTCGAAACTAGGAAGTTCTCTTTAAATAGAGATAAATTGTAAATGTAAATTTGCTTGACATTTTCTGAGACAGGCAAGATGATATGATGCACTTTTCTCCCATATAAAGTGTATGGATCTTCTAGGTCTGTGTTCTGTCAGAATAGTTTAGATATTAAAACCAAATCCCCTAAAACTCAAAAATAAAAGCCAACAACCCACTTCCTCCCAAAGTAACCCCCAAACAAACAAGAAAATCCCTTCATGTATGTATACATTTTGTTTTGCTAATTTCAACAGGTATTGCAAGATACCTGCTTTTCTCTAATGGAATCTCTATGTATATATCTATTTTAAAATGTCATGCATATTTTTAGTTGACTTGTCTAGCTTGTTCACTGTGAATTGTATATAAAGGTAAAAATAAGTAAATGACCCCTCTCTCTTCCTTCCACTCCATTGAATATTGTTAATTTCCATGAACTTCCACTCCTTCCAGCTGGTTTTGAGATTTTTTAACATTCTCACAAATTGTCTGCTGTTTAGCCCCTCTGTTTTTGCTACAAAGTTTATTTAGAAACTCCTGAGTACAATTTTCACCAGTCTTCAGCCAGACTGCCTAGAATAGCTTCACAAAGGAATCCTCAGGATAGCTAGTGCCTATACTTCCTGCAAGAATGATCTTTCTTCTATATGTTCCTTGTTCCTGAGTGAAAGTAGCTTGGCAGTAAGGACACTGGATCCAGTGCTATGGTTATCATGTGATTATTGGTAAGGTGTGGTCTAAACATAAAAATAGGTAAAATCTCTTTAAGCATTTACATGGAACTTAAATTTCCATCTGGAATGAAGAAATTTTATCTAAGCAATGATTAGGTGTCTTTGCAGGCCAGGACACTTCCAGCCGTAGGTGAATGCCCCGTCAGTGCTTTTTATGGTGTGATTCTGGTCAGCTCATGCAATCTTAACACCACAGAATTTGTAAGATGCAATTAGATTCCTATAACAAACTTTTAGCATTTTATTCTCTAAGAATTTCAAAAGTAATATTGCTTTCAATCACTTCTGAAAATATATTCTACCAAAAAACATTTGTTACTAGATGTTTTAGCTTAGCTTATGTTATTGTTTATGATTAGCTTAGATTGTTATTATTTATGATTATTATATTATTGTTATTATTTATGATTTTAGTACTATTTTCTTATTTCTGTTATATTAGCTCTGATCTTAATACATTAGCTTGAACTGCTATCTCTTACTGTGTTTCTAGCTGAATTATCTTCTAGTAGAAATACTTTTTCCAGATGTTGGCAGTGTACTATGATCACTTTAATACTTTTTTCTTTAATTAGGCAATGCTTCTGAAGTCTTTCATCATAAAATATTGTGACAGTGAAGCAGGAGGAAAAATGGGAAGGGATTCTTTCATGATTCAAGAGCTTTGAATAAACAAAAGAGGAGGGATAATAGAGGGGAAGAGAATAATATAAAAGGAAGGGATTTAAATTTACTTTGTCTGTTAAAGTGCTCTTGCAGGTTTTTAGGTGAGTTAAGAAGCCATACTTTAAGGGCATGAGAAGTACTTGACCACAGGAGTGGAGCTTACCTAGGAGGGAGTCAGGCAGTTTAGAGTGAAATTTTCCAGAGCTTCAGTTGTTCTTTTAGAGTTTTTTATGAAACTGTTCCAGTTGTGCTGTTGGACATATTAAGATTAATTCCTCATTTCTGAAATCTGCTATGTATCTCTTATGTTTTCCATGTGTTCTGCAAACTTTATAGACAAAGATATAATTTGTATATGGGGATGGTACATTCTTTAACCATAATTTTGCAATATTTACTTCTATAACTCTTGCAATAGAGTTAATATTGGTTAAGACTCTACAGTTTTAAGCCACTTTAAACCACTAAGTCATACCATATAGTGAGTAGCTGTGTTGATCCCCTGAACCTTGGTTGAGATCATCCATAATATTTTAAATCCAAAAAATAAATTATCATTCTCATGTAGGCTTTCTCATAAATTTTCTCAAATCTATGCATATGCATGGTTCTGGGTAGCACTCCTCCTTTGGACTTCTTATTTATGATGTGCAAGAGACTGTTTTCAATTTTGTACTCTACTTCTATTGAAGAGATCTTTTAAATGTACTTTTATCTCTTTATCTGAAGAACAGAAATAGAATGTTTCAGGCAGATTTCTTGTTAGATGATTTGAGAGGCATCTGTAGACGATAAATAGATCTGATTAATTTCTGATTTAATTTCCTGCAAATTCTTGGGCTCCTGTTTTAGCAGCCTACCTCTGTACATCTAAGTGACTTTATTTCATTTTACCGAAAGTATTCTTTGTTTGGATCTCACAGCTCTTTTCCTTGTGTGTCCAAGATGCAGCAATAGCTCTATTTGTATCAACAGAATCTGTCACCACGTGGAGTATCACTTTCCTGACTGGAGTACTCTAAACAGACAGTGTCACTGGTGACTGAGTTTCTGTAGGTGTGTTAGGAAAATGAGGCATTAACTGTGTGTTCTCATAGAGGATTTAAAGGATTGGAATGTATTGCTACAGGTTCAATGTCTCCTTTGGCTTTGGATGACAAATATCAAATGCCTTTCTTAAGACAGAGCACTGTTTGCATCTCTTAAGTTTTGCTCTTTCTCACATACAACATAGTGAGTTCTTTTCAGTTGAAATAGATGTGCAAAAATTTGTCATAGACTGCTGGTAGAAGGCCTTCATAGCTACTCAGTGGTAGTAGTTGCATCTTTACTCATACATTACTGAAGAGGAGAGAATTCAGTGTAGAAAGAAAGCTTTTTGCATTATAGATTTTTTGCTCAGGTATTCCTTCCATATCTAAACAGGTCATTGATCCTGGGATACTGTGTGAAAATCAGTGGGCCAAAGAATGAACAAAAGGAAGCTTGGCAGCTTGATTCCAATTTTTAAAAATGGTTGTCCCAAGTATCTGTAGGGGTGGATTCTCCAGTTTGAAGGACACGACTGTACCATCTTGTTTAATCTTTTGATTTAATTAAAAATGCAAAGAATAATTCTGAGGTCATGAATCATAATAGAGGATTCTGCCCTTCCAGCTGTCTGTCCTAGCTTTTTGGCCTGTGAATTTGGGGTCTGTTACTGTGAAGTTTTGAAGTGAGGAGACTCAGTCAAGGACATACAGGTTTTTTGGTTTTTTTTAGAATAAAATCCTAGAAAAAGAACATAGCCTTGTTCTTGCAGTTAATCTTTTCCAGTGGATGTCTGATATTCTGGTAAGTTTAATTTAAAATGTAGTACAAACACTTTCCTTATTAATTCTGGGGTATTGTTCTTATAATCTTATGTGTGTTGTAACTGGAACCATTCCTTTGTAAAATCTGAAAGTCTGTTTTTTGGAAAAGCCCTTGAAGAAACAAACCCAGATTATCTGGTCCACCTGTTTGAAAGAATAGGAGGAAAGTAAAATGTGTGTGAGAAATAAAGCAGGAACAATAAAGTTCTTGCTTGAACTAGAAGAACATACTTCAAATATGTATTATGTAGAAATATGGGTTTTGATATATCAAGAGAAAAGAACTAATTAGCATGTTAGTGTTGACAAATAGTATGGAGCGAGATTTATTATGTTGTGTTAACTGAGACTTTAATAATATATGTGATAAAACATGAATTTTAACAAGAAGAATTGATGCTTTGTCCCTGAGTGACGGGCTCTTGTCTGTCCCTGTCATTTACCCAAAAGGTTGTACCTTAAGACTAGCTGACAAGCTATGGCATGTCTGTTTTCCTGAAGCCCTTTCCAGGCTGTTCCTGGTACACTTGATCTGCTGTCCTCTACAAATTACATGCCCTGGAAACACTGGATGTGAGAAGGCTAAACTGAATGTATAAAGGATCCAGCATGAAGACTACTTGCAAAGAATTTAAATGAAACTGCGGGGGGAAAGTGCTTCTGTGAGTTAGGTTTAAACAGTCTTGGAATGAAAATACTATTTAGCTGTGTCTTTTTTTTTTTTTTCCTTGTTCCGTGACAAAGCTGGTGCAGAGGATTCATCCACAAGGTGTTGGCAATAGCTCTATTGATGTTATGTGTCAGGGAAGATTGCAGATGGGCTTCAGGCTTGTGTCAGACTAGCAGGCTGTTACAGATTGACAACTGATAACTGCTTAGAAGAATCCCAAATTCAAGGGGATATTGTAATTCCAGCATAAAACACTGGACACTGAAGTAGTCTGCAGCAGTTTTTAAAAGATTGTTGTTTGAAAAAGCATTCTTCTTGCTTCTGTTCTCATTTATCCTGCTCTGCCACTCTCTGTAATCTTGAGTTTTCAAGGTTGACGTGAACATTTAATCTCTTAAACCATATTATGTAGATTATTGCTATTGTCTTATTGGTCAATCTTATGCCTTGCTGGCAAAACATTTATCAGGGTGCAGTGTACCTACTCACTTGGTATGTTTAATTGCCTGGAGCGAGGAAGTTGCTAAAAAGTTTGAAAATAATTTGATGAAATTTTTACATGTATTTTCCTCCTCATAGTTTCCTGAGGTGGAGTACTTAAGCCATAGGAAATTATGAATTTAGTTAGAAGCGTGGTGAGAAAGAAGAGAGTCTGCTTTAGGATTTCATAATTGAAAGGATTATGGAGCAGGGGGCTGGAGGAAAGGAGCTTAATTTTTGTTCTTTGTGTATGTGCCAGTGCTTTTGTTGGTAATCAAGTTACTGTGGTTCTCATTACATAGTTACCCATGTGTGTCTGTGGTGGCTGGGGACAGGGGGTGTGTTGGGAGAATCAAGGAGAAAAACGCTTTTATGGTGTCAACTTTGAATTTCTGGTGTTCCAGTCAAAAATCTTCAAAAAGAATATCATGTTAACACTGTTTCTAATCTATGGGGAAAATGTAATTTTAGAAGAAGAATATTACATAAATTATGTGAAGGGCAGAAGGCAACAAATCAGTCCAGAATTTGGACATCAAGAAATTCTGAAGTTCTTGGTGGCATCTGCTCTCCTTTGCATAGTTCCCAACTGGTCCTGCTTGGTTATACCTAGTTTCTCTTTATTTTTGTGATTTCCTTTGTTTCATAACTCTTATAGTAATTACTTTGATGCATTGGTAATATGCAAGGTAGTCTGAGTTATTCTGGTAGGGCAACTTCCTGAAAGCAAACTTCTCTTGCTTACCTTCCAGGTTTCACTGAAATTTCCCCCATCTCACATGCATGTGTATGATCATTAACTTCAAAATATTATCATAAATAGCTTTTATTTCAATGAGAATTTTTTTTAGATCAGTATTTTCAGTGGAAAATAGTTCAATTACTTCTCTTACTTTCAGATGGGCACCTTCAAGGCACATGATGGTGAATACATTTTAGAACCTCTGATGAAAGTGGATGGAGGTGAACATGAAGATGAACATAACAAACCACATCTTATATACAGGCAAGATGAACTTAAAAAAGAGTATCAGAAATCCCATAAACCTTGTGAAGTTTCAGGTATGGTCATCCTTTAAATTTCATTGTGCCTTTTTCAAATGTGTTCAGGTGTTCTAAAGGAAAAAAAAGCAAGGTTTTATTTCATAAATATTTTTCCTCCACAGCATGCTATTAGAACCTACACATTACTTTCACATAGGCTTGTCAGCTGTTCCTTATTTTTGTGACAGTGTTAAATTCAAAAGTAGGATAGAACGTGCATATAAAAAAATCCATGATATTGCGAGAACTTCAGTGTGGGTTTGCTTTTACATCTACATTGTCCCATATGTAAACACTCCTGTAGATCCACAGGAGCTGTTGCTTATATTCACAAAAGATAATGAACTTACTGCAAGTCTAGCAGATAATACATGACATCTGTCTTCCTTAATGATGGTAGTATCTAATATTACCCATTAATTTAGTATAATCTAATGTAAATGTTTATCCTTATGAGTATTTTAATAATTTATTCATGCTACATATTAATAATATTTTTGTTTAGTTACGGTTAAAGGAAGGGGGTCAACAGAACATCTGCCTTGGATTTTCAGAGGGTGGACTTTGGCCTGTTCAGGGCACTGGTTCAAAGTGTCCCTTGGGAAATAGTCCTTAATAACAGAGGAGTCCAGGAAGGCTGGACATAACTTAAGAAAGAAATTTTACAGGTGTAGGGGAGCACCATCCCTATGTGCTGAAAAATGAGCAGGGAAGACCAGCACCCTGATCAGTTCCTGGGTTGAACAGGAAACTTTCACTGGAACTCTTCTTGAGGAATATCTATGTACATGGTTAAAAATACAAAGATAAAAAAAAAAGCTTGGATGACTAGTGTTATTAATTTTGGAAATGTTATATTAGGAAACATTTTGAGAATTCTGCTTTTCCGTAGATGCTAAGACTAGAAAATAACCATTATGTCAAGCAAATGTTCCTATGCCTATGCCTTTCTTAAAAATGATAAATAGTATGTGCTGAACCAAATTAGAGGTCTTTCAGTTTGTTTTGTGTCTTTTTCTTTAATCTAAACAAGTTAGTGTGACAAAAAGGCTTCAAGCATTAAGAACATAGTAGTTTTCTCCTTTTTTATTTTTTTGGAACAATTGCATAAGATTGTGAGATGGGGCTTACTGTCATTTTGGGGAGAGTGAAGTTGCAGAAATACTCAGGAAGAAAAGCTTTTACGTTTCTGTTCTTCTAAAGAAGATATGTTTCTCCTTTAATGCTAGTCTTGCTTGGTTATTAATATCCATTCATATTCATATCCTTTCTTCACAGAGGAACAACTTATATCACTAGTTCGTTTTCAGAGCCAGTCTCTGCCTGTTATTGTTAGTGCTAATGGTTTCACAATTAGTATAGCTTTATATTGTGATTGATTTTTAAACAATTACTCAGTAAAGTGCTTGCTGTTGTCTCTACTGTTTCTCTTTCTGGCCATCCTGTGTTTAGGCAAGACAGACTATGGATCTCTCAAGAGTGGCTTTAAGTTTACACATGAGAGCTCTTCCCGTGAATAATGGAATGCGTAAATTTAAATTCTCTCAAGCTGAGGGTGACAGAAGTGTGATCTCTGAATTCTTGGGTCAGTGCTGTAGTCAGTAAGTCACAAGAATAAAATTACTAGGAGATGTATCCTTTGGCTGCTACTTTTTAAGAGAGAAATCTAGTTTCCAGAAAGACGGTGGAGGTTTATTCTAAAGGAGCTGGAGTGTCCAGTTAGCAGCTTAAGTTCTAGAGAGTAGTGAGAGTTCAGATATGCTTCTCTGTTAAGTATTTTTTATGTGAGCTAAGATGACTCTGGTAAAGGCATTGGTTTTTCTCTATCAGGCATCAGAAGCTTCTGGTGGCTGGACTATACAGTGTAATTGGAAGTATTACAGTAATTAGTTTGGAGATATCTGAGTAGATTGTGTATTTCTTTTAGACCCTGATTCTTCATTATGTGTATTTACAAAACTATTAAAGAGGTCACTTAAAGTTTTTGATATGTACTTGCTTATGTAGTTAAACTCCATATTTGTTTAAATATAATGTTATGTAAGTCTGAAAGTCAGTAGGGACTTGAATTCAGGAGTTGGACCTAGTTTGTTTTTATTTGTTCTGCTGGTGCCAAAAGTTTGCATGTAAAAACATGTTTTGTTTAACTAACTTGTGTCCTTTGTTATACTGATGAAGCTGTAGTGCTTATCTCTTTCCAGGCTTCCTGTTTGGATTATACTGCATTCTAGGAACTGTGTAATATTGCTGTCTCCTAACTAATTTGTAGCAAATAATCCATTTATGATAGAACTATATAAAAATATACAAGACACCTCATTTGATGTTCCTATTACTGTCTTCTGTGGTTGTTTTTTTGGTTGGTTTGGTGGGGTTTGTTTTGTTTTTTTTTATTCTTGCTCCGTTTCACTTGGGAAAAAGATCATAAATACAACTTTTCTATTATGGGCAGCCTTTTGCCTTTTTGCTATTTATCAACTCCATTCAACAGTAAATAATTTTTTTACTTTATAGAGAAAGAGTTGAAGAAGAGCACTTTATTACATCCAACCTTCAGCAGCTTAAATGAAGAGAGCAGAGTTTTACAGAAGTCCCTCAGTTTAGAGTATGCTTTAAGTAACCTGTCTATAGAGGATGGTGGCAATCCACATTCCAGGAAGAAACGTTTTCTTTCCTATCCAAGATATGTAGAAGTGATGGTCACAGCTGACACCAAAATGGTTCGTCACCATGGGCAGAATTTACAGCACTATGTTCTAACACTGATGTCAATAGTAAGTAAGTTCTTAAGTGTGAGGAATTTTAATTATTTCTGTTCTGTTTTCTTTTCTGCAACTTTCCTGTATTCTGGTTTGATCAAATTCTGTAGAATAAAAAGAGATTGCATAAACATAAATAAAAAAGCTGGGTGAAAAGTTAAGATTATGGATCTTTTCAGTTTAATGCAGTGTATGGTGTGTAGATGAAATGGTGAGATCCATTTCCTGATTTTCTGTTGCTTTAGAAGAATTCTTAAGCTTCAGGGAGTGAAAAATACAGATTAATTACAGCAGACGTTAAAATGGCATTGTGGAAAAAAAAAGTTTGGTTATAGTAATCCTAGTTTTTCAATTTCTCAGGAAACTTCAGATTAATATGGGTCAGACTTTGAGTTGGTATCATTTATTTGTGATCTTTATGTGGTAAATTCTTTAGCGAACCAAAATTCACTACTTGTATCAATTCAGAATACAGTATAGGAAGCTCTAAAGTCAAAAGTTTTACCATGACATCAGTTGAACCATTGTTAGGAAAGGGCATGCTAACATATTCCTCCTTGTAATTATTTCTAGATTTCTGTCCTTACATCTCTTCAAGAAGCTTAATTTAGGTGAAACTGCATCTAGCTTGGGGGCTAGCAGATTAAAGCACCTATCACATAGGTATCTATAGAGGCATCTGCTTTTTAGGTGGCTATTAACTTGACCAGTTGCAGATATCTACTTTTGGATGAACAGAATAGCACTCTAGTTTTCATCGTGATTATTGTGTCTTCTGAATTTTTCTACTTTTAGTGAAGGTATGAAAGTTCATGTATTGCTGAAATAACATCCATACCAAAAGTTGTTTTTTCTCGTATATTACAGTCTCAGTTTGGAATTCCTTTCGAAACAATTGATGCCTATGATGCCATTTTATTACAGTTACTTCCTTTATTAAAGAGGTGTGCTAAGAAAAAAAGTGATAAAGATGTCACTTTAAAATAGAGGCTTTTTTTTTTACAGAACTTTACAATAAGATGAAATGGAACATTTATTATATCTTTTTCATGAGGTCTTGTTATGATTATAGGTAATGTAATTCCTGATTTTTTTTAAGAAGAAAACATTATTCCTGCATCTATAGATGTTGTACATTCAAATATTGTTCCTTACAGTTCAATATTTGTCTTTTTACTTACACCACTGGACTTGTAGGTAAATAAGCATTGTACAATTGCTTTTAATGAGAACCTATATATGAACTGTTTTTAAGATACAGTATTTAACATATACTGTATGAGTGAAAAAATACCAGTTCTTTTCTAAAAAACTTGTCATTTCTTTCTTGTGCTTTCCTATCTGTAGTGTAAAACCAGAGTTTTACACTTATTGCTGGGTTTGGGTAATAGCCTTCAATAAGCCACTGCATCTTTAATGTGAGTTTGATATCTCTGAATACCGCTGTAGGTGGTGCCTGCATCTGATGGCAGCTCTATTCCATATATGTATTTGTAAAAGGTAATCTTGAAACAAAAATTTTGTAAGATGTTATTACAAATAATGTTGAGCTTTTATATAGGCAGATGTAAAAAATATAAATTCAGATCTTAATTTTAAAATAATTTCTTTATAGTTCGGTTAATTCCATGCACTCTCCCTTCCCCTGCCTCCGTTTCCTCCACAGAATACATATCCCAGCTTGTATCCCTTCTCCTTGAAGCATTTCAGCAATGGCTTGGAATCACAGAACAAGTGGAAGTCATCTGATCCAACCCTCTCATGACAAATATATGACTTGTCTAACAAATAATGTGTATGAATACACAGCCTTCAGTCACTTCTTCTCCATAACAGTTATTTTTCAGTAAATTAGTAAAAAAAATATGAAGAGTAGGAAAACAAATGACTACTATTCTTTGATATGTAATCTGCATTAGAATTTATCAGTATGCTGGTGGGTCATTTCTTGACCCACAGCTTCTTGGTGTCTGAAATAGAACCATTTTTAGTCTGATTTGATTGCCTGTAAAGGAAAGAAATGAAACTTTAAGTTTTATCCTTTCTGCCATTATACAGATAGCTTTGATTATTAAATTTTACTGGTGCTTGTGTCTGGTCAAGCAACTTCTGTTATGGGAAATTGTCAGATTGCTGACCTTTTAAGTGAATCAAGCATTATACTTTACTCTTGCAATAATTCTGAAACTTTTAAGGTTATTCAGTTCTGGTTTGGATTTTAAAGAAACCTAAAAACGTTAAGCATATAAATCGCATTAAATTTTAATGAAACTTAGACATCTAGCTCCCCAAAGAACCTTTGAAATCCTGGCCCATTTTTCTTTTATTTTCTTTGGGGCTTTTTTTAGCATCAACAATGCCACCAAAGTAAACTTACTGCTGTTTTATGAGTGGAAAATAAGAACTGAAATATACTGCAAAATATTTTTAGGGTTATAAGTGTCTTGTCACTCATCCAATTCAACCTGAAAAGGCTTAGTTCTCAGCATGCAAGTAATCCCATTGAACTGGAACTGGAATGCATTTTCTCATTTCTTTAAAACTGCATAAATGTTGGCAATATGAGTATTCACATTACTTATATTATGTCTTGGAAATACTTACTCATTCTGAATGAAATATGTACTTCAGGATAGAGGTAGTACCTTTGCCATAGGATTTTATAAAAAACTTTATTGTATTTCAACACAAAGAGTGGTATTATTTAATGTGAAACAATAAATAAAATGATTAGAATACTGTAATTGCTTAACTTGCACTGTTTCTTCTTGTTCCTCCAAAACATTGTATCAACAGAGCAGGCAGTAGGCACTGTCTTAATAGATTCAGTAACTGGAGGACTTTATCTTAGACTATGTTCTGAAAGTTCAAAGCCCTGAGCATGAAGGCTTGATCTTAGCAACTGAAATATTCATTAAGACATTGGAGTTTACTATATAAAATTCAAAACCGCCTGAAATTTGATTCCATGAAACATTTTGAGGTACTGTCCTCATTTTCTTGATAAAGAACCTCATTATTGACATCCTTTTAAGTACTGTACTGCTTATATAGTTTGTTTGGTAGTAAAAAACTACTTGGTCTGTTCTTAGTCTGCTTGCAGCAAAAACTTTGTAATCTTGCCTTTCTGAAAAGAAATCATGACATGTAAACCCACCTGGGGTAGGGCTATGATGGCCAGCTCAGATTGTGAACTTGGCTGACTGCCAAGTCATGTCAGTGCAAAGGGGAGCGTGTGAGGAGGGCAGCCATGCATTCAAAGAGAGGATTGAGGCATCATCAATTTAGATTATTTAACTTGCAGTGAGACTATGAAACCATAAAGTGGTGTTGGATCATGGTAAAACAGTGCTATTATAATATAGTGTTAAAAGCTGGTGCTTTTGATTTTCATTAAAACAAAAACTTTAGTAAAGTTTTACGGCTATCATCTTTTACTGACCTATGAAATGGAAGGTAATGGGTAGTAGCTCTTAACAGCAAAAAATTTTTCCATTTAGAGTCTTGTTTATAGTTGTTTTTTTTTTCCCATTGTCATCATGAACATTGATAATGAAGTATTTTCTATATGTGCACCAATGTGCCCCGTCTTTAAAACCAGACAAATTATTTTATCTTAATATATATAGGGTGAATTTAAAGACTTTTTTTATACTTTCTTTGCTGTTCATACTATGCAATAGTTAACATTTCATCTTTCCAGAACACACTGGGAAAACATAGATGCATCCTGGCCTTTACAAATGTTGGAATTACTGATTTTGCCTGTAGTCATCATTTAAAAATAGGCAGTAGACCTAAATAGATTTAGGTTAATAATTTAATTTGTATGACTACCATCTGAAAGGCAGTAAATATAGTTACATTCAAAATTTAGAAGTGAATAGATTGTTCCTTGTATCTGTTTCTTAGAACCTCAGTAGTCTATTTTGGCCATTTCTCATTCAGATCATTGTATTAGTATTAAAGCTACAGGAATGTTCAGTGCTTTTTATCTCTCATCTAGTAAAATCTAGAAGACCAGGACAAGGCGTATTTTTCTTGGTGTAAGCCAAGATTATACCTTGTTATGTTTTTTTCTGTGTGTATAAAACCCCATGATCTTATGCATTTGGCATGGTTAAAATGAAAGTGGGTGTTTGTTTATGCACCAATGAATATACATAGCTGGAAACAATTATTTGCAAAGTATCATTCATATAAATTCTCTGAGCGGCCTTCTTACTTATCTTGACATATGGATATCTGTAGGGGTATAAAATCCTACTATTTTAATTGTGACTGTCTTTGTATTGCAACTCCAGGGTGCCTGTATATTAAATGTCATAATGACATTTAACCTCACTGTATCTTGAGATCCACCAACTAGTACAGAGGTGTTACTGTGTCCAGGTAGCCAAGAAGGCCAATGGCATCCTGTCTTGTATGAGAAATGGTGTGGCCAGCAGCACCAGGGCAATGATTGTTCCCTTGTACTCAGCACTGGTGAGGCTGCACCTGAGTGCTGTGTCCAGTTCTGGGCCCTTCACTCCAAAACATTGAGGTGCTGGAGCATGGCCAGAGAAAGGCAACAAGGCTGATGAAGGATCTGGAGCACAAGTGGCTGAGGGAGTGGCTGAGGAAGCTGGGGGTGTTTAACCTGGAAAAAAGGGGGCTCGAGGGAACCTTATGACTGTGTACAACTACCTGTCAGGAGATTGTAGTGAGTTAGGGGTCAGTTTTGTCTCCCAAGTAACAAGTGAAGGACCAGAGAAAATGGTTTCAAGTTGCGCCAGGAAGGTTTAGAAAAAAATTATGTCATGGGTAGGGTTGTGAAGCATTGTAACAGGCTGCCCTGGGAAGCAGAGGAGTCACCATCCCTGGAGGAAAGTAAAAGATATGCATATATGGTGCTTAGGGATAGAGTTTCAGAGTGGACTTGACAGTGTTTGGTTGAACTCAGTGATTTTAAGGGTCTTTTCCTACTTAAGTGATTCTATTTTGCAGTATGTAGGCAGGCACATACTTGCCTGTCTTTACACTTCACTGCTGTACTATTTACTACTATTTTTGTTTAGGTCGTGGTTGTCGATTAGATATTCAATGATTAGACTTGTCTCCATGACATTCTCTTCAGTAGTAATCATTCAAGAAGTGATCCTAAGGTGAAGTCTTGGTACTTGTTCAATTATCACAAATATGTAATGATTACTGGTGAAGACAAAGGCCATCACTCCAAACGTTCCTCTCTTCCTCCTCCTTCCCCCCAGGGAATACACTGAGCATGATGTCACATGGTCTGGAATATCCCTTGGTCAGTTGGGGTCACCTGTCCTGGCTGTGTCTCCTCCCAGCCCCCCAGGCACCCCCAGTCTCCTCCCCAGTGTGGCAGTATGAGAAGCAGGAAAGGCCTTGGCTCTGTGTAAGCCCTGTTCAACAATAACAAAAACATCTCTGTATTATCAACCCTGTGGTCAGCACAAATCTAAAACATAGCCCCATACCAGCTACTATGAAGACAATTAGTTCTACCCTAGCCAAAACCAACACAAAAGGCAACTCAGTCTTTAAAAGGGGTGTATTCTTTCATTTTGCCTCCACTATAGCACTCCACTAGGTGACATGGAACCTCTGCTTCATTAACTCAGGGGATAGTAGATCGAAGAGGACTTGGATGAGGGAGCAGTAGATGACCTAAAACTTACAGGGGAAAAAAATGATAAATCTGAGGCATAGGTATACTTGTGCAAGTTTGCATGAGACATCTTTGCTGCCATTAGGTCCAATTGTGGAAGACAATTTTGTACAGAAATATGCATGCAAGAGATTAGGAATAGTGCCAACAGAAATAACATGGCTCTTTCTCTTTTGCTGAAGCAGTAATTGTTCATATATCCCGTTACTTCAGACAAGTTTTGGGTCTTTAGAAATATATGATGGAATTGGTATGACACTGGAAAAGGTGAAGGAGAAATCTCCCAGATCCTGGATATCTTACATGCTTTCAGCACTATGGTCATACATAAGAGATTTTGGAGCCTGAAAAAGACATACAAGCTATGAAGTGGTAACGTGTGTTTTTCAGGGAACATGAATGTTTGTATTTTCTTGGTACTATGGTTGTGTGTAACAGGTGAGGAAAGAAAAAGAGTTCTTGTGGTACAATGTTTAGGGGGAAAAAAGAAAGGAAAAAAGGAGCTGAACAAGATATATATAATTGGATTTGGATATATAATTTATTACCTTCCAGTCTCTAGGTATACTTACTTGTTTATGAGCACCTTTTCTAAATAGGGCATTTTGCCACTATTCACAGTCACACTTTCATGGACAGTTGCAGCAGGGTTGTCAAGAGAAGCTAAACTTTGTGACCAAGTTGCTTCCAGTCAACTGGCAGCCACAGCTGTCTGACTTAATCTTTCAAAATTCCATGAAAATAAAAACTGTGATCCTTCCACTAAAGTGCAACTGCTTTCATTTATATATATTTTCTTTTCATTCTTTGTTGCCTCTGTTGGTTTTAAGAGTTTGAAAAATCTCTTGAAACTTATTTCACTTTTTCTTGGCTATTACCTCCTACTTCTCTGAAGTATTTAGATCACTGTAAAGCAAGTAGATCTGGAAATTGTAAAGAAATGGTGTAGTCTATTAAATTCCTATCCCCTTTCATCATCCTTTTTCATGAATGCTTCCTAAAAGAGATGATTGAGAGGCATATCCATATAATACAGGAGCAGGGAGTACTTACCTCTTAATTTTTTTTCCTCTAAAAATAAGAATCTTATATTCCAGAGCTTTGATAGTTCCCTGCATCATTATATCATTTCAAGTCTCAGTGGATTATTTTGGTCTGCCTTGATTTGTGGTTATCAGTTTTCAGGACTTTTCACATGTTCAACCATGCTGAGAATGTATACCGAACTTTACTGGTAAGGGCATCTTGTTATTAGCATAAAGTCTTGCTTTTTGATCTTCTGAAAGTAGTGGTAATAACTAAATGCTTGGAGGTCATGAAAGTGCTCATGAGGCAAAGGATCCAAAGTTTGATGCAAACAGGGTTAATCAGAGCAGTGTTATTTTACATTTAGCATGAACTTACTTGCTCTCATAATGAAAACAGGTATGTTTCAGATTTTGGCAGGAGCTGCTGACCTCTGGCATCTACATGACATTATTTCAGTCCTCAGCTATTCTCCAGAAAGATAACCAGTACATAATTCAGATGGTGCATAGATACAGTGTTGAAAGTCCTGCAACAGATTCTCTTCAGGAATGCAATGAGATATTTTTCTCTCCTATACTTACTCAGTCTAATGCATCTCCTCTGAGGTACGAGTCATTAGTTTTGTGTTTTGAAGATACGCTTTTGCCCAAGTATTTTAAATGGACATTGGGTCAACAGGCAGGAAGGAGGACTCTTGACTCTGTGTTTTGTGTTGGTTTCTTTGCCTCCTCTGTGTTTCCAGATTTTGTTAGCAGGATTACATTGGCAGAAAGCACTTGCACAGCAGTAAAAGATTTTTTTCAAGGAACTATTAGTGTGTGTGAGGGAACATCCATCAACTAAGTAATACCACAGTAATAAGTACTACTACAACCATGAACAAGAACCACTAAGTTTTAGTTGCAAGAAAGCTCCAGCCTCAACCCCTTGCCTGGATTGTTCTAATCGCTCAGGAGCAGAAATTGTCTCTACTATAGCAGACAACGCATTTGGGAAACTTAAGGCAAGTTTTGCACTAAAGGTTGAAAGTCACAGTTTAGGCACTCAGGCATTATTTGGTTTCAGCTGAACTTATTTAACTCTCCCATTTAGTTCTCAATCCCTTTCCTTTACTACCTGATATATATAGCCTTAGAGTACTGGACAACTCATGTATTGGTTTTTGTTTACTTGACAGCCAGTGAAATGCATCTGGTTCCTAGGTTTCAGAGCTTTCTGTTCCAAAACCAGACATTAACTAGACTGATTTACAAGTTAATTAAGAGATGTTTCTGGCTAATGCAGTGGCATTCTGTGATGGAGTAACTACATCAGGGGCAAGGAAAGAGCTCTGCCTGGTCATCTATAAAGCCTTTGATACAGCCTTCCACTACAATCTGGCCAGTAAATTGGAAAGATATGGATTTGATGCATGGACTGTTAGATGGATAAGGAATTGACTGCATGGCCTGTTCAAAGAGTTATCATCAATGGCCCAATGTCTAAACTGAAACCAGTAATGAGTGGTGTCCCTCAAGGACCTATATTGGAACCAACACTTTTTAATATCTTCATCAATGACACTGGCAGTGTAATTGTGCGCACCCTCAGCAAGTTTTCAGATGACACCAAGTTCAGTGATTGAGCTGAGTTGCTTGAGGGAAGGCATGCCATCCAGAGTGACCTTGAGAGGCTTGAGGAGTGGGCCTGTGTGAATCTCATGAAGGTCTACAAGACCAAGTGCAACAACCATGTCCAGTGAAAGAAGTCTGTGTTAATGCTATACACATGTAATCTTCTTGTATAGGTTTATGCTGTAACACATTGTCAGTTGTAAGTGCCTCTTATATCAGCTTAAATTGTATTAGAATCAATCCTTGGAACAAGTGTCTTCCAATCCTTGGAATAAGCCAAAGATCCTCACAGATCTCATTTCACATTCCTCCCTAACATGATTTTGGAATGCCATATGAACGCATATTCTGTTTTTTCTTTGCTGAAGAGAAATAAAACTTGAAAGAGCTAGGCTGGAATTAATCTGCCTTAGTCTCATACATCTGAAAATTAGGCATCTTGTCTCCTTCCATAGTAAAGGGATGAAGAAGTGAACTAGCTGCTCTTCCTGTCTTGTATGAAAAAATATTTTAAATACATATCTCGACAAAGTCATGCCTACAGAACAGTTCATCCCTTCTCCTTCTCAATTGACCATGGATGGAATTTGCTCCCTTTTATTTATATGAGTTGAGATGGATGCAATAATTGTCTTATTGTAAGACAACAGTTCCTACAGGAACATTCCTTGACTGTGGGGAGGATAAATGTCCAGAAATATCCTTTCTAAGTTTATCAAAGTGGATCTCAAAGTATAAGAACATATTATGAGTTTGATGAAGGTAAAGTAATTTAGATATTAGAAAAATAGTAGTTTATTCCACTCAGGTTCTGCCTAAATTGTGCTTGAGCATTTCAGATACCTTTTGTAAAGGCTTTTAAGTTTGTCCATGCCCAGTGGATTCAGCACTTCAGTGAGTATTTGAGAGATGTTCCTTATTCCCACCTAAGAACAATTGGATACTTGGTTAGTAACCAAGAAAGGAGTCCATATGAAAAGAGACAGACAATAGCTGTACTGCTCTGAAATGTGTTCACATGGGTTCTGAAGCTCTGGCTCCTCTCTACTCTTATTGAATTCTCTACTTCCAGCTTGTTTGTCGACAAAGAAATGAGGGACAGTGCTGCATATTGTGTTTTCTCCAGTTTAGAGAAAGGTGGGGCATGAGCTGGGAGCCAGTGCTTTGTCAGTTCTAAGTTTTAGCAGTATTGCTTGACCTCATTAGAATACATATAATAGAATTAGAATTAAATTAGAATAATTAGAATTTATATACTACAAGGCTGTGGTTTCACAAGCAATTTGAGCCAATTCAAGTGGCTCAGAAGTCTTCTGAAATAAGTCTGTTCTTCTTCCCCTTTCCCTCAGCCATCACTTGTGTTGGAGACTGCACCAGAAAGGAGAGCATATTAACCAGTATAATGTGATTATTTAAAAAACCTATTTTGCAGCTGGATCAGTTCCTTGATCACTTTCATAGCCTTGCAGCCCTAGCACAAGCTTGAAGGGAGGAAAGGCAGTATTTCTGTGTTTGATGGCAATTCTTGTTTACATAAGGCTGTCATTCAACTACTGCTTTAAGCCAGAATTCACAGGAATTAAATATCTGAAGCTGTTACTTGTAATGTATAAACTTTTTTACTGCTTTTATGAAAAAATAACTTTCAAGGTAGTTCACTTTGGTGTATGGAATTGACTCATGATTTTTACTATCTGTCTGCAAGAGTATGTATAAAAATGCCTGTTGGGTATATAAAACCAAATTTTACGACTGTGGAAAGATGCCTTCGTATGTGTCATATATTTTCAATATAGTTTTACAACTCAGTCCAGCTTCCATTGAAAGCAAGGTAAAACCCTGTTTGTTCGAAGTTGTTTTTTAAAACTCTTTAATATTTCAGGTATTGATTCTACAAATCATCCAGATAAAACAGTTTATGCCTCAGAGTCACAGTAACATTACTTTTTTCCTTTCTTGATATCAATAAACTGTATAAAATGTACTTTTAACATTAGCGTTTCAACATGGTGTCTGTTTGGAAATTAATATAAAATTGAAGCTCTTCAGATATTAAAAACTGAGAAACTTTTTTTGTCATCATGCCCTTGGGTAGAAGGTACAATTGGATGCATGAGATACCTGTTGTGTAGTGGCTTGGTTTTCTTTGGCAATTTGTTTATTTCTTTAAAAGAAATAGTTTACTAGGTGAGTTTAATACTGTAATCTTCTTTTTTTTTCTCTTTAGGTTGCAGCAATCTATAAAGATGCAACTATTGGAAATCTTATAAATATAGTTATTGTCAAATTAATTGTGATTCACAATGAACAGGTAAGAGAGAATTATTTAAAAGATTTCATTCTTATATAAGAAACAAAATGCATGAACTTGCATTGCAATTACAAAATTTAATTTTTTTTTAGTTTAAATATAAAATATTTTCTTAAACTACGTAATTTTGCTTTAAAATAGGAAAAAAATATGTGAAATGCAAGGTTAACATCAGGGCATGTGTTTAATGCTTCTATTTTCCTGTCTGTATTAGCGTGTCCAATCGACCTATACTGACATAAATCAGATAGTATGTGGAAGCTTATGTCAGAACTAACTGAAGTGTAGTTATGCTCATGGAAACATGGCAGGAGAATGGCAATTTTTATAGACGGTTTTGATGGAAGGCTTTCAGCCCTAACAGCTGTAATATTTTAAGATTGTAAGAAGTACTTTTGCTTTTCAAATACATGGAGTTCATATTTATTTATCATAAATGTCTTGTCACTGTGTTTTTCTAATATTTAACACATGGTAAATGCTCATGTACATTGTTTAGAATAATGGATTCTTGTGACTGATGACTTGTAGCTAAATTCAGATCTGACCCTTTTAAACAAATCTGCTGAGGGAATTCTTATGTAGAGTCCTGCTGACTTTCTTTCCATGTGCAAGTCATTGCTTTGCAGATTAGCAGCACAAATGACAATGCAGTAAGTGCAAGTGCATAAATATTAAAGCCCTTATTTGATGCTTTTGGCCATTTTTTACGCAGGAAGGACCAGCTATCACTTTTAATGCAGCTACCACTCTTCGTAATTTTTGCTTATGGCAGCAAGCACAAAACGTTTTGGATGATACTCACCCTTCTCATCATGATACTGCTGTTCTCATCACTAGGTACAGTATCTAAAATAGTACAGCTAGGTGAGACAAATGCTTCAGTTTTGTTTTTACAATGCAATCTTTTAACCATTCCATTGACATTGTTCAAAGATAAGTGAATAACACTACCTTGCCCTTCCAAAATACTGGTTATCAATAGGTGAGCAATTACTCTGACATTGCTATGTTGATAGATAAGCATCTGATGATCCTTACATTAAAGGTGAAGGAATTAATTAGACCTGAAAGTATTGCAAGGAAATTAAATCTTTAGCTATAGTACATTCATGTGATAGGGGAGGAGTGTTGTATGTAATAGAGTCAGCTGAAGGATGCAGTGGCAGACAGCTCCTGATAGCCCAGATGTAATCAGAAGTATCAAAAACTTAAAATGGAAAGCATATAAATATTAGTATGTTTTCTTCCTGTACACTAATCACCTCAGTGAGGGTTCTGATGTTCATTCATTTGAATAGTCTCTTTTTCACTCTTCTTTTTTTCACTAATTTTCCCCCTAGTGTTCAAATTTCAAGTATACTGCAATCACCATGTTTTTCAACACAATTTCATACCTGATCTGCCTTCTGCATTGTAGAGAAAAAATGTAATGAATTTTTATTCTTTGCATGCTAGATAAAAAAAAAAAACAACACTGTGGGCTTATCCTGCTGAATTTAAATTACTTCTTTCACTAGAATACAGATGGTTTGATGCTTGTAACATTAAAAATTGAGAATCAGATTTGCAATTGCTGTAACTAGTATAGCAGCAGTGAAATACTTTTAAAATATTCTTTTATATGCTGTAATGATTTGAAATAAATCTTTTCTTTCAAGGGAAGATATCTGCAGAGCTAGAGAGAAGTGTGATACTCTTGGTGAGTTACTCTTTTTTCATCAGTATGTTTTTATATATGAGAATATCACTGTGAGGAGAAAAAATCTGTTAGCAATCAGTCAGAAAATAGATACAAAATTCAAGCTATGCAGACAAAAATAATGGTTTCACATTTCTTATTGCTGTTCTCTCCTGGCATGTACTTTGGTGCGAGGTGGATTTTCATTTTGTGTAATTTTGCTGCATTCTTGAGGCATGCCTTCTAAGTTGAGTGCCATAGCATTCACTTTAATACGTGGCAATAGGTGAAAATTCATTCTCTTAAGCTTTTATTCAAGGATTCAATTTTACAGGTTTAGCAGAGCTAGGTACAATGTGCGACCCACTGCGCAGTTGCTCTGTAAGTGAAGAAAATGGATTGAGTGCTGCTTTTACTATAGCACATGAGCTTGGACATGTGTAAGTACCTATTTCCTGGCAGGTAATTTTATTTTTGTTTTTTTTAATTTCTTTTTAAATGTGACCAATTTTTGGCAGTGGGCATTTTGTTTCTAAGAGTGTGAAGTCTGATATCCTTTTAGAAAAGTCATTATTTTTCCTCCTTGCAGTAAGCCAGGTAAAGAAATTGTGAATTTCATAACTTGGTTGGTATCCTGAATTTTGGGAAAAACTGTCCAAAGAGATGAATTCTGTCCTTTTGTCATATGAACTGTTTGGGACACTGGGACATACCCTAGGTAGTTCAACATAGTCTTGTTAACTCTAAGTGTATTCTAGCCCTGTTTGGAATTTACCTTTAAGAAAAGACAACTGTTAATATAACACAGAAATATTCTTCCTTGTGTTTGATCCTTTCAGAATACAGTAGAGTAACACAAAGAGAAATACTTTACACTGAAAAATAAGAGGAGATGACAGCATTTTATTTTATGAAGCATACCTCATCAGTGATGGCAGAAAGGTGCTATATTCTAGCTCCATGAGCATGCCACAGTGTAGGTAACAACAATGTTACAGAGCTGAGTAGCTAGCTCGTTCATTTTCGTGTCCCTTCAAGTCCACTTAGACACACACTATCTGTCTTGGTGCTTAAACTGAGATAGTAAAATAAGATGATGTGTTAGTTGCATTAAGTATGATATTGATGTGCTCTACAGTTTTTGTTGCTGAATAGTAAGAGTTATGATCTGAGTATTGGGGTTGCATGTTGTGGACAGACCAGACATGGCCTGTGTATTCAGTTGAGGTGATGAGTTGTTCCTTTAAAGTGGCACACTCTTAAAACTCTGGAATTTTTCTGGTGAGCTAAAAGATTGTGTTAATTGTAAAATTCTTCCTGTACTCACCACTGTATAACTAGGAACATTTGGATAAGGGGATAGTTATGTAAGGCATTTTTAAGATACCTATTGCCAAAAGGTCAGATAGATGTATGTAGTGAGTCCCATTCAATTTTAAAACATTTTCAAACCAATAACGCAAGCTTTTTCTGCTACAGCATAGAGAGTTTCAGTTAATTATTGCTGAATTTGTTTTGGAGTTTGTCTGTTTTGCTTTTTAGGTTTAATGTGCCTCATGATGACAGTTTTAAATGTAAAGAAGCTGGAATTAAACACCAATACCATGTGATGGCTCCAACTTTAAATTATCATACAAGTCCATGGACCTGGTCAAAATGCAGTCAAAAATATATCACTGAATTTCTTGAGTGAGTGTCAATGCAATGCTGTGATGTGGTTTAGAGCGACGTGGTTTTTTATTTATTTATTTTGTTTGTTTGTTTTGTTTTGTTTTGTTTTGGGGGGTTTGGGTTTTTTTTTTTGCTGTTGTTGTTGTTTTGTTTTTGTGTTTTTTTCTCTTACCAATTTAATTTATTTCTGAGAAGTATTTTAAAGGTATTGCATAAATATAGTTTTTGCATTATTCTTTGGTTTAATCACTGACTTGCAGGGTGTCAGTCCTCCAGAAAAATACATGTATTTAACTTTTTCTGTGAATTATAACTTCATTAAAGTTGCACTGATCATGCAAAGCTTAGAAGACTTTTTTTTTAAATGTAATGGTATTGTTTATTGAAAATACCCTTAGGATTATTTTAGTAGGTTAGAATAGGCGCCCTTTTTTTCCTAAAGCCTCTATGTTAAAAATAAGTGATGAGTACAATTTAGGCAGTACTATTTTTTTTCCTTTTAAAAAGAAATTATAAACTCACTTAGTTTTGTTTTGTGGCTCTAAATGCAAAATACAAAAAAGGAAAATCAAGTGACCTGGTACATTTCATAATTTATTAATTCAATTAAGGTCAGTATATAGGTAAGTAGGCATGCAAACTCATAACTCCATTGAGATATGCATGTGTAAGTGTTGTATGAATAGTGAGAAGGTTCCCAATGAATTGAGTGATCTATTCACATTTTGTTCCTGTTTTACAACAGTACTGGTTATGGTGAATGCCTCCTAGACAAACCTAGTGGAGGAACATATGATCTTTCCTCTCAGCTGCCTGGCTCAGTGTATGATGTCAACAAGCAGTGTGAGCTTACATTTGGTATTGGGTCACAAGTATGCCCTTACCTGGTGAGTGAAAACCAGACAAATTCATGCTTAATGTATACTAGAAAATAACTGAAAATTACTGGTTTGGGAATAATTTTATCCTGAAATAAGTAAAATTTCAGGTTACACTGTTTTGAAGTGGAAGAGTTCAGTAGACAGCATTGCAGTTTTACATGTGGCAAATCTATAGCTGTAGAAAGTAGGTTGCATTCATTTTGATTTCCATATCTGTGAATGTGATAATTCCTTTAAGTTCTCTAAAGCTGGATAAACCAAGGTTTCCTGCAACAACTGAAAGGGATTTATTTCAGCACTTCCTGCAAGTGTTTTCACAGTATAGGTTATATCTTACGTTAGCACATCTTGCTTCTCTGCTTCTTTTAATACCTGTTAGAGGCTTATAATTTAAAAAGAAACTATCTCAAATATTTTTCTAAATGTTTGTTCCAAAATGTAGATTCCCTCTATTTTCTCAGAGTCAAAAATACTTTCATGCCTCACAGATTGTATATTTTGTATACAAAACTGAGATATGGAAAGAAAACTTGACCAGATTAGTAGTGAAACCTAAGTTTGTATTTTGTAAACTTAATCTGGCCATTGCAATATAAATACAAATACAACATTATGACTTTATTCACTGCTGACAGGATTTCATGTAGAGTTAGATTCTGGACTAACTTGTAAAATTTCTCTACCAGTATTGTATGTCTTGTTGGAGCTGAAGAGCATTTAAGATTCAGACTGAATTAAGTGGAGCTTTTTGTTGAGGTCAAATGTTGTTTAAGAAGAGTCAAGCTTTATGGAAATGTTAAAGAAAAGGAGCAGGGCACTTCAAACACCTGAAAATGGTCTGAAGACTGCTTTGTAAATCTTGTAATCCATAGAGGTTTATTTGTGTGTTAAGTGTCTTTTAGCAATTTGAAAATGAGGCTTTCTCCTTAATTTTCTAGTCAGTACATTTAATTCCTGTTAAATTCACTTTGAGTCTTTTTCTGGGGAATTATATGGAAACGGTGCTGTGTAGTATTAACTGTAAACTCTTACATATTTTTAAATAAAATTTTATACTAAAGTAGAAAATGAAGTTATTAATCTGATGGGATCAATTTCAGATATTCCACATTCCTGCCTGGCTTTAAGCAAAATTTATTTTGGTTTTGTGGGATTTTAGCTGTGAAAAATGGTAGTGCAATAGAAAACACTAAGCCTGCACAATGTGAGAAAATAAAAATAATAACAGCTAATGTCTAAAATGGTACTGCAAGTGCAACAAAAGTAACCTGGTTTTATTTTTAGAAACAATGCAAACGTTTATGGTGCACCAGCACAGAAGGTGTTCACAAGGGTTGTCGTACTCAGCACATGCCTTTGGCTGATGGAACAGTTTGTGGTGTAGGAATGGTAAGCCTTGTTTTGTTTCTCAGTACTTGCAGTTTTGGATGTAGGTAAGAAAGATTAGTGCTTGCTGTTTGGCAATACTGTGCCTATAGAATATTGATTGTGTGAAAATTTTTGACTATACCTGCAGTTTCTCTTAGTTCTGTAATCTTGTGACATAAAACCCCACAGTTTGTCTGTTCAGAATAATAAAGTTTACACATGCTACACTGGTTAAAAATAGGTGAAAGAAGTTAGGGAAAAGTTGACATCTTTCCTTCTGTTTGCAGTGTTCAGCTCATGCATAATAAGTTGTTTTTTCCTCATCAATAGTGTCCAAAGTAGAATTATCTGAAATATGACATCCCTAGAATGTGTTTCCCCCAGTTCATCTTGTTGAGGCTGTTTATTGAAAGAGAAAAAATTAGGAATGAGGCACTTAGGTACGGGTGTGTGCTTTTCTGGAAAGAGGGAGTCTTTTGGATTAGCATCTGGTCTCATTAGTTATTTGTATCTGTTGTACCTGTTTCAGAGAAAATATGAAATCATGTCTCAGTCCTCCTTCACCCACTCCAGGAAGTGCCTTAAGCACACATAATTTGTATTCCCTTTCTGTCTTGCCTGTTGTTAACATAATTCAGCATACTTGGGTTTGTTTAGTGCTAAGAACAGGATCTCTCTTCTCATTTATACTCCAATGTGTAAGACTGTCTGGCTGCTTAAAGTATGGATTGAATGCTTTGAATGATAAGAAAAAAAAAAAAAAAAAAAGGGGAAACTGCATTTCCTCTATTCACACATTGGTTTATTTGGTAAAGAGTTTTTGGGTGATAAGGGTGCCACTCACTTCTTCCTCATTTGCAAGTTTTTGAATGCAGATTCTGATCTGTAAACTTGGACAACATAACCTTCCTTGGGCTGTCCATAAGGGTCATAAATATCTAATTAGTAGATCTAGTCAAGGCACTTATAGAGCATTGATAGAATTGATAGAAACAGAAGTAATGGTGGAGGCTACTTGCATCCAGTTGCCAGTGAAGATCTGAGGCTTTTAGTTTTGGATTTGTATGTAGTTTGGGAAGTGAACAGAAGTTAGGTGCTTAAGTTCTTTACTGGTCTAGTATTTGGGTTCTTCATGTCTCACTTCACCACCATCAAACAGAAGTTTTTTTACTTGTCAGGGTATTGTGATAATAAATATTTTTGAGATTTTATACATGGCCAAGTATGGCAGTGATTATCTTAAATGTGGGTGGTTTTTATGTTGAGCTGCTTTTATATGGTAGTGTGCTTTGGCAGCTTCAGGGCTGTGGGAGCAGTGTTAATTTTTAAAAAAGTATTTTTATGTTATGTTAGGAACCTTTATATGTTCAAAAATGATTAAAAACTCTAAATTCTATGTATAATAAGCTGCTACATTTCACTTAGTTATTCCTGAATTTCCCCCAATAACTTTTAATCTTTAAAGATTCTATGTTTGGTAACAAATTTAGTGGATAAACTGTCTCAAATGCCTTCTTTCTGTCTTGCAAGATTAGAAAAAGCTACTTGAAGGCTGTAGTGGAAGTTTTGCTTGATTATAGCCTATGCATGGTGTTGGTGTTACAATGTTTAACTCATTTTTCAGTGAGTCACTCATCAGAAAGGAAGTTCATCTTTTACGTAGACTTCATTTGTCATCTTCAGTTGAATTGACTAATTTGCCAACATCAGAGGATTTCTTTTATATAAGAATACAAAAACCTATTTTATGTAATTAGTGCAGTGGAACAATTTTTCTCTAGGAAGTAAGGAGCTAATTACAGTCATTACCTCTGATAGATGTAAGAAAGAACAGCAATTAATTAATCTGACAAATTGTCATCTGTTCCTGACTAAGGAACAGCTCTTCTCAAGCTCAGACTGCAAGTGCCTGCTGATGTTAATTGGCATAAGACATGGTGACTATTAATTCTGATTAATATTTTCCAGCAAGCTAAATTGATACATTTGTGACATTATTGCTGTGATGAATGCAGAAAAGATCCATTTAAGACATTTGTGATTTTAGTATCAACCTTTCAAGCTCAGATTTCAAATGCCATGTCATAATGGATCTTGCTCTATGGACTGCTCTAACAATTGGATTTAGTGAAGCATATCTGAGTCAAAATAAACCCCACCTCCAAAGAAGAAAAGTTGTTGAAACCACCCATCTTCCCGGAGTGGCATTCTCAGAACAAGCCTTTATTCCAATGAAAATAACAGCAAAAATACTCTATAGTGTAAGTAGTTTATTATTATTTTTTTGAGGCACTCCAAAAGGTTGCACTCTGATCCTTCCTGGATTCCTGAGGAATATAGAAATGTGCCTATATTCTCTTGATTCCTTGAGCATTGGAATGGAGAGGTAGGAGGTAACTATATGATTCTGACCAAAACTTTTCCATGTCCTGGGGATATCCCAGTGTTCTACATAATGAAAGTTTGCTACTTAAACATTGAAAAAAAAAAACCTGTCACTGAAGTTTTAAAAAATCTCTTTAACAGCAAGAAGGAATTCACATGATACAGATAACAGTTGGAGTGAAAAACATGTGGCTTTTTGTATTTTAGAGACGTGGTAATTCTATTCACTGTAGATATGTAATTTATATTGAGCTAGCATCTAAAAATATTCAGAATAGCTATCAGGTAAATTAGGATTTCATCCTAGCCCTTTTGGCATAAAAAATAGGGATAACAGGGACAACTGAGAATGGGGATGCAGAGAAAAAAAGAATTGCTTTGAACAGTAGAAGAAATACCCATCTAATTCTGAAGTATGTTTGGTGTTCTTCACTTGTAGGTAGTACCCATTTATTGATTACTATTAAAAATTGTTACACATGAATGTAATACAGGAAGATATTGAATCTTAAAGAATAAATAATTTTAGTGTATATATGTAAAGTAAGTATAAAAAGGTGGATTTTATCAGAGTTGGGGATAGGGGAATATTTTCACCATCTGGAAAGCAGCAGCAGATCTTTTGAACTGCAAGAACAGAGTAAAGTATGGGCTCAAACCATAAATTTTTTCTGTAAGCGGGATTTCTGTGAATTTTTTTTTCTATGAGCTGTAATTTCAGAAAACTTAGAAGTTTTAAGGGAGAAATAAAGTATGCAGATTTTTTGCCAGAAAAAATTGAAAACATTGAAAAAATCAAATAGTGTGGGTTTTGTAGATAATGTCATTTGAGTAATAAATGTAGACTCACCTGAGAATCCATGCCACAGAGATAAAGACCTGAAATGCTGTGGTTACACCTTCAGTTAGACGTCTTTCCGAGCTCCATTTCTTCTGCCTTGTATGCTCATTTCATTAACTGCTCTGACTTAGCTTCTTTTATGTGCCTTAGGGTCCCCTTCTCATCTGGATGGGCTGTGTGGGGAGTGCTTGATTTCAAAGGAGCTCTAGTCCTGTTCTGCATGCATCTACCACTCTCCCAGAGTCAGTCAAAGTTGAACGTAGTCTGTCAACACTTTAATAATTTCTTTCAAGGTTGCTTTCCTGGAAATTTAGCAAGTTCAGTAAGAGATAAATTGGAAGCTCTCAAAATCAATTTATCAAGTCATAGGTTAATCCATAGGAAGGACTCAAAGTGCTTATTATAAGGAGATTATTAATTAAAAAAATTAGGGTACCCATAGGTTTATTGATTCCAAATTTGAAGCATTTCTAGGTTTTTTGACAGAAAACCAACTGTTGATCTTGACTAGAGCACCCTTGCCACTTGCATGCAATCTGTATGTTTGGAATTATGGGTGATACCCACTTTACATGATGTTATGTGCTATATTTGCCATTAAAAAATATAGAAAAATATTGTTAGCAATTATATTTATATTTATGAAAGCTCTGAATATCATACTATTCTCAGTGAAACAATGATTCAAGTGAACACAGAGGAACATCTGGAACATGTCTGGTGCTGGAGTTTTCTACCGTGACTTCATCATGCTGCTTCTGTAGGAATGCAGCAGAATAATAGCTGAGACAAGTTTGTTGAATAAGCTATTAAAATCCCAGATGTGAGCATATGCTTTGCATTTTTATGGATCAAAATTATACTGTTGTGGGTATAAAATTTCATTTTACAACTCTTTTCTTGAAATCCCACTTCAAGTTATTGTAAATGGTTTTCTGGGTGGAGGAAGAACCTAAATTCTAGGTCACTGTCTATATTAGAATGCAATATTCATTTTGTGAAGGAGGATTTAGACTCTTCAGTCTATAGTGTAAAAAATTATTTCCTAAGATGCTAAGAACAGTTCTTGGAAAGGCAGTTCTTAATGTTCCTCATTTTCCTTATGGATGGACTATGTAGAAAGTCTGCCTTTGATTGCTAGGAATTTGATGTTAGCTACTACAAGGCTTGGATGTAAGGATACCTGAAGGCCGTCTTGAAAAAATATAATACAAAATAACAGTAAGCACTCCAGTGAGAATTCATATGCAGTGAAATAATGGTGGCTTTTTTGTTTTAAGCATTTGTTTTAGTGTTAAGTGATGATCTGGCAATTGACTGGATTTAAACAGTTCTATCCCTAGATCTAGCTTTTGTTTTGCATTTGCTTTGGTTTTGAGAATCAGATGGAATGATCATTTTCTTAGGGGGAGGCACTCAGAGCTTAAAAGATACAGCCTATGTGCAAGAGTTGGTGTGACAAGGATTTATGCAGGCGGACAATTTTATCATCAAATTGGACTAGGAAATCAGGCAGAAGCCTGGAAAGAAAACCTGATTCTGTGATAAATTCCTTTTTTGAGAACAAAATGGCTGATAGCATTTGAACATAAGTATCAACATAACAAAAGCATATACTATTTAGGAAAAAATTGTATCTAAGAGTTATTTTAGGCAGTGATAAAACCACTAAACAAGATTTTTGTGCCAGTCAGCTGTATTCAGAAAGACTGCACACAATTTTTTGTGTGTTTAATGAAGTTGGTTTCTCTTGATAATTTCTACAATAAATTTAATAACTCTTAAGAAATTCTATGTAACATTTAAATTAATTGTAAAAAAGGAGGTTTCATATTTGCTTTATTGTTTAATCTTTTGTGTATCAGAGGTTCTTAAATTGTTTTATGTACCAGAGACTTTATTTATCAAAATTCTTCTAGTGTAATTGAGGCTATTTTGTCTTGCAGAGAGGCAAAGCCTAGGCTTCAGAAATAACAAGAAGTTGAGTTGATGTAGCCTGCTCTAGTGACTGATCCACATACTGTATTTCCTGCAGAGAAAGATGGAATGAGCCACTCCCTGCCAATACGACTAGCAGAATCCTTCCTGATAACAAACCTAATTAGTGGATAGTCCAATCCTGAGTCTGCAAACAGGCATCTAAAATAATAAATTCTCTCTATTATGTATGAGCACTGACCTCAAGTATTCAGTCCTGGCTGGTGTCTTGTCTCCAGAGGAGGGCAGTCTTTGATGCCTCAGAAGGTGTTTGAAGTCAAGGACAAAGTTGACACATTTTCCCCATAGAAGTCAGCAGGATATATAGTGCTGAAATTACAGTATCTCATAATCTATTTTAGTATGTAAACTATTCCACTATGTTGTGATCAAACATACTGCTTGGGATTTTATAAAGGATGCAAGTGAATTAGAATTCCAACTTCCATAAGTCATCGATAGGATTAGTCCTGGTAATTCCTGCAGATTCTTTGGAAAAAGTCACACATGCACCAATCATAAGATTCTTATTTAAACTTTTTGGTCATGTACTTCTTGAATAACCACTGAAGTGGATACATATTTGCAATCAGGAACAGAGATAGTAAACACTTAAAAGCAAGAGACTGATCCTTCTGGGTAAAAAAAAAAAAAGATAATGACTTTCTATAAATAATAAAAGTTTACAGTTACAATGTGGAGAAGTCTCATAACTAACATGACCACAACAAAATAGTCTCGCGGTCTTTGTCTTCTTAGTCATGTAAATCCCAGCAGATATAATGAAAATTCCTCCTTTATGTAATTTTTTAATGGAAATTGGTCATTCTTCACCAAGAATAAGATCTAAAGTAAAAAAATAGGCATTGCAATGTAGTATCTTGCTCTAAGAATTATTATTTTTTTACTATTTTTAAAAATTTAACTATTAATTCCATTTTAATGGTAAGAGCTTTGTTAAATTAATAGTAAATAAAAATCATAAAATATAAATAAAGTAGACTATTTTGCACCTTTTCTAATAGGTGTGAAAGTCTGAACTCAAGAATGAATCTATGGCATCATCTTGCTTTACATAATTAAGGTCTTAAATGCTTGTCTGCTTTTTCCAAACATTCCCACTAGATAGTTAGCTTTTGAGGTGTTGAAAACACCCTGAATTTCTTTGTGATTCCTTATAACTTTGCACTTTTTGTATCAGCATGAATCCAAAATTAAACTGAAAAATATTGTACATAAATGACAGTTGTAAATCTATTTTTGAACTTTATGTATGAAATTGTATCAGGAATTCAAAATCTTTTAGAGATATTTGAATAAAGTGGCAAGATAAATAAATATCCAATATTCAGTAGATTTCCTAACAAAGAATTTTAGGTAGCATTTTTGAAAACATGACTACTAGGTAAGTTATCTTAAAGGAAATTGAATATTTTAGAAAATATCCACATAAGAGTAGTGAACACTTAAATTTTGGGGGTTTTGTACCAAAAATATACAGTAACCTTTTGCTTGATTTATGAATTTTTATTTTGTTTGTCAACTGTGCAGCACTGCCGCCATGGAATTTGTGTGAGCAGAGAAATGGAGCTGCGTCCTGTAGATGGAGAATGGGGACCTTGGGGACCTTATAGCTCATGTTCAAGAACTTGTGGAGGTGGAATCAAGAGCTCCACTAGGCTGTGTAATCGACCAGAGTATGTTTTTTACTGTGTTTTACATTTTTTATAATGTTTTAATGTGTTTTACATTTACATAATGAAGATATTAAAAAACTATGGATTGACTCAAAATAAAATAGGGGTATTGTGGGCTGTGCAGATCAGTTTGAGGCACCAACAAAAAATGCTCGTTTCAGCCATGTTGGGAAAGAGAGAAGCTTGCTGACTGTAATCTGCAGCGGACTTTTAGATTATTCATATCTTTCAACAATATTATCCATTCTTGCAGATGTTTCTAAAAACTTAGTTTGGCAGGGTCTTTTTTCCTAGGTTTACTCTAACTGCTTAGGTTTCTTTAAAAATTAGATGCTTTCTTTGCAGTTCTTACTGCAAAAATAAATATATATATTCCCTATTAATCTCTTCAGTGAAACGCTTGATTTGCTTTGCTTTAAGGCTTTTCCACAACATCGCCACCAGTAACAAACCCCAAGGAGCACTGGTTATAACAGAGGCATTTAAAACTTACCTTTATAACTAGGAAAGTACATTAACTGAATAATTCAGTACATTACTGAATAATTCCATGTGGGTTTCAGTAATAAAAGTCAAGGAGAACTTTAACTTGTTCAGAAGCAGAACCACAGCTGGTGCCTGAGTAGTTTCAGGGTTTTTTCTAGGAAGTCATGTCAGCTTGATATTATCAGTAGGATAATACTTCAATCAAATGGCCAAGATTATTTTATTTTCTCTGTTAAGTAAGAGGCAGTAGACTAGATTGCCATTAGATTATGCCTCTTTCACTCTGTAGTGATTGATAGTATTGATGTGCTGTTGATTTATTCTTTTTTCTTCCCCAAGAACATACTAATACTGACTTATTTTGTGTCAGGGTTTATAACTGTTAAAATGTATTTTAAACTTTACAGTAAATGGGATATTCCACAATTTTCCCTTTTTATTCTTTTGATCCCCTAAGTGAAACCAATATTAGGACTACAGAAAAGATTGTGCCAGCTCCTAACTGTCTTCTTTCTTTGTCACTCCGAAAAATAAAAATTTCAAATTTCTGAGAGAGGTGCTGCTTGTGTAATCTCAGCTAAATTGATAAAAGCATTAAAATTATTAATGCTTTTACCTAGGCAAAATAATTATAGCTGTAAGAGAAGTAAAAATAATAATGCATTAATAAACATCTGTAGCGAGATTACCACCTCACCAAGAGTATTTTTACAAGGATTGGGTTTATCTTGGGTGAAATTGAATGCACAGTAGAAGCTGAGTGTGTGTGCAAGCTGATAGATTGCTGTGTGAGATTTTCCTCTTTAGATCAATGGCTGAGGCTGCTTTTCATGGAAAACAGCAGTTTTAGAAAATTAGTATGTTTTATATTTACTTTTTTTAGGCCAAAAAATGGAGGAAAGTACTGTGTTGGTCGCAGGATGAAATTTCGGTCATGTAATACTGATTCATGTCCAAAAGGCAAAAAAGATTTTCGGGAGCAACAGTGCTCTGAATTTGATGGCAAACACTTCAATATCAATGGTCTGACCTCTGCTGTTCGCTGGCTTCCAAAATACAGTGGTAGTAAGTAATTACACGTATTTTCAGTTAAAACTATGAAAATGCTACTTTAAATAAAGTTTTAAAACAGACAAGAAACCTTTTGGATTTTCTTTCCAGTTTCTATGAAAGATCGCTGTAAACTTTTTTGCCGAGTTTCTGGAACAACTTCCTACTATCAGCTGAAGGACAGAGTTGCTGATGGTACTCCCTGTGGAGCAGAAACCAATGACCTTTGTGTTCAAGGCTTATGCAGGGTATTTAAATCTAAACTTATTAATTATTAAAATCAATTTTAACAGGTGGTAAAGTAGATATTAAATATTAATACAAATACGCATTATTGATAATAATATGTTCTGAGTTCACTTAAGCTAATTTTATTACCTATCAAATTAAAGATTTGGACATGGAAGCAATTAAGTTAAGAACATATAGTTGAACCTGAAGACCCACAGTCTTGCCTCACTAAGCCTCATATGTGAAAGAGTTAATATTGTTCAAGTGAGCAGTGAGATCCAAAATGAGCATAAACAGAGGAAAGAAGCATGCTGTGTGATTATTACATTGTATTTCTGCTACCAAAGAAGTAAATAGTAGAAAATCCAATGGTAGATGAATGATGTAATCATTACTGTACTGTAAAATCAGGGGGAACTGACCCTTAAATCTATTCAGCACTCTTTGCTAGTAGCAACTATGGCACTGCCACGAGATTTGCTGGGAGAAGCAAGGAGCTATATTTTAACAATTCAAGATGTTTTTGTCAAGCCTTGTTGAGATTTTGCTGATTGCAGTGAAACTGAGCAAATTCAGAATGAGGAGAAAATATAGCTTATTTTTCTATGGTTGAATAAAGAGGAAATGCCAAATAATTGTTCTGCTTATCATAGTTCAAAAAACCCTGGAAGTTTAAGTAAAGATACATTAAAAAAAATTGTGCTTATATTAGTTTAACCAGCACAGTCTATGTATATTCCTTTGCTTCTTTTCACTAATGACAGATTTTGAATGAATTGATGGCCATGTATATATACATACTGCTTTTAGACTTCCAAGTCTTTTAATGTAAATATAAATTAAAATTCATAAATTATGTTGATTTTTAAAATATAAAATCTTTATGTACTGTTATGTATTCTTATGCAGTTCTTGACACATGGAGTGTATTGGGGTTGCACCATTCTATTTTGGCCTCACGTTGCAGAATCCAAAACCATTGATGGCTTTTAATGATATATACCGTGAACAACAGTATTTTGGGGTAGTGGGAAGCTTACATTACTTACTTTCATTGTTTTCCATTGGGCTGAGTGACACAGGGAATTTTTATTTTTGTTATTTTTTGTAGCAAGCAGGCTGTGATCATGTTTTGAATTCGAAGGCAAGGAGAGACAAATGTGGAATCTGTGGCGGTGATAATTCTTCATGTAAGACACTTGCAGGTACTTTCAACAGTGCTCATTATGGTATGTTTGTTTTGTTTTTTTTTAAATCTTAATGCACACTTCACTATGGCTTAGAAATAATTCTTTATATTTAAGGAAGAAGCATTTCAGTGTATGGTCTTTAGGGCGTCTATCAACAAAAAATATTTTTAGTTTTCAGTCACATTCCCTCTCAAGGATGCAGAGGCAAACACTATGACATACTAACTCATTCAAGTGAAAAAAAGTCAATCTTATCATGGGTCAAAGCCAAAAATAAAAGAAATCATGAGAGTAAAAGTACTTTAAAAGGATGCATGCTTCCTGCTTTTTGCTTTGCATTATCTGGTCTGAAACTTTGAATATTCCAATGTCTCGTTTGGGTTGTGTGAAGAGATAGCAAGAAGTTTGTGTTGTGAACAGCCGAACAGGTCCGTTTTCTCCTTGAGTGAAAAATACAGCCTATGAAATGTGAGCTTCCTCCTTCCAGAGAACAGGGGTAGCAATATTTATGGCTTTTCCTCCTCATTGACAGGTAGTGAATGAGAAAGTTCTGAATAACCCTGGTATTTCTTATTTATTTGATTTAGTTTCTCTGATAGAGCTACTGATAGTTCTTCTATGTGTAGACTTTTCTGTGGAGTATGGAGAGACTACTGTATGTGTGTAGCAGTGCAGTTAAGTAGTTAGAGCATAGAACATAAGAACAGAAGTCTCCAGGTTAATATCAGCCACTTCACTGATTGAAAGAGACCACAGGTGAAGTGAAAGTGGCACTGGAGAGCTACCAAATAGGATCTTCATAGAATAAAGGGGTTGTTGCTGAAGAGAAAAGTATCCTGTTGGATTTTCTTTTCTCCTGGCAGAAGGCACACACCGATCAAAAATTACCAAAAAAAAAGATACAGCTACCCTTCCCATACAGATACATGTATTTTTTCTTCTGTCTATCCTAAGAAGTTGGTTAGAGATAACACATGAACTTTGTCCCACACACATTTGTTGCAAGTCAAGTGACCATTATGTGAAACTGCCATTATGCAAATATGGTCGAGACTGTCACTCTCCTCTCCTATTTAATGACTTTCCATGATGACAGACTTACTTGCTTTGAATTGAATTTGGAGGGGAAAAAAAATCCCCATGTTTTGGGATGAGGAAAATCTTGAGTTATTATTTGGTTTTATAGTTAGTGGAATGGTAAATTATGTTCAAATGCTTGAATTATACTATATAAGAGATAATACTGAGCTATATCAATGAGCAGTATGCTGAACATTTGGGATTATAACAGGGTGTGCTCAAGTAGGAATACAGCCATGCAAACAAGAAATTGTACTTAGCTGATGTCCGTGGGAGGTCTAAGTCATCCCTGGGCTAATGGCTAAAGCCATTGTCTGAGGAGATACTATTTTCCAAAAAAATCCCGAGTTAGGATCACAAGCTGAGTATGCTGATGTGCACTTGATCTTTTTCTTTTAACTTCATTTGGTTCCCTTTCAAACTGAAATGAGCCATTTTACTGAAGCGGAATTGGAATTGATAATAGCAGCCTGTGGTGTGTGCTTATGTTCATGCAGTTATGATGTTGTCAGTAACTGTGCAAGCAGTAGTGAAGAAATAATCAAAAATTTATTACAGCAAAATAATAATTTACTTGGCTTCCATTTTAGGAGATAGTAATCTGATTATGTACACATTATTACTATGTTGGCTATTATTACTGCATCAAATTCGAGTATCTGAGGCTTTACTGGAAAATGGTCATTCTCAATGTCCTAGTATGCGATTAATTCTCTTTGTGTATCCTTGACAACATGCTATGCAATTTTGTTTATAGTTTCCTGCTGTATTTTGTCTTTTTTCATTCTATTACCACAAGGTCTTCAGTATGTGAGATGAGGGGCTTTTAAAACTGTGTTTTGGTTTTCTTCCCAGTATGTTGAAAGATTGACAAACCGTGTATTTATCCAGAGCATTCATCTTGTCAATTTGCAATTACAGTGCTGCCCCCAACTGGTAAATGTGATGGATCTGTAATTAGATTAAATCTTCATTTAAATGCATGGCATGGTTTTAATAGATTAAAAGCACTTGGAAGTTAATGAATTATGAAATTTGTCATGGCTTAACCCCAGCTGGAAACACACAGCCAGTTGCTCACTTACTACCTCCCAGTGGGATGGGAGAGAGAACTGGAAGAATAAAAGGGAGAAGACTCAGATGGTTCAGATAAAAAGAGTTGAAAAGGTAAAGCAAAAGCTGTGCACACAAAGCAAAGCAAGAATTGGTTCACCACTTCCCATGGGCAGGCAGGTGTCCAGCCAGGAAAGAAGGGCTCTGTCATGCATGACACGAATTGGGAAGACAAATGCCATCACTCTGAACATCTCCCCGTTCATTCTTTCTTCAGTTTTATGTGCCCAGCATGAGGCCATATGGTCTGGGATATCCCTGTGATCAGCTGGAGTCCATCTGTATCCCCTCACAACTCCTTGTTTACCCCCAGCCTCCTCACTGAAGGTGTGGGGCGAGAGGCAGAAAAGGCCTTGGTTCTGTAAGCTCTGCTTCACGATAACTAGAATATCCCTGAATTATCCACATTTTCCAGCACAAATCCAAAACACATCCTCTACCAGCTACTATGAAAAGAAGTAACTCTATCCCAGTCAAACCCAGTATAAAATTAAAAGGATAGTGCCATTTAAATTTTTACCCATGGAGGTGCATCAACTAAAGCCACAGTAATGTTAAACACAGTGAAATAGGTGGAAAATTTATGAAAATTTTTATTAATACTTCAGTTTACATGTTTGTATTTATTATTTATTTCCAGTGTTTGCCATACTCAGTTTTTCTCAGCCATAAGTATCCTTTTGAATTTGTGGTTAGCATCTGTGAGAAACACAATTGGATTTTTTAACCTAGGTTTATGTGCAGCGTGACTTTTTAAAAAAGTAGATCTTGATGCACCTTATTTTGTTACCTGGTGGCAAGGCTACCATAATATTACTTGGAGATATTACAAGAAATGATGACTCATTTGTGAAACATTTGTATTTTGAAGGGAGTGAACTCATTATTTTAAGCAGAAGAAGGTGGATCAAGCATGGCTAGTTTAACAGCTGTATCTACCTATGCATATGGCCTGCATCACTGCAATATTTTAGTACTTAAGACTAATTTTTTAGTGTGCTGTTTTGAAATACTCCTGTGAAAGAAAAGCTACTTCAGTCACATAAACAGGGAACGGAGATGTTTCATGTTAAGTGACTTACTCCAATTTCTGTAAAGTTTAAATGTTGAGCAGTCACAGTGTTTTCTGAGTCCCTCTTGATATACTTCACTGCTTTCTAGAGTAGTTCTGCTTTCTAGGGATTTTTCTGAGTAGATTGAGTTCATGTCAGTGGTAAAGAATTGAACTCACATATCTGAACACAGAACCAGCACCTAACACGTGAAGGCATTCAGTATTGGTTGTCTCTGGTGCACTATAGGGTTTTGTGGATAAAAATGTATATTCGTATTTACTAATAAAATTGTAATAGTTGACTAATTTTGGATATATTAGTATTTGTATGTAATAGTTGACTAATTTTATATGTAATTTATTTGCAGGTTACAATGTTGTAGTAAATATTCCCAAAGGAGCAACAAACATTGATATTCGACAGCACAGCTACTCAGGGAAACCAGAAGATGACAACTACCTTGGTAAAAGCCTCCAGTGTACAACACTGATGGATAGGTTTTGTGCATTTGACAGAGATCTGCGCTGGATATATATTATGAGATGTCTGATAAACATATTGGAGAAAATAACTAATTTTTTTATATTAATTGGTAGAGTCTGTAGATACTAGTTTTAAGAAAGCTAATATATAAATCAATGAGATGTTAAGGTTTCTAGTTCTTAGATGAGTGTGTTCATTCATCAGAGAATAGGAATTATAGCACCTTGCATAATTTTCTCAATTTTTTACTTTGTTGTCACAATGTTAGTTGGAATGCCACAAGTGAGCTCAGGAATAATGCAGATATTTCTTGTTTTAAATCTTGGAAGTATACACTTCGTTTATGAACAAAGCAGTCTAACCATCAGCAAACTTGCCAGTTGTCTCATATATCTCTTTTTCTAAGTATGTCTGGGACGTAAAGAGTACAAGGGTGGTCACATGCTGATAGATTTGCAAGTGTATGTGGGCAACAAAGTATTTATAAGTACATCTGGCCAAAAATCTTGGTTGTTCTATTTCACAGTAGTTACATGGTATCTGAAGTGCCTGAAAAAATATAGAAGCATATTTACCTTCTGTCTCTTCTTCTGTTGTTATCCTAGCCAATAAACTTCAGAATTCTCAAAATGTTTTCCTTGTCACCTGTTGCCCAGAAACAGCCCCCTGACATTAGCTTCCATTTTAAATGTAGTCATGCCTGAATAGCATCTTGTACTACAAATTTTACCTTATTTTGAAAATGTTTAACTTGTCATTAATCTTAATTATTGCAAATAGGTAATTGTATTAAATTATTATCACAAATGCTTAATAATTTATTTTTATTTTCAAAACCCACTTCACTAGAGGAAGCTGTAGCAAATACAAGGATGTGATCTGTAGAACAGGGCAGAAATACAAATAATTATTGTTTCTTTCTGCAGTAGCAGAACCTAGCAAAATTTTGGAAGTCAGGACTCCAGTTGGCTCTCCAGCAGAATAAATATTATTTAATTACTATAATGCAGAGAAAATCCGTGGTTTAGAAAATCCTTGACCACTGCTCAGGTGAAAGCTACTGATGATTAGGATTGAATTCATTAATTTGAACTATTTGTTACAATTTTTTACATTGACTAAAATAAAGCCACATGTTGGTGAAGTTTTACTGATAGAACCTTTTAACTAAATAGATTTCCAATATTTTACTTCACTTACAGCTTTATCAGATACCCATGGAAATTTTATCTTGAATGGAAATTTTGTTGTAAGCATGTCAAAAAGAGAAATCAATATACAAGGAGCCATTTTCGAATACAGTGGTTCAAACAATACAATAGAACGAATTAACAGCACTGATAGAGTTGAAGAAGAACTAACCTTACAGGTGCATGTTTACTTTTTTCATAAGTTTGAAAGTTTCCTATACGATCATTATGTTCATAATTTTATATTCAAATTCACTGAAAAACAGCTATCATTTTATCTCAATCAAGGTTTTGTGTGTAGGGAATTTGTACAACCCTGATGTGCGTTATTCATTCAATGTCCCAGTAGAAGATGGAAGTGATCTGTTTACATGGGACCCTTATGGACCCTGGCAGGACTGCAGCAGGATGTGTCAAGGTACTGTGAAGTATTTTTTTCACCAGAACCAAAGACCTGATGGGATTAAGGAAGGGACTCATCTTAAGTTCTCTGACATTTCACCATTACTTTAAAGAAAAGAAACTTGTTACCCTCAGTAAGCTTTAAGTTCACAGAGCCTTTAAGGACAGAATAGCTTCTGATTTTTTGTTTTTTGCTATTTTTAGTACTTATGCAGTACAATTTTATATTCAAATCTACATTTGGAGACATAGGAGCAGTTTATTAAAAATAGGGTGAATCAAATCTAATACATTCTTACAAAGTGGTATTATATGTCTATTAATATTCATTAGGCTTCCATTATACCATTTCCAGGTGGTCACTGATTTGTCTGGTGTCTTTCATACTCACTTATTTGTCTTTTTTTGATTATCTGCTACATGGGACAAAGGTGTTTAAAGATATATTTGACTATTTTAAATGGTTACTCTCTAGGCCATTCCAGTATAAAAAATAAAGCCACAGCATTTATGAAATGTGTATATATAAAAGTGTATGTACATAGATTTTTGACAAATACTCCTATTAGTGGGTGCTAGAAAAGCCTGAAAATACGTGATGGTGAATTTCTTCTGGGTTTGAGTCAGGCTGTGTACATGCTCATGTGCTAGAGAAGCAGAACAGCTGTCAACTGTGGTATTTCTTCAAGAACTCCAGACCTTTTACTTACCTTGTGATCATATTTCCTGCTTCTTTAAGTGAAAGGATCACAACTTCTATGTTAATATGGTGGTTTAGGAAATATGTTAATTAGCAGGACACGCGTGATGCGTTTGGAATACTTAGCCTGATGAGTAAATGGACTGTTGCACTTTTGTAGTTCTCTGGAATTTGATATCCTATGAGACCACTGTAGGACAGCTGGGAGGTGGAAAAGGTGACTAGGGAAGGTTGTTCTCCACCTGGAATGTAGTGAGCTGCAAAAAGGAGCATGTTGGTGCAGAATCTGCTGTGTACAGCAATTTGTGCTAATGGGATATCTCAGTCCCTAAATGATGAATGGAATCCATAAGGCAATATTATTTTAGCCCTTTATTTACTTCTTCTGATGCTTTTTCAAGGTATTCGAAGAAGAAGAATGACATGTATACGTAAAAGTGATCATATGGTAGTGTCTGATCAAAGATGTGAACTTATACCCACTGTACCAAGTGTCTTTGAGGAGTGTAATACAGAGTGTGAATTAAGGTAAAAAACGGTTCCTAACTGGTAGAGTTATTGTGGTCTTATATGGTTTTATTGATTGACATTGAAACAAGGTAATTCAGATTGCTTTATCCTCTGTCCCCCCATCCCTCTCTACCTTCCTCATCCTTCCCATCTCTCCCTGTTTTCCTCAAATCTGTTGGTGTAATGGCTTTATGCATGATATTTACACCTTCAACTCCACATAGAACTAGGATACTCTTCTATTTCTTTTTTTTTTTTTGGTAAAATACAAAATCTCTTGTTAGAATTGTGAATCTGTTCTGTATATTCTGGCACAAAAACTCGTATTGCTGCATGAAATACATTTTCCACCAGAATCGTACCCACGACTGGAACTAATTTGAAACAGACTTGTGTTTTTGCACTCCAAGATAGCCTGCACTGACATATTCAGAGGATGAAGAGTTAGAATTATAGCTTACATTTTTCAAAGTCACCTAGGAGATTAAGACAAAAGATCCTTTAAATTTAAAAAGTTCTTTTAAGCCTATGATTCAAATTCTTTTATATTGCTTTGAAAATCCAGTCATGAGATAAGGATTTACAGTTTTATTTGTTCCCTGAAATGCATATCTATATTTACATTACAATTCTTGGTACATTCCCTGAATGCTTTAATTACCATGGTCATATTTTTTAAAACATATTTAGCTTTCTACAACAGTTTGTCATTTTAGGTGGCACAGTGTTGGCAAAAGTGACTGTACATCAAAGTGTGGCCCAGGACATCGGTCTATTGAGATCCACTGCATAAAGTACTCTACTGCAAGAGGACTCAGTGCTCCAGTGGATGATAAGTACTGTGCTGATCAGCGAAAACCAGCAGCCAGAGAGCCTTGCCATGGTGACTGTATGTTAAGAAGTTGGCACTACACAGAATGGTCAGAGGTGCAGATTTAAAACTTTATAGTTCTACCTTTGTAGTTCGGGTTAGCATTCATACCAAATTTTTATTCCTCTATTTATTTTTTTAGTTTAATAACTAAAAGGAAACAATGTTTGACAAATACAGATAGGTAGAATCAGCTAATACCAACCTTTGTATTTCAGCAACTTCCTTATATTTTTGTAAGAATAGGTAGCTTGTTTGCAGCTTGGTATTGGATGTCAGCAGCGAAGATCTGATAATTAAAGGTGTATATTTTATTTGCAAGTCTTAATAATTTAGTTCTGTACAAGTTTGGTTTTGTTCTTTGTTAGAGTTTTATCTTGGAACTCTTACATAAAGTGCTGAATTTATCTCAAATGAACATACTAGCAGTTTTTAGATTAAATGGAGGACACTTGTCTGGCACAATCATTAACATTGTACCTTAACAGTCTTTTACCTTTAAGACTGATAGTGTGTTTTGGCCTGTTTTTGTTGTGTCCTGTTTCCTATTTCGTAATTATACACCACAGTGTTCCAGGAGCTGTGCAGGAGGTGTCAGGACCAGAGAAGCTTTTTGTATGAACAACTTGGGTCGCCATCTTCCTGACAGAGAATGCCAGGAACTTCCAAGAGTTGTAACACAGAGTTGCAATGAATTCTTATGCCCAAGCTGGTTGGTTTCTGACTGGAGTGAGGTAATGAAACTGTGCAAAACTTAAAGTACATTTGGTCCTGGTCATAGATATTAAAAAAAGATGCATTAACTGTGTAGGGGGTTTATTTTATCTTGAGCCATGTGATTATGAAAATTCCAAAGTCCTGTGCTTTGTCTGATACACATCACACATCTATGAATGACATGAGAACTTCTGTAAAACACTCCCAGAATTTATTTTTCTCTTTAATTTTGTTATATTAAAATGAGGTAGTGAAGATATGTCAAGTAAATGTATTTGCAGTAATTTGCATATCTTCCTTTTTTATGAAGCTATGAGAACTATACAGCCACTTGTTTAATAGAATTATATTAATTTTATTATAGGTTGGATGGATATAAAAGAATTGTAGACAGTTTAAATATTTTTCTAGTGAAAACTGTGATATATGCACTATTATTGTATTGGAAATAAATGATCTGTGCATAGTTTTCATAATTTGTAGCTTTAGAATTTGAATAGTAATTTCTTTGTATTAGCATTTGAGTTGAACTTAACAGTAAATGAAAAGTTCATTAAAAAATAGGGGACTACTTACATTCATGGAATATTTTTGTTATTTATGTGGTTTTTAAAATCCAACAAGTTACTAAAAAGAAATTGAAGCCCTTAATGCAGATCCACGTCTCTGCAAACTGATGTTTATAATAATTTTACAGTGTCCTGTGACATGTGGCAAAGGAATGAAGCATCGTCAAGTCAGGTGCCAACTTAATGATGAACAACTGAGAGATGATTTCTGTAACTCAAGTGACAGACCAGAGTCAGCAACACCGTGTGAACTTCATGAATGCGCATCTTGGCAAGTAGGGCCTTGGGGATCAGTGAGTACATAAGGATTCCTGGCTTCTTGTTTTCTAGTTCAGCCTATGAGCAATCAATACTTTTTAAACATTGCAGTTGAATCTTAAGCAGTTGTTTTAGTTGAATTGATTCACACATTTGTTTGCAGAGTCATATTGGCTATCTAACTTGTAATTTAGGAACACCCATATATAAATTAAATACCAAAAATAGTAATTGATCCTGAGCCTTAATATCAAAGATGCTTTTGCACATCAGTGTATTACATCACCAGAATAATGATGATGAGGGTACCAAACTGTTTAGACGAACAAGACAGTTAAAACTCCAAATATTTGTAGGTAAGTGAACATATTCAAGTGGTAGCTTCAATTAATATAGATTAGTCTTCAATCTACAACATACTTCAATCAATCACAGAAATGTATATGCTAATATTAGCAGGGAAAAGGGCTTAGTATTTTATTGTTACGTTTTGTTTTTACCTTGATAAAAGATCTGCTATCTCTTTATTTGAAAGTGCTGTTGAAAAGTACGTTCCTGTGTGACACTTATCTAATGTAAACCAGAGTGGATTTAAAATGCTAAAAGAAAGTGTATTAATTTGTGAAGGGAACTTTTGTCAGTAAATAGATGAGAATTAATTTTAAAAAGTAAGGTACTCAGCTTCATGTGGCTTTTATAAGATCAGGTTACTCAAACCAGCAGAAGATTATTCAGTGTTTCTTGGATGTTATTGGGAAATCATAACCAAATAGCAGCTGATCTTTATGTTTTTACATACAACTTGTTATTAAAATACAGAATAAATATACCTTTGGAAATTGAGTATATTTTTAAATTAAGACATTTCTTTTACTTTTTAACCTTAGAGATAACCACACTGTTATCTAACATAATGTAGGGTAATATTGTGATCACAAGGTGATGACTTTCCATTCCTAGAAGCTAAATGAAAAAGTTAAATAAAAAAATAATTCAGTCCCATGATAGAATGCTTATGAATAAAAAATAGTTCTCTGAAATAGCTTATACAAGTAATTTACCAATCTATGTCACTGGAACAAAACTTTTTATTGCAGTTTTTCTGCTGTACCACCTGGTAACAGCCATTCACAACCAGGTTTTTACAAGTACTTGTGCTTGAAGCACAACATTTATAGGGATAGGATTTGTGTCATAATGTTTTCAGCCATCTTATGTTTTAGGAAGCTTCTTTGAGTGCACTCACGTCAAACTCTATAGGGAAGGGAAAGACATTCAACAGCTGCAGTTAGTGATCCATTTGAAGCTACTCCTTACTCCTCCCTTTCCGCTCCCCAACTTTCTCTTCACTGGTTTTTATTGCTGAGCATGACATCTCTTCACTGGTTTTTATTGCTGAGCATGACATTATAGATTGTCCCTTTGATCAGGTTAGGTCAGCTGTTCTGGCAGTGTCCCTTCCCAATCTCCTGTAATGTCTCCTCCCAACCTGCAGGGGATAGAAAAGGGGAAAGAGAGAAAGGCTTTGTCCTGCACAAGCACTGTTCATTGATGTGCTGTGGACACTGGTTAAGTATCTGATGGTCTGCCACAAAGGAGGTTAGCACTTGCTCAGCAGTCATTCCTATTCATTCTGGAAAGAGTTTTAGAGTAGAAAATGTGATTAAAAATGACATTTCATTGTAAATAGCACCATTTCAAGTGTATGAAACTCCTGCCTTCCACAGTGCACTGTGACGTGTGGACGCGGGTACCAGGTGCGCGCAGTCAAGTGTGTTACTGGGACGTACCGTGTTATTCTGGGTGACGACAGGGAGTGCAATGCTGCCACTCGTCCTACAGACAGCCAAGTAAGTTAAAAAGTACCTCTCTGCTCCTCTGTCTAAAACATTTAAATACAGCTGTTTTCTACTGGTCCTGTGTGGGAACTTGGAGGAAATCACTTCTAAAATGAGAAAAAGATATTGAAACTATGCTTTTTTTCACGAACATCATGTTTTGCCAAGGGAATTAAGTAAAAGAAGGGTAATTTTAAGACTGTGTGTTTGAAAGTTGGTATGTGATTGAAGGATTAGAGTATATGACTTCAAGGAATCCAAAGGCCTGTGATAATTTGGCAGTGGGGGAAGCTCCAACATGTAGAATATTGTAAGGACACTGCTTGCCATGCTGCTTAATAAATATTACCCAACCAGCTTCTTTATTAAGCTTTTAAATATAAAAGCCAGTTAATTGATATAGTTTATTTCTGCTTAGATGTGAAAACACTGGGTTTGAGTATCCTTTGCATTTTCAATTATGGTACCTGTTTGACTACTGACTGAAACTGGGCAAATTTATATTCTCAGTACAGGGTGAGACAATTGAAAGATGGCGACAGCTCAGCTCTTGCCAACAGCACCCAGAATTCTCTGTGTTGCAAGGCCTTTTAAAAGTTTTCTAACCAATAGCAAATTGTCAAAAGCTTATGGACATCTGCATAAACCAATCATTAAAAACTACACGTATACCTTTTATCTTACAATAGGTGCTTGCTTCGTATTTCTTATTGTTCAAGAACTTTTTATACTCCAAATATTTCAAGGCCTAAAATTCAACTCTGTTTCAAACCTCAATCTATGTAAGCTTATTGCAAGGCTGGATAAATCCTCTACTCTTTTATTTCCCACAGTATTCCCACAGGTCCTTCTGTGCTGCCTGCGGCTCTGAAGTAGGACACTGTCATGTCTATGCTCCTTCTCGCCAACAAGTTGGCGAAAACTGTTCTTTCTCAAAGTGCCAATATTATTAGTTATTACTAATGCTGTTTTAAGATCAAAAAATTTTTCTTTGACACTCAATTTAAAACAAAACAAAGCAATTCAATGAGAGGTCTTTGAATAATTCTAGGGAGAATGTAAAAGATGGTATTTACATGTTAATGCTAACCATTTGCTTTACATTTGGCTCTTCCGAAATGTATATTTCAAAAGCTTTTTTTTTTTTCCTCTCCCCAAAGGAATGTGAATTGCCCTCTTGTCCAGAAAATACAAAATTATGGACTACTTCACTTCCTCCTGTTCATGTGGGGAAGGTGACCCAATGGAGATATGGATCATGGACCCCAGTATGTAATCTAGCAGCCACACCTTGCCGAACAGTCCTCCACTTATTCACCTATTTTTCCATGAAGGTTTCATTAATATATTTTTCAGACTGAAATCTGCTTGGGATAGATTAAAAAGGAGTTCTAATATTTTCTTAAGAAAAGAAACGATTTCTTAAGAAGCAGATAGACATTCTCAGCAAACTGTGTGCTTTGAATTCAACCAGGAAAAATATTAGGAAAAAAAGCAGAATTCTAGGAGCTGGAGTTCTGAATGAAAGAGTTTTTATATGTGACAATGCACTAACATAATTGATCAGTTTCAAAGTATGGAGAACATCTTTGGTTTTAAAATATTATGTAAATCTTTTATGTGAATAGTGATACTAAACAGTATTTTTACAGTATTTAGTCTTTAAAGGTCTAATTTAACACTTTTTTGTAAAATAAGCATTAGTAAAACAGTTCCTACCTTAATTTTCTTCAATGCAATGTTTTTTATTTTGATAATGTTGACAATTAGTTTTACTTGATAGCAATATGAAAATTTAAAATTATCTATAAAATGTGGATGTATCTGTTAATCCCTTGAGATATTTAACAAAGCATATAATGAAGTTATATACTTGCACAGCTCTTTTAACTAAATAGCAGTAAAGGATGCATAAACTGAGGCTACTCATCAGTTCTTCTATAAGTCCACCTTGAACTTGTCAGCTATAAGGGCATCAGAAGGGGCCTAGTGGAATCTGGTAATACAAACCACCATGGCAAATAGATTGTTAATATTGGTTTTTATTTTAAGAGTTGATGTAAGTATTGCAATCCCTGCGTAACAATTAAAGTGTTCTGGAAGTTACTGATGTTTCTGTTGGTACTTGCAACTGTGTAATTAATTATTCCATGTTATAGTTTAAATGCTGTCTTATATATACTGGAATGCTTCATGAGCATTAAGGCCATGCAATTCAGTTTCAAGCCAACAGAAACTATGTTAATGTTTTAGATGCTTGCATGAGATTGTTTTAGTCTCCTGAAGTGTGATGACCTTGAATTGTTCACTGACAGTGCTCTGCATCCTGTGGGAAGGGTGATCGTGCTCGCTATGTGAGTTGTAGAGATGCTCATGGAGAGATAGCAGATGAATCTTTGTGTGCTCATTTACCACGACCAGCTGAAATTTCAAGCTGCTTTAGCCCATGTGGAGAGTGGAAAGTTGGAAATTGGTCCCCTGTAAGTATTAATTGTAACATTTTTTTAATGTGTGTGTTTAGATTATTGGCCAAGTCTCTGTTTAGAAATTGAGATTTCATTTTGTTTTTTGCAAGTGTAATTGAAATTGCATCCCTTGAAAAGCAAAGTATATGTTTGTTCTTGTCAAAAGTAAATATAAATGTATTTGTTTATTAATTATCAATGTCCTGTGACAAACACTGGGTTAATCTTTTGGTCAGTGCACAGTTACATGTGACCATGGAATAATGACAAGACAAGTCATCTGTGTCAACTATCATCAGCAAATCAATGAGAATTATTGTGATCCTGAAGGCCGACCTGCTAAGGAACAAGAATGTAGCATGCCGTCATGTCCACCAGTTTATCGTCATGTTGCAAAAATACATGACCATCCAAGCCATTTTCCAGAAGTAGGTTACCTCCCAATACACCCTTCACGAGACAATTTAAACCAGTGGAACCGTCCTTCTGCGAGAGGATATCAATGGAGAACTGGACCCTGGGGAGCAGTAAGAAATTTTTTAGAATATATTAATTTGTTCTGTCACATGTGTGTTAACATTTCTAGAAGTGTTATTGCAGTACAGATTTGGTCGAAAGAGAAGCACATTCATTTTAAAAAGTATTGTTATTCTTGTTCTTACTGTTATTCAGAATATATTAAATTCTAGGTGTAATTTTTCTGTGATTTTAAATTTAAAATACTTCTACATAGTAGTCATTTTTATTTGAAAATTTCGGTTTTGAAACTTAAGGTTTAAAACCAAGGTTTTTTAACCAACATATTTGATATTTCTTTGGTTATGCAATGGCAAAATGTATGTTTACCTGTTTTGGTAGTGCTCTAGTACTTGCGCAGGTGGATTTCACCGCCGAGTTGTAGTATGTCAAGATGAGGAAGGAAGAAGTGCCAGTAACTGTGATGAGGCAACAAAACCTTTGGAGTCGAGACACTGTGATTCTGGACCCTGCCCACAGTGGAACTTTGGGAGCTGGGGAGAAGTAAGAGCATTTCACCTACAAAAGGGAACATTGTTCCACATAAGCTTAGAAGTAGAAACATAATTATGTGACTGTGAGTGGAACTGAACACCTTGTTTTTCCTTATTTAGTAGAGTTTAAAATTTTAAAAAAATGTGTTTCAGCCTGTTTATTTAAACTTTGTTCTTTGATCAAATCCAGAACTGTAGTGGAAATATGAGTAATGTAAATACACATCCAAAAGAAGTATTGTGTGAGGCTAAGGATATGCATCAACAAATCATATAGTTGCACAACACATATCTTGAGACATAGAAAATTAAATTCTGTTATAAAAGGCTGGATTGTATGCAGAAAAACCACAGTGTAGTAGCTAGTCTAAGAAAAAAAAAAGAGCATAAGAAGTCTTATAGAAACTTTATTCCATGTAATTTCATAGGTACTAGCAATAGTAACTGCAAGCAGTAGTAGCTACTCTGTTGTTGTTACAAATTAGAAGTATGGAGATAGGATCATGCACCTAAAGGTTTTGCCTTGGTTAGAACATTTTGATGACACATTTTATGTTATTGGACAAAGGATAGTTTCTCTGTCCTGTGTGATGTCATATTTTGACCACACATTCCTGCTCAAATGCTATAGAAAGAGTTAAAGCTGATTATTTTTGCATTTGTTCTAATCTAACCTCTTGTGATTCTTACTCACTTTTCTTGCTTTTGAAAATCAGTTATTGGAATTGAAAAAAGAAGAAAAATTGGTTGAGTGATTTCTTTATTTTATCTTTTTTCTCCTTGTTTTGGCCAGATTTAGCCACTCAGTTCACAAGGTCTATCTGAATGTCATATTTTTTCAGTCCATGGCCATAGAATTGAGATATGGTTAATGCAGATGATGCAGTTTTTTGCTAGTTTTGAATCATTGAGAATACAATAAAAAGTCTGAACTATTATAGGTTAGTTTTAAGAGCTCATTAGGAATGAGAACTGGTATTGAAGAATTGCAGGCAAACTGAGACCCAGAAAACACATCCTATTAGTATTTTACAGTTAGTCTGTATAAATTAGACTGTGCAAAAGTATGCCCAGTATCTGAGTTTTCTGAGTCTTCTACCACTGTCTGGCAGGGAAAACTACTTTTAAGACATATTTCCATATTTTCCTCTTACTAAATGAGGAAGAGATACATGCACATTTATTCTCACAACTTCTCCTTATTCTTGAATAGAGTGTCCAGGGAATATGGAAAAATACATAGTAAATAATATGATGTACTGATTATTGCTACATCTTTTGGTTTGATGGTATGTGATGACTGCTAATAAAATTATTGCATATAAAATTCTGTGTTTCAGTGTACTCAGACTTGTGGAGATGGAATAAAGACAAGACTGGTGATTTGTCAGCTTCCCACTGGCCAAATGCTGGGTGATCAAAACTGTGAAATTCTAGACAAGCCACCTAACATGGCACAATGTAATGTGCATTCTTGCCCTGGTGATGTTTCTTGGCATCGGGGACCGTGGAAATCGGTACGATAGCATTCAGTAATATTTTTTGCTTTCTTGTTCTGTCACTCTATTTCCCATTGTCTTTTAAAAGATTTTATGTCATTATTTTACCTGATAACAGTGAAATAATAATGCATGTGAAATTTAGTCTATGTAGTTTTATAAAAAAATTATTCCTGCAGTCACAGAATTAAATGAGTTCCTTCAGTGGGAGCAGAATCATGCTCTGTAAAACATCATAGGGAATATTTTGAAAATTACCTGAAATCTTCCTAACTGATAACAGTACCTAATAGGTGTTCCATTTGGAAGGGTTACAATTTGATATGTGTTTGAATTTAAAAGTTTATGCTGTAAATTATGTTGTAGTATTTATATTTGCAAAAACACCCTAAACTTTTGAGTGCATAACTTTTTCCCTGTAGTATATTTAAGTATAAAATAACTCACATCCATGTATATTATACTCTGTCATCAAACGTTTTACTTCATATTACTTGTACATTTGTGTATAAAAGTTTATATTAATGATTTTAAAACAGGGACTAATTGAATTTATCTATGTATAATTATGTATGTAACTCTAACATGTTATTGTCTACATGTCACTGTCTATTAATGTGTAAAAATGCCTACTGTAATCACCATTAATCTTTAAAATTGCCACTAGCAGATTATTAGCATACTGAAGTAATCATAGCAAGCTCTGCAATACAGAGCACATTATAATTCCCAAGCTGTGAATTTGTCAACAATATTGATTACTGAGCTAAATTCTATGGGGAATCATGGCAATCAAAGGAGATTGGATCCAGTTCTGGTTCCATCAAAATCAGCAAAAAATCTGTCATTGACATCCTTGGGAGATGGTCTGGGACAACACTCATTTGGGTTTTTTTATTAATAAAATTATGTAATTTGTCTCTTGGAATTAATATGGCAGCATTTCAAAAATTTGTCCAATTTCAACTGTAACAATTGCTAATGTTTATATAAGCTATTCTAATTTATTGCAAAGAGACTGTAAAATATAAGTTTGCTTTAATGGTTTACCACAGTTATCTCTTTCTTCCACTACGCAAAGCAGAGTTTAGGATTTGTGTTTAGCAGACACCAGAGCATCTTGTTTAGCCATTTTCCAAATAATTAGCAGTGACTTGCTAATTAATGTTCATCAGGTGCTGAGAAGATGAGCAGGGTTCAGCACCCAATTGCCTTTAAACTCAATGTTTGTTTTCCTATTAGATCAAGTATTCACAACCTGTTCATTCCCTGTGTAATTCAGTTTGCCCTACGTTAATAGAATACCTGAAAGATGTTGTAAATGTTGCATATGGCTTAGTTTTATAAATATTTTCATGTTGGTTTGTTTCTCAAGTAACATAAAAAGCCATTTTAATCCTTCAAAAGCGAAGTTTAGAATGGATTCTATTTATAAGAGGGAGAGGCCTCTTTTATATATGCTTGTAAGATGTATGGATGAACCATAAAGGACTTAATTCCATCATACTATCTCATGCTGCAGAAACAAACATAGCAAATTCAGGAAATAAAAGCAGGCTCCCATATTGAATATGCTGTCACATTTCAATAATTTAGCTAGTTTGAATGTTGCCAACACAGAGACTTACTTGTTTTTTGTTGCTGTTTAACCAGAGCAAAATTTATTCAGTAAGGATGACTATTAGGAAGGAGCAGTAAAAGCTTTTCTTGCAGGGACGCTGTTGTAGCCCAGAACAGTTTTGTTTAGCCATAGTTGACTAGTGATTTGTTAGTTTGGCAATGGATCATAGCCCTGCTTATCTTACAGATTTCTGGCATAAAATATGCTCTAATATTGGGAACTGTTAATGACTAGATGCTCTCTGGCTGCTAAAATCCTCAAGCCAGTCACATCTACACTTACTCCCTTCTCTATAGGATATCAAGAACCAGACAAATAACTATTTATATATTTCATAGGAGTATTGAGTAATATTTCTGTGCCAGGTGAGCAATGCATCAAGCTTTTGTGTCTACTAGTGGGATTCCAGTGTTAAAACCTAAGCAGAAACTGTGAGGCAAGACTAGATGATCCTGGAAGTCTTTTCCAACCCTCATAATTCTGTGATTCTAACTTCTTCCACTACCTATCACTATGTATTTGAGAACAGAGGACTTTTAGGAGTATGCCTTCTAAGTACATTTTTTCATTATTGTTATACGTATTGGTTATAGAACATAATTAACATAGACTATATCTTGTAAATGCACAAAAGGGCCCTTGCAAGGGAGGTGCAGTTTATGATTTGAAGCCAGAATTTTGGTTGATGCCTTCTGAAGTTTAGCAGCTGTTGGCTGTTACACTTTATAGTGTCTGTCAGCGGCTGGAGCTGACCCTCACAAAGCTTAGAGGCTGTGTACTCCTCTGCTCCTGGTTTCTGCAGTTGTCCAAATGGATGTGAAGCAAGTAAATCTCAAATTCTAAAGGTTTGTACCTTTAACTTCTATATATTTTCTAATGATTTTAGGAAGCTTGGGCAGGAATTACAGTTGAGGAATAAGATAAGTTATTCATATATGGGAAGACAATACCTTCAGGCTTTGCATAATGAGGAAAGTTTGTTCACATTTTTGGACAACAAGAATATGGATAAATTTAGGAGTTTGATCTCATTTTTGGCCCCCTGTACTTTTTCAGTGCCTGCAAAAGCCCTACAAGATCCAGGCACCAAACAGCAAGGTTTCTGCTTAGGCAGTTGGTGGTAGCAGTTGATGTTACCTTGGAAGCTTTGTATTTCATTTGGGCAATCAGTTCTTGTATGAGCATTGGTAGTTACCTAATTTTATCATGAAAATTTTAACCAGATATTTCTCAACTTGAAATTTGTTTGGTTCTCATCCCTTCTTTTTTCTTTAGAAAGAATAGATAGCTCCTTACAGAAGATAATTATATTTTGTTTGTGTGAAATGTTTATAAAATAAAGATTTTAATTATTTTTCTTTTCCTCACTCTTAGGATTTGTATGTAATTCATAAGTATTACTTGTGATTTCAGAGAAAATAGGCATAAAAATAATGGATTATTTTCAATTTTACCCTAAAGTCTCAGAAATGTGTTACTGCCATTTCTTATTGCCCCTCAGACACATAATGTAATAATTCTTTAAAGTGGCTGTCTGTATAGTGCTTCAGTTTTGTACTTACTTGGTCCAGAATAATTTAGATGTAATTCTGTCTTTGCTGTAGTGGAAGAAATCTGCTATTACTTTTGATGTATATGAATCTATTTTTTAGAAATAGTCCCAGTTCACTTCCAGTGTTGTTACTGCCAGGCATCCCAATGACTTCCCCAGGAGCAGAAGCAGGCCAGACTTGCATAAGTAAAATATTTATTTGTTTTCATTTTAATGCAAAAAATTCTCACTATGTATGATAAGTGCCTTCATTCACTTTTTCTAATGTGTAAAAAGTATTTATATCTTTAAAAATAATCTTTTATATTAAAAGGGAATTCAGAATCAGTGAACTTGGTTTTCAAAACCACCTTCAATTTTTTACCTCTACTTCTGCTGCTGCCTAATGTTGAATTTCAAAATACCTCATTGCCAATACAGCACATTAAATTAATATTCCACTGCCTGAAATCTTGATGTTAGCATCTGCTATTCATTTTTTAAAACTTTGGAAGTGGGAGGGAGGCTTTATCAGAGATAACTGGTAGCAGATGTCACTGCCCAAATAATGTCATAAAACAGACTTGGGATAGTGAATTTTATGTAATGTCATTCTGATAAAAATGAAAGCAAATATTTGTTTCTAAAATTCAAAGCCAAAATATTTGTGTAATGTTCATTGAGAGGAAATTTCTCCTGTTTGGTGCTATGTTGCCTGTATAGCTTGAAATAATAAATAAGTTATAATGTATGTGTAATAATTTAATTTAATGACTGTGACTTGTGTCTGTGAAAATACAGTTGCATTTTAACCCTTCTTTTTCGTGCATGTTGTGTGGCTTTGTGTTTATATTTATTGTGCTCTTTGTTAAGGAATGTTAATATTTAAAGCGCTTAAAAAAAAAACGGGTGGGACAGGTACTAACAACTTTTGCTGAAAGTGAGGGTTTTCTTTAACCTGTGTGTTGAAATTAACTTTATATGATACTTTAGTGACATTGTTTTCATGGGGAAAGCTCTTACATTTAAACACAAAAAAAAGAAAAATATTGTTACTGATAAAAGCAGCAGTTGATGCCATTGATTAGCTGGACTGAAATAGATAGTTGGCACGTAGTCTTTGATGGTAAAGCTAAAAGATCCTAGCTCCTGAATCTTTTGCTGGAGCTGTAATTTTATGGCCCAGTCCCCTCCCACTTAGTGAGTTACAAAACACAAAGAATGAGGATTGTAATATAATGCTCTACCCTTAATCTCAAAGACATAACATGGATTTTTACATTCCTAGAACACTTTTGGCAGAAAGAGGTTTGCAGAACTTTCAGGTCTTCCATTTAGAAGGAGGACAAGTAAGAGTAGGACATAGTCAAAATAAAAACAATAAATAATAATAATAACAAAATCACACACACACACACACACAAAAAAACCAAAACAAAACAAAAACAAAAACAAAAACAAAACAAAAAAAAAAAACCAAAAAAAACCAAAAAAACCCCAAACAAACAAACAAAAAAAAACCACCAAAAAAACCCCCAAAAAAACCCCCCCAAAAAAACCAACCAACCAAACAAAAAAACATAAAACCCCAAAAACCAGAATATAATGGAAGGGGAAAGGAAGCAGGTGATGTGTGATACCATAAATACAGTTACTTAATGAGAATGAAAGGAATGTGAAGCTATTGTTGTACTTACTAGAACTTTCAGAAAAGCTGAAGGGTTCTAGGAGGTCAGATCCTCGTGAAAATCATTCTGAGCTGCCTGTATGTATGTGGCAGCTTTGAAAACCCCAGTCAGAACTCATAAATGTTGGTTGAAAGTGGTTTTGGAGCTCAGATTTAAAAGTTATTAAATATATATTAAGGTATTAGCATTTCCAAACATTTGTGCGGGTCAATACATAAATGTTTTTATTACCTGGAATGGGTAAGGAAATGAATAATATGTCCTGTAGCTCTGTATTGCAGAAGTTCCTAGTCCTTTCTTTGGAAACCAGTAATTGTGGGAGACTGGTGACTCCCCTAAGACAGGCTGCTCTATTGATCAGTGTGTGTTCTAGCATGCATCTATCTATGGCCCTTTCACTTCAGTGACAGCAGGATTAAACACTTAGATTTCCTGCTGAATCAGTCCTTCAGAAACTTCCATTCCGGCTCATATTTATGTACAGGAAATGTAATGTTGGAAATATTGTTAGTAAACTGAAAATATACAGAAAAGTGGTTTAGGTTGAAAGGAAACTGGATTTCAAGGATGTGAAGGTAGGTAAAATGTTGCATTTCTCATCCAAAATACATCATATTTGCATGCTAAAATGATATTTAACATAAATTCGGGGGGGTGATAATTCTTGAAGTTATATTTAGTTAAGTACCACAGAAAAAGTTTTATTTCCTATGTTTCTGAGAAGTGTAAAAAATATCCGACAATACTATATTGTGCTAGCATATGTTGCTTTGTATTTCCAGTTTTTTAAAGTACACATACAAAATTTTAGATTTTAATCAAATGAAAAAAAATTGACATGATATGAAGTAATACTTTTTATAGAGCAGAAAGACATGCACAGCTCATGTATTTGTCATTCCTTTAATTTCTGAGCTGCTGTTTTGCTGTTGCTAATATGACTAAAAGTGATAAATCAGAGCTTGCACTTGCTGGGATCCAGAATTTCTTTTGCTCATATTTAGATTTCTGCAAACTCAGCTGAAACTAACTCATCTGCTGTTGTAAAAGTGTCTTATGTCTACTTACTTTTGTAACTGGTTGATTGAAAAGACCCTATCCCTTAAGATAATAAAATGAAGTTTTAAATAATTAAAATATTACAAGAAAAGGCTTTTTAACTGTGCAACCCTTCTGTGGAAATGTTGCTTTCATAACAGAGATCTTTCATCATATTAAAAATGTGCTCTGACTTTCATTGTGAAGACCTGTGAACAAAATGTCCCTCTCGAGGGGCCAAAGACACTTTTCAGTGAGAATGTAGATTATATCATTCCTGTGCATTTGTTTGGTTTCCCCTAGCATCACAGGAGGCTGGAGGCTAATCTACCTCTGATACAGTCTGTTAAACTGTGTCCAGTTTTTGGGAGCAATAAATGAATTAATTTTGGGTTGCTGTTTGGTTTTCATGGAGGTTTTTGAACACAGCTGCTAGATGGATGCAGATATATATGTTGTTCTCTGTTTGAAAAATGTGTACAGAAATGTATCCATTTATTTGAAACAGAGAGAAACTCCTGCATTTCTTTTTCTCATAGTGGATTTCCTTAAGGTCTTCTGTCTCCATTTCTTGATGCTTGCACTTTACTCACTGTCTCCAGTGCTGCCGCTTTGATGTAATTGCTTAAAAGTGTTACTAGTGCCACATGAATGTGGGGTACAGAAAGATGAGTTTTGCTAAGTCTGGCCAAGTCAGCAATTTGATGTCAGTGATGCTATAATGGTGAAAGTGCCCATATGGAGCTCTTGCAGAAGGTATCAAAGGCACAGGGCAGGACTGCAGTTTTGTAAACTTGACACAAATTTATGCTTCTAGATTAGATTTCAAAAAGCTCTAGTGAAAGTCTAGCTCTGTTCCTGATTGCCACTGATTTCAGAAGGAAAGGTAAGGAAGAATTGTTTGTTGGGGATGTTGGTTTTGTTTTTTAATTTACTAATGTTTCTTTATTTTTAATCGTGATTTGTCTCAGCCATCTGTCTGTTGCATATATCATTCAACTGGAAGATGATAAAAGGTACACATACCAGATACTTCGCTGCAGGAAAGCTGGCTGAACACAGCAGTTTATCTGTTCTCTCACTCCCAGCAATTAATAAGCTGATCATACTTTTCATTTTTTAAATATATACTGTCATGAAAGACAGTTTCAATGCTGCTTGAATGAGGGCTGACGGTGAAGTTCCTAGCAGAGATACATGCAGAACCTTCAGTGACAAATTTAAGACTGCATATGAGGTAGCTGAGCCTGCCAAATGGCTGCTGAAAGGAGGCAGAAATACCTCTTGGTTTCCTGATTCTCAGGTGGTAACCAGGCAAAGAGGACTCAAATCAAGACCATGTAAGGCAGGAAGAATAACTAGGCGATTCAATTTTTACTGTAATTGAGAGATGAAATGGAAGATATAAAAGAAGAGGTAAATGAGATAGCAAATATGGTATGTCACCACAGTTGAATGAAAACTCATGAAAATAGGATTCTTATTTTTAAATTTCCACTCACCTTAACATCTCCATAATCTGTTGTTCCTGTGTTATTATAATAGCTAAAAGCTTGTTTGAAAATCTAATTGTGTTATGTGAGTCATGTAGGTAAAACAAAGAGAAGGTTGCTGACTGGAGGAGCTCAGTCTCATGTCATGCATAGGAATACTTGGCACAGTGAAGCCTGAGTACCACAGTAGGTGGGGAACTGAGCATAGTAACTCATGGGGAGTTGGTCTGCCCATGAGCATGGTCTGGATTTCAAATGCTCTGTAGCTGGCATCAAGAAGGATGTCAGGCTTTAGGCAGTGATGGGCAGAATAGTGTTGTTCATCCTGAAGGGGAAAGACATGATAGGGCTTTCACAGAAGGACCTGTTCTTCTGTTTTATTTGTCCTGAACTTGAAGAAATGGATAGTATTTGAGATGTCAGAAAGGTAGGCCAAATTAAGACTTACTCACAAATCTAACTGGACTGAATAAAAGGCATTCTGTAGATGATCATTAAGTGGAATTTCAAGGGTTCTGGTTTTGATTTTTTTCCAACAGCTGCAAAGAGTATGGTTGTTCGTCTTGACATCCAGGCAAATTGCCATTTTCTGGCATTAAGGATACTGTCAGCTGCACTGGAATTTAGACCATGTGCTGTCAGCTTAAAAAAAAAATCATCTAAAATTTCTCAGCATCATCAGCAGAGTGTGGCTTCTTCAGGTGTGAAATCCTTTTACTTTTAATGTACATGCTGATGGTTCTGACTTTGTTTTAATCAGGATGTCTTTATGTTTAAGAGGAATAGCACATTCCTAGTAGATGCCGGATATATCCTCTCATAGCAGTTTTTCCTTCCTGTTATCCACATCAATCCTAAAATCTGTCTTTAATTTTCTTTTCCTCCATCATTCTTGCTTTTTCTGTGTTTGTTTGTAGATGTATGTAGCTTCTCATTTATGTCCAGCTGTTTTATATATATATATTTTTATATATATATGTATATATGTCAATCAGCATGCTTGGAAAATGGTTATTCAGGAGTTTTTTGTTACCCTTAAGATGAAATTGGAAACAAAATTATCTAAAAAGGAGTCCAAGAGAAGCAGCAATTTTAATAGAGCATACAGTGCTCAGTCCTGACAGAAAAGGTGTGGCTGGGGACAGCGACCAGACCAGATGACCTTAGAGAGTCAGTGCAGTCTCTGTGCTCAGCTGGCACTTGCAAACAGCTGTTTGGTTGTACTGCAGTGCACTCCAGGGCTCCTACACACACACTGGGGCTGTGTGGGCAGCGCTGGAATTACCATCCCCAGTGTGCACCTGGAAGCTCCGGAAAACAATATGGATGGTAGAAACTTGGCGTGTGCCTGCTTCTCAGCTTCTTACACAGCCAAAATATGTAGCTAGACTGAAAGGGGGAAGAGGGGTGGGGAGTAAAAGTCCCTCTTGGGCTGACTAGAGAAAAGGGTTATTGTTGCCTTTTGTTTCTGAATTAAAAATTCCAATATTAGATGATAATCCTCAGAGCAGGTTGTGCTCTGGTCCATTCCACTCAGGGCAGTAGCTAACGGCAGTTCCTTTGCACAAGGCCTGTCCTTCCTGAGCTGCTCAGCTGAAGAGAATGGCTTCTGAAAAGTAAAGTTAAAAATGTTCCTCATAAAAAATAATGGGAACTGATCTTCAACAGTATTTTTCATCACGAAAGTCATGTATACTACACCGCACTTGTGAGTTTTTAAATTAATCACAAGTAACTGAAGTGAAATTGTTGAGGAGGAAAAGTGATCTTCAAATATAAGATTTTGAAGTAACACTATAAATCAATTTAACTCAGAGCAGTACTCTTACTTGAAAGCTATCTGAAGACAAGAGATGTTGTCATAAGTACTGCAATTCTGATGCAAAAATAATACCCAGTGATACTTTCTGGATGAAGTTTAGGCCAGCATTAACTAGAAAGACACATTTGTAATCTGCAGGAATCTAGTTATAAATAACTCAGATCACAGAGGAAGGTTTTCTTCATATGTTAGAATAAAGTGGCTCTGGGACTCTTCAGCTTCCCTACATATTTCCTTGTAAAAATATCCTGAGAGCTCACAGCAATTTGTTGCTTACATTGAATGGATAAGGATCCAGGTTAAAAATGAATTTCAGAGCCTATAATTTTTTTTCTTTATAGTTAAGCTGAGGCATGGTGATTGTGGAACCATAATCCAGGTTTAGCAAGGATTCAGAAAGGAACATCAGGTCTAAAAAGTACATTGAATCTTGGACAGAAAATACAAATCTGTATTTTTCAGGTGATAGTACTTGCAACAGGTAAAAATTATGCCTTTTTTGTGGCATAGAACTGGCAACTTGAACTGTGAAGTCTCACTGTAGAGCTCGAACAGAATATCCACATTTTTGACCTGTTTCTGCCTAAAGCCTGAGAAAGAAAAAAAATATTAACTTCATGCAAGTGAATATGTAGCATCCCTGTCACTGAAGACAAGACAGACAAATTGCTGTCAGAAATGATCCATGTAGAGCTGGTTCAAACTGAGCAGCATCATGGGTTGGCTGATGTCTGTCCTTCTTAGCCTAGCCTTCTTCCCTTCTGTTTCTATAGCTGCAAAAGCACAGTCAGAAAAGTGGCAAAGGAGACTTAGAAATTGAAGATGGAAGAAGAACTTAATCAAATCAAGGTATCTTGTGAACATCAGAGGAATGTGATACAACACTGAACTTTTGGAATCAAGCCATACTCAAGGAAAGAACTTAAAAATATCTTCAGTGTAACTTCTGTAGTTGACATAGATATAACTTAGATGTGACGGTAAATAATACACACACTTCTTAGAGGTCAACCCACTGTTTCTCAGGAGTGATGGAATGTTTGATCCTCGGTTCTTTCTGGGTGCATGAGCTAATGGCATAAGTGTTTGTACTTGTTTTAGCAAAGAATTACTGACTCTGAATCAAAGAATTCATTAGGATCTAATTACAGAGTCTGTGTTGATTCTTGACAGTTGTCAACATACTTAAAGGAACAAACAACTCTGAGTGCTTTTTATCTGAAAAATGCGTATTTTGTTCAAGCATCACAAAACCCCCTGGGGAGATGCAAGCAGAGGAGGCAGACACAAGATCTAGTTCTCATACAGCAAATGAAAAGTTGAAAGTAATTCTCAACTAAGTGATGTTCGAAGTGTTGTTTTATTAATGTCTTGTGCAGTTGTGATTCCACTCTACTTCTAGAATATTAAAAGAGTCCAAACAAGCTTTTGGACCAATTAGAGATCATCAAAATGCAGTTTGCCAGACAACTCAAGCAAACACCATGTTTAATCCTGTTTTAAACTGAACATCCTGACCAGTCACAAAAGTTTCTGACCAAAACAAAGGCAGAAAAAAGGGAAGAAAATACCTTTTAACATTTGAAATATGTTTTATCCTTTTTCAACACTGCTGTTGTGGCATTGAACACCACACAACCACTCTCTCCTTCCCTGTTGGCGGGATGGGGAAGAGAATTGGAAGGATAAAAGTAGAAAAACTCATGGGTTAAGAAAAGTAATTTTTCTGAGTAAATCAAAAGCTGTACCAACAAGCAAAACAAACCAAGGGATTCATTCACCACTTCCCATGGACAGGCAGGTGTTCAGCCATCCCCAGAAAAGCAGGGCTTCATCATCCATTATCATTCTTGGGAAAGACAAATGCCATCACTCCACATGCCTCTCCTTCCTCCTCCTTCCCCACAGCTTTTATTGCTGACCACAACATTACTTGTTCTGGGCTGTATCTCCTCAAAACTTTTGCACCTCCAGCATCTTCACTGGCCTTGATGCTGTGTGACACTGTTCAGCAATAACTAAATTATCCATGTGTTTTTGACATTGTTTTGGTCACAAATCCAAAAGGTTGCACTAGCTACTATGAAGAAAATTACCTCTATCATCTTCTAGTCACTCATTTATATTTTAAGTCTGTATATCTAATATGAATACAAAGAGAAACTATTATATGCTTTTCATTTACTGGTCTGTTTTTCAATATCCAGAAGCCCACTAGGCTACCAGCTAAACTACACAAAGCACTTCCTTTAAAGAAAAGGTTAAGGAAATTTGGTACAGAATCTACCAAATAATACAAGTCTTCAAATTTTCAATGGAATAATAATAGCAAATAATCAAAACTCTTTTAGTGAAGTTGCGTGTCTGCTTCAGAAAAAGCCCTAATTTGGTAGGAATTGATGGTATGCCTGTCTGAGAGTCCATCTGTGCCACAGAAAGCATAAGTTCTGTCAGGCTGATCCCTACAGAACTTTATTGCTATGAAGAAAACACAAACAGATGAATCCTAGTTACCAGTGTTATGGAATGGCTTTGAACAATGGTAATGAAATCCAGATTTTTATTTCAGATTTATGTTTTTAAAAGAACATGACATATGGGAAATATTATTTTATCCAGTGTTGAGACAAGTGCTAGAATTTCTGTGTAAAATGGCTACAGGATGGGGTTTTTTTCCATTCATTTTTTTTTTTTTCGGAAATATTCATATTTCTTCTGAGATATTCTTATGGATTTTTTCTTCCTACATGGTTAATCTGCAGAAAATATATAGAAAATTGTGCTCTGTCTCCATAAACCTCCAGTTGTGTGGAATGTCATATAAATGAAATGCCACTGTAGACAAATTGAGCCGGCAGGACCATGCTCAAGTAGTCAAGGACCATGTTCAAGTGTGAGTGGAGGGAGTCAAGCAGCCAGAATTACTGCAGCTGTACTTTCCCTGCTCAGGAGAGTTAAGCCTTGGGAAGATCACTACCACAGCAGGGTGGGCACCAAGCAGTGAGAGGACTGTATTCCAAGGAGAGCATGTAATAACATGTTAGGAGCTTCATGAAGGAGCACAGGCTCCTGGAGGGTAAAGCTCAGCCCTGTAGGAAATGCTCTGTGGGCTCAATGCACTGAGAGAACAGGAGTGGCTTCCTGAGCACAGAACAAGGCTTTGTTCCTGCACCAGTGAGAATTTGACACTTCATACTGATGTTATAGAGCTGAAGGAAAACCAGGCAGGCAGGTCTCTTAGGTTAGTGTTCTGTATGCAGCTCTCTAAAGAAACACTGTCTGGTGGGATAGGAGTCAATGCAAGACATCTCCCTGTAAGCTGCATTTAGATGCCTTTAGGCACTTCAAAATCCCACTCATATCTTCCATGGAATCTATATTTTTATTCAAGGAACTGAGCAGGATCTATGCTCTGTCCTTGCAGTAATGTAAAGTCCCCACTTGATAGTGATGAGATGTTTTTATTCAGCATTTGAGTGATTTGAAGTTCTGTCTTTGCTATTTTTTCTCTGTAAGGGAGGACAGGCAATACTTACCTACTTGTCAGGAATCTCCCATGAGAAATGTTTTGGACTGGAATAGTCTTCTCTTGCTGAAGGTGGGTCACTATGCAGTAAAGAACACACCTGAGCCTGCCTGCATATGATGCCAAAGCACTTTGGGAGGAAGTGATCCTTTAAAGAACTTTTAAAATATATTATCTAAGGAATGAAGATAGAATATACCAAATTTCAGGAGAATACTGTACATGCAGAGTAATATATCCTCTCCACTTTCCACTGATGATTCTGGATCATCCATGGCAAGTGTATTAGCTTTTTCATGTGTTGAAAAAAAAATAAAATTGGACCATTTCTTTTTCTTCAGTTGCACTAAATATCATCTATCACTGTGTTTTGCAATGTGCTTCACTCACCTGCTGTGCACTCAGCGTACACTTAGAGCAATTTCTTTCTTTAACTTGTTATTAGAAATAGAGGAAAATATGTTTTCAGGATGTTTATTGTCCTTATGGGTTTGTAAAGCACTAGGCCAGCCAATCTGGTAAAAAGATTGTGCATGCATGTAGAATTAGACTGTTAGCACTTCTTAAGAGAACTTTTTAAAGGTCCTTGGCTGTGGCTCAGGGAAATCTAGATGTTTCTATAACTGATATGTTTGCAAGGCTTTAAGAATTACAATCCTCAAATCAATTGCCTAAATTTTATTGAGGTCCCAGTGAAATTGTAAAGGATCTGGTCCTTAGAGATATTTAGGTTTCTATTCCTCAAACTATGATTGGTGGGAGATGGTCACAGCAGCAGATGTAAGAATCTGGCACTGTGGAACCACTCTGAAGTGGGCAGGAGCAGCTCCATGAAATTCCAGCAGATGCAGTGCCCCAAGCACTTGGTTGTAGCAAAGCTGCTTAGAGACACATCTTAGTTTAGTGCTTTATTTGTTTTTAAGTTTTGACAATTATGTTTAAGCAGAAGTTTTACAGATGCATAATATCTGTGGGGTTTTCTATCTTTTGAAAGGATCAGGAGTTTCATTCCTTTGGAGCAAAACCACATTAATATAATTAATTAAACATCAGCATTCTTTCATTAATTAAGTAAACAAATAAACAAACAAACCAGAAAACAACAGCAAAACCAAACAAACCCACAAAAAATCCCCAGTTGAAAAGCTCCTAAGTTGAAACCCATAAGAGGATACAAGTAAATCACTTCCTGCAGACTGATGGTCCTTTTGTTCAGTGTAAAGTCCATTCAACAGAAGATTTGGATACATATAAACAGAGATTCAGTTCTTGATGAATATGAGAAAAAATAAGATAGCAAATCTATATGCAGGAATGCTGTCTCTGTACACTTTTAAGTATTTAATGCATTTAATATTTTTTGATAGAGTCCCAACATGTCAAACATATCTTTTTAAGTTTTCAACATAAATAAATAAATAAATAAATAAATAAATAAAATAAAATAAAATAAAATTAATAAGGAGTGACAATCTCCCTGGAAAGAGTTATTTAAATGTGGATATTACATGGTCTGAGTTGGCAATATTTTGTAACTTATTGTCTTTTACAGCAAAGAAAAAAATAAATCAGATGACTTAATACAAGTTACATTACTGAAAAGATAAACCATGTACCCTAATTTATTTTTTTTAATACAAACATTCCTAAAATAATTGAAAGTAATTTCTGCCTTCAGATTTTAGATATCTTTCATCTGTGTTTCTGCATTTTTACATTAAGATACCTAGGTTTCAGCTACGATTAGTCATCAAAGCTAAACAGTATTTGAGTGAAATACTTGAAATGACTGTTCAAAAAGCCTCTGTTATTTTTAGCATCTAAACTGGTATTTTCCTTTCTAAACTTCCTCTCTTAATTCTTGTGTAATTGTATTCTAGTTACAAAAGTAAGTAGAACATCTTTATAAAATAGAAGCAGGCATTGCTCTGGAACTGCTAATAATGCCTACTAATAAATTAACATACAAATATTTAGTTTTTTCTTTAGAAGTAATAGCACAAATTCTAAAGATCAAATTAGGGCATTTAAATATAACAGAGATATAATTCAGTTGAATTTGAACCAACAAAGAGAAAAAACCCAGGCAAATCTCACAAAAATTCTGATCAAGTTCTCACCTGTGTAGAAGTCAACATGTAATGCTGTACCTAGTGAGTAGAGAAATGGGAAGATCTTTCTAAGGCAGAGATGCAGGATAATACATTTCTTTTCATAGCCTACTGCTCTTAGCAGCCATGTGGTCTGTACAATAAATAAAACTTCTGTTGAATATAAGATATACAAGGTGTATAAACAAAGATGCACATCTGCTGAAAAGTGTTGTCTTAGTACTTAATGTTGAGGGCAACAAAAAATTAGAGTGAGACTTTGCTGTGCTGTGGTATTATTCTGTGCTGTGGTAGCCTCACCTCCTGAAGGAGACTTCTTAGGAGAGTTTCTTTGATTGCAGCTTTCAGCCTGGAGTGCTGTCCCCACAAGGCCTCTCCTGGGACCTTTCTGGAGCCTGATTTATTCTGTGGAGGCCATTGAGGAAGGAGGGACATGCAGTATTTTTCTAACAAATCATAGGAGGAGGTTAAGTAACCCTGTGCTGAAATTCACTTCCTACTAAAGAATTAGAGTGGAGAACCTTTAGAGTTTAGGGGTCCTTTATGTCTATAGTTTATGTCTGAAATTCTTGAAAAAGAGCTTTAAGGGAAGGTAGAGTCAATTTTCAGATAGTAACCGTATTTTAGTTATTATGCATATAAGTTATCATTCCTGTTTTGATAAATAAATCCTCTGAATTCAGAGCTAAGTTTTCTGAAAGAGTTTTATAATTATATTATTTGAGCATTTTAAGTTTTCTGACCTACGTTAGTCATATATTAAGATTTCAGGCATTTTTTGTTATTTTTCTATCTTAAAGTATTTTCCAAATTAGTAAAACATAAATTCTAAACCTACAAGAACATTCTTTTAAAAAGACAAATTGAAAGAATATTTGCTGAGAGCAAAATAATTTAATTTAGAAGCAAGCATTCTTTTATGGAGATTTTAGAGTGGACAAAAGGCAAACTGTGGCCAAATCAGTGCCTTTATCTTTTTTGTAAATATATTTGCATAAGAGAAATATGCCACCCATTGTTTTGTGTGATAAAGGTATTGTTTCATTCTGCAAAGATTTAATTTCAAACACAGTGGCAATTTCAATTAAACCTTTAAGATTATATACATAAATGTTTAAAGGCATAGAAATCCATGTGATATTGAGGACAAATAAGTAATCTGAGATTCTGTTTAACAAACTGTTAAAGGAAAATGTTTCTTACCTAGTAGATTAAGTTATTGCAGCTGCTTGTTCTCTATTTTAAAAACTTTCATCCAGCTGTTGTTCTCAGGCAAATATTTACCAGGTTTTGTACTGAAAGCTGAATGACCTGAACTTAATTTCCTGAAAATCCAAGACATGTGTATTCAAAAATGCTTTGTTAAGTTAGCATGCAATGCTAATGATGTAGATGATGCTGATGTAACATAAAGGGAAGAGAAATATCTTTATTGCTTTTGAGGAAAGTCTATATTAATTTTTTTTTTCATATCCATTAAAACATTCCATTTTTATTTGACTATTATTTTTCTACCTGAATTAATTTTCTTCCTGTAGGAAGTGCTTTTTCAAGCATAAAATAAATCATGGATAAAATTCTAGAACAAATTAAGCATGTTCTCTTTCCAGACAGAAAACAATCATCTACATTGATCTAAACTTTTTAATAGGAGAAGTAAAATAGGATTCATTCCAATATTTAAGAAGAAAATACGAAAGTACTTATATTCATGTTATTCATGATTCAAGAGGAATCAACTGAGTAGCCACCTAATGTGGAAGAAGTTCTGATGTTTGACTTCTTTGTTTGATTAAAAGCTCCCAAGGTCCTGTAACCCTACTCTGTAGGTGTACAGGACAGCCCTGATGCAATAAATTAAAATCAAACCTCACTGAAGTCTGGCAGCAGTCCAGCAATTTAGCAGAGGAATGGCCATTTCTCCAGAGGAGCCTGATCCATCCGGTGTACTGTAGTCTCGGCCAGGGTTCACTGCCTGGGGGGGTTTCACAGAATGAACCTGCAGCCCCATCAGATTGACACTGGAGGGAGGAAGGCAGGTCCTAGAACCAGCTGTGTATGTGCAGTAGCTTTCTGGAGAAAATGGGATACTGGAGTGGTGGGGCAAGTCCAAGGACTGCACTTTAACTGGAGGTGTCTACTTCATAGCTCTTCTCTTGCCTCTTTGCTACATACCATAAGATGATACCCAAAGCTCATGGAGGGGAATTGCCAAGCAAACATGACTTTGTAGCCCACTAGGTAGAAACACACATAGTCATGATATTGCATTTTCCTTTTTTGGTGCTTGTGATAAGCATCATGCCTACATGAAAATAGCAGTACACATGCTGGAAACAGGCAGCTGCTAGAGCGTGTTCTTGTGAGATCATATTATCAAGTTGTCTCCTGCATGGATATAGATGTCTGAGCACAAGTATTTCTCAATGATGACATCAATGAATGAACAAAATGTGAGAGATATTTGGCACTTGGTCAGTAATGCTCAGTACAAGAGAGCTCACAGAGAAATTTCATACACGTACAGCGAATGTTGTGTCATAATACAGAAACTCCTATAATGGCTGAGTCCATTTTGGGTGAGGCCACAGCTTCTTCTGGTTTTCTTATTGCTTTGAGATTTTTAACAAAGTGGTGAAATAACACTTCTCTTTTCAGTGTTCTGTTTCCTGTGGAAAAGGTTTGAAGTTTCGTGATGTGCATTGTATTAACAGCTTCCAAACGAAAATAGAAGAGGAAAACTGCAAACATTTGAAAAAACCACGAACATACAAAACATGCAGAGCTGGAAGGTGTCCTTCTTGGAAGGTCAGCAGATGGAAAGAGGTATGTAAAAGCTTCCATAATGATGTTCTCTGTGAAAATGCAAGACAAGATCATAGTCATGACACATTGCTTCAGTGGGAATAATTGTCAGTACCCACATTGCAATGAAATTTATGAATTAGCAAGTACTTAATTGTATTTTCTTTTTCTTTCTTTTAAGAGAAATGAAAAATAAATGTCTATGAAAACTGAAATTATTTGGTAATCTGAATTTTGTACTGAATAGCTACTTAGGGCTTTCCCCAGTGAAATGGAGCCAGATTTGTGGGAAAAGGACAAGAAAAAGGACTTCTGTGCACAAATACTGGCCTTTTCCTGGGCTTAGTCTTATAAAACTTCTCTCAGCTTGTTGTAAAATTGTGTATAACTGAACACATTGCAATATTTTGCATTTTGCTCGCTCCTTCAACACATGATTCCCCACATTGGTAAAGGCACAGTACCACTCTCCACGTTTTGGCCACACTTGATAGAACAATATGAACTTTAGGATTGAGCTTGGGCCTTCAGGTAAGTTTTGGGATTTAATCGTGCTTCTGCCTAGGGTAAAAAGGGACTGTGTATCTCAGTAGGCATTAGTGGTATAGTGAAATTCCTTTGGACAGGAAGAAAGAAAAGGGGTAATTTGGCATTTAAGCTCTTCAAGGTTCAAATACCTTAGTAATTACCTTACTAATACCTTAGTAATGCCTGCAAAAGATAGTGTCCTCAGAATGTTACACTTTTCCCAAAATTTTCTACTTTGCAAAAACACTGAGATTTTTTCTCCTTTATTGTAGTATTTGCATTTTAAAACAACAGGAAAGACTGTCAGTCTCTAATAAAGACAAGATGTAAACTCAGAGCAAGTGTTGATCTTGCAAAAATGTAAATTTTTGCTTTGCATATGCCTATACTGATTGTCCCTACTGTGAATTAAGGTAGGCAGAGAGCTCAGTTAGGTACCTCAGATGCAATTATTTTCCATATTTTTAAAACATTTTAATTGTGTTTTTGCATTTTTAATGTAAGTTTCTTTAGGTACTGTACTCATATCACAAGGGCTGTGAAGTATATTTTAAATAATATCCCAAGAACTTCTAATGAGGAGCTGTACTCCCTTCCGGGGACTGTCTCATTTCAGAGTGCCACAAATAATTTTGATCAATTTTAGTGTTCTGTATCCTGTGGAGTGGGGACTCAGCAGAGGGACGTCTCCTGCCAGGTGGCAGGCCTGGGGCGGGTGAGTGACGCCCTGTGCAGCCGTGACCTGCGCCCCGTGGCCTCGAGGCACTGCCGCCTGCCCACCTGCCTGTCCTACCAGTGGCTGGCACAGCAGTGGGAAAATGTAAGTAAGGTTTTTAACTTGTGTGACTTAATTGAGTTATGTAATATAGCTTAATAAGTTTAGGTTTTTCTGGATTTTTTTCTTTTTCTTTCTTTTTCTTCTCTTTTTTTCTTTTTCTTTTTTTTTCTTTTTCTTCTCCCCCCCCCCCCCCCCCCCCCCGCCACGTTTGGATGCTTTTCTAGTAGCTGTTATGCTGCAGAATAACAAATGACCATGCTGGAAATTTTGAAGGTCAAGCTTGCAAAACTTAAAATGTGACAAAAAATGTAAAATACTTTATTTATACTCTTTTTATAATCTCTACAGGATTTGCTTGTCTATTGTTGTAGACAAAAGCTCTAGTGGGGTTCTGAGCAGGTACTTATTGATAGGACTGTCTCTGCATACTTCTCTACATAGTGCATATATTTAATAAATCCTTAATATGAAATATCTTTTTTAAAAGCAGCTTTTTAAGAGCAGAAATTCAGAAGAAATGTCATGTGGAATTAAACACCTTGGAGATAAAATCTTTGGACAATAGTGTTTATTAGAAGTTCTGTATGGAAGATTTAAAGCATCTTAAAAACTTGAAGCATCTTTTCTTGTTAAAGAAAAGATAAGAAGCAAAATAAATCTCATTATTCTCCTACCAAAGAGGAAGGAAGTAAGGAAATAAAACTCAGCATTCTCTTACCAAGTATGGTTTTTCGTATTTAAGAAAATCTGCAGATATCTTCAGGAGAGAGCTGTCATTTCTAAAGGTGTAATTACTATTTTCTACATGCTGAAAGTGTAATAACTTTTGCTATTTTTTCAAATATGCAAACATATAAAGATGGGGAAGAGAGAAAAAATGTATACCTGAAATGGTGCAGAAGAGCCTTTCTCTAACATTAAACAAAAAAACATTTTGTGCATTTTTGTCATATTAATAATCTGCCACGCTAAATTTTCTAGGCCAGCCCTCCTTGAATTTGAAGACTGAAGTCTCAGGGACACAGAACTATAGAAGTGACAACTGTTAATATGTAGAACATTGGCTGGTGCTCTGCAAAACTTGGATTATATTAATGCAGTTCAGACATATATATTCCTTTGTTAATCTATATTGAGGGAAAGCTGACAAGTACACGTTTCTTTCAAGTGTTCTATTCTCATATGTAGCTGTCAAAATCAGGAATAAGGGGAAGTGGTTCAGAATGCACTTTTAGCACAAATATACACTTTAAAAGAATGAGGGTGAATTTTCCTTTGCCAGCAAACATTTGTGTATTCCAGCTGGGTGTTTTGAGCTTTCCACTACAAACACATTGTGTTTCAGTACGTTCTCCAGCTATTTCATAATTTCTTCCACATTTATATTACTGTTTTCTTGAAATTTCTGTGTTCTGTTCTCTTCTCTTACCACATTCATACACAGCCCTGTACATGTAGTGTTAGTAGTTCAAGTGTTTATCCATCTGCGTGCCATTCCCAGTGCAGGATGCCCTTCACCAAACTTGTAATGTTTTGCCCAACTGTCTTAGCTCTGGGTGCTTGTGTGCCATTTCCTTACCTCACCAGTCACAGCACAGCAGAAAAATATCCAGATCTAACATTTCTCCAGTGTAGTAGCTTCTGTAGACTGCAGGGACAAGGAACTCTGCAGACCTGAGATATTCTAGAAACACGTGGTTTTATTACAAGGATTGTGGGTAAAGAGGGCTTTGCCTTCAGCCACCAGCCTCGGCTGATGCAAAGCCCTAAAAGAGAAAGGGGAGAGAGAGAGATAGGGTAGATTTAAGGGGTAGAAGCAGGGTAGGAGAGTAAGAGAGCAGGGAAAAGAGGGCAGAAAGAGCAGGGGGGAAAGAGCAAGAAAGTGAGAGCAAGAGCAAGAGAGTGGGGGAAAAAGCAAGAGAGCGAGGGCAAGAGAGAGAGAGCACCTTGTTACAATACATTGTATCTCTTTTTGTGTTGAATATTCTAATTTACAGTGACCAACTGGCGCAAAATACAAAACCTACAGACTTTGCATGCAGCTTATAAGAACTACTATATTACCATGTCATTTTATATTCTAAACTACTTTCTTATCTGGTTTCTCCCTGATGCCTTGGCAGGTGGAAGGGCTACATTCCTGAGTCCTTTTGTTTTCTTGTCCTTCAACCCATCTCCGGCTAATCACTGTTTTCCTGCCTCCTATGCCTACATCTCAAAGCTGGCTTTCATTTCTATTTCATTTGCAAGTTTTACATCTGCAGTATTTCTTACTGTACAATCATATCCATAAGTCCTTCCTGTCCCATCTTTCCCAACACTCCAGTTTGTAGCCAATAGACTGGATGAAGTGTTTTTATCCTAGGGAGAAGAATACATACAAGGTTAAGATATAAAGCATCATGAAAAGAAACCTTCTGCCTGTCCCCGTTACCTTGTAACTGGATTATTCTTTATATGCCTAATATTCTGAGCTGCTCTATGCCATTAAAAGTTGCCTTAGGTCAGGTACCCATAGCTGAGGATGTGCTGTTGATATATATTACTTGGCCTGTACCTCCACTTTTCTGGATTCTGGTGGCAGCAAGGTTCTTATCCTGTCCTGGCAGAGCTGTGATGGCTCATCATTCCACCAGCTTGCCATGTGGGGAGGTCTGAGGACCCTCAGGGCAAAGACACGGGCTTTACAACTACTGCTGCTCTAAGTTGGCACTGGCACTGCCTAGATTAATAGGCAATATTCTCTCCCTCTCCCTCTCCCTCTCCCTCTCCCTCTCCCTCTCCCTCTCCCTCTCCCTCATTTTGTTTTCAAGATCAACTTGTTTTGTTTTCAGGACCAACTTATTAATCTTTCACTGAAATAATTTTCTGTCTCTTTCCTTTTCATATGGAAAGGCTTATACACTCAACCTATCATCTTGGCTTGACATTTTCATTTTTTTCTCTGTCTCACCCAACAGTTACAGTGTCATTGTTATTATATGCTGTTGTTTCTTTCAGCTGATTAGAAGTACCTGAACTTTGAAAACAAAGTAAAAGACTCTGATTCAGTGAATAATTTAGTCTGACATTGATAGCAAATGTCAAAAGGTATTGCTGTCTGGGTTTTACTGGTGTGTAGCAAACAGTAGGTAACTTCATTCTGTAAATATCTAGTTAAACTGTGATTGATTTTCTCACTTTTAGTGCTCAGCATCACTTAGAAGAAAGGAAATATACCGGAAAGTTAAATGTGTGAATGAAAACCAGCTCCAAGTGGATGAAAACTTCTGTGATCCTGCCACAAAGCCTCCATCATCCAAAACCTGCAGGGTATCTCCCTCTAAATATGTTGTGCTCACAGGAGAACTGTCACAGGTACGCTAATTGTACTGCTCACACATCTTTTATATATCTTTACATTTAAGAATGTTATATTTCTGTAAAATGTAGGTTACATGTGTGGAGAAAAAAAGAAGCAGATTTGCATTTGTACATAGCTGTCCAAACTTTCTCTACATTGACCTTCCGAGTCAACCATGGTTTGTTGTAGAGGCTGTTATGAGTTTTCTCGTAATCCCCCAGGACCTGTGATCACCAACTAGAGGAGAGCTGCCCCTACCACAGGATTCCTGGTTTCCAGGAAACTCTATTGCAAGCTGACCTTGCTGAAGTAGCCAAAAAGCTTTTCCTTGATTTCAGTGAAGTGATTGATCAGTGCTTTGTTTCCCTTGCACATCTGCACTGCCTGTGTGTGCATGTCTGTGCATGTATCACAGCTGAGAGGGAATGACTCGGGAACCTCTGAGGAAAGGGCACCATGGGGCTTTGAGGCTCCTTGCACATGTAACTATTGCAGACTTTCACTTCTGCATGCTGATGTTCCAGCCCAAGGTGGCACGCCTCCAGTGACAGGCTTCTGCCAGAGCAAGGGTCAGAGCTGCCTTACCTGTAATGCAATTCTGCAGAAATGTCACAGAAATTTTCACAGAAATAATGTCTGTGCTTGGGGATTTTATTTTAGTGCTCAGGAAGCTGTGGGTTTGGTTACCAGCAGAGGATCACATACTGTGTTGGGATCCGTTCTGTTCAAAGCCGGCACGCCCAAGGCCTTTGGACTGTAGCGTACCGAGAATGCCCAGTACAGCCATCCCCCTACATTTATAAATGTCATGTCAAAGGATGTTCACAAGCAGCCACCTGGACAGTGGGGAAGTGGAGCAAAGTGAGTACAGATATGCAAGATCATTTTTTATAGCCTCTAAAATGAATGAATGCCAAGAATAACTTGCTGACATAATGATGTTAATTATTTGCTTCTTTCTAAGCTAAGTCTTAATGGCTATCTCTGTCTAGTGCTCAGCATCTTGTGGAGTGGGGATAAAGCAGAGAAGAGTAGAATGTATGACTGAAAATGGCTTATCTAGTGACTTGTGCCTGCCGCATTTAAAACCAGATGCTAGAAAGATCTGCCACGAGAAAAAATGTAAGTGATAGCTGTGATTTTATGCAGTTAGTGTTTTTCCAGGTTACTTATATTAAAGATATAAATATATTTGGAGTGCAATTATGCAAAATTAAGTCCTAAAGCTAATATCTGTCCCTGAAATATTAATATGATTTAATCATTCATTTTGAAGGTGAAATTCTTACCACCTGCAAAGATATGCAGATTAAAAAAGGGATTAGAAAGGATGGTGAATACCTACTTAACATTAAGGGAAGGATGATAAAGGTACTGTTAATATTTATGAGTTTTTATGAATACATATTTTTATGAAATAGCATTTTTCTAATAAAAATTTTGCTAAAGGGTTGCATTTTCTCTTCCAGATTTATTGCTCGGGCATGCACTTAGAGAGTCCCAAAGAATATTTGACATTGGTAAAAGGTGAAGCAGAAAACTTTTCTGAAGTATATGGATACAGGTACAGAACTGATTTTGTAACTTTATGAAGTGCATTTATTCCTTCCATAATAAAAGAATAAAATAATACTTAATTTTTGTGAGAAATATGAGTAGGAGCTTTTTTCCCTGATTTTTTGGTTTAAATATCCTGGCATTTGAGCACACATACAGAAATGTAGATAATTCCAGCCTGAAATTATGTTAGTTGTACTAAATGGTTATCATTTTTTTCTGTCTTGACTTTAGTTGAAATGGCTTTGATCCACATTAGTGTTTCAGTTGAGCCAGGATTAAAAGTTGTGCTTTTGGTTCAGTAAAGATTGTTTAATATTTTTTCTGTGGCATAGTGCAATACATATATTTTTCACTATGATATTATGTTGAGGAAAAATCTCAAAAAGAAAACTAAATATTTGCTATTCTTTAGATTGCAGAATCCATATGAATGTCCTTTCAATGGAAGCAGAAGGCAAGACTGTGCCTGTCGAAATGATTACCTTGCAGCTGGCTTCACAGTTTTTAGCAAAATAAGATTTGATGTAGCTTCTATGCAAATTAAAAGTAAGCATCTGTTTTTAGTTTCAGCCAATTTGAGTGTTCTATTGAAATTTATTTGGTCACAATTACCAAATTACTATTTTCACCCATTTACAGATCCAGCTGTGCCATCTTGGGGCAAACAAAATTTTTATTTAATTTAAGAATTCAATATCAATTTCAAAAGAAAGAAAGAAAAGAAAACTTAAAAAAAACCCAACCCAAACCAAACCAAAACCAAAAAACAAAGCAAAACAAACAAACAAACAAACAAACAAAAACAACAACAAAAAACCAACAACAACAAAAAAATCACGACTCACCTTGTTAATCTGTCCCATGTGGTCAAGTGGCATGGATCTCATAGATTCATATTTTGTATGTGAGCTACCTTCATTTTCTAAGGTTTTGTTCCCATTTAATTTTATTTTAGTCCATGGCTTATTTTTCTTATGGAAGTCTTCATTTCTATGCTCTGCTTAGTCCCTTCTCAGACCTTGGCAGACACTAAATAAATGGACAGGGAATCTTGCAGTGCTTTGAGCCCCTGCCTGAAGCTGGAAAGTTGGCCCACAGCCAGGTCACTTGGTGCAGTGTCCAGATGCACATCCATCTTCCTCCTAGCCACTCATATCTCAGAGAGAAATCTGGACTTGTAGGTTGGACTGTGGTGCAATAACCAAAAGTCAAACCATTGTTTCTCAAATCAAAACACACAGCCTTCCCTTCCAAACAAACAACAGACAAAAACCCCCACCCAATGCAAACAATGAAACACCCATGTTCACACTTTTCACTGTTTCACCCTGAACTTCAAATGCAGCAGTTTGTGTAATTTTCTGTTTTCTAGCCACAGATTTTCTTTTTGCTCAGACTATACTTGGGAGAGCAGTACCATTTGCTACAGCTGGAGATTGCTACAGTGCAGCCAGGTGTCCACAGGTATTTATGATTTCTTACTCCCTTGAAATGTTTACATAAGAAGGGTAAAAAATGTGTGACTTGTTTAGATCTGTAAGGTTCTAAACCAATCTCCTATTCTGTAAGGTCAGCATACAACATTAATAAATTGGGGTTTTTTCTTACTCTCTTCTCTCCTGTTCCACCATTCCTTCCCTCATAATTTCTCCCTCAAATTGTTTACTACACACTTTCCCTGTAGGCTGCATGTATGTGTATTCAGCTTTCTGTGTGTTTCATGTATGGCTCTGCCTCCCTCTGGATGTGATGTACCCTTTGTTTCCCCTAATGCTTTCTCATTCTTTGCTCTCCTCTAGTGACTTTTCTATAATCCTGCATAATTTTCCTTATCTTTTCTCAGTTTCTCTCCTGATGCTTCATGTCTTTGAAGACTACCAGAGGAAATCAATCATGTTTGCATTATTGTGTCTACATTAGTGTTCTAGTTGTATTGGGTGGTGCTTTTTAGATTAATCTCTATATTGTCCCAGTTTGCTGTTTGTTGTTTCACATCAGAGTAGTTTTGAAAGCCATGAACAGGATCCCTTCTGGATGAAACCAAAGCCAACAATGAGCTTCAGAGAAGGGATCTTAATACACTCTAATGCTATTGAGGATTCAATCTACAGGACTAGGGGAGAGTTAGTCCAAAGTAAACCTCTGATTTGTGCACTGTCTACAGACATTGGGCTCTCTGTGCCAAATTTTAATTTACAGGACTGCTTATACTGCATTGCCCTTCTTGATGATGCAGATGTAGCCCTAGTCTGGACTAATCAACTTTTGGAGCCTACTGAGAGAAACAAGATCCCTTAGAAAACACTTCAGCTTATCTTACTGTATTAGACAATTTAGGATGAGGCCAGCTGTCCTCTGGAAGTGAATTTCTTTTCACTGATTGTAAAGGAGTTAAGAGCAACTGGCTCACACTTGCTAGGAAGTGAATCCCTGTTGTCCATCTCTCGCAGTTGCCTAAACTTAAGCCTTGGGACCAGCTTTGTGGAAGGACACAGCTAGAGACAATTTATGTGCAACTTATGTACAAATGAAGTGCCTAGGCTTGGCAGACTTAAACGTCTGACAAGAAAACTGTTGAAGTTCATTACAGTCATGGATGGCCTCAACCTGCGAATCCTTTGGGTGCAGTAGGATACAAATCTGTTTGCCATGTTTGGTTTCTGTTGTGAGGTCATTCTGCTTACATAGCTTGGCACTGACACATTTCCATCTATAAGTTCTGACTGAAGCTAGCACTTTTGATGCAGTCCCATTCCTGTACTTTTAGTCCCTGAAATGTGTTCCTGGCCTTGCATATGCTGCAGCTCTTGAGCTGTCATTATAATTGTAAAAGCATTTCTCATTTATTTTTGCAAAATGATGTCACCATGACATTTAATTGTTAATTGTGGAAATCACTCCATACCATTTGTATGAATTTCCTCCTTCATTAAATGGAAGTCTTCCACTTTGTGGATACTTGAAGAACAATCTGCCCTACCAATATGAGTTTTTATTAGCTCATCCTGAGTTACATTACTGCTGTAAGCACAGCAACTTCACACAGAAGTGCTCTCAAAATAAATCTGCCATAATATAAAGAGCATTATAACTGATTTTTTGCAAAAGAATTTAAGTGAATTATCATAATAAAAGCGATATATATTTATATATGTATGACATTATTAAGCAATAAAACACAGAAGCTACCATTTGCAATAAAAATTACTAGGTCTGAATACAGAAATCCAGGCTTTCAGTGAATCATGCGGAGGTGTGCAGTTGTCTGATTGTAGTGCAGCCTGAACTAATCATTAGTTTCTTTGTGGAGGTAGTACTTCTTTGTAGCATATTGCACTTCTCTATGAATGCAATTTAATAATTTTCTGTATCCCAGTTTGTTTACCAAGGTAGTGCAATTTGTTACTTTTAATATATTTCCTATTCTCATAAGAACTGATTGAAGCTAATTTTCAGAGTCTGTATTTGTGTAGGCAAAATGTTTTAGAATCAATAGCTTCTATATCTGTTATGAATGGTTTGTGTTGCAAAACATTCTACTTTAAAAATATAGTTATTTATTTTAGCATCCACTTATGTTCTCATTCAATTGTGTTATTTGTTATACTGAAAAAGCAATGGAACATGACAGGATGATGATGTTTAGACAGTGTGCAAATATTGAAAATCAGATGTCCAAGAAGGGATTTGTCTTTAGAGACAACAGTATATTTTGATGAAGTTATTTCCAAAAAATTCAGGAACTTAAAAAAAATAGTCTTTCAAAAAACCAGCTTCATTCTTGCCTATTGCAAGTCTGTATGTCTTGTAAATTAAAATTTCATTTGTAGAAGGGCAAAAATAATTTCAGTTGTCTGATGCTAGTTTTGTCTTTGTACTCAGATGCTACAGATCAGCAGATGCACAGCTGGTGCTTATTGCAGAATAACTTGGTTTTTTGTTGTGGATGTCTGTCCACAAAAAGGCCAAAATGCAGCATAACCAGCCCATGTTTTGTACGCACCTTTGAGTACTTCATGTTTAGACATATCCTAAGTGATACGTGAAAATACGTAAATTCTTTTAGTGTTTTGAACTCTGTTTATCAGCTCTGTATTTTCCTTTCTTTTCCTTGTTGTTTTTTTTTTTTTTTCCTAGGGGCAGTTCAGCATTAACTTGGCTGGTACAGGTCTGAGATTATCCAGTACAGTGAGGTGGATTGCTCAGGGCAACTATGCAACTGCTGACATACACAAATCCCACGTGAGTCAATGCTGTTTTCCTTTACTTGCTCTTACAGCTTGGATAAGAGGTGCAAGTGTTGACTATAGTGAAAGCTACAGTGATTTTTCTGAATGAGAAATAGCATTCAAAGTCTCTGACCTATTTAAGTCATCTTCAGCAATGTTCAATCACACTGTCCAGTATCTAATTCAGATCAGCACTCCCTGCCCACCATTCTCTTAGCTGATTTAAAGAGGTTATTGTTGTATTAATTTGGTTTATTAGAAGTTTTAAAGATGCTGTTAAAAAACCCAAACACAACAGCCAACTCTCCACATTTTGTTCAAGATCATCCTACTGCAGATTATCCTTTTTGTTGCATGCTCCCAACTTTATTATCATAGGAAACCAAAAGACCAGTTAAACAAGAGCAGTAAGTGTGCACAGTTTAATACAACATTGGATGGTAAGCCTGGCAACAAGGTGTAGAGTGGTAGTGATAAAGGTGCTGCTGTCTCTTGATTTAGTGTTTCTAGGTATGATTTGTCAAAAAGTCTGTTGTGTGCAAACCTTAAGATGCCTTTTGTGCAACTGTGATTTAAATCACTTCTCTTGATTGACTCTTCTCTTTGTCTAATTCCCAGGATGGTACTAAAATATATGGAAGATGTGGAGGATTTTGTGGAAAATGTGTTCCTAGCACAATTATTGGTCTCCAGCTTCAAATACAGTGAGAACTCTGATATACTAGGAGCATCAAAGCAGAGACATTTGCCATTGAGGTTCAAATTGTAGGTGCTCTGTATATTAATTTTTTTTCATGTCTGTAGTGCTCATTAGTGTAATGTTCACTAGTAAGAATACCTGTTTTCTTCAGGATTTACTCAATGTTGTATTATCTGTTTGTGGGCTAGCAAGTGCATAAATCACAATCAGAAATCTTCAGGTTTTAAAGGAGAAGCATTTATTCAAAGTACAGTATATACTAGCAAGTAAATTGCACTGGCATTACTCCCATGGGTAACACTCTAAATTTTATCATAATTGTAATTCTTTACCTGTAACTTCCCAGTATAATGCTTTATGCAGTATTCAGTAAAATTTGTACTCTACTGATATTTTTTGATAGTTTGTGCTGAAATATTGAAAGGAAAGCTTTACTGTTATATAAAGAGACAGGTAATTTCAAATACTTCCAATTTTGTTCAAACTTGTAGGGATTATCTGTCAACTAACAGCAGAAAAGTACATAGACAAAATGCTTGAGATAGTTTTATAAATCTGTGTATTTCTCTGTCAGTGAAAGCATTTTCCCCATCCCTTTCATTATTATATTCTTTGTGGTGCTCAAATCCTAGCAGTAATACTGAGAAGTGTGGTTTGACCTTTGTAGTTTCTGTAGCACATGTTAAACATCAGGTCTTAGGTTTACTGTGGTTACAGGAAAAAAAAAGGGAAACAAATTGCTTCAAAACCTTATTTTAAATCCTCACCTCTCATCCAAGTATACTGTGAAAGCAGTGTATTCTGTTTACCATAGGATCTTGTGTATAATTGCACAAATATATATTTGTTTAAACACTTTCCATATCCACTTTACTCCTATACCCTGGCCAATGGCACATTAGTAAAGGCTGTAGTGTGAGTCCTTCAAAGTCTGATTTACCATAATTTTCAATAACCTTAGTGAAAAATCTGGACAAAGGCAGCATCAAGCCCCACAGTTGTTTTGCTGTCCATCTTTGACTAAGATTGATTTTTCAATGTTTGCAAATACAGTTCTAATATCAGCTATTTCAAGAAGAGTTGCAAGGCTTAAAAAATGATCTAGCTCTTTGATTTGTTGGCTTGCATTACTTTACAGTCCAGAATTGTAGAAATATATGCATATACAGATAATATGTTTTAGGGCCAACTCTCAGGTATTCAGAATAAATTTTTCTACCTGCATAATAATGTATTTTATTGTACCAGATAAGTATAATGTACCAGATCACTATATATGCTTTTTCTGACTATACGCATTCTGTAAACCAAATATTTATTTTGCATGCCAGTACAATTGGTAGATCAAGTGGCAGCTATATCATGTTTTTACCCACAAAGAGTTAACCATGAATTAGCAATATGTATTAATTAAAAGCAATACTGTACCACAGAAGTGTATGCAGCTTCTTTAAAGATAACACATATAGGTAATTATTTTGTGATCTCTGCATCAGACATGTATTTTTGCACTATGTGCCTTAAAATAGTTGTAAACATTAATAAGACTATAAAACGTTATTTTCCTAGAAGTGTTTACATTTGCAATTAAAATCTTGTAATTTATAAAATATTTATATAATAAATATGCTCGTGTGAATGGTACCAGGGTACTTGTTTGGATTCTTTTTGGTGTTGTATTCTATGTACAAAATGTTGCAAAAAACACTTCAGCTTCTTTATGCACAGAATAATTACATTCTTAATAGTTCTTTACAGTACATTGGCTTGTACCGGAATAACTGCAGGTTATAGTAACAGGAACAACTTCTATAGAAGCAAATCCTGCTTCAGAGGGAAAAACTCCATGTCTGTCTGCTCTTTCCTCTCGCATTTAGCTATATTTTTGGGGGGCTTGTCCTGTAAATTGTCAACTGAAATAATGTAGAAATCTGAAATACTTTTCCTCCCTTTGTGGTCCGTGGTCCGTTGCCTGCTTTGGTAGAAGGGCAACTGCAGTTCATCTCTATCACCAAGAGGAATTTTTCTTTTCAGTTCATTTAAAGGCTACAAAGGCTCTGCTGCCATGCCACAGTCACTCTGAAAATCCACTGCCAAACAAAGTGACTTTTAATGCAATATTTAGTACATCATCCTTTTCTTGGATAATAAAAATTATTTTTGAGTAAAAATTTATTTTCTACATTTTAGCATATCATGTGGTCCAACTTCTGCATAAAACAGCACTATGTTGTATTGTAGTTTTTTCCATCTTTTCTTTCTTATACCCTTGATTTAGAGTTTCAGCCCTGCTGTAGGGAAAAAGTAATCATTATGTTCTGACATTTGTGACTTCCCTGCATAAGGATCTTTTGGGGGGTTTTTGGGTGATTAAAAAGGGCTTAATCAGTCACCCCATTTTCACTTTTTAGCTTTTTATCCTGAGGACAATTTAGGAAAACATAGGCCTGAAGATCTGCTCTGAAGAAATTGGAGACTTGATGATGCTGACATGTTAGGGGGCCATGCAAACAAAAAAGCAGATCATAGGTTGTACTTGCACTAAGATGTTTCCATATCCTTTAATTGAAATTGCTCTGTATTTCCATTCCACTGGGCAACCAAGATGCTTGCCAGAGTGGCAGGGTGCTCCGTGACAGTGCTGTGAGCTCCACCTCCTGGGTCTGTGTGTGCTGAGCGGCCCATGCCTGGTCACAGTCACTCAGCTTTTCTGCTTGGGTTCATGCTTAGGAAATTAAATGCTTAACTGCCCTATCACTATTCCATAGAGAGAAAAAAAATAATAAATGGTAATAGCTAAAGAGGATTTTAACAATACTTTGTTAGATGGCTTCTAGGATCTTTTCAATCCATCAATGGCAGCATTCCATATTAGGTGTCAGAACTGCACTTAACTTGCTTGTGTGTGCACACACACACATTTAATGCTTATCTGAATATTAAGTGCCAAAAAGGGGCTAGATGTGAAAAACCTTGTTTCTCACATTTCTCTGAAAAAATGTCACTTGATGTGTCATGTGACAGTACCTGTGCCTTCTCTTGATGAATTCATCCTCTAGATGTCTTCTACTTGTATTTCCCCAAAGGTTATATGTGAGAGGTGGCAGAGGAGATACAAACTTTGGCTCTGGGTACACTAAGAGGTCTCTGTTCTAGCAGAATTCATCCTGGTCTGTTGTGCCACTCTCCCTCTGCAGAAAAGCAGTATGTGCCCTGGTGTTGGATTTGGAACACGTGTTGTACAATCAGTCAATCCTATGTTCATGGGCAGAGTTGTGACTGAGTGATTTCAGCATATGTATGTGTCTGTGCAGGTTTCTGATGGACAGTCATGTGTTTTCTCATCTAACTGAAAGGCTGTAATATCCAAGACATATTTGACAAGATGAAGGAACAGTCTGGGGTTTTCTTCCACTTCTGTAGCCTGGAATATGTTCAGCATAACTTCTCTGTTTTGTTGGCTATTTGAAATGAAAGTTACATGTAGCAGGGGAGGAAGGGGGTTTGTGTCTTTGCATTTTTGTTGCAGTAAAACATGAGATTCCTGGGAAGTTCAGAGTATGAATAAAATACTGCTGTCTTGCAAGTGCTTTCTACATCTTGCAAAGCTTTAAATAAGATTAGGAAGGAGTATGTGGGATTGTTTTTATGGTTTCCATAAAGAAACAGATACGTGAAAGTTGGTGTTCTGTGCTATCAAAACTGAACTTGAATTGTAAGTGGATCAGAAATATGCTGTAATATTTTAACTTTAACTAAAAATATAAAGGAAAACTATTTACAAAAATAACTTTGAAGGAAGAGAATTGAATATTTAAATAAGGAACATTAAAATGAACATTGTATATAAACATCACAGCTGAGATTTCAAAGTAATCCATGTTGGCAGTTAATCCATGTTGGGCTTATTTATAAATTGAAACAATTTCCTACTGCACACCAAAGGAACCTGTCAAAGCATTTTTCAAGAATTAATTTAAAGGATACGATAGGCTTCCATGCTTCTACTTTTGTAGAAATTGAACCATCTAGTTCTAAAGGCTGCACTTAAATGCCTTGCATAGTTATGTGGTATCTTATTTGAAGGAGGTAAAGTATGACTGGGGGTCACCACAGCAGAACCAATATGAAATAATATCCTCTAAAGGCTAGAAAGCAGCAACTCTGGGGAAGTATTTGTATCCTATAGATGTGCTTATGGTCCCTCTTGTATGGCCTGTTTTGCTCTCCTGTAGTATTTGGCCATTGTGTCCTGAGCATTTATAATTTTTCAGAATGGTTTCACTACTCATTATCTAATCATTAAAATGTGGAGGGAGGCCCTCTATTTTTCTGGTGTGCTTTGAAAATAAGCTTTATAGATCACAGAAATTAGGTACTGCTTTTAAAGGGTGTTCCTGTTTCACAGTACTGGCTTTCCTTCAGACAGAGCAGAACTGTGATAGTAGGGGTAAACTACCTGCATTTGTTCAAACAGAAATACAAACTATCTGACTTGGAGTTGGACCTGACATTTAATGTTGCCATCCAAAGAAGGTGGTTTGCTTTTGCACAGTTAAGTTTATTTTGCAATACTATAGCTTGAGAGGCTTTTCTGAGCTTTTTTTATCCTGGCTTTAAAGAAACAATCTGTGCTCTGTTTCTGATAAATTTCTCCTTGTGTTCAGTTATAATAGATATTTGAGTTGATTGTTTGAAAATACTGTAGCAGCAGAGCAGAGCAAAGATCTAACTGTATTTATGTCTATATTCTGCCTTTAAACATGAACAGCTGTGCATGCGTTCATCTGTCTCATGTCTGACTCTGTGCTGCCATCCAGAACCTTTTCCTTTTCAATAAACAACTGTTTCCCCCTTTAATCTGTGTGTGTGTTTTATCTCTGTTCTGCAACAAAACTTTCTTGTCCACATATGTTTTTCAAATCTTATTTGCATAATTAAACAAAGCATGCAACATGGAGAATCCATGCTGTAAATGGTAGCAAATGACTTTCTTTGAAGAGCTGAAATAAAACAAGCTATTTCTGTCTTGCTCATCATTACTATTTTGTTTTGGAAAGCAAAACCTCTCAGTTATGAATACTGAAAGGCTTTTTTTGAAATAACTGTATGGGCTTATTTTGCAGTCTGGTTTACAGAAGCAAGAAACATTCAAGGAGAGCTCATGAATTTTCTCGTTGCAGAAGACTAGAGTGATTCATAGCAGCAGCATATATTTACACCTTGTGGGATGAAATCCGTTTTTGCACTTCAGCTGTCTCTGGCAGTCATTTATTGATTATGTTAATGGCATTCATGGTCAGTTCATAATTCTCCATGAATTTCTGGAAGATAGAATAATTTAAAATGTGGTTGCACAGAACACAAAAATTTGTGCTTGTAAAATCAGTTTTAAACTTTTTTTAATTTTTTTTTTAGTGTTTTGTATTTAAAACATCTTGCAGAAAAGCTTATTGTAAAAACATTTATTTTGCACCTCAGTAAAGAAAACAGCACACATGCTAGCATTTGTATTCCTGGAAGCTCTGCAAATCAGACAGGGCTAAGAAGGCTGCCACCAGTAGCCCCTTTCATCAAGGTTTACAAGATATTTAACTACAAATTCTTTTGCCCATCAATTATTGTTTTCTGTCTTGGGTTTATTTCTACCTTTGCTGGAAAAGTGTCTCCAGTTCCTTAACTAAATTTCCACTTCTAACTTCTGAGAAAGAAGGGAAAAGAAGTAAATTCATAGCTGCTACCTCAAAGGGAAACCACATAAGCTGTATGCTGGCATAAAAGCAGAACCAGAAAGTGCACAGCAAAGAATGATATTATTTTGCTTCTAGAAGCCCCTTTTCCAAGGCAGGATTAGAGAGTCATTGCTGCCTTTTCTTTTGTGGACAAGTGAATTTTTGGTATCATGCTGCCAAATATTTACTGAGAGATTATTTTGAGACAGGTCTCTGGAGAATGCAGATAGGCAGCTATGAAAAAGAGAAATATTCTTTGGGCTGGAAGCTCAGCCTCCTGCAATGTGTTTGTCTGACCAGCTGTCGACAGCATTGCCTCATATGAAATTCAATGTTCAGAGTATTTCCCAAGCAGCAAAGGAAGTGAAGTGTGAAGCACTGTTTCCAGCATTAACTTACACCCTGCTTAAGCAGAGGCAGAGAGAGGACTTTAATAAGGAAATGTGCTTCTGGCTACCTGAAAATCTTACCTAGCCCATATGCAACCAACCCCCTCACCATTGTTACCAGTGTTGTATTTTTACTGCCGTACTAAATTATATATAAGCTGTAAGAACTATAAAATTTTAATTAAAAAAAATGTATCTACAGGCAATTGTGTACTGCTCAGCGACTTTTTCTCTCTGTTTTGTTCTGTACACTGCAAACATTATTTCATACCTCTTGAATGTGCTTGACTTTTCCAACCAAAAAATAATTCTTCCAGAGACATTAATTCTTAAATTTTTTTCTTTTTGCTTTACTCACAGTAAAAAGTAAGATCTCTTATTTTAATTATATTGCCCTAGAAACACACATTCAACCAAACAGATATTTTAGTATTTAAATATTTTTACCCACCCCCATATTTACATTCTTGATCAAGCCAGTGGCATTTTCCATATCAAAAGGCATAAACCAGCACAAGCATGAGAACCAATCTGGCAAAGTTGTTTGGGTTTCTTTGTAACATGGTATATTACAAAAAAAAAAAAAAAAAAAGTATGTGAATTGGCATGACCACTCTTCAGTATAAGAAAAGATTTCTGGGTCTGATTCCACAGGTCAGCATAGCAGGCCATACTTCTAGCCCTTCACTGAATCCCAAAAATACCCATGTAATTCTGCACTGGTGCACAGATGTTGTATGAGGATCCAGTTCCCTGTGTTGATACCTCAGGGTTTGGGTGTTTTTTTGGGTGCTTGTTTCTGGCCATATGCCTTCCTCTAGCATTTTGTTGAAGATAAAGCATGTGGTTATTTTTCAAAATTGTTATTTTTCAAAATGTGCTATTGCTGATAGAAATACAGGCTAAATGGTGTAACACAGTTAACACTTGTGTTATTTTTTTTAATTGGAAGTTGCTGTTTGAAACTTCTGTCTTATTTGAAAGGTTGCCAATTAAATTCCCAGTAGCTCTACAAGAATCGCTTGCTTTGAAAGCAGAAATTTCATGCAAATCTGAGGGCATATTTTGCTTTAAAGAACTGACTGTATACTGTGCTGCTACTTCACGCTGCCTTTACCATACGAGCCAAAGCTAAATCATGCAATGGCAAGTATGTGCTAAAGATATCAGAACAATAAATATGAGGACATTAAAATGACCTCTTGACATGCAGGATACAGGTTGTCATCCCTAGATAGCTTCAACTAGCAGATGAGAGTCTCAAATCTATATCTTCTTCCTAAGAAACAGCGTGATCCCATTTACTGAATTACAGAATATGTCCAAGAATCTCCTTTGCATATATAAAATCCCTTCTTGTTCAACCGGGAAGCGATCCTCACTCAGCTCATTGACCCTGTCCTTTCTCCAGTGATAATGTGCTGATTCTTTGTCATCATGAGTGCTTGGCCACGAGGTGGGAGGCAGAAAGCTGCTTGTTTCCAGCCTGGGCTTCAGCAGTCAGCACAGACTTCATGCCTCCACATCACCAAGGAGCACTGTGGTAGCTGGTTCTCTATAATCAATCTCATAGTTTTTCCTGCAGGTGCAGGAAAGGAGCCCAGGTGTCCTGTGTGCAGCTCCAAGGCTCAGCACTGGGGTGGTTGCTGTGTCCTGCTCATTCTGCCCTGCTGAAGGTCAGGAGTCAGCAGTCTTTCAGATCCTTGGAAAGAGAAAGACACATTAAACATGAAAGATGCCATCTTCAAATCTTGAGTTGGGTGATTTAGGATCCTTGACTGCTCAAAATATATAATATATAACAGATTTAACCAGCTCATTACTGTAATAACAAGATGCTCCATCTGATGTCAGTGGTCTATTTTATATAGCCAGAGGTTTTGGGACAGGAGAACTGTAAAACACTGAGCAATGAAAGACATAAGGTAGTCATGCTGTTAAAATCTGGGAAATGATCTGATGATTTCCCATCCAGCTCTCTGCATACCTGCATTAGAGTCAAAGGTATTTCTTAACAAGAAAATGTGAGTCAGTACAGACAAGAAATACTGAACAGGTCTTGCCAGGCATCACTTCAACTCTTGCCTTCGTGAATGGCTGCATCTGCCCTACTAAGTAGTAGCACAACACAGCACAACACAGTTCATCTCTGTGTGTCTATAGGTATGAATCCCCAGTCCTCACAGGCAGGGTCCCTGCTTGCTGCAGGGAGCCTCTGGCACATGCTGCTCCAAAATGTGCCCACACACTGTCCGGAGAACAGTAGAGGCCAAAATAGCACCAAGAAATGCGTCATTAATTTAGTGCCAGAACCAGCAAGACAGAGGTGACCCCATGTTCCAGCTCCGTTTCATTTGCTGGCCCAGGAGCAGCCCTGAGGATAACAGTAAAGAGATTCTCCTTGTTCCCCTCATAGACAGCTTATACTCTTCACCTTGGCCACAGAGCATCACTCCTAGAGACATTTGCTGCAAAAGGTGGGATAAATGTAGTGATGAAACTCTTGGTAATATGTTTCCAATGTATGGTGTTGTGTGGTGGTGTGAATTCGAGTTTTTTGTAGTTCTGTATGGTTTTTTTGTTAGGTTTTATATTTGTTCAAAAATGGTTTATTCCCAACACACCTTTCCCATACCCCCTGATGGTCTTCTCCCTGTAGGACACTGTCAATCACCCTGTTAGATCTGGAAGATTCAGGGCAGAAAGCCATGGGATTCGATCTAAGGGAGAGGTCAACACCTTTTTCTTTTGTTCTATTAAGTTCTCCTATTCTGGGTCACACCCCCCTCCCTTGCCGTTGGCTCTGGGTTCTCCCCTCTCCTGGGGGATGCCCCTCCAGTAAAAAGGGGAAACCTGAAGCCCAGACCCGTCACTTACAGGAGGCTGAGTCAGGACAGGAATAAAGCCTGGTAAAACCTAAGCAAGAGTCCACTCTTTCTTCCACACCGCTGATCACACTCCTGCCTGGATTCCAGACCTGCCAAAACCTCCATCATATCATGGCCAGGGCAGAGCTAGCTGATGGGCAGCCCTGAAGCTGTCATAGTGTTGTTCTGTGTCAATATCACCCTTCCCTCTCTCATAAACAGCAATGCTAAACTGGGACACTAATCTTCCCTGGGTGCACTTTAAAGGGGGAGGATGCTCACTTGATGAAAACATTTCAAATTTTTAAGACGTTTCAGAAGAGTCTGTAATTCTGGCAGACTGTGGGGAGAGGGGGAATTCATGGTTTTGCATAACACAATTTGGTGCCAGATACTCTACTTTTATTTCAAGCGAAGTTTTATTAATAATTGTGAAATACAACGTGACTCCAGATTTCTCTATCCCTGACCTCTCAGATACGATGTCCTTGGCTATCGCAGCAGCAGCAAGAGGCTGGCTGTGGTGGGGTGGTTGTCCACGGGCAGAGCTGGCACAGAGGCATTGCCATAATGAGCCCACACAGGCTTGGCACCTCTCCTACAAACACACAGTATGGTGTATGTGTTCCTACAAATATATTTTGCTATGCTGGGGGCTGTTCAGTGGCCCTAGAAAGAGAGAGATTTGTGTTTTGGTGGCCAAGCACAAGAAGAAAAGTGCTGCAACACTGAAGGGTGTCTGGAGCAGTGCACTTACCAAGACAGCCCATTACTGGTGTGCAGCTCTCTTGCACTGCCTCAGCATAGAAACCTGGGACAGAAGTTCACAAATTAGGGTTGGGAAACATCTGGTTCCCATTTAGCCAGAAAAGTTTGCATCAGACACCAATTGCTTGGACCAATGGAGAGAAGGAGCATATTTCTTAAGCATCTTCAGACTAGGCACAGTTTCTGAATTTGAAGTAATAAATTAGGGCTCAAGGAAACCATTTGGAATCAGATGGCTGAAACAGAGACATTCTCTGAGAAGACATAGCTGTTTATGTTAGCAATCTGATTTCTCTTTATTGTGCAACTTTTATAAAAATCTGCACACATCCTTTGAGAGAAGTATTTGACCTGCAAATTGGAAAGTTTGTTCAGCAGCAAAATAAAGCTACAGGAGCCCTAAAGTGCACTTGAAGTAATCTGAAATTTTGCAGTATGGTTTCCATATATTACACCACTGTAACATTAGAGCACTCACTTTCTCACCATTTTCTTCACCACACATTGAACCCAAAAACTGAAATCAGGAGCAAGCCAGATGTTACCCTAATGTCACACAAGGTGGTGACAAAACAATTCTAATAACACAACATTTTGATTTGTGCTATGTACAGACTTAGCCACTCCAAATATTTTCTTACCATGCAGTCGCATTAAAGTCTGCTTATATAATATACTTTGGGCATTTTTTAATGGCTTACTCATTTGGTAAATGTTCATTATTTTTAAGAACCTTGTTAATTGTAGTTTAAATTAACTTCAGGGCTACAGGGCAAGTTTCAGTCCTTCCACATTAGGAATTACAAGTTCTGTAGATGCTGGAGAAGGAAACGTACTTTTATTGCTTCTGATTCATCCCTTTGCCAGACTGCTTCCTTTCCCCCCCTCCCTCCCTCCCTCTGTGATTTTTTTTTCTTTTTTTGCATGACGTCTTTTGGTCCATAAATTCCTTCCTTTCTGAATTAAGCATGAAAAAGTGGCATGGTTTAGGCCTGCCAATAGGCATAAGGAAGGTAGCCACTGAAGAGCAGTGCTCTCTAGAGGCAAGACCAGGAGCAAATACGGTGGGGAAGAAGTGAGGTTCTAGAAGTGAGGTGCTAGGGAGGGTTGGAAATATTCTCCCTTACACTTAGTCACAAAATATTTTATTAGACTCTCTTTTTATATTTAACTATGGTCAGTTGGGGATAGTTGCTTCTTTGAACAACCAAGCAGAGGAACCTGCATGGGGCCTGAACTGCAATTTGCCTCTTGGATGTTGTGCCATCAAACTGGGTACTGGAGATGGAAAAAGTATTCCACATTACAAACTGCTGGTCTTTGAAGAGTACAAGTATTGTCCAGTATTAGAAATGATAAAAATGAAAATTAGAAATGTTAAAGATTTGAAGGGTTGAAACCCTTGCTTGTCATAAAATAAGTGTATTAATATTTAAATGTAATAATCCTAAATTGTAAAATTGTAATGTAACAGTAAAGAGCCACCTCTGTGGTCCCCCTGGAGGGGCAGTGGGGGGGGGCCTGCTTGGTTGCTGGAGACCGCCTGCGACCCCCACCCCCAACGCCAAAGCAGGCTCGCCTGTCATCAGGGGAGCCTGCCCCCCCTCCCCAGACACCGGAGCGGGCCGCCTGCTGCCGGGGCCGTGGGAGGGGGAGCTTGCCCGCCCGCCACCAAAGCCACAGGAGAGCCCCCGTGGCTGCTGGCGTGCTGCGCGGCTCCCACTTGGCTCCCCGGCGCTGCCGCTCCTCCATGCCCACCGCGGAGACCCCAGCTGCCAAAGAAGCTGAGAGTGAGTGGGGCCGCCCCGGCCCCGACCCCCGCTCACCGCCGCCGCGGGCTCCTGGCTCCCGGCGCCCCCGCGATCCCCACCTGCAGTGGCCACCATCGTGGGTCTGCCCCGGGCTGCCCCACCGCTGCTGGAGCCACGCTCCCAGCCTCCCCGCCGCTGCCACCGCCGCCTGAGCCATGCCATGTGCCCCCGCAGCCGCCCAACTCCCAGCCCCGCCCTGCTCCCACACCGCTCCCACTGCGGAGCCGCCAAAAACATACACCCCCCCACCCCGCCACCATCAAAACCTCCGAGACGCCTGCTCCCCGAGCACAACCAGCTCGCCAATAACTGTTGCGAAACTGCCATGAGGCTGTTAGAGCCTCTGCAGCCCCTGCGCCCCTGGGGCGACCCCGTACATGCAGATTAGAAATCCCAGGTGCATCTTGGGACCCTTTTTAACACCAAAAACCTCTTATAAAAATAAACCTAAGTAAAATTTAAACCCACAAGTACCAATACTGGGCCATGTATACCCTAGAGCATCAGTGGAACTGATTAGTCCAGTTTTTGTAACTCACTGTAACTTAGAAGTACCAAACCAAGAGTGAGACCCCGAGGCAAACCAACAGAATTCAGAACTTTTCAGAGACTCCCAACGAGGGAAGAGTTCTCCAGCCCTGCTGAACTTCCTGCTGCAGAGCTGACCAGGACCCTCCTCCTCAAGGGCGAACTGGGCTGCCAAGACCCCTCGAGCCACCATTGTAAGAGCTGATTAATAAAGGCATTTTAAAGAGAAAAATATTATCTCTGCCCATTTATAACAAGAAACAGTTGTTTCCCAGGATCCTATTGTTTTGGAAACAATAAAAATTACATTCTCAAGGGACAATGTAAATACACACTCTTTATTTTTGTCAAGGTGGTAGCTGAGTTTAACACACTGAACAGCTCCAGCCTTTCAGGTACCTGAAAAAGATTGTGAAGACAATGCATTCCCAGCTGTACCTGTGAGTTTCTATCAATAGGTGACAATATCATATCAGTCCTTGGGCTGAGACTTAGAGAGGGATTTCAGTGACTTGAAAGCCACATGACCAGATTTTCAAAGGTATTCAGTCATCTAATTCTCGTGATTTACGTATGAACTTGGTCTCTAAATATATTCCGTTTCTGGCCAGAAGTACCACTTAAAATTATTTATGCATTCAGGAGCCAAAGCTTTTGTGATAAAACAGGGGTGTGCAGAGAGGCTCAGCTTGTTCCAAACAAGCTTGTTTGACTATCAGACATGATGCACCCACGTGAGCCTGTCCAGGAAAACCATCCCTGCTGAGGCATGTACTTAGATCACCTCCAAAATCTCGCCTCCCACCCTCTGCACTGCAAAGACATTTGCTGTGAATTTCTTCCCTGTGGATTTTGGCCACAACTAACACAGGCTGATTGTGATATGCTCATGATTCTTTTAACACTACATATGAGTTTCAATCGGATTTTTTTGTAGCAATATGTAACTCCTGGTCTGGGAGATGGAATGCAGCCAGTTGAAAAAGCACACTTTGATGGCAGTGTAAGTGGCAGCAAGTACAATGGTTTGAACTTGGGGACCGTCCTGTCGTCAGGAGCAGTAGCTTAGTAGGACTTGGCAGGACTTATCATTTTCCCACTTTAACTCTAATTTTATGGATTATTCTCTCCCTCTCTCTCTCTCTCTCTCCCTCCCTCCCTCTCCTTGCATCTCTGTATCTTTTTCCTCAAATACCACATAATCTTAATCCCATACCTGTTCCATGGCAAATTCCCACACAGGTGCATCCTCATGTTGTACATTCCACACCTCTGCTGTTGTTTGATGCTGCATTTGATACCTCATGGTGGAGGAAATCCAGCCTTCCCCTGCTGGCACAACCATGCTGTATGAGTTCCTGCTGTCTACACCCACTTTTAGCATGTTTTTGCATATGAGCAAAGAGGATGATCACAAGCATAACCACGCTTGTCTGGAAGTGGGCTATTCACACTTGCGTAATTTTCATATAAGAAGCTAGATCCCTAAACCCATGTTCAACACATAAATAAACATGCTCTACATTTAAGCATCTGCCATTCCCATGGTCTTTGCAAACATCATTTAAATGCGCAGTCTTTGGCATCCAGCTGGGAAGGTTTTGGCTTATGTTTCCAGAGGCCTGTAAGAAAGTCCTTAATGTGTGCCATTATTTTAAAGGCATAAGTGCAGTGATCTGAAAGCAGGCTTCTGGGCTTGCCATCAATCTTGGGCCAAACATCAGAGTTACTGATGAAAAGTTCTCTTTGCAACTCAATGCTATCAGCCGTGCCACTTGTTCTGGCCTTACGGAAAACAGTTCATCAGGCTCACATAGAACATACTTCAAGCTATTTTAACACAGAAGGTTTATCAAAATAAGATTGGTTAATAGAGGTTTTAAGATTATAAAGTTATTTAGGCTTCTATAGGCCATTTAGCACAATCATTATGGGATTCTTCATTCACAGAAGCAAGGAAAATGTAACTGTAGAAAACATCCACAGATGACTCTTTTTTTTTTTTTCAGACCCACAAGGACTAGTTCTTGGCTCTATACAAGAATGAGGGGCAAAAATAATTAAGATGTGAATGAAAATTACTACACAATATGCAGAGCCCCACCCCTTCATTCCTAGTTGGTTTCCAACTAGAAGGCCAAGTAGATCAGGTTGCTCAGGATCCCATTGGATATTTAAGAGTTGAATATCTTCAACAATGGAGATATATCACAGTCTCTGAGAACCCTCTTCCAGTGTTTGACCACCCTCAAACTGAGGAAAAAAAATCTATCTTGCTATCTAATTCAAATTTTTTGTGTTACAATTTATGTCTGTTGCCACACACACTTCCAAATAGGATATGGTTTCTTCTTGTCTACCACCCCAATAAATTTTTGCAGACAGGAATAATGTCCCTCCAAAGACACATCTTCTCTGGGCCAAACAAGCTCTGCTGGTCACCATCCAATGAATCTGTTTTCCCTATGTCTGATTCCCAGTCACCTCAGTACAGAGGACTAGCCGGCTGTTCATCACTGACTCCATCTGGCTATGCCCAAACATTTCCCATCTTTTATGTTCTTTGGAATGTCTTCCAGAAGGAATGGCTTCATAACCTTCCAGTACTTAAAAGGCAGCTACAAAGAGGATGGAGTCTCTCTCTTCACAAGGAGGCACATAGGGAAGACAAGAGACACCAGGTACAAGTTGCACTAAGAGATGTTTTATCTTGGTATGCAGAAGAAATTATTTCAGTGAGAGTAATCGTTCACTGGAATAATCTCACCAGGACAAGGTAGAATCCCCTGTCATTGGAGAACTTCAATATGTGATTGGTCAGGATGCTGCTACCATCTATAATCTCCCTTTCCCACAAAATGAACCAAATGATCATTTAAGGTTCTTTCCAACTTCATATGAATCTATGATTCTGATTTACAGGCATTAATATGAGCAGATGCAGCAGCAGGGAAAGTGGTTCATGTCCTTCCACTTTCTATCAGAGCCTGGTGAAAAGACCAGCCTGGTGAAAAGATCAGCCTTCTCCTCACTGCAGCCCTCCATGCCACAGCATCCCCATGGGCAGGGGAAGGGGATGTAAGGGGGCAGAGAAGGGACAAGCTGTGACCCCTCTGACTGCCCAGCAGAATCTGGCAGTGCTCTGCTGAGGGAGTCCTTCAGTGTGACAGAGGGCTGGTGTGGTGTGGCAATACCGTTCCCTCCATGTCTTCAAACTGAACTCTGTCATCACTGCTGCTGCCTCCTATGCCTCTCAACTAAAGAAAAAGGGCTTCTTTCTGAAATTTCTGGAGCAAGATGTTCCCTGGAAGCTGCCTTTTTCTGATCCCACCCTGAAAACACATAATGTTAAGCATTTCAGAACATGAGTGAAGAAGAAAAGCTCAGTGCTGGATTAAAGCCACTTTTGGCAAAAGATAAAAGACAGTCTCTCTCTCCCTCTCCCTCTCTCTCTCATGCACACACACAGACAAACAGGAAGAAAAGCTCTCAGGGGCACAATCAATTACAGTTCATATCTCTTCTGAGCTGTCAGAGATAGTCTCTGGCACAGGCCCTGCTGGAGTGCAAACCCAAAAGGGATTTCAAAAACAAATCCTCAGCTGGTGTATACCTTGTATACCAGTACAGCCCAAAGCAATTTGTGGAACAGGAGGAGGACGATTAATACATGATGATACATAAGCACAAGGAATATTTTTCTCTTAACTGAATTTCCTCTGCCCTTCTGTAGTGAATTGACTGAAACAAAGGCTTTGCTGTTTCACGCTGCTCATGAAAAGTTTAGGTTTTTTGAAAATTTGACTCAGTCCCAACCAGGACAGACATATTTTTACACATAGCTGTATGTATAAACACAGACACAAATAGGAAATTCTAAAAATATTTAACTTGGAAAATTTAACATCCAATATGAAAGGCAGACCTGCTGCCGGTGTATGGTCTTGTCCATTCTGCTGCTGCTGGAAGTGACTAGAAAACTACCCAGAGTATGGATTGCAAACTCAGAGAGCTATCCCTCTGGAAGGTATTGTGAAAATGTCACCAGACCTTCCTCGACAGAAACAGCAGCTCTCATTTTATCAGTTATAACTGGGAAGCATAACTCCAGTGCAAATATTTGCAACCAACCCAGACTTAAATATTTGTTCTCTTATCAGGGGGTCAGCAGTAGGTTATCATGACAGCCCTGTAAATCCTGACTAACGTGGCTGACATGAACTGTAGGAGCTTTTCTACAGTCATGTAGGAAAATGCCTATACAAATTTGTTAGACCTTTATACTGTAGACCCCAAATCACCATGCAGCAGCTTGTGAGGGTGCTTGTAAAAAATGATTTGGGCCCCTGTGTCTCAGGGTGTCATCCCCTGAAGCTAAACTCAATCGGAGGTTGTGCAAGGGGTTGAACGTGCTTGAGCAGACCAGAAGAGCACTTAATGCTGCTCATGGCTCTACATCTGAAGCTCTCCCAACACTTCAGGCCGTAGCCAGCAGGTAGTTCAGGGCTGTGTGATATTGTTGTCTATCTTCAGCAAGCTCCCTCTCCCTTCCCACCCACCTGCTTCTCAAGCCTGATGCAAATACATTGCTTATTCATTTTGATGTTTCATTCAGTTTCCCTTGCACTCTTCTGAAATATTCATTTCTGGCCTCTCTGCAAATTTTTTGTGATCCAAGCACAAAAGTGCCGTGTGTGAGTGTAGAAATTAAGAACCCATCTAAGAGGAGAGCAGGGACAAATCTGACCCAAGGGGGTCTGGGGAGAGGCTTTGGTTTCTAGGATTCCAGGAGGCCTTGGCCAGGATGGTAGGATTGCGGTAATAAATTTTAAAAACCACCCCAGTTTAAATCTGCAACAAAGAAAAATTGCAGGTGTAAATTAGAAGCCTAAATCCTACTCTACAGTTCTTTAGATCTAGAGCAATGAATTGACCCACATGCCTGATTACAGCAATGGAATGTTCTAGCATTGCTTGTTGCTAAGCTTAACCCTTCAGTGTAGTTGGTACTTCAGTGTTTACAAAGGGCTACAATCCTGGGCAGTGTGCATGGGCAGAGGAGCCCAAGGATGTTAGTCCAGGGAATGGGATAAGGATCTGACCTTATGGTTCCAAGCTAGGGCTGTAGGTTTCTGTGGTTACAGGAGAAGAGAGAGCTGCTAGAGGGATTTACAGCCTGGTTTCTGATGATCAGACCTTTCTAAGGGCTGTGGGGTTGTGTCTGAGCAACAACTTCAAAAGTAACCCAAGACACGCAATGCTTGGTGGATCCTGTCAACTGTTTCAGTTCTGCTCTGCAGAGCAGGACTGATTTACCAAGACCCAGTCAGGAAGCCAGGGCTCTTTCTGTGGCTACAGACCTGCCTCTGTCCCAAGGAGGAGATTGAAAAACTTTATCCATTCAAATTTTCACCGATTGTTACTGATGGTTGATACACACATGATTCAAATGTTGCTGGACGTGTCATCCTTTTGCATTGCTTTTCATGTGATCACCACAAAGCAAATCAGGAGCTGCTGAATTCAGAGAGGTTATTGGAAAAAAACCCTCTGAGGTATATAGAGAAGAAGAAGCTGGGAGGGGGAAGCTCAGGTTTTCTTTTTTGTTGTTGTTGTTGTTTTCTTTTTTTTATTTAAAGTTTTTCTAAATATTGTGGAGCATGTTACAGAAAAAAAAAATTAGCCATCTGTCTGACAGATATTAGTAAAGTGGAGACTGTGTTAAAAATAAAGCGCCAGGTTGTCCTCTGCAGAAAGTTAATAAAAAGAAGGAAGTGAAAGACTGCTCATTATTTTTAATGACTGCTTTCCAGCAGAGTGCCTGTATCTCCCAGCCTTTACATTCTGCCTTATTTCAGTTCATTATGGCACATTCAACTGCCCTGGAGAATGATGGCTTTGTTCTAAAATACCAAATATATCAAGAGGCCCCTGGCCTAGCCTGGCTGGGCTGTTAATCACAGCTCCAGTGCCAGGAGGAGGACGCTGAGAAGAGCCTGTTGCATGGGCAGTCCAGCCTGGATGACTGGGACTGCTTTGGTAGGGAGAGCCATGGCAGGCACTGGTGCTGCTAAACACTCTGTGCAAAGCTGCCAGCAGATTGGATTAAGTGGTGCTTGGCAACTGCCTGGATGTTTTCTGCCTGCACATCTCTACATTTGTCTCTCTTACTGGCTCCACCTGGCATTAGCATCTCACTCCCTGTCAACAGATATTTTCTTTATTAACTTTAAAATATAGGATGCATTTTGCAGTTCAGAAGATGAAGATTCATGACTGCAATTCAGAACATAGGCTCAAGCAAAGCACCCAGAGCATCCCGCTTTATCTGCAGGCTCCTTGCACCCAGCAGGTAGAAAAGCCAAAAGCAGAAGCTGCATTTCCAGATTTGAGAACAACTAGCTTTTCTCAAAAAGTTTGCTTGAAGAAAATCCATGCCATCATTCACTTAAATTTTCCTGATATGCTCTTTGATAAATCAAGGCCCATGCTATAGCCAGATTGAAATTACAGTGATTTGTTTGGAAACAAGATGCATTTTTCTATGGCTCTGAGGAAACATCTAAAAAAGGTCCACAGCCAAGCTCCAGGGTCCTTGCAGGTTTTTTCCTTAGTAGCTCTGCAGAAACTCATTTGCCAGCAGATTTGGTCGTCATGCTCATGCTCTGCCTCCTCTTCTTCCTTACTAATGGTTGAGGCCCTGCAGCAAAACCTGCATCGTGCATATCGTATGAAACTTAGTGCAAAAATCCCAAACACCATGGCTTGGGGCAGTGGCAGGGGATGCAGAGAGACCTCACACAGCTGTGGTCACAGCTGGAGTGCTTCCCTGCCTCTTTCCATGCCTTTCCTCTAGTTGCCACTCCTGGTCTCAGCTGCTGTTCCTGGGGGAGCAGAGGCTCTGGGAAACTACAAGTGGGCAAATTCATAACTCTTTCAGAGCAAATGACAGTCTATTGGAACAATTGCCTTCATAAATCAGCCTGGAGAACAGGAGGAGGGTTGGATTTTCCTGACATTGCAGCAAGGCTTGGATGTGATTTCGGGGAGTCAGTGCTGATCCTTTAAATTCTAGCCACAGTAAACTGGCTGATATTTCCAATTTGCTTACCTTTTAACACAGAAAAAGGCCAAAACTCATTTATATTGGCTAACCACATTTTTTTCTGCCTGTCTTAATCCAGGAAGTGAAAATCATGACCAGAAATTTGTCCCCTTCTCTAAACACTGGTATCCTGGTGTTTATAAAAAAAAAATCTCCACCATGATTCTTCCCAACTGCTAGAGGAGTGAAATGAGAGTGTCAACCAGGGAGGAAAATCCAGTGTGAAAACTTAGCACAGAATCAGGCAGAGTATTTTTGGAGGTGGGATGGGTTGTTTGTTTGTTTTCCAGCTCTACCAGGCACAAAACTTGGCTGTAGCCTGACAACATGCTACAGAGGACTCTTTTGTCTGTAACTAAATTAGAGAAATGCTTGAAAGATGGCTTCTGGCAGCTAGTGAGAAGGGATTCAACAGATTGCAGGGAAAAAAAAGCAAAAGGAAAGGAATCAAAATGTTCAAGAAGATCATTTAAGGTCCTTGTTCTGGGAGAGAGTAACTGGTTTCACTTCCCAGAGGCTAATCCTGCCCTAATTGACTTATTATTGGAGTCTGAAGGAAAACAATCCATGTGGCTGTGATAGCAGAGCCAGGGAAGGTATGATTGTGGCTGCTGAGGGGAACATGGGGAGACAAAAGCTGCAGTGTGTGAAGTGACACAGGATAGCATGTGCAGATCCCAGCAGTGTAAGAGCCCTAACTGGGCACACTGTTTAGTGTTACAGGGTGGGTGGGGAGCATTAAGAGCAGGCTCAGGATTCATTCCCACTCTGTGGTTTCATATATTTCTGGGAGAAAAAGTTCAACCTCTTCCCAAATACAGACCAGACAATCAGGGATCACATGTTACCAAAAAAACTCCAATGTGCAACCTATAGCTTACTCATGAACTACAAAAAAACAAACCACATACTTACAACCCACGCTCAGGACAGTGAGATCCTGAGAGGTGACTCTATGCACATGGTACAACAGAGTTCTAAGATGCATCAAAATATAGTAAGTCTGGGAACCAAGCAAAGGCTGAAGAGATTTGCATTTTTTCACATTGGGAAAATCAGTTGTCCTTTCTGTTAACATGACAAAATCACTTTGAGTGCCTAGTTTGCATAATTAAAATACATAGCTAGAAAGGAATTCAAATTTGGGCTAAATTACACTGAGAAAACTACATTCAGTTTTGATCACTTTGCTTGACATGGACTTTTTGGGTATTAGAAATGCATAGAAGATATAATGTTACAAAAATAAGAACTATTATGGAATGCCTAAGGGATGCAATTCATTATCCAGAAAAACTTTCAAATAAGCAGACACGAATGCATGCTAAATTACAATGAAATTCCAGTGGAATTACAGCTTTCTTCCATAACAGGGCAGATGACCTCATCTCATGAATGTTATTACTGTGACTCTCATGGTTCAGGGACCCTGAGCTTTGATAGTATGAGCATATGATAAATTAAATAAGCCAAACATAGAAGAAAATCCATTAGAGAGTAGAAATGTGTAGAAAAATACCTTCCTCCTCTTCAGATAAACTTTAATCTAAAGAGTATTTTCCTGACTGAAATGGGTGGAAATGCCTTTTCTCCAGAATGGCATGGTGATACCATCAGATTTGATTCGTAGCCGTGGTTTGGCAAGGAAGGTGTAAAAATCTGGCATCTTCTGTTGAATCAGGTTTTCTGAAGCTTTGGGCCAGGCTTCTCAAGTAGAGTTAAGAAAGGAAAAGTCTAAAAATAGCTGACCAGAAGTATTTTGCACTGTTGGAGTACATATATGTGCAGGCTATGGTCATTGCTAAGTAAGGGAAAAGCTCATTGGAAAGCAAGGAGACGAGACATCACTCAAGTTTGCATTTTCTCCCGGGATGCAGCTACAGAAAGACCAAAAATGAGTAATGTTCCTCTCTGAACGCAGTGTGTACTACAACCTGCCCTGAAGTAGGGGTAACTGAGGTCCTTGTTCATAATAGATCCTTTGGGGTAGATTAGAGAGAAATGATCAGCAGCTTTATTTCAGAATGATTTGATTGAAATGGAAAAGAGGTATTTAGCCATTTTGCTTATTATCTGTAGAAATACAGAGATTTAAAAGCATAAAAAATAACACCGAAGAAAATTTATAGGGAAAAGAAAGGAAGAGAAAAAGAAGATAAGAGTCCAAAGATATCACCACCTGTGGACCCAGCAATGAGATTGCTGCAATTTCAAATTCTGTAGGTAGAAATGATGGTCCCAGTATTGATCCAACAGGAGTGGGGAAAGCCCACAAAACACAGGAGTTCAATGGGTTTATATAAGTTTATGTTTATGGAATGTCCAGGTACCCTCACTGGGCAAGGGTAGAGAGTTTTATACCATCTGATGCAACACGGTGCATCACATTCAGTCCTCTGGTTGAAGGCCTCAGAAATGAGTCTGGGGGCACTTTGGGGGTCTTTGAGACATGACATGACATGAGAGCTGCCTCTCGCACCAGTGTAGTCAAGCCAGTTATGCCCCATCAGAGGGTCTAGGTCTACGTGGGAATGCCCTGATACTTCCCCAGAGGGGAGTTTTAACCTCTAAGCCAGTTGTGCAATGGAGAACATCGGCATGGTAAAAGCACTATCCCTCCAGGAAGGATCTGCTTCTTTCCTTACCTGGCTCAAACTGCATCGTGCAGCCTTTGGTGGTGGGTGCTCATACCCCCTGCACTTGGGCTGTTACCTCTCACGTTGTCAGCAAATCTCTCCTGCTTTTGCAAAGGTCAATCATTTGAGTCATTATAACCCTTAATATTTCAGTCTCTTACAGCCTGTTGCAGATGGAGAATGAGATGTGCCATCCAGGTGAGTTCAGGAACTCATTTCACTCTGCTGATTCAAGGTGATGACCCTTCTGCCAATACATAAGGCTCTGCTTGATGACTGGGTCTGTAGTTTGTCAGGGAGGACTTGCAATTCTAAGAGCTGCTCCAGAACCATGTTTTCTGGTTGTACAAAGAAAAACATCTGCAAATTTTAATAAAGTACTCTGAAGTTAGAAAATTTCAGAAATTCTAAAAATCCTCTCCCACCCTGGCCTCACTGCAGACTTTTTCATGTGAAAGAACCATCTGCTGTACCACACAGTAAAGTAAAAAAAACCCAAAAATAAACACAGGTGGTAGAGGCAGGGAAAAAAGCTCTCAGAGAAATTTGTGCATTTCTCACTTATTAGGACATTTCCTTCATTTTAAGCATAATTTATTCTGTTTCAGCCACATGGTTTCTGCACATTTCCTTTGAAACATCTCTAATTCTTTTTGGCAGAGATCCGAGGCAATACAGTGCAGTCTCATCTGGGAAGAGTACCCTAGGAAAGTGTAAATATTGCAAAGCTGCAAAGAAAATTTAAAAAAACAATGTTAGCATTGAAAAAAAACTGGACTAGATTAGAGACAAGTGAAATCACCTCACTGGGTGATGTGGACAAGGTGGAGGAGGAGGAGGCTGGTGTCAGCCCATCCTGTGGGCCCAGGAGAGGTGTCCTCTCTCAAGCCTCTGGAACTCATCAAACTCCATTTCTTGTGGACTCACCTTTCATAGATGACTGATTTTAAACTCAGTTGTAATAAGAGTGAGACATGAACTCTCTCCTCAGTGGAACCCACCCAGGAGACAGAAACTGTGACTGAGGAGTCAATTATTTGGAGATTACTAAGGCAAAGCCCTGCAATATGTTTTGGTCCTGCCAATTGCTACAGGATCATTCACTTCCCCAGGAGAGAACTCCAGCACGAACAAAGCACATAAGCTGCTCAGTTAGACCAAGCCTGGGGGTTCAGCAAGAGCTGAACAACAAACAAACACCACGAGTGCAATGTCCACATCCCTCACAGTGCAGGGTGGCCTCTCAAATCCCGTCAAACTGACAGGTCTGTGCAGTGCAAAGATGTGCACAGACATTTGCTGAAGTCCCAACACAGCCTGGTCACATCAGCATAGCATCCTGGCTGGCCTAATTAAAGAACTGGAGCTAATTAGGCCAGCCACAGCACCATATTGATTAGATAGTAAAAATAAGTCCTGACATCTAGATGTGCTAGAGTGAAAACAGAGCATTGGACTTGCATGTTACCTGGGTAAATCAGAGCCTCTATTCCCTCCCTGTTACTGTTAGTGTGGCCCTCCTCCCAAGCAGTGCCTTCACACAGACTTCAGTGCTGCATTGCAGTTTTTTAGCAATGTAATATTATCCAGAACTCAACAGCCATCTCCCAGTTTTGTGGGCACAGTTCCTGAAATAAGATTAACTTTGTCTCCAGGGGTCACTTTCCAACCAGCAAACAAAAAGCTGTGCAGGAGGATGAAAACAAGGCAAAGAGAGAACAAAAATCACGTTGTGTTGCAGACTTTCAATTAATGATAAAAAAAAAATTCAGGGGTTTTGGGGGGAAATATTTAAACCTTCAGATTAGGGTTTTGTATTCAAGCCCTCCATATTAATCTAACTGCAAGGAGCTGATGATTCCCCAGCCAGAAGCTGTTCTCAAGCATGAAGATTGCGCAAATCCACCTCCCAGTGGGTCCTACCCCACGGCCTTCTCTGTCCAGAGGCATCCTGCAGCACAGTGCCCTGACAGAGCTCTGCCCTGCAGACTTGGCTCTGAAGATGACAGCCCAGCTATAGTAATCACAGGGGATCCATTCTCCTCCTAGTTCTTGTGGCCTTCATTTGCCACTTCCATTCTCATCACCTAGGACATTTCAGAAGGATAGATTTATTTTTTTTCCCCCTATATTATTCTAGAGGGGCTGTAAGAATGTTAATATGTATGGGTCTGACTAGCTGGAAAATCAGACTTCATGTTGTGGTGCATACATTTTGAAGATCCTGTTTCAAGGAAAAGCGAATCCCAAGGTTCAAGCAGGGCTGAGAAAAAAGGGAATATTTTATCATCTGTGATCTTTCTGATCAAAGCAATACCAAAAGCATTTCTTCGTCTGCAGAGAAAAAGCTGAGGAATGTGGAGTAGGCAGAAAAACTAATATTACACGTGCCTTTTGAATCTCCTTCACACTGAAAAGGGACAGCCCAGCCTTTCAGTCTGCAAGTATGTGCAGGCATCCACATTTATCATGCTGTGAACTTCTCTATTTTATTCCATTTCAGTCTGTAAAGAAATGCAAATGGACTGATTGAGCCAAATTATTGTTTCTCTACTCTCCCTCCATGGAAAAGATGTCAGAGCTGTTTCACTGGAAAGCAGACGAGAGGGGGCACTCATAGATTTCCTACATCAGGGCTTTGTTTTATGCTGTGTTCGTAGGAAATGTATTTTAGAGAGCCCTTGTTGGAAAAGGTTCCAGGAAAAATACTAAATTAACATAACACCATAAAGAAGCAGAAAAATTTGTTAGAAAGAGAAAGAAAAACAATAGGGGTGGGTGGGTATTGTAGGAAGACACCCTGGCGTTCCACCCCAGAAGCCCTGACCCCATAAATCTGCCTGTGTGGGAGGACTGAGTGCTGCAGGAACAGGGCTGGAAGCAAGATCCTATGGCAGTGAGAAAAAGGCTGGGTCCAAAGTGTTGTCCAAGCAGTGAGCTAAAGCTGGCCTCAGGCCCCTAGCAAGAATTTACATCTGCACAGTAATGAAAAAGTGCAGGATGGGGCTGAGAGAAGCTGTAAGAGATACAGCTTGCAGGGCAGTCCTTATTTTACTAATTACGTTTTGGATTGCCTACACAGGGTCACTTGGGAAAGTTAAATAAATCAATCAGCTAAAGGTGTGAAGTCAATTTATGTAAGTTGTAGCATATTCAAGCTGCATGTGAATGGTTTCATTCAGGGTAAATGGCTTTAGATTACTGCGGCTTAATTTTCTACATTAGCAGAAACAAAATATGTTTTGATAGCAAAGTAAAACAAGATGGAGGGAGAATAAACATCCTGTTAGTAACTTAGCCCTGCATCTATGGTCCCTCTTTGTTTTTAGCAGCAGAAAATCCCAAGCTACCTAGATAGACAAATAAAGTTTACCATGCATTATAAATATGGTCTAACAGCCTTGGCTGCCAAAGGCTGGAAGGAGCAGAGAGTGTGTTACGACAGCAAGGACAAACCTCACAGTGTTTGCTGTGCCCCCACCAGTCCCTTTTGCTGCCTGTATCACTCCACCAGCACCCACCTGGAGCTGAACCATATCCCTGCTGCAAACTGTGGAATCAAGTAACTGTGGATTAACTTCTAACTAACATAGTTTAACTAAATTACTAGAGAATGGTTTTATCAGAAACACAACTGTTTTATTAAAGACTCAATTCATTTGCTCAGTTAAGTGAAGTATCAGTCAATCAAAAGTTCTGCCTGCTCAGTGAACTTCCATTCTCTGCCCTTCACTCACCATTAGGGTCTCTTCAACTTCATTTTGAACCAGCAAATTGAGCCATGCTGTGTCTCTTGTGCCTCTTGTAGGCTTCTCCCTTTGGTCTCATCATTGCACCAGGCTCTTCAACACTTTTACTCTGCTGTAAAAACGAAGAACTCCTGTTGTTACAACTAAGTAAGTGAAATCAAAATAAGGTAATTGTCTGGAGTAGGTACATGTTTATGGACACCAGTTTCTGTATTGTACCTGTGTATTTGCTTCACAAGGAAACCTGAATTGTGACTTCCAAAAATCATCCATTCCTCGCTACAACTTTGTAGACTGCCCATTAAAACTAAGACTGGGATTTTCTAAGCAAGTGAGTTTCACCGGTCACTTTAGACATCTGAATCAACTCACTACCTGAGGGTGAAATTGGGTTAGATAAGGAAATGTTGTACAGCATAGATGTAATAACATTATAGTTCTGAATTTTCTTACTGGCCATATGGGAATGGATTTTTCATTGAACTCCTTCAATGTTGAAAATAAAGTCCTACTGCAGATTTTTCCCTGGAACCTCCTAGCTACAAATGTGTTAACGTCCTCAAGGGTCACATTCTCCCTTTTGAAAAGGGAAAAATATCAGTCTTAATTTAGTAGATTTCTGACCTATTTTAACAAGACGGGTTTGGAAATGTATTGTTAAATTGAGTATTACACATTTCTGTGACTATTAGGGGAACTTCCACAGGAGTGTGAAAATGGGAGAGCAATCCAATGCGAAAATGAAAGCGTTGTAGTAACACCGAGACATATGGGGCATTCACTTTAAAAAATAGATAGACTCCTATTAGGGGAGAAAAGTCAAGCAGAAATTATATCACTGAGAGTTAGAAACTCCAAATGTGTCCAACAAGGATACAGAACCTCAAGTCCCATGGTCCTATTCCTATTTTGGAGACAATTTGTATTCTCCGTATAATACATTTGCTGTGTGGGACTGATTAGATACCCTGCGTAAAACTAAGAAGTTACCAAACATATGAATCACTCAGGGAAACCATAAACAGTATTTAAAACAAGAATCTTGTGGTGGTTGTGTATAACCTTTACAGTAATCTAAGAAGAAAACTGTTCTATCCTTAATTCACCCTTTTCCCCCAATAAACTGTTAGAAGGGTTATGCAATATACAGCATTTTTACAATAGAAGACAACTAGGTTAAGGCATACAAGCTCTTTCATATAATCTAATTAATAATTAAGCTATTTCTCCATTTTATCTAACAGTTAGATATTAATTTCATTGTTATTGCTGTAAACTCCCATTGCCTTGAAACCACAGTAAATAATAGCAGAAATGTCATTCATTACAAAAAACACGGTATTTGAAACACTTCTGTGAATTATTTTTTCCAGGCATTCTAGGAGTGAACTTGCTCCTCAGTTCAGGAAGAATTCACTCAGTTCAGGAGCCTACTAGCTTAAAAACCATCTTCTTAAGGTCTTGGGGAGAATGCATCAAAAGACTTTATGGGAGAACAAGGTCAGGCCATGCTAAGCAATCAGGAGGATTTCTGGAGAAGAGAATTTACATCTGTCGAAACATATCTATGGCATGAGGTTAAGAAACCAAAAGAGGACCAAACCAGAAGTCTTTAGATTCCACAGGGAAAGTACTTTCCTTACCCCTAAAATTACCTGCAGGAAATCAACATAATAACAATATATTTTATTTATTTGTTTGGGGTTTTTTTAAGGACAGTTACTTGCCATTTGAAACAAAGACATTTTAGAAATGCTTGTGACCCACAGGCAGGCATCTTTTAGGATTTATGTCCCTGCTTTCAGGCAACTAGCTTTCTAGGATCTTATCTTCAGCACTTGCTAAGATTTTTCTTTGACACTTTCACTCAGCCACAGCCTTTCTGGTCTTCAAGGCACCATCCTCTGCCCTTCCATCCCCATAACACCAGAGCTATGTTCTTGGTGTCACAAACCCTCTGGTTTGCCTGGAGTCTAGCAGTGTATGCTTGAAAAGCCACCAGAAGTGTAGAATCAGTACAGCCTTCCCCAGCCTTCCCCAGCAGCTTTGACTCAATGCAGCTTTGCTCTCTGCCTATGGCAATCTCTCTCACTGTGCTGTGCCCGTCTTCTTTTGCTTCAAGAATAACAGGAGGAGGTTTTCAGAACACTGCCCACAGGCTCAAGTTCAGGTCCTGGGAGATGGTAGCCCTGAGACACAATTCCTCCATTTCAGCTGCAGCAACCAAGAGAACCACAACAATTTTCAAGTGGGGAGAGATCAAAATATCTTCGGCAGGGAAGTAACACAAAAAGGGTATTTAAATCCTTCACAGGATAGCTAAATCACTATTTGCTGAAGTAGAAACAGTTTCCCCTAAGAATTTCTTCAGGTTAAATCCCTGAAAACTCAGTCAGCCAGCTGGAGAAAAACCATAGAAGGTCCTGCAAGTAACTGTGACTGACCCGCTTTTTAGTTTTACTCAATCTCCAGCATTAGGTATATAACAGTCCTCTCAGAGCTTAAATTTATTCCCCCAATAAATGGGGTTTTTTTTACAAATAAGACATATTTTAATAAATTAAAAGATGGGAAAGAAGAAAGAAAAATTAAGCCACTCAGAATAAGACAAAGGTCTCCACTAGCAATACATTTATGAATATATTTGCACAAAAACAACAAAAGGAAATTCGTAATACTGCACACAATGTTTCAAATGCTATTGTGAAACCAGGCCAAAATGTTCAATCTCCTTAAGAAGCAGTTGAAATAGGCTTTAAATTAGTCAGGATTCTTAGAAATTCTAATAAGAAGGGAGTGATGGAAAACAGCTGCTCCCAATCCCTATAAAAACCTTCAAAAAAAAAGGAATTAAGTGATAATGCTGGTGGAAGGGCATATCATCACAAAATGGTCTCCTGCTGCTACAAAATGCCAGAGCAAGACAAAATATTGTTCCAAGGAGAGATAATTATGATGAGCCTCAGCCCTGTTTTTGGGGCCTTGGTTTCCACTCTGTGGTGTGGTGAGCTCTCATTTGGGTAGTCTTTAAAAAATTACTGAACACTGAGACAAAGAACATCCAGGTCTAATGCTTATTAGAAGTGGTATTCAAAACATCTCTGCCCCCACTGTAGCAATTTGTGTGAAAAGGATGTGTTTCCAAAGTATAGCTTGGTAAATGAGGAGAATAGAAATGAAAATAAAATATATGCTTACCATTAAGTGTTGAAGCTCTTCTGAACTGTAGACTCAATAAAGTTAAATTACAGCCCAGTATTGGTGAAGGAGAAAGTATCCCACAGAGAGGCAGGATGTTAAGTCTGGTCTCAGGAAACCAGTTGTCTGCACAAAGAATCTTTTGTGGAATGCCAAGAGATGATGCTAACAGGTTCTTGTAGCATTTCAGAAAAAAAAAAATAAAGTAATATTTTGGCAAGATTAATGGTGCAACAAGGTGATATTATACAAAACTAGTTGTTTATGGTAAGCAAGAAAGAAAACTTAATTTTTGCATGATTCTCAAAAAAAAAGCTAATTGGATTGGGGTTTGGTTTTGTTTGGTGTAGTTTTGTTTTGTTTTGAGGTTTGTTTTTTTTACAGAGAAGCAGCCAGATCTCAGTAACTCCCCTTGCTCTGGGTGACACGACTTCTGAGTGTCCCCCAGGACAGACAGACATGCAGCCCACAATGGAGCTGCAGCATACATGCACATGGCTCCTGATCTCCATGAGTTTATAGCAACTTTCCCCAAAACTCTGTAGGATTTATGCAACACTGACAGTCTGCAGCTGCCAAATCTCCCTTACTGAACTGACGTTTATAATGTCACTCTAGAGATTTAATCACCTGGAAACACAGGTCTGTGTTTTGCTCAAAAGGACTTTTGAGGACTGTATGAAAATATTTGTGCATAGGACTTTTCATCTCATTTTTTTTCTCTGGAACAAATTGCTTAACTTTTGTTGCCTTCAGTTTCTGTGGTTATAATATTGTCTCAATGTTCCTAGTTACCCTGGGGAATCTGTGAATGAAGAGTTCAGGGCTCCCATGAGGAAATGTGCTATTGCGTCGGAGCTGCTGCTCTTCCTCTGAGCCAAGTCATCCCCATTGGAGACTCCTCTGGGCAGGAGATGTTACACAGAGACACACATCTAACATTCCTACAGATGCTCAGTTATTTCTCTCTGATAGAACTACGTATGGCAAAGGTAAATCTCACTATCAGTTATCTGCACAGCAAAAGGAGGTTAAAGAGGTAAGATTTTTGCTTGTCTTGACAGTGTGTAGAGGCAAATAGAGGTACAGGCACTACAGAGGGACCATCAAGTTCCTGTCACAGGAAGGCTGCAAAAACTGCACCAGTGTAAGGTCTCAGCTTTCTCCATTTTCTGCCTTCTGCAATCCCCATGTCTGTCATTTCCCAAGATAGCTAAATGCTGTACCCTGGAAAAAAAGGCTTGATAATGCAAATTCAGTTAGCAATGACAAGTCATTCTGAGGACCCTGTAAGAGTCATAAACATGTTTGTTTTAATTGAGGTGGGGTAGGGTTTGTAGTGCAATAGAGCAATGAAAACAGCCCCCAATAAACAACTCGTCTCATCTACTGCTCTGACAGCTCCTTTCTTAAAGCATCAGTATTACCCACTTAGAAAATGGATTTATGCCAAGTTTAAAGCAATTCTTCTTCTTTCAGCACACCAGATGGTACTAAAAATTCAAAATATTTCCTACAACAGCTGTATCTTTGACAATGAAATTAATACAAGCCGAAATTCCACTGTTGTGCGTAATGACCACATAATGACCACACTCCTCAGTTTTGTGTCTAATATAACAAGGCCTTTGATAGTTAAAAATATATCTGATCAACTCAGTATTGCGTCAGTCATGTGACTCTGTCTGGATACTCAAAACCGGTTGCAAAATTTAGTGCTTTGCAGTTTAACAGCTGGTCTGATAAGAATGTAAAGCACACCTTTCCCCAGAGCTATAATAAATGTGTTAACACTTTCTTACAACCAACATTTTCTTACAACCCATCATTTTCTTGCCCCAAGATCCCTCTTTATGTATTTGATGACATAAATCTTTTAAGCTGCTTTTGACCAGAAGCTAACTTCCCTTACTCTCTGGTATTGGGACTTTTGAGGTACACGATGAGATGTGGTTTTTTTCCTTTGGTGTTTAAAGAGGAGGGAGAAGGTGGAATGCTTTCAGTTCAGACAAAACAAAAAATGAAAATGATGGTGCTTGCAATTTCTATCTCCTTAACACAAATGTGTACAGTAGAGTTTTTTAATTGTCTATTTGTTAGATTATTAACTAGATCATTAGATATGACATGCAAGACTTTAGTATTTTAAACAGTGTGGTGGCTTTGGCATGTCCTGAACAGTGAGCAATAAGAGAAGGAAACATGAAAATAAAACTGAAGTCAAATAGTTTTCCCATCAAAAGAGCATATAATCCAAACACTGTAATGAACACAATTCTATCTTCCTCTGTTTCTACATGTGTGTGAACATTCTTGATGCTAGAATGTGAGCATCTGCTAAAAAATTCAATTACTTAAGAGTGCTGTGAAGCAAGAAATAACTGTTAGCTCTTGTTGTAGAGGAGGAGAATGGTGTGGTGACTATTGATGCTGGACAAAGCCTAGTCTTGTTTTGTGAGATACTGAGCCACCTCAACACGGAGTTTTACATCCCAAAGTTGTGTAAGACCTCAGGCATGTGGAGGATCTACCATGGGAACAGACGGTAAAGCTGTTCAGTCATCCTTTTCCCAATCAGACCTGTGGTAGGTGAGCACTGCCTTCCCCACCTCTGTGTGACTGTCTTTACTCCCTGACAGTCGCCGATCTCTGCTCTCCCAGTGGCATTTTCCCTGCACAAATCACACCTCTCAAATTCCTGCAGTGGAATTCCCACCCTCAGCTGTGGGATTCCCTTACCTCTGGGACTCTAGCCCTCATTCAGCACAAGCATGTGCTTGCACAGACCATCTGGCATTGAAATGATGTGGCTAAAATGGCACAGTCATGCTGGACATGGAGGTGGTAACCACATGGTTTTTATTTACAGATATAGTGCTACAGCTATTTTTAACCAACTTCCTTTTTGCACAATTGCAATGTTGCATAGCAGTTCAGTTTACTTGAAAATTAACATTCAAAAGATTACTTAATATGAGTGCTCCCATTTAAAATTTTTTAAGTAAGTAATTAAGTCTTTCATTAAATGTGGCTGGCTCAAAATGAAAATTTTTGTGTGGCTCTTCAAAACAAATATACTGTCCAAATTGATGAGGCAAATGTGTGTGACCTTATCAGACATGAGCAGATGGTTTTACTCCAGGTAAATCTCTAAATTATTTTACCTAGCAAGCTAAATTATTTATCTAGACAGGTAAATTTATCTAGAGGCCTCTAAACACCACAAGGGTGGTGGCTTTCTACCTCTCCTCAAATAAACTGCATCCCCACAGTCAGTGCAGTTTCAAGATTAAAAACATGTGTCACTTCTGTGCCCTGGTGATCCACTAAGCAGGATCAGAACAGGCTTCTCTGATCTATACTGAAAATTGAGCTGATCTTGAAGGCTTAGAGCCATCCTTCTTTTCCCACTCCTGCAGAGCCACACAGCTTATTCACTGTCAGTCAGGCAAGAGCTGGCCCACTGTGAAGGTACAGACCTCTTTCAGATAGTTCAGGGAAAGTAATTTTAAAGCTACATTTATGAGAGAATTCTCTGAAGGACCCATTGCATCTTCTTTAATTTTTACAGAAGAAAATAAACAGATGATCTCTAAGCAGGATTTCCTGAACTCTGTTGTGTTATTTTACATTTGGCTAAAATTTACTTTAAGTTATTTATTTCCATTTCCATTTGCAAGAGCCCAACTCTCTCACACATATCCCTGTTAATGACACACACCTGTAGGCCACTAAAGGAAGCTAAAGGGGTGCCCACAGTCTTGGTTAAGCCCCAGCTTAGCTGCTGATTTGAACCCAAACAAACTCCTCAACCTCTGAACTGCAATTCTGCCACATGCTTTCATGGTGCCTGCTAAGCAAGCATGAGCCAAGCACCAGCAAAATGCCAACCTTTACAGGAGAACTTCCTGTGTGCAGTCTGGACAGCAAGGAGTGCTAAAGCTCAGTAGTAGCCATGGGGCAGAAATTTTCTCTGAAAACTCTTTTCAGTTGTATCTATTTCAGCCCAGTGCAAAGCTGAAGGAATCAATATGGAAAGTCCATATTTATGCTAATACATTTGGCTAATACATTTGCTAATAAATTTATGTTAACACATTTGGCTTTGCACAAGAATGAAAGAGGTTGAAAGAACTACTTTAAAATAGGTTTTTTCCATCCTTCTTGGTAAGACCTCATTCTCAACAGTGTACTTACTCACTTGGACAAAGCCAGAGTAATTCAAGTGATGCATTGGCCAAGGTTCTGGACTGATTATTTGAACAGTCTCAGAAGCCAATGCTTGCATTAAAATTACTTCCTTTCTCAGCACCAGCTCTGCTACCCGAAACAAAATGCTGTGCATTTGAGAGATTCCTAGAAAATCATCTGCACTTCCCAAATTCTGTCCCTGTAAGTCCCTTTCCCAGCCACAGCACATGCATAATCACCATGGCTAACCAATTATTCTGGAAGCATGTGTGATTCCCAGACTGTCAGATTTTCGTGGTTTGAGATGTTGACATACAGCTCCAAGCTGAACACTTTCAGCTCTAGGAAAAAGCACGTAAAGGAGAATAGGGTGGGTTTAGTACACCTGTTCTCCATCCATCCCCCAAGAAGGCCATATTTAGACTTGAGAGAAATTCACTGGAGACTCCCAAAGGTAAAAGGCAATGAATGAAGTCACTACACAATATTTCATTTTACTGCTAAGATACCGTAAGGTTGAAGGAAAACTGACACCAGGAAAGGTTACACAGGCATCCCAGGAAAGAACTCAGGAAGCAGGGAACACCACCCATTTATATACTTCTAGTGCATTTCTAGCTAAGCTCCACACATTTAATATCTTGAATTTCATCAAAAAGATTTATGGTGTTTGATAGCAGAATAGTATTGCAAAGAGGCTGTGCTGCAGGAACACTATCCTTGTGGTGTCATGCAATGGCATTGCAGGAATAAATGATCTCACTCCTTTTCTGCAGTAAGTGTTCCCAATCTCTCTGAGCAACCCATTTACAAAAAGAGATCAGAACTGCAGGTCAGTGCACACCACATCTGATGAGCAGTATGAGACTGCGAACCCCATCTCCTTCTCTTGTGAGCTGATGGAGGCCCCAGCTTCACCCAGTCATTTACTATTCTGATTTGTCTCTGTCATTCTGCTCTCCTTGTTCTCTTTAAGGTCCAGCCTGGGACCTTCCTTTACAATCCACTGTTGCTTTAACATTCCTCTAACACTCATTTTGTCAAAACCAGAGAGGAACTGTATGTATTTTAGATGTCTTCATACAAATCAGGAGCCACAGAGATGTAAACTGCACCATATCCCTCTGTATTTCTCTGGCCTGTTGCTTGCTGTGTCTTTCTCGTTTTCATCCTGGTCTTGAATGTATTCTTGCTTTTACTGCTTGTTCTATCACATTCTGTGCCAATTATCTGCAACTTGCTGTCCCCAAAGCCAAGATTCAGCAGTGGCAGAGAACAGAATTTATTTTCCTGTATAACCAGAACTATGCTGAATAAAGCTCTCTTTAGAGAAAAACATGCAGGCTGGAATGGATGTGAGGTATGTGCATGGTCAGTTAAGAACTACTCAGGAGTGAAATGTCTTTTCAAAAGTACTGAAATCAGGTGACTGCAGTGCTGTGGTCATTTCTACAAGATGAAAGACAAAATTTCCTGGCAACTGGCTGAAAAAACCTAGCAACATCACTGACCACATACCAGTATCCTCCTCAGAAGGGGACTATGCCTGGGAAATTATTTTTTTGAGACAGAGCACATCTGTCATAGCAGCAGTTTGCCTTAGACAGTGAAACACTTTTCCCCATAGCAGGTTAAGTCATCACAACACAAGTTCATGCTCTCCAGTGTATTTGTTCTGTGTGCTTCTATTTATTTCTTTTGCTAGTGCACTATAGTCCACTCTTGTTTTAATTATGGTTATTTTGAGATCTCCTTTTCCATGGCAATGTCTGAAAAAATCCATGAGCCTGATGCCTCAGTAGTCACAGTCACACTTACCTTTCAAGTCCCCTTGAACCTTTAGTTTCCCACAGTGACCTTAATGTGTCCTTAGCCTTGCTTAGGTGACTGCACACATGATGGATTTTTGCAGGTCAGTCTGTGTGAGAATTTGGAATGAGGAGTCTATTCTTATCTCACTTAGTGGGTCACCTTGGAGGAGTTTGTTCTCTGTTCCATGCTTCACTCTCCTCATATGTCAGAAGAGATATTTAATATTTCTTGATGAAAAGCAATTAGCTAAGCTGTAACACAATTTCCTCTCCTAATTATCTGTCAGCCTGCTATCTGCTGAGAGAATGTTCAAGCTATGTGCTCTCATGCTTGCAGGTGCACTGAGGCACTATTTATTTTTGTTTTTCTTAACCTCTCTCTTATACTTCTTTAGCAAAGTCTTCATGCTCCTAGTCTTCATAAAAATGGACCATAACACTCTGTTCATCCTAAATCCCACCATATACTCTTGACAGAAAAACATTAATTACCAAAGAAATAGCATTAGAATTTTAATTTATAAACTTCTAATTTGATGGGTAAAGAAGTACAGTATTTGAAGAAAATTGAAATAATTGATGGCACCCAGGCTCTCTGAAGGACTCTGACACAATCTGACTTAACTGTAGACTGCTCAGGAGAAACAGATCTCAACCCCTGGAATTCTGCATCTCCCTGGAGCATCCTGTAAAACAGCCTCCAAGCATCTGCCGGGACAATACTCGATACCTCCACACTCTGGAGCATGAGCTGAGCTGGTGGTGAGTTCATTTACAGAGTAACCATACAGAGCCTATCTCTGAAGTTCATCCTGTCTGGGAGACCGCAGTGCCACATTTTATGTTCTGTGTAGTCAATCTGGCCTGTGTGATGGCCCTGTGTCTGAGACTTACACACACCTGGCAACTCCATTAACATTATTTACCTATGTCCTTCTCTTTACATGGCCAGACGTTTAATAGATCAAAAAGCTCACCCTTTCTCCTGAAAAAGTTTCTGGGTAATGAGTGAAAGTGGGCATGCCTGGGAAAATCCAGAGATGTGTTTGAAAACCAACCAAGGCCAGTAGCCCTCATCTCCCTTTATCCACTCCTTCTCCCCAGCCTCCACATGGTGATTTCCCATGGAGAAAATCTCCTCCAGCTTGTTCCTTGTTTCTTTGGCTGATGGTGGAGAGGAGGAAAATCCTCTCCATGAAGGCACCCGCCTTTGTTCCTCTTGTTTGCCCAAAGCCGCCTTGCTCTTCAAGTTGCTGCTCTATCACCTCTGCCCCTTTGTTCTCCTGCTTAGGGATTTTCCACTCCTCACCTTCCTGCTGATAAAGTTAATCAGACTAATTTTCCCACTCAGTCACCTCCCTTATCACAGTCACTGCTTGGCCTGAGCCCAGTGGATATGCTTTATGAGCGCTGCTGTTTGTTCTGCAGCTTTTTATGGCCAGGGTGAGTGATGTCTCACAGGGTCTGTGTCAGCAGCTCACTGGTTCACAATATCTTGAGATAAATAACAAATACATTTGGAACCATTTTGTGAAATAACTCAAATTCATAAATTCAAATAATTTCATCATCAGGAAAAGATTCAGGATCTTTTTGTTTGGCTTTGAAACTCTCTGCTTTTAACTAGTGCTTAGTCCAAGGGATGACTGCAACTTGCTTCAGCTTCTGTGTCAATGATTGTAAAAAGAAGAAAGCAAATTTTGCTGTGTTGTGTTGCAGTGCAGATGTTCTGAAGATGCAGAATGGGAATACATGTAAAAATCAGCAGGAAACATCTCTTCTCCTTGGGACCTCTGGCAGATCTCTAGTCTGATCTGCCTCCCAAGGCCCCCTCAGCAGTTAATGCAAGAGCCCATGGATCAGTGACTGAGGAAGTCAAAGAAATTGGTGCTTAACCCCAGATGGGCTGAAATTAAGGTGAGTTCCACTCAGTCAGAAAGATTTGCAGTCCAACTGATGCCTTGGGAAGGCTGACCTGGAACAGAGACTGAACAGAGCTAAAAGAATAAAGTAGATATTTTTTGAAAAGCCTTCAGGATACAGCTTGGGCAGTACAAGAGCCTGGCCCGGGCTAGACCTAAGATGGAACCAAAATGTTTACAAAATGGACGACCATTTGTGGTCTCACACTTTTTGGTCCATTTGCGTATTGGGGTTAATTGTTCAATTACAGCTTCAGCTTATGAAGTCCCTTGTTTTCTCTCTTCAATCCACTGTTGTTTATGCTTTTGGGCCTGAAAACTTGTAACAGTTGTCCTTGGTCTCAAGCTGGAAAAGGATTGTTTTGTCTATCTACTCTGTGAAGAGAGCTTACTAACACTTAATATGAGACTCAGAACTACACACCTAGGTAGCACAGAATCTGAAAAATGTTTAACTTAAGGCTTCCTGCTGCTGTTACTGCTCCAGCATCACATGTATAGGTAACAGCAAGGACAGGATGCACGAGGGCCAACAGCAGCATTTTGAGCCATCTGTCAGCTGATCAGGTAGTGTCACAATTGAGTAGGTGGATCCTTATGCTCTGTGTTGCTACTCATCCCTGTAATTTGATTTCATGCCACCGAGTTTGCCTAAGCAATCTCAGTGATGGTCTGCTCCCCACAACTTGGCTGTCAGTGTTGAAGACCTCTAAGGAGATCCTGTCAGCCCAGTGGCAGGAAAATTCCTGAATACATGTCTTACACTCCTAAGAGGATTCCTCTTTGCACTTCACTCCTGGTGCAAGGTGACACTGCAGCATTTCACTGCTTATCCTGCTAAGGTGAAAAAATAAAACAATTTTTATTGTGCTATGCTAGAAAGAGTTCTTAAAAGCATTCTAGATTTGGAAAGCAGGTGCAAAAAAGAATCAGGGAGCATATCCTGCTCTGACCTCACACAGCCCATCCCCATGTCTGCCCCTGGCCACTCATCTGTGCATCTCTTTCACAAGCTCTGGACCTTCCTTGAGCTTTTCATGAGCCAACTCACTAAAACAGCAGAAAACTAATCCCAGAAGGAGGAAAGGGAGTAAACAGTTGTCTGAAGTTTCAGTTAGGTCATTTGGCTTGGCAGGATGTCCGGAGGTTATCAGAGCTGCGGAAGGGAGCAGAGAGGGATGGTGGTGGACACAGGATGCAGGGTGGCAAAGCCTGCCTTCTGCCTTCCTCTGCTCAGCCCAGAGGCACTTGCAACCATGCCCCTGAGCAGTCTTGTCCCTCTAATGTCATCCCCCTGGACTTGGAGCAAAGCTCAGTGAACTCATGATTTCCCTGGGAATTCAACAGAGTATAAATGCCACACTGGGAATTTCCTGTAGCCTAAAGACTCAATAATTCATTTAATTATTATATCAATTTATGATCTTGCTAGTGAAAAGCTGCTTGATTCAATGTTAGCTTTTGATATGTAAAAATGCTTTTGAAACTCTACCTCAACCTGGGTGGCCCATAAAGTGTTATAATTTCCCTGACAATAGATAATTCATTCATTATACACACACATATCCCTGCTTGACAAATGCTGATGGAGAGTGTTGAATAATCTCTGAGGCTATGGATTTGTAGGAAGTTTTCCCTGGAGGCATTGTCAGAGTGATAAGCTTTTCAGATTTACCCCAACTCAAAAGCATCAGTTTACTTCACTGACTTTCTTGTGGACCTGCAAATATTTCATTCAGCTTAGTGAGAGTGTATAAAGGCATGGGCAGTAGCAGTGACAGGAGGAGATAGTCTCCTCATGTTAGCACTAGTACTGGGAAAACATAACATGAAACTAAAGCTTTACAGTTTAAATACAGAAGTCTTAATGATTAATCTTTCTATGACACATGCACAGAAACACCTTAATAAATAGTCATTATGATGGTAGAAAGATAACAACTTATCTACAATTTTATACTGGTCCTAATTATGGTGTCTGATAAGATGAATTAGAAGATTCTCAGTTCTGAGTTATGGAAGATAGCAGTGTAGCAGAAAAGGGAAGGCTGCCTTGACTGAGGCACAGTGTGGTGCTGTTAGCATCCTTCTGTGTTTCAAAGGCCCTGGCACTTCCATGAATAGTGTTTTACTAGTATAATAATGCGAATGACAGTGATGCAGAGGAATTTCCACTGATCTCATGTCATTTTAAATAATACTTAATCTTTCTCTTTGCCATTTATTTCAGTATTTTCACCTATGATGATTTAATTTAACCTGATTTTTCTGCAGAGCCAAAAAAATTTCCAGTTCTCACTTCTTTTGGACTGCTTTGCTCATGGGGCGCATTTGTTTCTGTTTCAATTATGACCTTGTTAAAATGAAAACATTTTGTAACTTGTAAAAATCTGGTTTAGACAGCACCATGTTCTTAAATTAACATTAGGCAGCTTTTCGTGTTCTTACACCTACAACCTAGACTGCTGAGCCCAATTTCATATCTTCTAAATTACTTGGGCAAAGTGTTATTAGTGAATCCCTAAAACATTTGCTGTTTTGACAGGTGGTCACTTCACTGTCTCATTCAAAGAGAAGTTTTTCTTTTAGAAGTGCATTGCTCTTCCATACTGGTTTTCTGACCAGATTGCAAAGTGCCTGATGTCAGCAGTGTTGGTCCAATTCCATGGTTAACCTTGCCCTTCTGTACTGGCATGGTCAGAGACTTTTCCCTCACATCAGTGCTGGCTGTGGGTGGAGGGTTGGGTGGTCAGTACACCATACACTGGTGCCCCTGCAGACAAGAGAGAGAAATGGCTCAGGAGGTTGCAGTACAGGACTGGTGGGAGGAAGAGGGGAAGTGATGCCTTAGGGGACAGCTATCTAAGATCTATCCCCACACAGCATCTATGCCTTCTTACCTACCCTTGATTTCCTGAGATGAACAAGGGAGGGATCACAACCGTGAGGAACTGTCCTCAATTCCTGCCTAGGAAATATCTCTGGCCATGTCAAAAATATCCCATTTCCTCTGGCCTTGGGGTGTCAAGTGTCAAGCAGCAGTGTCAAGCGCTTCCAGACCCAGGCCAGTTTCAGTGGTATCCAGGGGTCATGTCTGGTCACAGAGGGAAGCAGCAGTTTCCACAGCTGGTTTCTACTCTGCGAGAGGAAAGTAGACACAGGCTTCTAAACTGCCCACCATCATATCTTATCTGGAGACAAAAGGGATTTCCAAACTATGAAAACCAAAACCACTGGGGCATAAAGGCTGGGATAAGAATTGGTTGGGATACACCGTGCAGAATAACATAAACATTGTGAGCTCCTGCTGCAGCATAGAACCATTGAATCATAAAATGTTAAGGGGTGGGAATGGTCCTTAAAGATCATCTAGTCTGAAACACTGCCACCATAGACAGAGACACCTCCCACTAGACCAGGTTGCTCAAGGCCTTATCCAACCTGGCTTTGAACACTGCCAGGGTTGGGGCAGTCACTACATCCCTCACAGGGCAATCTGCTCCAGTGCCTAACCATACTCAGAGTAAAGTATTTCTTCCTAATATCTAACCTAAATTTCCCCTTTTTCAATCTGTCCCCACAGTACTGTGTATAGCACGTAGTGAAGTGTGATAGGGTACTTGGGAGGGATAGAGAGGCTCCTCAAAGGTCACTGGTATATCTCACGTGTTTCTGCTAAAGGTCTCCTAAACTCAGCCTTATCTCAGCCTTATCTGACCTAAAAACCTTCTGCAGCCTCAAATCTTTGCTTCCTTCTCTCTGTTCATAGCATTTCCAAACCCTCAAGTCAGGATGAAGGTGTGGGAGCTGATATCTTTCTAGTGATGGGAATGTCTCACTGCTAGAGTAAAGTGTTGTTTCCAAATAATTCCTCACAGCTTCTGGCTTTACAAACTCACTGAGAATTAAGGGCTTTCCAGGTGGCCAGTGAAGATTTATATCACATAAGGAAGTAGAGGAGAAAATCAGATATCTAAGCTGATGGGAGAAAGGAAAGAAATAAAAAGAAGATTTTTTTTCTGCAATCATGCAAAACAGGCATTTCAGATAGCTGGAGACATTTCTGTGCCTTGGTTTGGATGATGGCCAGTTTACATATGAAGCTGGTGCCAGTGAGGAGGAGAAAGAATAGCTTTCTTAATCCTCCCTGTATGGCTACTTCTGGAGAGATGAAGGCAGGTCTTCCTGCATGGTGTGAGAGAGAAACTGGTCTAAATCAAAGTCTCTCTTTCTACTCAGTGATCTTCAGCTGTTAACCTCCAATGTGAAAGGTGCAACACAGCAGAACTCAAAGACCTAAGAAAGGAAAAAGTAGCACTTCAAAAGCAATCCAAAGGGGGAGCTACTTCAAAAGGCAACCCTGGAGTAAGAAGCACTTCAAAGGGGAAAACTCTCCTAGGGTGCTTGTTGCAAATTATCTTAAAGTAGGTCCTACCATCAAACAGATGCAATTAGTTTCACTCTGATTGTCATGAAATCTTGCTCATTCAAAAACAGCCTGAACATTTCATATGGTAGAGGAGCACTTGCCAAAGGATACACCAGACTTCGGTGTGGTTAGCATTCTATCACTGTGGCTGCAAGTACTTGCTCACCAAAATTTGTTAAAGCTCAGGAATGTCTCTCAGAGCAGGTCTGTCCAATATTATTAACTTGGGTTAATTTGATTCTCATTTTTCACAGCTGACTTGAACACTATAATTGAAGTTTGTTGCCACAGTAAAAAGTGGAGAATCTTTCTGGCCTCTCATGTATTTCCAGGTACTTTTTGTAGTGATATTTGAGCACTCCAAAATTGCATACACTTTTTCTTCCTCTGCTTCATTGTCTCTAGGCATAAGACAATCCAAAGTCACAAATTGCATGCAGTGCCAATTAATTTTACTGTTACCATAGACAGTGTAATTAAAATCATGGCAACATTGTCTGACCCTCCCATTCCTCCTCTTTTTATCTTTCTTGTAATTTTTTCCTTCTCATCACTTTGAACCCTTCATCTTCTATACATCCTTTTCCATGTGCTTGTTCTGACGACAGGGGAACCAAGTCTTTCCAGATCTCCTGGCTGCAGCTGCACCCTCCCTTGGCCAGCATCCATATTATCTGCCTGGCCCCAACACTAATAAAAATGTTGATTTTAAAGTGTCTGTTTGCCTTTTAGAAGTTCAAATTCTATAATCTGTAAAGAAGGTAACATGGTGAAGTGAATTGTGTCTGTAATTTAGGTCAAGCATGAACAACAACTTCCAAAAAGAACTGAGGCACAACAGGATTGTTAAGTTTCGGAGTGCCCACAGCCTGATTTCAGGAACCTCCCTTGGTTCTCAGCACTCTGTTTCCTCAGTGCCCTCTCAAATTCTTGGTGATAAGTTAATTTTTCATTCTCTCAAGAGCCAATTATGACCTTTGGATGAATTAAAAGGAGTGTCTTGTGAAACTGCAATTCAATAAGTGCTAAATGGATACATGAAAAAAAAATGGATACATATTATAATGGTGTTAGATAAAGCACCTATCACTGGAAGACTCTCACACAGACACCTAGAAAGTTTACTCATCTTTTTCTTGTCTTTCCCATCAGTGTGTCACTATGCATCTTATTCAAGAGTTAAAGAGTTGTTTCTTCCTGAATAGCATCTACATTGTCACCATAAGGTAGTCAAAGGGTGGTTCCTTATTCCCTACCCAGGTCAGGCAAAGCTACACACATACTGGAAAAGGAGGAAAGGCTAAAATGAGGGAGGATTGTTTTTAGATTGTTTACCAAAAACCAGAATATAATGCCCCCATCTGGAAGTTATAGTGTCATTTTTCTCCTTGCACCAGACAGATTCTTACAATGTATTTTTAGTGTCTAATTCCCATATTTCCTGTTAAACAACCTTGTTGCAGAAATCATCCTCCACATTAATAGTGAGAATGATCTTGTCTTTTGAAGACAGAGCAATTTTTACGTGTAAGAAAAGTTCCTCCCCTAGACCTCTCAAGTGCACTAGTGCTCTGGATTTGAGCAGCCCACACTCTGAGGCTTACAGAGAAACAGCTCCTGGAGTGCGGGGATCCCTGGAGTGTGTGACAGGTACAGTATGGAACATGTCAGACCTATTGCCCTCTGACCCGCCAGTGTTGGCAAGTCAGCTTCCCACCCATAAAAAGTTACTTGGCCTTATCAAAGGATGTAAATGTGTGTTCTACACACTATGAACACCTATTTAAGGTTTTTAATATTAATCCTTTTGTAGTTGGGACTTGTTTTAAGATTTGTCTCTTAGCAACATCAGAGTTATTTACAGTAAATCACATCTGAACTGAGATGAAAGAACTTCACCTGACTTCAGAAAGGAAAATACACACAACACAACTTGTGTTTACAAGGCAACTCATTACAGATGATTGCTTTGGTGATAGCAGCTTATGGAACATCCATATGTGCAGTTGGCATTTGTAAGGTGATGAAACAGAATGCAGTTTCTGATATCTGATCTGCTTTCACTGTGGTATTTTCAAAAATAAATATACCAAATAAAATTAAACTTGGAAATCATAACAGTTGATTTATGTGAAAAATAGGAACCAAACCATGCTCTTTATTAAAATGAAGATCAAGCTCTAAAATAATTTTTAGAATAAATGTGGTTTTTAGTATTTATACTGCTAGAGAATAGCATGACAAAGTAGTGGAGCCTGAGGCTGCTATTCTGAGCTAAAAGGAAAGTAAAATAGGGTTGTTCTTTTTTTAAACTAGAAAGGAAATAAGCTTATAGAGGATAGCTGCTCTAACTCTTTTTCTTTATCACATTCTGAAGAGAGAGACAATAGTGCAGTAGAAGGAAACAGAGCAAAAAGGCTGGATTAGAAGGAGATGACCTGTCTTTGATAACAAATCCTGCAGTACTGTACATGCTTTGCTAGTCCTTTGCATGGGGTTAAACCTTGCTGCTGACTGTTCAGTTTTGTTGGACTGGTTCTATGGTACTCTGGATGATTTGAGAAAAGGGAGGATTCATGCTATAGACTTCAGCTTAGGCTAATTTAGAAAACTAAACTATGTCAACATCACCAGTTCAAAAAACAAATTAGGTTTTGCAGTTATGAATCTTTGGTATTAGAAAACTAGGCATTCCTATAAAAAAAAAAAAAAAAAGAAAAGAAGAAAAAAAAAAGAGTAAAATTATGTTTTGAGATAACTCCTCAAGAAGATTTCAGCCTTATTATTTGAATTATGGTAGCACCTTCCTGTTACATGTTCTGCTTATAGTGTAATTTACAGACTAAGTTAGACCCACAAGCTACAGAGTACAAGAGGATTGAGCACCAAAGACAGAACACAAAACCCTTTGCAAGAACACGAAACCTTTTCAGTCTTTGCAAGATGACCAGGGAGGAGATATCTTTCCTAGAGACTTGAGGGGGAAATTCCGTGGAGGACAGAGTGGCTCTGGAGAGTCACATATCTGAGTACAGACTTCCACTTTCCAGATGTGCAGCCCGTCCTAGGGGTTAGAGCTCCTGCCAAGCCCTTCTTATAAAATCCAGATAGAAAAGATCTCTATCATCATCATCTCCTGTTACAAAAATTTAAATTCTGTCCTTTCATTAGCAGAACTCAAGCTCAAATTTCCCTTTCCCTTTAGTCTTTCCCATTGCCATTTGCTACCTCCTAACTGCTGGTCTGTAACTATGCAGGTTGTAGTCCCTCTTTCATTTTGTATGTGTTAATTATATATTCATTATTACTATCTTGGGTCAATGCCCATAAGAATCTGTAGCTGGGAGGACAGCTCTTATCTGAGATGTGAGAGACCTGCATATTAATGAATGTTCTATTCAGTACTAATCCCTTTATTACGAAGCAATAAGTACTTGTGTCTCCTAAGCCTCCTTTGAATGCTCTAAGCCTTCAAATGTACAGAAGTAAGTTGCCCAGAGAAATGTCGGATGCCCTATCCCTGCAAACATTCAAGGTCAGATTGGAGAGGGCCCTGAGCAATCAGATCTGTTTCAAGATGTCCCTTTCCATTGCAGGGGGTTAGACTGTATGATCTTTAAAGGTCCTTTCCAACCCAAACTACACTAGGATTTTATGATTGTATTCTATTATATTGCAGTGGAGGGGAGCAGTCTTCCATCCTGCAAGTCCAGTCCAGTGAGTGCAGTTTTCCAGTACAGAGGGGATGAGCATGGTATGCCTCAAATAGGCACCAGGCTGAGGCGGCCACCCATCTCGATGCTGTCACACCTTCAGGCAATTTATTTGTGTGCAGCAGCAGGAAATTCAGTCTTTGTAGGCTTTGCTTGTAAATTTCAAACACTTCCACACTTTTATGGCACCAGAGAAGAGGTTAGCCGCCAACAGGGCACGTGGGGAAAACCCGTTTTTAGATTTCAAAGTGTCTACATAACTGGCAGTGAGGTGTTACCGTCTGGATAGCATCTCACCATCAGGCAGTCTCTTCTTCCATGAGATTTTCCCCAGCAAAGACAGTCTCCTAGAATAAGGAGAAAATATCACTCTCCAAGAAATAACAGCCTTTCATTCCAAAATATTTGAGAATGTTTTCTAATGCTCCGAAATGAAAGCAGAAAATGTTTCTTATTTTCTGCAGAAGTCAGAGTACCATCTTTATTTTTGTGTCTATTCTCAGTGTTCAGCTGTCATTATAGTTTAATTATCTTGTCAGAAGCACCTGCAATTTGGAGACAATTTCTTATGTATTTTCATACCATTTTCATCCCAGTCTGCATCCCATGGCAGTGCATTCTGGCGAGTGGTGGGAAACAGAAAGAGGATGGGGCAGCAGGGCACAAAGATGGTTGGGCCTCAGATAAGGCCATGATGCAACAAGTTTTACTACAACAAATCAGAGAGTATAATGAACACAGGAGCACAGGAATGGATGTACGCTTTTGAAAATGGTAAAGAACAACTCTACTTATTTTTGATAGAGTAATCTTAGAGTAATTTTTGAGTCTAATTATACAGGGTATGTTGTGATATACTATTGCAATTACATATTTATTGAACAAAAGCCATTCATGCTGAATGGTTTTATCTGTCCCAGCACTTATAGAGGTGTTTAGGAGGGAACATGCAAGGTATGCATTTGCTGGTCACGGCTAAAGCATGAAGACATGCTTCCTCCAGGTACCAGCTGTCTTTCTCAAAGGGATTGGAAAGAGCCCTAGCTATGGAGAGAGTGGCAGGAATGCTGGCCTAGTTTAACCTGCATGTGCTATATCTTTTCCAGGACTGACAGGAAAGACCTAACAGGTATCTATGTAATTCAGTGAAGTTCGTGGGTTTAGTGGGTCTCCCATCTGGGTGAAAGAGTATCTATTATGCTAGAGCAAGCTCAAAAACCACAGGCTGACACATAGATTAATGATGATTACCAAGTCTAGACCCCTCTGTATGCCTAAATATACAGCTTTAGTGTAGGATAACACTGTCTAAAACATCTGCCAGAGGGCAACACAGTAAATTTCTCACATACAGGAGAGAATAAGTGTTAGATAATGTTCAACAAATAAACAAACCAAGAAAACCTGTTCTACTTCAGTCAGAGAGAAACAATTGTCTGGATTGTCCCTGTCAGCACTTGAGTAGATTTATTGCTTCTTATCAACAGCTTGTTAAAAAAACTGGCAAGACATTAAGAAAACAGTGAAGAAAATCCTCCAGACCATAGTTTGCTATTGATGTCTATGAGTCAACTTGTCATGCTATGGTTGTCAATAGGAGTGAGCTACGCTATGTGATGGAGCTCTAACTGTGACAGGTGTGAAGGTCAGCTCCTTGCAAAAGGTTTTAAATTAGAAGAGTGTAGTAAACATATATGTTATTTACTGGGAATATGTAGTAATTACTTGACTGAGAAGTTTTAAATAAATTGATTAACCAAGCATTTTTTTTAAATGGCTGCTTGATGCATTTAAAAATAAGGAATGAGGTCTTCTTTATGAAAACAGCCTTTTACAGGTAGCAAAAATTATTCCATTCTGGCCTAGGATAGATATATGAACTGTAAGCTAGTTCAGAGTATATCCAAGGTGGCCAAATGTTTTAATGGAGACAATACTACTATATCATTGCTTGGAGCAATGGATGAACCAGCAAAGGAAGATGCCATCAGTAAGAGCTAACACATAATGCCTAATAATCCATGATTATTTTAGTTCATCTCATTCTGTTTTCCTAGACTGAATTCATCTAAGATCTATTGCCTACTTATAATTTGGGTATTCAGAAATGTGGAGGTCACATTTGGAGTTGCTAGTTATTAAGAATATGAGTTTCCTATATATCTCTGTAGATCAGATATGCATAATGGTCTTATATTTCAATTACAGCATTAACACATTGCTATCAGAGGCCTGCATGGAGTAAGAGACAGCCAAGGGAAAGCATTTGGTTTTGAAACAGATTTGCTACAGTTTCATTAATTTATAAGAGAAAGATCAATCCAAAACACAAGTGAATTTGTAAAATAGAATTTATAACTAAAAAACATACCTGTATATTCCACAGTTTCTTCCCTAATTATATGGGCAAAAGGAATACAATTGTCCATTTTTCCACTTTGTGAAGTGTAATGTACAAAATATCTATGCTTTTGTATCTCTATAAACATAAATTCTTGCTTTTATGGCGCAGATGAAGAGGACCCTAAATATGGATGTGGTTTTAAAATTAAATGAAAGAAATTTTATACCCACAAAGAATGGAATGCTTATCTGTGTCACCTCTGATTTTAATGAAGTCTTTGGTGTTTCCTTCCTATTCCCACTTACATCAGATCATATGGGTAAAATACAGAAATAAGTGAGGTTGCAGTCTTAGAGTGACAGTGCACAGATGGTTTAAAATTATATGCTAAATTCATAGTGTGGAATTTTTTATAAAATTTATTTATTTCAAAATATTCCTAAATGTACACTGAGGTATAATGTTCCATCAGCAATTGCTTTAACAGCTCTCAAAAAAAGAAAAAAAAAAGGAAAAACCCAGGGACTCACTTTCCCTCAAGTTTGTATTTTATTAATTCTGTAAAACTATGTCACTCCTGTCCATCACTTATGTTTAAGACTAATTTCACACCCTGCAACAATTACTTCATACATAATGGATACCTTTTGTCTGAAAATAAAACTCCAATAACCCAGAAACTGCATTTTTCTTCAAATGTGGTTGTTCTCCCCATAGAATTTTAAACTAGTATTTTTGCAAAGGTATTTTGTTCATGTTCATTTTTTTTATCAGCTAGTAGAATCTAAACATGAATCACTTAAATGAAGTCTCTTCTGTTTTCATGGGTCCCACTGTCTCACATGGCAAGCCAGCAGGGCCAAGATAACCCTTTTTTACCCACAGGTCTTTTGTCAGCATGCAGGAGGACATGACAGAAAGGATTAATTGGTGATTAATCCTTATATCAGAATTAGAAAGCTCTTCCAAAGCTGTTTTCTGTGGTCCTGAATACACAGGGAAGACTGCAGAGAGGGTGCAGCGGCGAGCTCCTGGGAGGTGCTCCTGGTCTGTTTTGTGCCAAGTGTGATGATGTCCTGCCTGTCCTTCCTCACACCAACCTGTGGCCCAGCTGCTCCAGTGATTATCTTGCTGCTCACCTGACAAAGTTGCCATGGTGCAATAAGGCTGTAGGGAAGGCATGCGGCAAGAACACTGATTTATTAATTTGGGAATCTTTACACACCTTGGCTAAGAGAATCTCAGATGAAAAGAATGTGTTTATTGCATTGCAAAAGTTTCCTCATTACCTGAAAATAACTCATAAACTGGAGGCTTGTTGTCTGGCACTAAAAGCAGCATCTCCACAAAGCACATTTGTAAGAGCTCACAGTCAGTTTCACTAATTAGCTATTTTGTAATTGCTTTGGATAAAGTAATTTTACCCTCTTGAAATGTGTGAACATCTTCAGCAAATTGTCTCAAAGTGCCATGTAATTATTCTATTTGTGATGGTGTTAAAGTAAAAAAAGAATACTTGCGGCTTTGCTCCCAAATCAACAAGCAACTTATTTTGTCACTTAGAGACACAAAAGCCACAGAAAGGCCATCAGGTTTTGGAACATGGCTTCTACACATGTGAAACGTGACAGGGCCCAAAAATAGCTTGAGGGCAACCTCAGCCTTATCAGACCAAGTAACTGCAGAGACAGGGACCATGAGACAGGCTTCAATTGGGAGAATGCAAATCTCAGTAGTTGGAGCACGGGAGAATGCAAACATTAAGCCTATCTTGCAGATGGGCAGCAAAGGCACAGAGCAATTAAGGTTCTGATTTGGGAAAATACTTAAGAACATACATGAATCCCACTGAAGTAATTAAGTTCAGCTCCTGGGGAAAGACTTTAATGAGACGAGACCTAGGAAATTGCCTGCAGCCACTCATAAGCTTAGGAGTGAACCAAAGCGGGTTCTGTCTCCAAAGTCTCATTTTGGTAACTTCAGCAGTGTCCTTGTTCTGTCTCACTGGGGTCCTCTGTATTGGCATTGACTCTGACCAGAGAGCACAAAAGAAGGAGCTGGACATGTGAATGCAGAGCAGGAAAAACTGATGTTCGGGAATCTTTCTGCCTGAGTGAAGAATATCAGCTGGAGTTTTATTGCTCCTAGGTTCTTTTTTCTGTTTTCCTTACTTTCCTCTATATTGTCCTTTTTAATATTGCAAATTTAGCTGTTGAGAGGGATGAAAAGACAGTGGTGGTCTGTCAAGATCATTTACCAAACACAGTCCTGCCCTGGAGCCCTAACACAGGTTGGAAAGGTGCAGCCCTGGCATTGTAAGGTGGCACCATGGTCTTGCTGTCCATTGTACCCTGATGCTGCTGCTCCCCTCACTGTGACCTGCTGCTCCACCTGTTCGTGGAAATAAAGCCAGGGGCTGAGTCCACCTGGGCCTGCTACCTGTTTGCTACAGGTCCTCTGCACAGGGCTGCCCAGCTCAGCACCACCTGGGGAGACAATGTGGGCAGGATGGATGGGAGTGATGAGATTTGATACCCAAATTGGGTCATGCACTAGAGGGGCTGCCAGGTCTGCTTGGGGGTTTATTTCTGAGAAAAGGTCAGGTGGAAGGAAAAAAAGAAGGGGGGAAATGGCATTTCTCTTCCAAATGTGCATGCCTGGGGTGACTTATCACTACACGCAACTGTTCAGGTTTCCATTAAAACCTGGAAAGTAATGGACTTATAACTAAATTAGAAGATAGTTGAAATAACTTTTCCAATTGAGCTTAACTTTAAAAATATTCAGGAGTTTTTCTTTTCTTCACACACACACACAAAAAAAAGGACCCCCCCCCAAAAACAAAACAAAACAAACAAACAAACAAACAAACAAACAAAAAAAAAAAAAAACAAACAAAACAAAAAAAAAAACCAGTATTGCTTCAGGCATGTCAATGAAAAAACGTGTAGTATTTTTTTTTCCAGAACTGAAGTGAAACATTTTTTAATAATGCTTTGGTTTCCTACTGATATGCTCTGCATATTTTTCTTTTCTGCAAGATACAAGTTTCTATCAAAAGCAAATATGTAAGTTCAAAATGAAATATCAAAATATTTACTTTTAGTCTCTTGAAATAAAAGGTTCAAACTTTTTCAGCTGAAGCTTTTCACAGACCCAGAAAGGAGTTTTCCCATCTTCCTACATGACATAGTCAGGGCAGTGATAGTTCCTCCATCCTTTTCCTGTCATCTCCCCTCTGCCACTTTGAAGAATTTAAGTTGTGACAAGTTAATGGCACTTAACATCTCAAACCTTTTCACTGAACAGCCATAGGGGAGACAACTCGTACCTTTCTAAACACTGCTTCAGGCTCTGCTGCAGCTTCAGTTAATCGAAGGGAGAGCACTCAAAGCATTTTCTGGCAGCAATCACTCGAACAAATGTTATGTCTTAAATCACTTCTTTGATGTAGTAAAAATACCAAAAAATAAATTATGATGGTAGAACCAGGATGCTATTATGGCATGTGCTGAGCCAGTTGATTTGGGGCTGAAAGGAAGTTGTTTTTTTTCATTAGTGCAGCTGTTTTCTCCCATCTGTAGTCATTTGGACTTGAGGTATCTCAAGATAATCCTTCTCCTTGAAAAAAAAGAAGAGTGTTTTCTTGCTTTTGGTTTTCAGTCAGCTAGTTTGATAGCTGCAGAGGAGTTACTTGCCATCCTGAAGGTTATCTGTCACCTGACTACACAGAGTATCTCCATTACTTACAAACGCTTTTGTCTTTCTCTGGTCAGCAGTGTTGCTGTTCTTGTGTTTGGTTTATGATCTGTTGCTAGGGTGTATTTCCCTGGCTGGAAGCTGACCACATTTGGCTGATGTCTGGCATGTGCTGCTCTGCTTTTTATTCATGTAATTGTTAAGCAGGAAATACCTACTAACTTGTTATCATCTTGCATTGAACACAATCCTGGTGAGCAGACACCAAGGAGCTGCAGCACAGTTGTTTCTGCTCACACACATCATTCCCTGAGCTGAGTACAAAGCATGTGTTTCCCTGTTTCACAGCACACAAGTGTAATAGGTATCACATTGTGTGATTTCTCTTTCTTTGATTAGACTTGTGGGAAACTCACCTCCTCCCACTAGTGAGATCCACATGTATGTCCTTCCCAGGCTGCATTGCTAGACATTGCTGTAAGTAACCCTAGATTTCTAGTATGAGCTTTCCTGGGATATGCTAGTGATAACCTCCTTCTCAAAATGATAGGAAAACCATCGAGGAGCAGGGCTATTCTGGACCTTGTTCACATGCAGGAGGAGAGGCTGGTGAAGAACATGATGCTTAAGGGCAGGCTGGGCTGCAGTGACCCTGAAATTGTGGAAGGTAAGATCCTGAGGGAAAAGAGGAGGGTGCACAGCAAGCTCACTTTCCTAGACTTCAGGAGAGCAGATTTTGGCCTCTTCAGGGATCTGCTTGGTAGAGTGCCATGGAGGGAAGAGGGACCCAAGAGAAATGATTAATATTCAAGGATCACCTCCAAGCTCGGAAGTAATACATCCCAACAAAAAGAAAGTAAATTGAAAATTCCAGGAGACCTCCATGCATGAATGAGGAGCACCTGGACAAACACAAACACAGAAAGGAAACCTACAGAGGATGAAAGCAGGCACATATAATATGGGAGGAATATAGAGAAATTGTCTAAGCCTCCAAGTATCAGGTTAGGAAAGCTCAAGCCCTGATAGAATTAAATCTGGCCAGGGACATCAAGAGTGGCATGAACAGTTTGTATATGTATGTTGATGATGAAAGGAAGACTAAGGGAAATATGGGCCCTCTCCAGGAGGAAACCTGGTTACCTGGGATATAGAGGACTCTGGGGTACTCAGTGACTGTTTTGCCTCAGTATTCACTGTGCTCCAAGCACATCACCCACACTGCAGAGGGCACAGGCAGGGACTGGGAGAGTGAAGAACCACCCACTGTAGACCCTGTTTGAGACCATCTAAGGCACCTGAGGGTGCATAAGGCCATGGGACCTGATGAGGTCAATCTACAGGCCCTTAGGGAACCAGCAGATGAAGTTGCTAAGCTATCCATCATATTTGAGAAGTTATGGCAGTCCCATGAAGTTCCTATTGACTGGAAAAGGAGAAACAGAACACCCAGTTTTAAAAAGGGAAAAAATGAAGACCTGGAGAACTACAGGCCAAAACTAGCGTCTGTGCCTGGCAGGATCATGAAGCAGATCCTCCTGGAAATTGTGCTAAGGCGCATTAAAAATAAGGGGGCAATTTGTGGCAGACAACACAACTTCTTGAAGACCAACTGACATAATCTACCTGGAATTGTGCAAAGCATCTGACACTGTCCGACACAACTTCCTTGTCTCTAAATTGGATAGACATGGATTTAATGGATTGACTACCCAGCAGATAAGGAATTGGCTGGATGGTCACATTCAGAGAGTTGTGGTCATTGACTCAATATCCAAGTGGAGCCCAGTGCCAAGTGATGATCCTCAGGGGTCAGTGCTGGGACTGGCGCTGTGACACATCTCTCTCAGTGACACAGACACTGCCATCGAGTGCCCCTCAGCAGGTTTGCTCTGGAGAGACCTTACTGCAGCCTCCTAGTACCTGAAGGGTGTTACAAGGGAGCTGGAGAGGGACTTTTCTCAAAGATATGCAATGATAGGACAGGGGATAAAGGCTTTACACTGAAAGAGGGTAGATTTAGATTAGATATTAGGAAGAAATTCTTCCCTGTGAGAGTAGTGAGACACTGGAAGGGTTTGCCCAGAGAAGTTGTAGCTGCCCATCCCTGGAAGTGTTTAAGGTCAGTTTGGACATGACTTTGAGTAACCTGATCTAGTAGAAGGTGTCCTTGCCCATGGCAAAGGAGCTAGAACTGGAAAATGCTTAAGGTTCCTTCTCATAATTTCTATGATCTTTATTCATTTGTCTTGGTTTGAAGAAGCTGGTGTGAATAAATGAAGAGAGGTACAGCCACACCTGTGGTGTGCACCCTGTTCTACTACCAGTGAAAGACCTAGACCATTGTTTCCAAAACCACCAATGGGCTCAAGTGCAACAGTGACTCCTGTCTAAGCCATGTTTTCCTCCAACTAGGCAGATGACACAGTTTCAACATAGGAAAAAATTATTCTTGATTGAGATGTTTTACCTCTGTATCAAGCACCTACAATTATGATACTTCTCAAGACCTGACTGTATTCAAAAGAAGCTTAAAGTTTCATCCTTAAGTTTATGTCTACAAAACACAAATGTAGCACCTAAGGTGGGGGATTGATCAGTGGCTGCAGACTTCATTGCAAAGTTAACTTCTACCTGAGTGTCTTGGAATGATGATGTCCTGTAGGTTGTGGCCAGAGGAGCTGATATGTAGGAGACTTAATCCTGATTATGGCTGTGCTGTGCATATGCACCCACACTCACTGGCACCAGGGAAATTGAGCAAGAGCAGCATGGGTGTCTGCTGAAACACAGCTTCCTTATGTACTGGGCTACCATGGAAAAGATTTTGAGGGGAGACTGAAACCTCAACACCTCCATGCTTTCTTCCCGGGCTTGAAATTTCTGAGTCTCAGCCCTTTATTTTCCCGTAATTTGGATTTTAAAAGGCCTCTGCTGAGTGGTTTCGTTTTAGGACTCCTATAGATCTTGCCCTGGGTCACTGTACCTGACCCAGGAGTGTGATGAATGCACATTTGGGCAGACTCTGAGAGAGGCTGAGGAGCTTTCAGGAAAGGTATTGTGTGGGAGAGGACTGCAGCAAGGTATGCAAACTTCAGCCCTCTTCCTGCCTGTGTCTCAGGAGCCCTGGAGGAAGCCAGCAGAAGGTGAGAACTCCTTGAATGTCTCTTTTGGAGAAACCATCTTGTTCCTGGCCACTTTCCCAGATGCTCCTCAATAAAGCAGGAAATGGGAGCATGAGCTAGACAGTACATAGGAGTAAGTCTGATCATTTTGAGAGTGCTTCAAAGTCCTGGCTGCAGTAAGGTATAATATTACTCTGATTGTCTACTTGTGTTCATCTGCATCAGAATCATTTAGGGCTCTTTAGGTTGTACCTCAAGTCCTATTTACATGCAGCTGTGAAAGCAGTCATAATCACAGTATGGACCATGAATCAGCTGCCTTCCATCTACAGAATTCCTCGTGGATAACCTATCATTTGCCTGCAGGAGATATATCTTGCTCCCTGTTTCAGCTCCAGAAGCTTCCAGTGGCTATTACCCCAGAACCTCTGGCAAGGGCTGCTCTTCAGGCTCTTGTGGAGTGAGCCTGGCAGGCATCTTAGAGAAGGCAAACAAACTTCCCACCCACTGGCAACCAACTTGATGTGAATTAAATAACTGTGTCCAAAAAACTGTGAACAAACAAAGCATTTGATGAGTGAAGGCAGAAATATCAGGGGGAGGCTGGCTGTCGCCAGGAGGTATGTTTGCTGAACTAACCTGCATGCTGGCATTTCCATGAGTTCATAGAGACAGAATGAATCATAGGACAGTGCACCACTTTCTTTTGATTTTGATGAACAATGGGATGAGGTTAAACACTTAATATGAAATACTAACTCTGATAATGATGACAGACTTAATAGGGGCCTATTTTGCATTACTTAAATGTCTTTAAATACAATATAATCAGTCTTCCAATGATGAGTGAAAGCTGGAAGGTTTCCAGGTTCTTGTAATGCAATAACTGTAGTTCAGCTGTATCTAACCAGGAAGAACAAATTTTAAGCACATATTTTAATTGGAAAGTGAGGTGGCAGATCTTAGCAAACAATGCTGCACTAACTATCTATTAAATAATTCTGTAGCAACCTGGGCCTTCTGAAATTGCCATTTTGGGATTTACCCATCAATAAAGTGAGATCAACATGTAATACTTTAGGAAGGTAAGACTGGAGATTGAAGTTTTATTGTTATAAGGCATGTTTTAAGTTGTAAGGAGATGCCCTTCAGAAGAATTATATTTAAAACTATTCCAGGAAGCCAGCCAATGTATACAAGCATCTGCTGAAATTATGTGAGAGATTTATAAAAATATTTCCTGGATGAAACATCAACAGCACAATGTTTTAAAAGTAGAACTGCAAGAAATGCAAGAAGCTTAGGTGAATGTCTTACTGAGGTACAGACAAACCACGAGAATCCAGGATATAAAGCATCAGCTGCATGGTTATGCTTCCACTGAGAGAGATAAAGGATGTCATTGATATGGAAAATAAACTGTCATGTTTCTCCTTACCAGTCATTCCTCACACATTTTTTCAGTTCATGTTACCTGAAAGTTCCTTCCATTTGAATTGCATATGTAGCATTGCATTACTGCTCCACGGCTGACTACCTCTGGGCATGGAAAAACTCTGCAGTTTTTCAATATTTCTGCCACTGACCTTTCTGTTGGATATTTCTTCTTCCCAGCTTTCAGCTTCACAGTCTCATTCACTCTGTCCACTCTGCTTCCCATTTCCCAGCACCTAATTCTCTTCCCTGTCCTTTCACATTTTTTACTTCTGTAATGTCCTTCATCTGTTTCCTTGCAACCGCAAGGAGTAATCTCTGGCAATCCTCACATGCAAATGTGTGCAATATGTGAAGCTTACCTTTATTGCCTAAACAACTTTTCCTAGTTTTTGTCTTTATCCTTTTTATATCAAAACCACTCTGGCTTTGGAATTGTGACCGTATAGTTTTACAGTAGCAATGATACCAGGGTGGTGCTGCCATGTACTGTACCTAGGGATATTGCCATATTAAGGTAGGAAAAGAAAGAAAGGCATATGTAAAATAAACAATACTGAATGAGAAAAACTCAGTGTCTATGGTGAGGTCTAGAGAAAGGCAAGAGAAAATTATTTCTGAGATATAAAGATTTACTCTAATTAGAATTGTGATGCACACCTAGCACACCTGTAAAAACTAGTAAATATTGCTAGAAAACAATCTTCATCATAAATAATGTAACAGGTGCAACTACAAGCCAATCATTTAGAATTCACCACACTAATGTATTTTTGGAGCAGCTGTGGTCAAAACCATTCCAATGTGTGCATATTGGTATCATATCATAAAAATTTTGCAAGCAAAGCTGGTTTGCAAGCTAGGATTTCCTGGGATAGATCTAACATATTCTTTCCCCATTTTTAGGAGACCCTAGAGTTTTTAGACACACTTTTTAAGTTTAAAAGTACTTGTCAAGACAGTCCAACACCCTGTTGCATGACCTAGTGCTCCATCTGGGACAGTGGAGAGAAGTGTTGCCTGTTGAAGAATTAGGGAAGAACACTTTTTTTCTCCTAATAGTTTGAATTTTGGAAACTATGATTTGGTGGTATAGGATGCATCATCAACTTAGATATTTATAAATTTTGATTATTTGCCATGCCTTTTTCTGAACAAAGGATTGTAACACAGAGCCGAATTTGATCTGACTGCTGTCTACTACTCACCTACTCACTCTTTTCCTAAAATATTTAATGCATTTCAAAAATTCTCCTACAAGGCTGTGCAGTGCTAGTGACTTTTCATGGAGTTTAACAGACATAATGGATTTTTCAAGTGGAAATAAATATTTAAGCTTTGGTATAATATGCATCTGAAAGAATGCTCACTCCAGCAACCTTAGGTAGTCACTGCTTCCTGTGATCTACCAAAGCTGTGATGCAGATGTCTAGAAGCAAGTTAATGACCATAATAGCTATTCAAGACCACGAGTTATGATCATCTGAGTGATCCTCTGTGGGAAAAAAAAAAGATGGATTTGTACTTATTTTGCTGAAGAGTAAATATGTATTCCTGCTGGACCCAAACCCACTTGAAAAATGCTGAATCAGTATTTTCAAACAATGCTGAACAAGGTCTTATTGCAGCTTTGAGGAAGGCCATGGCTGCTACAAGATGGAGGCCTCTAAAAATCTCCCTGCAGACCTCCAAGAGGAGCAGTGGTTTTTATTGGATCAAAGACTACATCAGACCTGCAAAACTTAGTCCAAATGGGAGATCTTTCAATTATCACATCCTGCAGAACTGCACTTCACACTGTACAAAAAAAATTAGTCAGAGTGACAAATCCTGGATATTTCAAAGTGAGAGTTTCGGTATATACAGAATAACATTCTTCGCTTTGCATAAGAGCTCAGAAAAACCAATGCACTTTTAGCTTGTGAGATGATGCAGGTGGAAGAAAAATCTCAAAGAAAGAGATATTTAGAATTTATAACTGGTGCAGATGGTTTAGATGGTTATGATGCACACTGTAATAAAAAATTGGCACCAGACACCTTCCTGAAATTTGTTTTCCAGATTTGCAAAACATGGATAAGGATATGATTCCAGCTAGGTAATATCTAGAGATCTTATTCTAGAGTGAAAAAAAACCCCCAAAACCTCCTTCAAAGGACCTAGTTTCTAGTTGGCAGAGAGCAGGGTTCAAGAGCACATTGGATAACAATTTTACATTTCAAGATGCCAGAAGAGATCAGGACTGCAGCAGATGCTTCATGTCTGGAAAATGAGACTTAACTCTGCTAATTTTAGGGATGTTGTTTGGTGTCATAAATGTTTAGGGTCAGTATGAAAGGAATTTCCTAAACAAATTACAGTCAACTTACAACAAGTAACAGCATAAGGAGAACCGTATTGCTTTTTGGAGTACAGTGTTTTGGAAACCAGATGCAGGATTCTTAGGAGGTCCTGTAGTCGTGTAATTTGCAATCATTGCTGCTTCAACTCGGTAAATCATTGTGCATAGTGCATGTGAAGTTGGCCTAATTTCTACATAAAACTTCACCAAAAAATTATACAGTTAAGTTCAACTGAATAAAATAATTAAAAGTTCTTGCATCTTGCATTCTAGTAAATTTCATATTAGATGAGATTTACCTTGTGAGTAAATTTTGAATGGTCAAAACTATCTTCATATCAATATATTCTTCTCTATATATGCTCAGCTAATATTTTTGTTCTCAGAACAACCCAATAAGCATTTTTAGAAACTAAAAGGAGGTCAGTTGTCTTACAGTTTTTTGTAGAGGTTAATGCAGAGGGAAATCTTTTTATCTGTAGTCAGATATAGTACTGCTGTTCCGACGCTGAAGGCACTGGGATTTCAACCCAGCTGTCCTGTTGGTCACCTGTGGCATGAAACCAGGAAGTGCTCCAATGCTGCACAAGCAATCACCAGTTCAGGCTAATAGAGCAGTTGAGTAAATACTCCCTGCATACAACACAGTATGCTTTGAATTTTCATTTTGGACAGCTATATTGTAAACAAGTTGCCTCACCTTAACCAGGATATGTTTTTAAAACTATCTAACAGAATTGCAAAGATCAAGAGAAAGAATTGTTAGACTTTTTTTTTTTTTTTCTTGATGAAGACTTTATTCTGGCTGCATAAATCCTGCTTTTTTGCTCTGTAAGCTGAAGTATTTCCATTCTCTGTAAATATTACAGTACTATCTTTCCTAACAATTATCTCATTCTGCTTTTTCCTTTTTTTTCCCTAAAGGTTTTTTTTTTCCCTTTTAGCAAAGTCTAATTTGGCCAGCTCCACCTACATATGCTCAGCTTTCAAATGATTCATTTCAGATGTTCCTTCTGCTTCTCAGCAGCATTTGTTTCCATCATTTTCCATATGTCAACAGGTTATTTTGAAGCAGGCTCTCTTCCCATTTTGTCAGTAGGGTTAGCAATGTTTTCTGTGTGAGGATCATGGGTATAAAAGACAATAAAAAATGACTGAAGATTTCATCTATCATTTGTTCATAACTCTTACAAAAATAACAGATAAAAATAATCCCTCGTTTTCCTGGTAACTAACTGGTCATTCATTTGCACATCTTTTCTCATTAGACAACAACCGCCTTTGATTTCTCGTGTTAATTTTGACTTTGATATTGTGACAGGTGTCAAGCCCAAGTAAAGGCGTAATGTTAATTGTGTGGGGTTTTGTTTCTGTTACTATACTGATTTTTACTGCACATACTTTCCCACTTCAGCATTGTGTACTTCCTCTGCAGTAATTAATCTTTCTCCATTTTTTGGTGTCTATTGCTCAATTTTTTAATTTTTTTTTGACAATGGAAAAAAAACATGCAGCTTCTAATTTCCTTAGAGCTATTCAAAGTACTTTTCTCTTACATATATAACATCCTTAGTTTAATTTTTTTTCCTCCAGCATGCTTCTCCCTCTCAATCAGCCCTTTACTGTCCTACAATAAACACTGAGCAAGATGGGAGAAGCTAAGGGTCTATGGTATAGTCTGTGCACTGACCTGCTGCAGTTTTCACGTTACACCATTGTAGCTCTTCTGCATTAGCTGTTTTACAGGGCTTCAGGAGAGCAGAGTTTTTTGTGTAATTTCTCTCTCATTTAATATATCAGTTCATTCTCAGAATGAAAACCATTTGGTATTTTTGAAAATACAGAATTTATTTTAGTTGGCAAATACCGCATCTTGAAAGGGGATATAATTTGCATTATTACAAAGCTTTCATGCAAACACAATGTTGTTTCCAATTCAGTCATATTTTTATTTAAATTTTAAGGAATAATTTTAAAAGAATCTGCTTTGCAGATAGCCCAGTTGGTAACAACCAGGCTTTGCATAATGCCTAGCACAAACTTTGTGCAGACAGCCAAACAATAGAAGGCCTGTGTCCAACTTGACAAATGTTAGATGCAGATTTCCATTGTCTCACTTGTAGTTTAGATTGCGTCAGGGAATTTCTACTGTGATTTTATTCATTGCAACTGATTGTTAAAAATCACACTCTAAATCCAAAGTTATTAATAACGCATCCAACAGATGGCAGATTATTTTAGAAGAGCAAAATGCATTGAGTGTGATTTCTCCAAAATGAATTTTTAACTCACAGTATTTGGCTCTAAATCCAATCTAATCAAATGTAATTTAAATTGCAGTATGAAGCAAAGGAAAACAATTTTGTGCCTCATGTTGTATTGCCATCTAAATCCCTGAGCCTTAACAAAATCGTCTATCATGTATTTAACAAGTTTATTGGAAGATGGAAAATAGCATAATTCTGCAAGAAAATGCCATACAAGAATAAGAGTATAGATATTTACATTAAACATGGAAATCAAAAAATTTTTGAGAGGGTTTTGTTAATTAAATTGGTTGGGATTTGTAAAGCTGGGATCTTTATATATGGTCAATCATTCCTCCCTCCAAAAACACTCTAAGATTTTAAAGCTCTTTGCAAGATTAATTGAATGGAGTTGGACTTTGTGATCATTCAGTGCTAAAACAGCCCCCATGAAAAATATTGCAGTAGCAGAAGTCCAGAGAAGGAAAATGTTCTCAGCATCATCTCCTTTCTCTGTAGACCTAGAGGAAGCAGTACTGTTACTTGTCTGTAACAGCAAACAGGTCTCCCCACCTCACCAGCTCTGCTATCCTTTTTATTTTCCTGGTGATATATAAGCAAATTTCTACCTGTTCTTGCACCTGATGAGAGCTCAGCAGCTGAGGCAAGTGATTATTCAGCCCCTATGTATAGCACAGCCTGCATATTAATAACCTGCACAGATGCTTAGATTGCATTTCTCATCCCTTTATGCCTTAATGGAATGAAGAAAGCACCAGTTGGCTGTCAGAAGCAGTGCCCTGTGGAGCTCAGCTGGGTGGCTCCTTTACAGCCTGAATGAAGAATTCAGTTCCTTCATGGTGCAGTCAGAGCAGTATCAAAGGAAACCGATGTGTGATGGAAACTGCTCTGGTTCCTCCTTCGGGAGATGTTACAGCCCTGTAACACTAATGAAAGGCCAACTATACTGTCAAAACATAATTAAAATGTGAACTAATCTCAGTGCAGAAGGGAAGGTGCAGCACCTGCCTTTATCAGCCTCAGCCATGACTCACTGCTCTGTGGCCTAATAAGCCCAAGTGAATATGCAGTTGGAGTTCAACCCACGCACCTCTGCTCTCGACTATCAGTAACAGCACCAGGAGATACACATCTTGCAGAAGCAGAAGGGAAGTTATTATTTAGGAAATTTTATTTCATTTCTTGCTAAAATAGTGGCAGTAAATATGCATAGATAAAGAATTGCATATTAGTAACTATCTACCACAAAACCCCATAGAAAGTTTGATGTATGGTTAGCATATGCTCTATTGAATGGGAATATAGCTAAACTATACTAAAGCTGGCATCATATTTCTGATTTAATGTTAGCATGTAACATTATCTCATGTGAGATTCATACTGTAATGACTTGGATTTGTGTTTCATATGTGGTCCGTGAAATAAATTGCACTATTTCTATTGTGCCAGAAGAGATTATTTGAAGCTGAGGAAGTAGAGATAGCTTAAGTGACATACAATCAGCAAACCGTGTGACGTAATTGTCTAGTGATAGCTTTGGTCAAAATCATTCTTATTTTTCCTTGAAGGTTGGTGTGTTTTTTGTTTGTTTGTTTGTTTTTTTGTTTGTTTGTTGTTTTTTTTTTTTTTTTCTGCAGCATTATTAGAGTGCTTTTCAAGCAATACAGAATATTCTGTTATACTGTCTATCTCCTTTTTCACCCATAGTTTACAAAACCTCTTAAGCTGCAGACAGGCAGCTGAAGAAGTTCAGGAGACGGTGGGTGACATGCCAAAGTGCCTTTTGTAGTTAACCTGAGTCTGTCTGCAGCATTACCTAAATGAGTAATGTGTTGCTTTCATCTTTGATGCTTAAAATATGAAAATTGCTTCCTCCAAAAGGGATGGCATTGTTCCCTGAATGCATGGCTGTGCTGATGGATTTAAAAACCTAACTATATGTTGAATATATTTACCCTGACAGAGCATGATGACTGGCTAAGGAAATTAAATCACCAGCACATAAGCAAGAAACATAGATCTTGCTTTAGGATGCTTCTTTATATTTTTAATCTATAGACCTAATGATCTGAAATAGTTTTATAATCTCACCATTCATGGGAAATACTAAAGGTAAGAAGACTTTTAGAAAATTTTGAAAACAGTCCTCAGAAACAGTCTAAAGTCTACAGTCTAAAAGTCTTCTCACCTTTAGCATTTCCTACAACCACTCATGACTCTTTTTGCTCAGCTCCAGTTCAATAAGGTATCCAAGCATGTGCCTGAGGTTTTAGTATCTTGAGTCAGTTGGAATAGACTCCATATTGGGATGATTAAAAAAACTAACCTCTCAAAATAGTCTTATGGTGATATTTTGAGAAAATGCATGTAAATATTTACTAATGACAACAAAAAAAGTAGGAAATCATTAAGGTTGTAAAGTTATTCCCAAAACAACTCCTGATCATCTCTTAATTGGATTCTTTTTCAATGAAGTTCACTTGAACAACAAAATACATGGTCCAGAGCACGGGTCTGAAGGAGACAACTGCCTTTTCCATCTTCCACTTATTTACACAGTGAATTCTTCTAAATATGTATGATATTCACTATTAACTTTGTATAGATCTTGGGAAGATTTAGAGAAATTCAGCTTCAAATTTCTGTTTGATAAATAACCTCAGATATAGGAAATAATAGAAATTTTTGAGATGAGACCTATAATTTTAACATAACCACAAACAAGAGCTAAAAGTATCATTCTCATCCCAAGGCCCTTACTGCTCACGCAAGAATGTGAAGAACATTATTTGAAATAAAGAGAGTTTGTAAAACTCACTGGGTTATAGCAAGAAGCAGGAGACAAAATATTTGCCTTTTAAAATGGTGCTGTCCTTTGACAGAGGGGAAACATGGAGTCATAGAGAAGCTGGCTATTGAAACACAAAATAAATCTGGGAGAAACTGAGAATTATGATCTTTTGGGTCAGTCAGTGCCCCTGGACAGTGCATCCTGGGTGTATAAACCAAAGGCAGTGGTCACTGTCGCATAATGCAGGTCCAGTTTAAATTTAGTTGCTACTCTCTGTCTATTTCCCTTAAATTAGGATATATTGAGATGTAGGGTTTTTATTCACTTCCTTCCTTATCCTTTCAGGGCCTCTTCCAGAGCTGAATTAGGGTACAGATATAGCAGAAACCAAGTTAGGAAAAAGCCCTAGACCAGCCATATCCCTGGAATTGTTCACGGCCAGGTTGGATGGGGCTCTGAGCAACCTCATGTCAGAGGTTTTGAACTAGATAATCTTTAAGTTCTCTTCCAACTGTAATTCAGTTTGCACTCTCAAACTTCTGCACAAAATCAGAGTGTTTCTTGCTGTAAAATTTGTAAAGAGAATTGGTAATGGTTTCTGCTCAAAGGGTTGTTTGCAGTAATAAGTTTTAGATACCGTAAAAGCGTGCATTGCAGACTGCACCAGTGCATGCCTAAAATGTGACATTCAAGAAGATGAAATATTTCCAGAAATCTGGTGCTAGATCTATGCAAGGCCAGTGAGCTGCCAAATCAAGTAAGATTCTGCCCAAAATTTTGTCCCATCGCTTATGTGCCATATTTTAACCTCATTTCATTCATGCGGCAACTTTGAACCTGAAAATTTAGAAAGTTTGAATAACTATATTAAAAAACCCTAATGATGATGATAGGTTATGCTAAAAAATATCCTAATAAATCTATAGCATTTGAGTGTTCATCTGCACATGCACAAGAATTATCTGGACCCTGGTGAGTATATTGACAGAACATACCATCTTTTAAAGCTGATGGTGGTATTTTGCAAGCTTTGATGGTTTGAAACTGACCCTCCTTTAAATATGGTGGAAGTTTACAGGATACCTTTAAAATACTGTGTAGCTAATAATTATTTGTTGACTAATGAGTAAAGGCTGTTCCAAAGCACCTGGTGATAGTGATCACATAACGAAGGAAGTGATGAAATCACAGACCGCTGTTTAACAAGACACAAGTTTTCCTTTCAAGTCTCTTTACAATTCCCTCCTGACAAATTTTAACTCTGATTTTCCTCCCCATAGCATATATCATAGTGCTGCATGATATTTTTCAATTTAAAAAAAACCTCTTCAGTGATCACTTTTTAAAAATACTGTTATTTTTCTTCTCTAAGCATTTCATATTATTATGTTTCCACTCAAATCCTTAAAATACTTAGAAAATTATTAATATAATGAGAATTCAGTCGCTTCAGACAAAAATTTCTGAAATCCACTTAATAATATGAGTTTGTTTTTACTCTTATGAAATAAACTCAACTTGGGAATTATAATTTTATAATCTTGTTGCTTTATTCTATTTTATTTTATTTCATTTTTTATTTATTATAGCCTTAATGATTTTAAGAATTTAGCTACCAAATAACAATGGTATTCTATAATTCACAGATCTTTTGTTCTATAAGCAATTTCAAGAACTGAAGGTGGGCTGAGATTTGCTTTCTGATATTTTTTTCAATATATTTTCTGGATTTATTTTTGCATGAATTTGTAGATTACCTTTTTAGATTTAGGCTAGTGAAACATGGGATGTTTGGGGCTTCTTAAATTTATTTTGGCTGTCTATATGGTATGATATCTGTAAATTCCTGTAGTGCAGACTTTACTCTGCTTCTTAAATGAGACTTTTTTCTCTATCTGTATTGTGTTTTAACAGTTCTCTTTTTTACCAGGAGGCATTGACACCCCCATGCAGGCACACATACACATGCATTCTGACCTATATGCTGGTTTTGTGAAGATCCCAAGCTGGATTTTAGGTCTGTAGGAAAATAAATTGTAATTCAAACTCTGAACACCTTCAGATTGTCAGTGTTTAACTCTGTCTCACAGCCCAAGAACAATTTTATGTGATACTGGGCAAGAAAGCTGCAGAAAAAAATTTCAGCATCAAGGGATTAATTGTAGTAAAAAACTGTTAAATCAGAATGATAAACTCTTAAGGATGGAATTATGAATTCTAGAGCAAAGTGCAAGTAGGCCTCCCAGAACTAGCAATTCATATTGGCCACCAAAACCTCTTACTATTAAAAGCAAACATGGATGTGCTCTGCCCAAGGTATTTCTCATTTACTCTAGCTTTGTCCTGGAGTAGTCTGTCTTATTAAGTGACTGATCCTGATCACAGGATCATGCTGTGGGATCAAAGCCTAAAAGAATCAACTTCCCTGAATTTCTTCTGTTACCAAAGCCATTTTTATCCAAGCTTATAAATATGCTCCTATCTATAATCTAAAATAAATTTAAGTCTTTTTATTTCCTCACCACTTCTTAGCTAGCTCTTCAGATCCTGACACATTTGGGGGGTTTCATTTAGGAAATTTAGATAATTTTAGGTATTATAAACTACCTTTAAAAAAATTGCACAGAAGTTCCAAAACTCCCCTTGACTTAAGGTAACAGGACCCGACTTTGTACAAAAGTGAGTTTTTATAGTAAAAAAGATATGGAGAAAGCGCTTTATGCCATGAAATATAAGATTAACTATGGATGCTGCTTCAGTAAGAGAGTCTGAAAGTAAGTACTGTTTGAAAGAGAATATTTTCCCAGCAGACAATAAAATACCTTCAAGACTAAACGATGAACTGAAAGCCAGATCCTGGTCCTCTTAATTCAATTGCATGGATAATCCAATTCCCCGAAAAGATTATTTTCATGGAAAATGGAACAGTTAAAACCAAGTGTGATTGAAAGTGAACCTTGCTTATTGCCAGTGGTGCCTGTAACACATTTTCATTACTGATTTTCAGTAACAGCAAGAAACTCCCCACAGAGAAAGACTGTCTCAAATAGACAACCCAGCTGTTGAAAGAAAAAGGTTGGAAAAGGGGAAGAGACCCTCACATGAGGTTGCAGAAGCAAGAGGAAGCTGAAATAGGGTGCTAATGAAGTCTCCACTTCTCTCAGCATTGCTTCTGCTGCTGAAGCTGGAGATACTCAGATATGGATCAGTACAGAAACCCTTGGGGAAGGAGCACTCCCATGGGAAAATATCTAGAAATGTTAAATATATTAAATCTCAGGAAAACTTTTAAGAAACAACTACAGTTACAGGATTTTCAGGCAGGGAACAAATGTGCTTCTAAAAGGCAAATGTTTCCAGAGCTGTAGCTACTGGTAGCATTTAACAAGCCCATCATCCTGGAAGATACCTTTCAGCCAAGGAACAGTCAGAATTCTTGGTAAGAACCCCTCTGAGTACAGGTGCAGTTTGTCAGGAGAAATTGTTTATGTCTGTGCTCTATCAGTGTCAGAAACACTCCACACTGCCTTGCCACTCTTTGATTTGTATTTGCCAATATGATAATGTTTCACTAGCTTAGATAAGCAACACACTCATATTTACCAAATGCAACCTCAAAACCCTTCGTGACAAGCATTGCCATGTGAGCAAAAGCTCCTTCTGGTACCATGTAGGTTTATCTTCATTTTAACTCTCTGAAGACTCCAGACACATCTCTGCATAATGTGCATTGGCAGTCACAGGGTGGTGAAACAATGACAGTGAATGGAGTTGCACCCATGTCTACCAGTAGAAATTTATTCAGTTGATTATTGTTTTACAGACCTTTTCAGGCTTATATCCCCAACCAGCCCCCAGACCTTTCCTGTCTATGATCCCCTGAGAAATTCCTGTTGACATCACTTAGCTGGACTTCATAGTATGCACAGTGAGCATTAAGTAGCACAAAACTGCATTAAGCTGAACTCACTTGGAAATCAGACATTTTACTTCTTTCTGCCATAGCCTCAGCTCACTGCATAATTCCAGATTGAAGCTGAGCAACAATGTACAGTAAATACGGTGGTTGAGCCTCAGCTGTTTATAAATTTTCCACAAGTAAAATCAAAGTTCTCCTGACTAAAACTTTTTGTATTTTATTAAAAGAGAGCATTTTAGAGTTTCTTGGCTGTCTCTCATTTTCTTGGCTAGACTTCCCAGGCAGATTTGATGTTGTCAGATGGTGTTATCAATTCTGAGCAAAAAGGGAAAAAGGCAACTTTTTTCCTTGGGATCTTGAAAGCTTTTCTTCTGAGTTGTCTCATGCCTTTCTCACTGTCCTCTCTTTTCCTGTGAACAAGACTTCTAATATCTTTTAAGAAATTTTCTTCTTTTCTGCGATCTGGGTATTGTCAGTTTGCTGCTTTATATGAAATTTAGCTGTTCCTCTTTTGACACCTATGTCCTTTTAGTGGGTGATTTCTGATCCAGTCAGCATGCTGCTTTGAGATTCTTTTGGCAACTAAGATGCCAATTAACCATTCCAAGTTGGAGTCTCTAGGTTTCAGAAAACATCAAAGCCACACACCAATAATTGGGGCCTTCATGAAGTTTGCTTACATTTGTATGCTAGGAACCCACAGAGTTTAGGTGAGTCCAAGCCAAAACCATATCCCTCCACATAGCATTGGACACGATATGAGACATTTTTAACTCTGCCTGAAGATGCAGGAGTGTCAAGTGCTGATTTACTGTGGGCCTGAAGAGCATTTTCAGCTACCTACAATCAATACTAAGCACCGTGGTGCACATTCACATGTCCATGCAGCGACCCCCCCTAAACCATCCACAGAGCATCCTAGTTGGAAGGTGAATACATTTGCTCTTGGTTCTATCACATCTTGACAAGGCTCTCCAAGTCTGAGGAATAACTGGGACTTGTTACCCAATTCAGTAATTTGACCTAGATTCTTCTGTTGCATTTCCTGGGGAAAAAAAAAAAATAATAAAAAATATATATATATATATTACCTTTTGTAATAGGGTGTTCCACTCAGACCTCCTGGAGTGATTTCTCTGACCTTGATCACACTTCTTCAGTCAGTCTCACTGGGATGTAATATTTCGTATTTATCTCTCAGAGTCTCTCACAACAGACTAGCACAGAGACACACACTTGGAGACCAGAGAACAGCACATTATGATCATGAACTCTGAACTCTTTCAAAACTGACTTCAGGAGCGAAGGGATATATTTGAAAGAAGTGCTAATTCAAACAAATACAATTTTATTAGAGGAGCTTGGTAGGCTTATTACCATGTTACAAGCAGCATACACATCTTGGGTCATGCAATAGGGATACTCTTGGGCAGGCTTTTCATTCTCTGCACAGCCAGGAGCTGTTACTGCCTCTGAAGTCCACCCTGAGTTGTTAGTCACAGCTACTGGAGCACAACCTGATATTCTACAGCTTCCATGTTGCTGAAAGCTGCAGATTTTAGCCTTTGGCTGTGCAAGGTGTTTTACAAGGGTTGAACACATTGCCAGACTATTAGCTGAATTTTAAGCTCTTAATTTAGTTGTCTCCTAGACTTCTCTCTTTACCAACTGGGAGGGAGGATCAGGTTGGAGGCAGAATTGCTAAGTTAGGCTTTCACACTCTGTAGAAGCTAAGTCTCTCCCCACTAGCTAAGACTTAAGAAAATAAGGAGCCTCTCTGGTCTGTTAGATGGTTTGTATATATACTCTGACAAACATGCCACCAAACACCCCAAGACAAATTGCAACCAGGTACTTTTGAACTCAGTTGAAATTTAGCTTGAGGAAAGCTTCAAGACACTGTCCTCAAACAGCTAGATAATTGATATCCTAGGAGATATATTTAAAGCAGATAATTTCTCCAAGTATTGCAGACAAGATAATAAATTAATATCACAGTTACGCGTAAAAATAAACTTACAAGGACTATGCATTCTCTTTTCAGATAATTACATAATTATGTATTTCATCCAGGAACTGATATTGTGCTGCATTTTCATGTTAGACTAGGTAGTATGTTTTTAACGAGAGAACCAGAAAAATATCAACTGAATAGAAAGCAGTATATGTCCTTAATTTACTTTTTTTAAATAATCCAATAGCATCAGAAAATCATAAAGCAACCTGGATGGTCAGATATACCTCACATGCTTCTAAAAATTTCTGTATGTAAATAACACTGTGGTTATTGGGTAAAGAATTTTGTTATCTTAGAATCTGTTATATGCTGTTACCATGTAAATTATTTGGCTGGCACTACTGACAGTTTATCTAACTGGATTGCAAGTTGCTTATTAATGCAGTGTTGGAAAATCATGTGAAACTATCACTTTTCTGAGACCAAGTCAATATTTACCTACATTTAGATGATGTGGCTGCCATGGTGATGGAGGGGCTATGAGGAGGCCAGATATGCCTGGTTTTGAGGCCCTCAGTGCACGCTTGTGCCCCTCTGGCAGGTGTGTTCCCCACACAGCACCCCAGAAGCTTCACTATATACCACCCCAGAAGAATCAAAGATCCCAAGGTGGCACTGCTCCCAGTGCATATGGTACCCTAAGGTGTAGTGAAGTGGGGAAAAGAAGACGGCATTCCTGCTTCCCAGGATAAACTAAGATAGTTGCCCACCTTAGCTGTATTCAACTGCGTCCCTAGTTTTCTTTTATGGGAATTACTTAATATCAAGGTTGATTTGATCAGTCTCATCTGTCCCCTTCCATCATCCCTCCTTCTCCCTCTGCTGACTTTATAAACATATAAATTAAAAACATATGCATGAACAAAAAAGTCAGAAAACTTCAACAAAAGGTTTAGAGCAGCATTCAATCAAAATAAAACACTTCCCAAAGCCCATTCAACTTAGCAAACCCCAGGCCCATTCAATTTTAATTTATGCAAAAATTCCAAGAAGGAATTAGAAGAAAGAGCAAGCGAAAAAAAAGGAAGAAAAGAACAAACATAACTTTTGCTCTTGTTTCCAGTGGTGTTCAGCTGATAGAAATTCCAAGAGAAAGCAGGGCTAGGACATAATCTTGCCTTGTGTCTCATTTTAAGTACCCTTTGACCTTCCTGGGCCCTTCCCCCAGGTGGGACTTCTGTCCATTTGGCCTCTCAGGACCTGGGCTGGGGCTCCAGAGATGGATGTGGAGCATTCCCTCCAGTGTGCCAGGGATTGGTGCCACTGCAGGGCTGGGACAGAGCCCCAGGGGTTGGGGTGTGCAGGGCAGGGCATTGCTTCACCAGGGCAAGGCCTGACCTGACCCCTCACCCACACCTGCACCCAAAACGTTTCAAGCCAGCAGTCCTTGCAGTCTCTTAGAGCCCCTAAGATCTGATACTGATAGTTTTCCCTGGGATGTTGCTATGACCCAGAGATGTTACTGGAAGACCTGGACAGTGAAGGGAGCTCACACTGCAGGAAGGAAGTGGAGGAGGGAGGTACTCTGATCCTTTGGCCCACGAGATATAAAATTGCTGCCTTAACTATTCTTACAGGATTTTGTGCCAAAAGAAAGTGTCACCTATCAGGGTGCTTCTCTGACTGACCTGATGTTAAGCCACACTGTAGATCAAGGGTAAACAGAAGCTGATGAGAGCAACACAACAGCAGGGACTTTTCTCTGGCAATGCCATGGAGTCCCTGAGGATGGAAATCTCAGTCTGAGCTCTGACTTCAGAGCAGACACTGAACCGTGTCACTCAGCTGTGTAAATCCAGCACATGGAGCTCTCATTTTTTTTACAGTTGGAGGCACACCTGTCATAACAAATAGATAAAAATAGATCTTTTTATTTCCCCAAATACTTTAATTTGTGTTAGAGTTTACCCATTTAAGAGCAAATTGAAATTATTCCCACTCTCTTCACCCCCCCCGCCCCGCCCAAGGAATATGAGAGAAATTGCTAGTTTTGAATAACAAAGGTACCAAAGACAAAAATCTTATAAATGTCACACTACTCACCCAAGTTTCAGGCTATCTACCTGTTGAAATGTCCTCAGCTTTATGGTTATGTTCCCATAGTAAAGGGAGAGAGACAAGAGAGAAGAAAAAGATTAGCAGATAAAGGAAAGACCTCAAGGTGTGAAACCAGATGAACACCATAGGCAGGACCAAGATGCCTATATGCTGAATAAAGCTTTACACCATGAGTAATCCTGTAGATATTAGGAGGCCAAATGATGAGGAAAAAAATTGTTGCTGTGTGAACAAGAAATCCCAATTTGGCCAATACTCAAATGAGAATGAAAAGCTCTTATCAGCAAAAGAGATTAAAGATTATTTTTAATGCAACTTTAAAGTACTTTTAACATTTATTTGTATCCAAAACAAAACTATCGTCAGCCTTAATTTTTCCAGTGTTTTCACTGTTGAGGAAGAAAGCTTTACAGCTTTCTAAAAGCTGATGCATAAACCATGGTATCTGTCAAGTAAAATTTTCTTATAATACATCATCATCCGGTTCTTCAGAAGGAAGAAAACAATGGTCTGTATACAAAATAACCTGTGCATTATTATGTCTTGATCAGAAAAAGGAAAGGGTAATTTTAGACACCTCTGTATTTGGCAGCTTTGCAGGATCTGAAGTAGACCATGAATTACCTTGTCTGAACAGATCCATATCAGATACGTAATTACACTTCCCAAGGACAAACCCGCCCAAATCAAAGCAGGGATCATCAAACGTCGTGCAACATCTAGGCTCTCCCTTGAAATTAAAAACATTGCGGTACTGACAGCGTTTCAATAAATGGGGATATAAACAACTTGACTGTCTTCTACAGCTTCTTTCAGTTAGTTACACAATTTAGGATATGTTCTCCCCAAATCCAGAAAACACTCTCAGTACTTACTATCTTCTAGCTAACGAAGGATATGCTAAGCTATGTTTTTGCCAAATGCACAACATTATCAGCTTGGGGAAAAAAAAAAGTAAAAATTAAGGTCTCCGCTTTAAACCAGGATCAGGTAGAAATAGTGGCATGGAAAAAAGCCCTATTCAAACTGATATACTGTGCTGGGATATAAGACAGAATTTATTTAATCTTTTCTATGTATTCAAACTGTAAATATCTGACCTGTGATTAATCATAACATAATCCAAACCTTTTCTCTTTAATCCTCAAGCTAATGAAGAAAAAATAATGTAGATCAATAAAATTGTAACATCTTCACAGATATTGTAGATACACACTAAGCTAATGTGGCAGATCTACAGTAAATTGCAACACTTAATCTATGCATGTAATTTTCTCAGGAAGAACATAGGTTTGTGTAACTCCTGTTCACTCCCACTCTAATGACTCCATCATGTAAACTCTTACAAGCCTTTGGTTTCTTTCTCATGCAATCAGTGGCAATGAGTAACAGGGCTAGGTGAGCAAGTGTTTACAGGGTAAAGCAGAGGGTGGAATCCAGTCTACCTCACCAATGCTCTAGGTGTAGTGGTGTGGTTTTGGGTTTATCAGTTTTGTGTATGTATTTGTTCCTTGTTTTATATTCTTTTTTATAAATTGTAATGGTTTGCCCCATGTCACCCATGTTCCACCCTTACTGGTTTTACCCCAACCCTAGTTATATGTCAATAATAAGTTATCCAGCCCCTGGGTCTTGTCTGTCACTTTGGGGTCTCTCCCAAAAGTCTGGAAAGTTCCAGTAAAGATCCCAAGTGATTGGACAAGACTTCAGCTGTGTCCCCACCCAAGTTATTAATTTGTTACAATGTATGTCATTTACCTGGAGAGCCATACTCCCTTGGTCCTTGATTTGTCCCCAGTTAAACCCATCGCTGAGCTCCTCCCCCATTAAAAGGTGTTGCATTCGGGGGTTTCCCACTTTTTTTCCCTCACCTTTCTTCCCCGCTGCTTCTGCTGAGGGGTGTCTGCTGGGGCAGATACCCTGATGAATAAAGCCAGAAGTTAACCCTGAACAGCCTCCTCTTTTTTCCTGCTGTCGTTGCTTCACTCCTTCGGGCAAACAAGAACTCACAGGGATTGGTGAGGTTCATCCTGCTACCGAGCCATGCCCTTCACTGTCGAGGTGTCAGGGCTGGCTGAGGCAGAAACAAAACACCTCTTCATTTAGGCATGTTTTTTTCAGGGCTATTAGAGTCAAGGAAAGGGCTGATTCATTGCATCTAAATCTGCTTTTTGCAAGGAAAGCATTTAAGAAAACATATCCCACCATGCTCAGCTTCTTCCATGTCTCCTGTCTTTAGAGAAGTTTGTGAGCTCAGTAGCATCAAGCTGCACCAGAAGAGGTTAGGGTTGGGCATTAGGAGGGATTTCTCCACAGAAAGGGTGATTAGACATTGGAATGGACTGCCGAGGGATGTGGTGGAGTCACCATCCTTGGAAAGACATCCTTAAGGAAAGACTGGATGTGGCACTTAGTGCCATGGTCTAGTTGACATGGTGGTGTTTGGTCAAAGGTGGGACTCGGTGATCTCAGTGGTCTTTTGCAGTCTGATTGATTTTGTGATTCTGTCAACTCTTCAAGGGAAAACCAGTCCTTCCAAGTTTTTATGTTCACCGAATGATATGAGGAACTAGCAGCAAGTTCCAGATGTCTCTGGCTTCCAAAAGCCAGTCTTCATGACCTTCTTCAAAGGACCTTGAAGAACATGCCTAGTCAGATGCTGCAGCACAGTCCCTGCTGCAGACTGGGAAGTGAAGCTGGGTGACGCGCCCTGGGATCTGCCTGGGGAGGGGAATCACACATGCCCACTCTCTTGGCAAATGCTCCCAACACCAGAGCACAGGTTGCCCCAGGGGACTCCCCAGCCCCCATGCTGCCCAGAGGAGACCATCAGGCAGCCACTGTATCTGAGGAAAAGCTCACAGGAGCTCATCACTGCCCAAGAGTGCCATGGTTCTTACACACACACACACTCTGGCCAGCAGTAAGAGCTGGGAAGGTCTGAAGAACATGATGTCAAAACTAGCTGGGGTGGGTGTCATGCAGTGGTAGTCCTATGTAAAAAAAAAAAAGTATCCCAGAACTAAACATCTCTACATGTGTAGTGGCTTTTGTAACTAAAGTGCAGCCTCTCTTACCCCTGTATTCTGCCTATCCTTCTCCATAGGAGCCAGCCTTGGTGACACCAGGGAGCTCTACACAGCAAAGCAAAGACTGTAGTTTACAACTGTGCTGACCATCTCAGTAGAGAACTTTCTCTTGGTAGTGATGTCACTCTAGAGCACTCACAGCATCAATAAATTCCTCTTTGAAGAAGGCATCTTTAAAGTCCATATTCAGAAAGAAAAGTTTTATCTTTTCCCCTATACTGTTTGTTTTCCTAGAAATGATAAAATCATTGAAGAGACATTCTGACTTCTTTTGGTATGCAGCTAACAAAAATTAGTGATGCTATTTCTCATTCTCGCCATAAAGAAACAGAACTTGAACAGCATACAGTTAAATTATTTTCTCATCTCTTTCACTACAGGAACTTTTTTTTAATATTGCTGAATATTTCACTTCAGCCTCTCTATAAATTAGTCTTATCTGAATGAGTTTCTACCATTCCTTAATGTATAGCTTTCACTGCATTTGTATTTGTATCACAGCTGTTGCCTACATCAGTTTTTTTTCCCCCTTCATTTGGCCTTTGCGTTTTCACTTGCTTCAGAAAGAAATTTATGGCTGAATCAGCAAGGATAATATCTGTTTAGGCATGGTCTGTGGGGAAAACAACTGGAGGCATATTGCCTGGCCTCTGTCTTTCTCCAAGTAAGTTCTTCTGTAGAAATATGTATACTGCAATGGTGATGTTCCTACCCAAATGGGTATGAGAGCTTAAGAGCTGAGGAAGATATGGAAAACAAGAGAAGAGTGGTGGTTTTGTTTAACAAAAAGAACTATCATCAACACTCCATCTCCAGAAAGTGGCAGGAAAGGAGTGAAATGTTTTTGGCTTATGCGAGGGCACATCTGCAGCTCTGTCACACTGTGAAATGGAGCTGATATGCACAGGGCAACCTCCTTGCTCTGCTCACCACTGCCAGCTCTGGTGGTTTAATGTGAGACCTGTAATATTAGCTGTTTTTCTTGTAGCTTCAACTCCTTGGGGCATGTGTGGGTGAGACTTTCAGCTTCTACTTGTAGGGTAAGGTTAAAGCTTTCTTGGTAGGAAAGGGGAGTAAGAAACAAGACCCAAGTGTATCCTAATAGCTAAAGAACCCAGAGGCAAATAAAACATGCACAATTATTTTAATTAATTTAAATTAATATCAATATTCATATGCCAGTTGCAGGAATTTTGAAACAGGCTGATGATCTTTAGCTTGCCAGGTTCCTTAGTAATGGAACAATCATCTTTTATAAACATCTTTAATTTTATGATCTTTCTCTTCCATCTCTCTGAAGTCCCCAAATATATAATGTTCGACTGAGCCATGTGAAACTCTGTTATCAGTCTCAGAAATCTCACTGTAGATATTGATCTGTTCATGTCTATAAACACAAGTAAGAAGTGTTATTAAAATGCCATTTACACTGGACACCATTAAGGTACATGGTTTTGCCTTTTGTCTGATTAGAGTTAACACAGTATTATCTATGCTAAGATGCCATGGTAACTTTAAACAATTAGAAATGGCAATTATATTCATGCTAATGTTGAGCATGGCATCATTAACTGCATCATTCAGGTTTGTAGGGACAGAAACAAATTCAACAAGATGACAAACTTTGTATGATAACTAAAGCACACAAAGAGAAAACAGCAAATCTGTAAGATTAAAAATACTGGGTGGCCTCTAATATCTCGTGTTCTGTTTAGTTCTGTGAATAAGTTCTGTATACTGTGAATAAGAGCTACTGAAATAAGAGCTAACAAACCCATTGATGTCCTTCACTAAGCCGTGAGAATATTAATCTCCCCTCCTACATCCCCAGAAATGTGTCCTATGTCTTCGTTTACCACTTACAGATATATATCTAAAGGGGATGTTAGAAAGGAAGGCCAAGTCTTTCCAAAGAATTCTCAAGATGAATGGCAATGAAGGTTGTTCAGAAATTTTATTCATGTTGGAGAAGTGCCAGATGCACTCATTTTTAATATTTGAAAAATTAATTGCAGTTGCCAAAGATCCTTTCAAGACAGATGCTTTAATTTCTTTTTAAAATGCAAGATCAAAATATGTATAATCAGTTACTTTATTTTGAAACATTACAAACCCTGTCCAAGATCAAATTCATGACAGTCACAGAAGCTGATCTTTAAAATCATGTTTTGGGCTTTTATTTATTTTGATAGGAATAGGCTGGTTTTCCATCATTAATATTTAAGAAGAAAGAAAAGAAAACAAAAAAAACAGAATATATGTCTTTTTTTTAAAGGGGAAAATCATTTCCTAGAAAGACGACAGGTCTCCAAGAAATACTAGGTGTACAAAATAACCCCTTACTTTCCATTAATTTTTTGGCATATCCTGCATGGCTGGAGCATTTTATTGCACTGTTACTACTGTTACTGTAGGTCTCATCTGAGGCAAGTAGATCAGTGATAAGGGCCAAAAGGTGAGGGAGGGGCTAAGAAGCTGATACAGGCGAGTTCTGAAGCAGGTAAGGACAGAAACTGTACCCGCCCCCAGATAGGATGTACTGTGTTAGCATTCAAAAGAAAGCAAAGAAAAACTGGGTGATCCAGTTTTGTAATACTTATCCCATTCTGTATTTCTAAGCTGACCATTTGTATTTTTTTTATTCTATGCCTCTATTAAAAGTGTGATTAAAAACGCTTTATAGGCTTTCATAATACATTATTAGAATTTCTCCCACCCACTGAGTTAAATAAGTTCTGTTCCGCTTCTCAAAGTATGCTGTATAACATATGACTGGGAATCAATGGTCATATCTACTGTACATATAGAGCTGGATATTGGCCAGATATTCCAGACAGATGTCTGGTTCCCAGAGAGTATTTGCCTTAAGGAGTGGTATGTATCTGAAGAAGTTTTATTACTGCCCACTATTGTTGTTCCCTCCCTCCTCAGTGTTTCTGTTCTGAGGTGTCTCTTACCACTTTTAAAATCACGTTTTCCCCCGCTATTTCCTGGCACCCACTTTGGGTACTTGATTTTTTTTATTGCCATCCTTTGGACATTTGAGATAAATGGCAAAAGAGTCATTAAACAATCTCACATCCCGCGTGTCCTAAAGATAGCTTGATACTTGCAGCTTTACAAACTGCTTTCCACAAACTGCACTGCTAATGAGAATGTAAGAGTGCAAATATGCGGAAAAGCCAACTAATTTTGTCTCAGCTAATATAAAATACATACTGGAGACTTTTGGATTCAGGTGACTCATGCACCTTCTATTTTATGATATATCCACTAATCTGAAGTCAGAGTGTCAGAGTTAAGTGGTCTTGGACCATTAGCAATAAAAGTTTGTGTGTAAGAATAAGGAAGAAACAGCAGCATCAGCACTGGATTATAGGAAAGTTCTAGAAAAATCAAGTTCTTATAAAAGTACTTAGAGCAAAACCCATCCTTCAGGATTATACTTGTGAGTATAGAAGCAAGGCCTTGCACAGAGCAGGTGAGAGAGCAGCATGCTGATATTGCCAGAGTCCTGCAGTCTTCATAGTAGAGCTTGAAGACTGAAATTAGGTATGAACTAAATATTGGAGTAGGCTTCATTTTAGTAACATACCCAGGAGAATTTGACAGGTGATGGCATCACCTAGCAGGAAGGAAAGCTATAATAAGATCCAATGCCTAGAAGCTGAATGTTGACAAAATTTGGTCTAGAAATAAGATCTGAACTTTAGCTGCCAGAGTGATTAACTACTAGAATAATGTGTGGAGGGATGAATAAACTCCTGCAGACACAGACCATCCATTTTTCTAAATGACAGAGCTTCAAACAGCAGTGCTGAACACAGTGCAGAAATTACGAAGTACGTTTTTCTGACAAGTGTCATGTGTCATGGAAAAAGTCATACCAGCTCATCAACACCACACTTTCTGGTCTTCAGATTCTCTTCCTTTGTTCATCATCATCTCCAGAGGCCTGCATGGCTGCTGCAAGGCCACAGGCAGCACCCATCCCTACCACTGGTCTTTGGGACATGGTCTCCCTGCTAACTTGAAACTTAGGGCAGGTAAATCGAAAATGTCATGAGGTTTTGAACCAGCACGGTGCTACTTTCAAACCAACCAGAGCTGTTCATTTAGATTTTAAAAATCTATCAGTTCATCTTCTTTAACACAAATTCCTCTAAATAAGGCTTCCTCTATTTCTTTTTGGGCTGAAATGGTAAAAATGAAACTTGTGGAATGTAGTTTATGACAGAAATCTCCAGTATTGATGAGTTACGGACCACGGATATTTGTTTCTGCTAATCTGTTCAGTTTCTGCCTTCTCAGGAAGGCAATGTATTTCTTGGATGTATCTATCTACATAAGAAGACCTGTTCCAATGAATGCTCTGGTCACATTTTACAGACAGTGCTGAACTGGGGACAAAAAAGGGGAAAGCTTCTTTCCACTGTTCTCTCTCACAACTCTTGTCTTCCAAGATTAGCTAACTGGTCCCATCTCTTTAGAAAAAATTCAGAAACTGACAGGGATTTATTTACTCTGTGTTTTTGGACACCAAAGTCCACATCTTTTCACAGTGCATCTTCTGAAGATGCAGGAATAATTAGAATAAGGACTTTTGCTGGGTCCCCATCTCTCTCCACTCTCAGCAAGGAGTTTTCCTTTTGCCTACAGAGTGTCTTCAGTGACTCATTGCCTTTTGCATTGTGTATTTGTAAAACTGCAGACTATTTGAAATTTCACCAGGTTTCACTTTGTGTATAAGGTTCAAAATGAAAAGAAGGGATCTGATATTTGGGATGAGCTACCACTGCCCAGTCTCACAGAAAAATAAAAAAGAAATATGAGATAAGAAATGAAAGAAATATTCATTCTTATAATGAAAGAGCCAACAATTCTACATAAATATACATTATTTAGAGAAAAACTACACTCTTACACAGATTTTTGAGTTTTCAGCCTGTGGATAGCATCACTTTCAAATAATTAATGAGCACAGCTCCCTGAGACTTCAAAACCTGCTTAGATTTTTTTTTCTTCTGTGTCAAATTCATTTTTCTACAAAAGCTTTGAGGTAAATTTCTGTAGTTTGTGCTAGGAATTTTAACCTCACCGAAAGGCTGATGTAGGTCAGAGTTAGACAAAAGATGTCAAAGCCCTGTTATTGTGAAGCGATATTGCTCATTAGATTCTATTTCATGTCTGTCTCTCCCAGTAAGCTGAAGCATCAGATTCTTGCATATATGGATTAACTTTCAGTCAGCATAGATAAAATACAGTTAGTGGTGTTGCACTCACACTGTTTCGGTTTGTTTGTTCAGGGTTTTTTTTGTCATTTTCTGCGGCTAAGCAGTACTGACACAGAAAGGGAAGAATGCTGATGTGAGTGAAAAAAGTATAGTGGTTACCTTTTCCTAGTCAGAGCACAAAACCTCCCGCAGCTGTATCAGAGATCACAGCAAGGACACTGTGCCAAGCAGTGCTTGGCCGTGGCTGATGGAAGCCCACCACCCTCAGAGATTTTAGAAGTGAATTTCATGAAAGCCTCTGCCAAGCCCTAGCAGTTATGCCAGATTTTGTCCAATGATGATGATTAAGAGCTTCCCCCTTCAGAAATTTCACAGCAAATTCTGACCTGAGACACTGGTGCCAGTGGTAATGCCTAATCCAGGAGGCGGCTCTCACAAGCTGCAGATGCAACACAGTGCTCAAGGATGGGCACTCTTGCCCTCACACACCTGGTGGTGGGTCAGAGAGAGGACCAGTGGGACAGGCAATGCCAGTTCTCATCTGTCCTCTCCAATGAAGAAGCAACTTGCTCAAAGCCCTGCCACAGAACCTGGAAATCAGAGCAGGGTATCAAGTATGTTGTCTTTCCCTCTTTTAGAAAAACTGTGGTAAAATGCGGGAGGCTAAAAGAGGAAAAAAAATCACTGTCCTTTTCATTGGAGATCACAGGGTGTCAAAAAAAAAAAAAAAAAAAAAAAAAAAAAAAAAAAAAAAAGGACCTGGTGAACTTAGGTGATAAATTCAAATTGAACAAAAAGAGATGGCCCTCATTCACTTACAACTATGAGCCACTGCAGATCACAGCAGCTTACAAAAGTTTATAAAGAAATTGGATGAATTCATAGATGAAAAATCCATCTTGGACTATGAAACAGAAGCCACTACTGCTGGGTCAGGAAGCAACTGCACCACAAATCACCGAAGTTGCAAGATTGGGCCAGGGTATTGTCATTATATGCTTGTCCTGTTTATGCTTTCTCTTATGCTTCTTCTAGTTCACAGGCTTGGATACAGGCTTCTGGAGCTTTGATCTGATCAGTTTGTAGTTATTATTGTACTCCCACAATCTTCAGAGAGTCCTGGCCAAACCTATGATGTCTGAGTAAAATTTATATTTTTTTTAAATTGTGATATAATGAAATAAATACCTGAAAGCAGTCACATAATTTTTTTAGACAATTGATATGTTAAAATTCACTTAAATCATTCCATACAAGCCATTTCCCACTTATCACTTGGCTACACATAATTACTTTTACTAACATGCCCACATACTTATCTTTCTTATTACTGCAGCATAGTATGAAGCAGATCAGTGAAATAACTGGTGGAATACAGCCAGAGGTGGGAGGTTTGTGTCCAAAGTTTGCAGCTTGGTTCTGATCCCTTTCAAAAAATAATTAAAAAATTTAAAAAATCTATTAAAAATAATAAACATCTATTAAAAAATCTAATCTAAATTCTAATGCCTCCACTGGCTGATGTGGTTCTGGTAAAACTATTTACAGTGAATGAGTAAGTTTCTTAAAACCTCACTCTGTCAGATAAAGTATAAAACACCCCTTTATGCTTTACAGCAAGAACTGTTCCTGGACCAGGTACCCAAGTTAACCAATGGTCCATGAAGTGACCTTGCTGTGGTCTCTTCTTCCTCACTCACACCTAGATTTCAGCATCTGACAGATGCTGTGCTCATAGTGTCTCCCCATGCTCATTCACTCCCCATGCAAAGCACATCTCATTAAACTGAACAGACTCAAGCAGAGGCCGAGGCACAGCTGTGCAGTGATTCCCAGAAGAAGGGGTCCCAGCTGGCTTTGGCCCAAGCTGTTCTGGAACGTGAGTAAAGTTGTCAAGGGTCTGCACAGCTGGCAGCATGTGTGTGGACACCCCCTTTGGGAGAGGAGGTTTTGGGGTCAGGGAGTTTTCCTGTGGGGACACAAGTCTTGTTCAATTTGCTGGTTCAACTGCAGGTTAAGATGCACCACTATCTGCAAAACAGAAGATGGGAACCCACTAAAGGTGAAAGGAGCCTTTTTTTATGTTGACAGAGTTTGGATCAGGCCTACAGTGCCTGGGCAGTTTGGTGTTTGAAGCTCCAGAACTCCTAAAAGAACACAAAAACAATCTGTCAGTTCTGTGAGCAGCAAAAGGCACTAACCTGAAGCACAGAGGTGTACCATGCATTTTAACAGATGATTTGTGAGCTACTGTGGAAAAAAAAAAATACAAAAAGATCAATTAAATTTAAGAAAACTTTAGGTATGAGAAGAGTGGGAGTTTAAAATGATTACTTATTTCTGGATCTGTTTTCTTCATCAGGGGAACACAGCATTGCAGCTGATAATGCAGTAGTTTGCAACAACACCCAAAGGCACCAATTGCACTATTTGTTGTTCCCTGAAGTTCCCAAGCAACAGCCCTGCAAGCTGCAGCTGACATTAGTGTCTTTCATAGGCCAGTACTGTGTGAAAGTCTTAGAGCCACTGTGATTTTTCTGTTGTTTCATGTTATGAGAGCTGTACCAGTATTCCAGTACAATATTCATGTGATGCAAATATATTAAGCTTTTGCATCCTTGTTTCTACTAAAGTAGATTAGTAGAAGGGACATGTGGTACCATTGTGCTCAGCTCTTCAAAGAATCCCTGAATTGTCCAAAAATATTAAATTCCCAGAAACATTCAATTCAACTTATTTGGACTATCCAAATTTTTTTTTTTCAGGTGAACTGAGAAACACTCAAACTCCTTTTTTTGTTGGTTGTTGTTTTTGGTCTTCTTTTGGTGTTGGGGGGGGGGTGGGTTGGGACTTTTGTTTTGTTTTGGTTGGGTTTTTTGTTTTGTTTTTTGTTTTCTTTTAAGTATGGTTGTATTTTATATAAACACTCAAAATTTCATGTAACAGGTAACAATTTTTTGAATGATAAGGACCTAAGCAACAGAATGTTGCAAATAGCACCGTTCCTAATATCCTAACTCTGCACCCTTCAGAAATTTTCTTCAGGCAAAATGTAGGCATAAGAAATATTTTGTAATATTTCCCCTCTTTTATTTTTAGCATATTTATAGTTGGCTTGCTGATATTGGAGTAGAGTTTAAGTGGGGAGGGGTGACTTTATTTTCTCTCAACTGTGGGTAAGTACTATCTACTTCAGAGGGCACTGTGGGGCTTAATTAATGTTTACAGTGCCTCAGGAGTCTTACCCACATTAAAGGTATAATAATAACTATTCCTAATTAACTTCCTACTAAAAAGCAAAGTTTCATGAAGTTTTAAAGCAGAGCAGTGGATGAATTTGTAAACTCCATTTATTTGAATCCCTGGAGTAGGAAAAGTTAGTGGGGAAAGTGGTAAAAATCTTCAATTAATTTTCCTCAACCTGAGGGATTTAATTAAGATGTTAGAAAAAAAGTACAAGTTTCCTGTGGGTATTTCTTATTTAATTTTCAGTTTCTTGAAGACAGATCTTGAATCTTAGAACAGTTTTTTTTTTAAGCCACAAAGAGACTAATTCAAAAATAGGTGTTGGTTTATTAAAGTTGAACTGGCTATGGATCAAATTATCTAGACAAAATTCAACAACTCCATGCAGCATTTTATACTATTTACATTCTGTTGTTTCCTTGCTTTGAATTTCTTTAAAAAGGCTTGCTTAGGATTGCAGAGTATGTCTTGCTGGCATAAGTCAAGCACCACATAGAGATAACCTGAGCTACCTGTGAAAGATCTGAATCAAGTGTTGGCAGCTACACGTCTCTGCTAGATCAGAATAATATCTGAGTTAATTAGTCCTGGGCAGAAGAAAAATATATTATCTTCAGTGGGGCACAACATAACACAGTGAGACCCAAGCTACCTACTCTAGACATACCCTCTAGGAATGTATTTCCAGCTGAAAAGTAGGAAACAATTAAAAGGACCCACAGCACTGCATGGATAGCGTGCACCAAAAAGAAGCACTTACCCTATGCCCTCAGGATGCCATCTCCAACCACAGGTAGGGGAAGACCTACTTCCATGTGCAGAACTACAGCTTATCACCAGATAGAACCTTAATCAATACTTTTATCTATACCCATCAAACAAACCATGTTTGCTGCGAATGTCCAATTTCCTTTGAGGACTGGTCACCAGGGGCATGCAGGGGCAAAAGATTCATCCATGTGAAAAAACAAATTAAAACCAACATAAATAAGGATGTTTGAAGACACAAAGAAAAAAAAGAAAAAAAAAAAAAGAGTTAGAGATCATGAAATTCTCTTGGAGACTGTGTGTGAGCTTTAGAAAACCCGTATCAGGACAGGCAGGGGTCTATGTGCAGTACCAAGGGGGAGTCCTGGCTCTGTGCTGCACTTCTTCCCTCATTTCACCACCCTGGTTTTCTGGCTTCTCTGCTTCTCTCACAGTGCCACAGAGTGCTCAGTGTTTGTCATCAGGCTCTGCCACTTCACTGAACCTGAAGAGATTCTCTGCTTCCAAGGAAAATATCAGCAGTGTCCAGCATCACTGGTTCTCCCCACACCAAGAGGAGTCTGGTGAACGGGACTTGCAGCTACATGGTGATAAGTCTTCATGTTCCCTGCCAGCAACCTGCTTAATTTAGACATGTGAATATACCTATGGAAGTAAATGCTTAAGGATAAGATTTTTAAAATAAGCTTGAAGGAATTAAACACCCAACTCCTACAGACTTTCTCAGTCTAACTGCTTTTCTGGACTGGGGCCAGAGTGCTAATCAACTTGCAGTCCTGAGCTTGTAATGAGGGACTTATATCCCAACTGCTCCAGTGGGCTGCTTGCCTTCTCATTTGACTTTGGCCAAAAGCATGCAATAGCATCTCTGGTTTTGCAATTCTAAGATTTCACAAATGTTGTTTTATATATTTTTGGATAAGGTTTTTGTCTGATGTGTAGCACAGCCTGCAAAAATATATCCTCTATCATGTAGAATTCCAAAAAGTGTGGTAATATCTGTCTAGCACAACATCTGTCTAGCATTAAATTTGAAGAATTGGAACCATTTGTTTGATGAGCCATGTAACAAAGATGAAAATTCATTCTTGGGGTATCAATGGGGATTTTTTTTTTCCTTTTAATGAAATGTGAGATGATTTCAACCAAAAATTATGTCTGCCAGCACATATAAGCCTCCAGGCAGCTTATAAAATGTTTATAAAAATAAAGCACAGACTCATTAGAAGACTTTGGGGGTAAAATGCAAATAGTACAAGATTTATGTGCTGTTTAGCCATATACAGGTGCTCCTGATGAAAAGAACCAACAGAAAACTTGAGGGCATTTCTGCAGACTTCGAACTTCCTGCCACACAATAGGTTGTTTGTCCTTGTATTTTATTCACCAATATTTTGAGCCCACAAATAATGTGACAGTTTGCTATAGGAATAACTTGGGAAGTGCAGAGTGTTCCCTCAGAGGCACTACACAGATTTCTGGACATCCTCCTCTATAGATGACCAAGCAACCAATAAACATGCCAATGCAGCAAAACCAGCCTCCATGAAATCATACCAGCTTGGATGGGATTCAGTGAAGGAGATGATTTGGGAATTAAAAATTACTGACAAAAAGAAGTACAACAAACACATGATAAAATGCCAGTACAGCAGGCTGTTGTCAGACTTGACAGGGTTTTTACAGAGGTCAGGACAGGTCGGCTGTGAGTGGTGGTACATGCAAGGGAGATGGAGCATCCTGTACAGCATTCAGGCTGCTTAGGCTGCTGGGAGAGAGCAATTAGGCAGAGGGGAGCAGATGAAATTTGTCAGCAATATGGCAGTATTGACAGATGGAAGTGGCAGTATTTTCTCCTCCAGAAAACATTTAAAGCCCACCCCAACAACCTATTTGGCTTTATATGCAAAACATAAAGGAAAGTAATGGTGAGGTTCTAACAAATCATTGCATTTTACCAATAACAAGAAGCGTTTTGGCTCAATGTAAAATTTCAAAACCGAGTTCTCCTTTAACAACTTACTGAGCTTTTTCTCTGGTTTCTGGATGGTGTCAAATATAATATGAACTTTCTTGCTTCTCTCTGACTTAAAGCATAACTCTGTGTTCAGCTGACAAGATGTCACGTATCAATAGCTTCCATTGGAGGTCCTGTTAATTTCTCACTAGTTCTTTTGTCTATTCTATTAACAAAATAAACATCATTCAAACAGTAAAGGTTAATTTTTATTAGTTGTTTCGGAAAAATATAAAAAAGTCTTTGTTTAAGACAGTAACGGACCCAGGGTTATTTGTTTCTCAGTTGTTCAGGACATGTTTAAATGCCTTTTTTATGTCTTCTATTATAACTGGGAAAATAAAACATGTCTGTTAGAAACTAAATAATGCTTATTTATGACCCACCTCTAGGGTTTTTTTTGCTCCCATTGTTCTCATTTTATTTAGTACAATTAAAATACAAAGGACAATGGCTATCCATAGCTTTTGGCACATTACCAGTTATTTAAAATACAAGTCCAACTCAGCAGAGCTCACGCAAAACAAAATTAAATTAACTTAGCCAGCTAGTAATTCAAAGCAGTAAAAGTATATCCTGTCGCATTCAGTCCCTCAATTCTTCTTCCCAAAAAGCCTTAGGAAATAGACTGTCTTTGTAGTTTGCTTTAAAGATAGAAAGACTATGTTTGAAACTTTTTGCCTCTTTTAAAATAAGGGGACTTATGCTTGCACCCCTCTGGTGACACCAGGACCAGTTATGTCAGCAAAATCTGAAAGAAACAGTAAGGCAGCACTTAACAATACCTTAACATCCAGCCAAGAAAACCCAGCTGCCAAAAACCAAGGGACACAGATCTTACAAGCTTATGGAAAAATACTGTTACACAAGCTCAGTCAGTTGATTGCTGGTTCAGCATAACTGGGCACAAAAATGATGGAGTCTGGGTAAGGCTCTTTCAGTGGAAATAAATTCATACAGTGATTAGGAGTGCATTTTTTTTTTTTCAGTTTGGTTACTGAAGTAATGGAATTTCAGACCCCCAGAAACCTTCTTCTTCCTCATCACCCATCTGTCTGTATCCTCCCCATACATGGAGGACAGGACCTGCTGTCCCAGCAGGGTGCCTTGTTCCCAAACCAGAGTGGAACACTTATGCTGGTCCCAATGCTACTGTTTCATTTTGTACAGCTTAAACAGCTAAAAAAGCCACCAGCACAAGGCCTGCACTACATTGGGTGATATGTGCTCCAGAAGTCTTTGCCCTAGGGTGTGGTGGTGGAGTCCATTAGAGGGTTGGGGAGTCCATTACAGGGACCAATATGCTCAAATCTAAGAGAGAGCTTAAGCTGAGTTTTTCACAGATTTGATGAATGTTCAGATTGCTGGGTGACTGTGTAGGCCATTACCATCCACAACTCACACCTAGACCCAAGGAAATAAATTTATACATATCTACCTCTGAGGACAGGAAAAAAAAAAAAAAAACAAAAACAAACAAACAAACAAAAAAAACAACCAACAACCAACTCAAAAAACCCAGCTTAAACAGCTCTACAGATGTGGTTTTGATTCAAGCATATTTTCAGGCCAACAAAAATCGTGTGTTTAGTGAATAATCTATTTGTTGGAAATAAATGCCTAGAGCCAACTCTTTTCCTGCTGCTGAAATAAACAATTCCCCTTTTTCCCTAGGGTAGGACTCACACCCACATGCTTTCAGGCTTCCTTCCTGAATTGCCTCCTCAGACAGCATCCATCTCTGATGAGAGGGGCCACACCTGAGAGTGGTATCTGTAAATATGCCAAGAAACACCCACTTCCACATCCACAGAGTGCCCCTTGTTGCACTCTGATCCCTTACCAGTGACCTGTCATGGTCTGTGCCAGCTACAGTTTGCAGCCCTCACTGCCTACAAAGCTTCTGGACCAAACTCACGGGGCTAAAAGAAACCACAATCTCTGGAAACATCTTGCAGGAGCAACATGAAACAGCTATCATGGCCACTTCTGCATGTTTGTTTTTTAAGATTAGGAAGTGCATTTTCAGAGACCCAGCTATGCTCGCTTTGTGTTCTGCTTCTCTGAAGTCTGCTTAAGATTTCCTTACTTGGTGTCCTAATTTTTCAGATCCTTAACTCAAAAAATATGCAGCTACCCCATCTCAAATAGGTGTTCAGAGAATTAATAAACATGTATACGCTTTCCTATCCCCCAAAGATATTCCAGGAACAGTGTTTTGTATGAAAAACTGTGAGATCTTCAGGGAAAACAAATGGAAATTGCAGAAACAGAATGAATCCTGTGGACAAAATTTTCAAAAATTCTCCTTTTTTTTTGCTACTCAGATGTCATATTAACAAAATTTATTCTCTTTAATAGCAGCTGAGAAGCATTGAGGCAACCAGGAACAAGGCTCTCCTCTTGGGGCTGTGGATGTAAATCATACCAAACCTCAATGGATTTGCACCCATAACATCAGACTCTCATCCTCTTATAATGTCAGTGCTAATATATCATCCAGGACAGGTATAAGGAATTTCTACAACACATCACTCAACATATGAATTTTCAGGGAGAGAAAGAGTTTAGTTTTTCTCTGAAGTTAGTTTATATTTGTTGCTCTCTTAATTAAAGTAGGGTGTTATTTTCCCAGACTGAAGTGGATTAGAAATACAATGGCTTCAGTGAAAGCTGAGAATAACTTCCCTGTGATGCATTAGTAGGATGACAGAGGACTGAAAGGTTTAGTAGGAGTGATTCCCAGAATTATTTTACACAAATAACAGTACAACATCAAAACAGAAATTTAAAAAATCTGTTGCCTGATAGAAAATTATTTTCCTGAACACATTTTTACTGCAATGGCAGTTAACCAAATATTGTATGACTTCCCACCCTTGGATATAGAAAAGAAACAAAAATTCTCTAAGTTCTCCATGTAGACATTTTTTTAGTGTTATTATTTTTTATTGCAGCAGAAAGAATAGCTTTGAAATGGCATTCTTTTCCCACAGAAAACAGCACTGTCTGAGTTTCATACTTGGTTTAGTAGTATCTACAGCAGTACCTATAGCAACATATGGCCAAACTTAAGACAACTTAGTGTAAAAGAAAAGTCAATTAAATGTTTAATTTGGCACTTGTACCTAATATAAATGCCATGGCTATGTTTCAGCGGAGTATATACAGGAATTGGCTCAGAACAGCTTCTGTTAAACAGCCACCTTTGCCAGGTTTAGTGACTCAATATTACTTATTTCCTGGCTAAGATTAACTCCTGATTTTATGGGTATTTTTTGTTTCTCTTCTGTAATCAGCACAGATAAACAATTCCAAGAGCACAATCCCTTAGACCCTCCTCGGGCAAAATGGCCACTTACGAAAACAGACATTTGGGTGCAGTGGTGACTTCGTCCATGCTGACATAGCTCTTGTGCAAAGAATAGAAATTAAAATAATGGCTAATTGTATTCAGGAAAATAGACTGGAAAGTAGGACATAGAAACTTTATTTTTTTTCTATACTTCATAAATACAAGGATTTGGGCAACACTAGTGAGATGCAAAAGATTAATACCAATCAATTCTCACTTGTGCAAACTTGCATATGTTACTATAACCATGTTTTCTGATGGCCAGGAAACAGATTCTGCAGGACAGCTTCCTTTTACTGACCAGCAGGAAATAATAGAATATTTTTTATTGCTGCTGTGTTAAAATCTGAGACACTCGAAAAAGGGAGCCAGATAAGAATGATCTTTCTTCCCTTCTTTCCAATGTCTTTATTTCTAACTTTACCGTGATGTGACTAAAAACTCATTTCAATAACTTGTGAAAAAAGATTACTAGGACTACAATTACAAGCAGTTTCATACTGAACACAGATCTTTTTTGAATCAAAATTAGATCAGCTGCCTGGGGAAATTTTCCACTATGTTATTTGTAACAGATTCAACTTCTTCCTGTTAGTGCCTTCCCTTGTAAGGAGCCTTATTATCCTTAGCCTGGAATGTGCACAGAAAGAGAGGCACATATTACAGAAGATATCTGTTTGGTTCTTATTTTAAAAAGTGAATAGTTAAATACTTTAAAAGTCTCAGTCTCTCTGGTTTGCAGCAGAGGTTGAACTGCTTTCTTACAGTCAGGAGTTATTGAACCCCACTTACTTTATGACCAGCAGTATGAAAAAGACATATCAGTCTTTTTCTTTTTTGCTAATGGCATGATGAGATGTATTAAAGAATATAACATGGAGGAAACTTAGTGAATATCCACTTATTATTGTTAGAGAGCAAATTTGAGTTTGCTTCTACAGAGCATAAATTCATTTTCAACCTGTAGCCTCAGCTTTCCTCCTCACCCATGCTGTGCTCTCCTTTTACAGTAGATTACATGCCCATTTAATCTGCAGTGGTTATATGAGGCATTAAAGCCTTCCTGACAAAGAGATAAAACCTTCTTTCAAACAGAATCATAGAATGTTTTGGGTCAGAAGGGACCCTAAAAGTCATCTAGTTTCAACCTCCTGCCTTAGGCAGGGACACCAGGAGCATATCAGCACCTCTTTTTCCTCTCCAAACTAGGTAGACCTTTGCTCATACACCACTGAGCTCTTCCTTAGCTGGGCTTAGGAAGCAATCAGATGCATATAAGGACTCAGATTGGCAAATTGTTTTGTATATCTCAAGCCTTTATATTCTCCTTCTTACTCTGTACATCCAAATTTTAATTCCTTAAATCCTCAAGCTCCTGATAGACCAGATCCAGACAGATGTTCACCTCTTCCTTGCCTTCCTGATCTCCTTTGGGCCTTTCTGCAGCAACCTCCCTCAGCTTGTCTGTGAGGAAAGAACTCACATCATGTCTTCTCCAAGCTCTGTTCTGTACTCAGATCAGGAAGGAGCTCGTTATGGAAAATCCTTATTAGAGTTCCTATGAGGGCTTGCACTCTTTGAGCTGCCTTTCAGAAAAAAACAACCACTGGCTGCTCAGTGGGTGGCTATTTTCCTCTGCCAGGACACATACCCACAAGGTGCCCTCACTACTCCTAGAACCTCTCAGTAAGGAAATTTACAAGTATATTATTCAAAAGCTGGGTTTAGAGCAAATTTTAATTCAGTTTAATACATATTGCAGTTTTTAGAAGACCTTGCACTGAGGTTCATGCCTTCTAGTTAAGGAACTTGAAAGTTAGATAAATGGTTTGGATTAGGACATGTGTGTGTGCTTCTTTGACAGTCACTGAGAGAAGCAGGCAACTCCTGATGGTGAGCCACTGCATGTGAAGAGAGGAGCCTAAAACTGGTCTCAGAAATTGCCTTCTCTCCATACACAATCCAAGGCACCAAAGGTGACTGGTAAGGATCATGCAGAATAACCTGGAAATATCCTTAGTCCATTGAGAGGAATCCTCTGTGGTTTTCCTGTGTCATCACAGAAAACGGACATGGGAGTGGTCAAGTTAAGAGTAGATGTAAGTGCAGCCATACCAGGGTGAATGCTACACATTTCTGGATTGAGCCTGGCTGTAGCCCCAGGTGACAGGACAGTATCTCTAGTGTGTGGCTAGCCAAGGAAGGCTGAGTGGTGAGCCCATGTCAGCCCTTGGCAGAGCCCAACTTCTCACAGACACTTGGAGAGATGAGCTGTAGCCCCTTCCTTTAAGCTCTACCCTATATGGAAATCAGATATTTAAAGCTAAAATTTTGTCCTAGTTGAGGATCTGTCCAGAAATGTATTTCTAGGTATGAATGTAATGAGAAATAACACCACCTCTTATCAATCTATTGGTATCCCATGGCTGCAGTGTTCACCAGCCTGCCTGAAATTGGCACCAGCAGCAAACCTGTGCACATTGCATTTTTCACCTGTCTTAGTGAGGGAGAGCACTTTTTCCACTTGCAGACAGGAAAACAGACCCTAGAAACAAGAAGATAATGGAACACAATCACACTTGAAATTTACACAGGCTCTGTCCACCCTTACTATCATCTAAAATGAGGACATTTTTAAAAATTGTCATTTTTAAATGGCCACTACATCCAGAATATCCATATACAAAATCCTAGCATCTGTAATGGTCTGATTTTTGCATTTTCCTGTTTTTGCCTCATAAATGTCTGTGCTATAAAAAAAAATGGTGGTATGCGCTTAACAGTAGACATAGTTTCAGTCTTTGGATCTCTATTAATCCTTTGAGTTTCTCTCTCACGGTTTATTATGTCATCCAGATTTCACTCTGAACCATCTACTCTTTTCCATATGTTCTTAGCAGGAAATGTGCATGAATTTAGCAACACAGCAAGACATATGATATTCAATAATAAGAACATTTTGAAGACACACAAAAGAAAAAATCCAAAGGAAAGTTGTCTCTGGCTTTCAGCCTCATTCAGTCAAACAAGATATACAATATTCCTTAATTTGAAACTTTTAGTTACAGTAAAATATGTTTTGCTTTTGCTTTATTTAGCTGAGACTTCACTGTGGATACATACTTAAAAACTGTTGTTTTATGTTTACTCATATTTAAGTTTTATAATAATAACTAATATCTGGAATCGTAGGTTTTTCTTAAGTCCTGTGCAGACAAAAGTAAACAATGTTTTAAAAGACAAGCCTTTGTATTTTGAAATTCAGTGAAATTAGGGCTATACGAGATGCCACAGCTTGGTTTATGAATTACATTGTAGATACTATATATATATATATATATATAGAGAGAGAGAGAGAGAGAGAGAAATAACATGATGTAGCTGCCTGAAAAACTGAATGTTATGCACATGCCATATCAACAAGAAAAGTGCAAATTATGTGCAGGTAATTGTCTGAACCCAGAAAAACGATTTCCACAGATATTTTTCCCATTAAGAACGAACTAAATAAACTGCCACTGACCTTAAGCATTCCTCCCTTGTGAACCTGCATCTAGAAAGGTGACAGCAGAGTAAGAAAACAAGAGTTTGCTACTGCAGAAAAAGCAAGGAAACCCCAGTCTCCAGAGCCTGGTAGGTTCATGAAGCAGAGGTGAGGACAATGGAGAGGGCAATGGAAAAATCAGGACAGAACATGGGAGCCGTGCAAGCCACAACTGCACATTGGGTCAGCCATGGATGTTCCATAAGTCTGTTTAGTCCCATAAAGCTTGGTTAAAAAAACGTTTATTTGATCTTCATAAGAAAAAAAAAAATTGCAACAGGAAGTTACCTTTTCTTTTACGGGAAGACTGCTTTTTCTATTCAGTTTTGCTTATTTACTTGTATGTTATGCTTTATTTTATACCCTTCTTCTTCAAGGTGAACTGTGTGTAGTATTAAACCTCTCCAGAAACATCAGTTCAGGGATTTAGTGCTAGCAATGCGTTTCTGTCTTTGCTTGGTAGTGATGGGTCTCCAGGCAATCAAAAAATGCCCATTGAATGAGGCAACCTGCTCCAGGGTGTCTGCAGAATTCACAGTCTGAAGGGAACAGGGGGCTGGGGCAGGAAAAAGGAATGGATCTTCTTCATTCTTCTCTTCTAGCCCAAAGAAATGAGTTGGAATTGGCTTTTGTTGCATCATGTAAGGATTATCTTGGTCATTAATGAAGGACTACAGTCCTTCAGCTAGTAGGGCCTGATATTAGCCTAGGATAGCCAGCAGTGTTGGGCTGCACATCCCATATCCAGTCCAGTTCTGGCCCTGCCTGACTGCTATCACCAATATGACATCCACAGGTCAACCTCCCCATAGGATAGGAAACAGCCAATAGTGAACACCTCCAGAGCCTGCTAGGAGCACTGGAGGCAAAGCTTAACTACTCAGGCCAGAAAAGTCAAATTTAAAATTATTTACAAAAAATTACTAAATTAATTCACAGAATTATTTAAGGTACTTATTAATTAAGATCAAAATTATTCACAGAAGGGGTAAAGGTATTGTTTCAAGACCATACGCAAACACTAATTATGATCAGGATCAGCAGCTCTCTGACTGTCTTCTGCAGACAGTATTTTGTGGGGCATGAATCAGCAGCAGGCAGCAGATTGGCTGTACCCTGTCATAGTTATAATGCTGCAATCTCATGAGCCGTGTTCCGGGTGCTCTTCCAGAGATTTTAAAAAGGTTTTTCAGTCACTTTTCTTTCCTGGTTTCAAATGGGTTTAAGCCTCAGAAGGATGAGTCTCTGTTAGCAGCAAATCAGAACCATATTCACTATTCCAAAATATTTCTATTTCTCCCTCTTATTAAATAAGTCTTATACTCCAGAGAAGATGGATTTTAAGTACATGCCTGTACAAAAACATGATGTGAGCTGAAGCTCCTGCTCTGTAAAGTTCTTTGGACTGTGGTATGTAGAAAATTCAATTTTTTTCTGTGGATATTTTTGGTATTGTAACTGTGTAGTCTATGTACACTAGATCTGTAATTTTAAGCTAGCCATAGGCAAACATGGCAAGTCAGAACACATATAAATCACTGGTTGTGACAGGTGTGGGCCACTGTAACAAATCTTCTATACCTTAAATTAGTCATAAATACATGCCTTTCACTAAGCAGGCACTCATTCTTAAAAAAAAAAAAGATTACCATAGAAATCAATTGTGAGCTAACTTGGTATCTTAAAATTAAAGACATATGTGAAGCTATCAACATCCATTGGTGAATTCACCAAACCCACATTTTTTAAATTGCTGTTAAAAGACAAAAAGGCTTGCATTTCAGGGATGCAACCTCCATTGTTAAACTTTTTAGGGTTTTTGGCATTTTTTCTTTTCCACACGGAGAATTCAAAGTTCAACTATTGCTCCGCGTATGTCCTGGCGAGGCTGCTGAACAGCAAACACCCCCAAGTTCGGCCAGTGCTCCATTCCTCCGTTCCTCAGGGAGTTCTTATTTCATGTGTTTTTCATTTTAAGTTCTGCCTCCTCGAATGCTATTTCCTCTCTTTCAGTTTTCACCAAGGTCAAAGAAATCTTTAGCAAACAAGAAATGTGAACATCCAGTCATCTACTGGACTGGTGCCCATCCAGTGTCTAAATAATAAGTTAATAGGTTCATGGAGCAGTCCTTCCTACACTAAGTGCAATGCAGCTGAAACCTTCATCTGACCTCTTCTTCACAGCTAAATAGAGTACTTCTCATATAGAGGGCTCTTTTGCCTGGATTATGAACTGCAGAGAAATCAGTTTAGCAGAAAACACAGTTCTAGCAAACAAGACTCTCCCAAGCTTCTGAAGAACATGACAGGGCACAGATCTTTCCCACTGGTCTTTGCCCATCTGCAGGCCAGAGCTGTAGTAGCCCCTGTACAGAGGAGAAATGATGGTAAGAGTTGGAAAGCCCAGATACTGAAAATATATCTCATATTTTGATAATTCTACATGAAAATCATAGAGACTAAGATTCTATAGAACATATTCAGCATGTTTTGCAGTACATCTTGAGAAAATTACCTATAAAAAGAGAAAAATGTGATTTAATAATATGTGCTAACTACCACCAAATGCACTGCTGAAGCTGCCTGAAAGTCAAGAGTCACTACCCAAGAGGATTTGTTACAGGAGATACAGTATTCATGGGGATCATTTGCCTCTGCAGAGACAAGAATGTATTCGGAGGTTGATCTAGTCAAGCAATTAACAGCTAGTGATATTTCTTACAAATCTGGGCTTACTTTTCATCAAAAGTAGGATTCAAGTTCATGCTAGTCTGTGGGAAGGTCTACCAAGCTGAGTGTCCGAGCTGTGCACAAGCTGTAAAGGAAATCAGACCCAGAAGAGCTCACCTGGACTGCTGCCTCCACCTCCTCCAACTACCTTGCTGTACCAGCTTCCACAAACTAATAGGATTCTGTCTTAAGAGCATATTCAGGTTTACAAATGGATGTTCCAGAAATGTAGGACACTTCTGGTTAGAAAACTCCCTGCTTCCTTCTGAAGTAATATGTGTCACAAAATGACACCCATACTTATCTTTGCTGCAAGCTCCCCACATAATACATCTGATCACATTTATGTTCCCCATGGGCACATCACATATTGTGTCATCTGGTAATCAAATAGTCTGTTCCCAAGTCTTTTTTCATAGCTTCCTGCTCGGGGAAAAACTATGAGTCCTAAAGTGCCTGACCTCACCTTTTGGGTTATTTAAATTCATCCTATTTCTATTATTCCAGTCCTGAAACTTATCCAATTCTTCCTGTACACTGTCCTCCTCCACATTCACACTACATATTGCATTATCAGAAAATTTCATGAGCACAGTACTACTTTTTCTGCCAAAGTTGTTAAAAATGTTAAATAGGATCAGTCCCTAGACATATCTTGGAAGAACTCCACTGGTAACTTCCTTTCAGTTTGGTATTTTTCCTTTCAACATGATCTTTCATTTTTTTCCAGCTCACAATTCTTCTGCTAATCCAAATTTTCTCCAGCTTAATGAGCAATTTCCTATGCAGCACTGAGTCAAGCGTTTTCCCAGTAACTGAGTTGTATCTCATTCTCTTAAAAATAAAAATAATTTTCCAGGTTTTTCAGAAATTATCTACTTTTGTAACTTCATTCCCATCTTCATGTCCTTATTTGCTTATATCCAACATGTATTTTGAATTTCACATATTCTTGAAGCCAGACATGTGGTTGATGAGACTTTTTTCTTTTTTGCTTGAATTAGATCCAACGCTTGCTTTTTAAAGGGAGAGCTTTCATCTCCAATAAACACATTCAAAATCTTTGTTAGCAGACTTGCAGGTTTTTTAACCAGTTCTTTTTTCCAGGATGTGTCTCTGCTGTAAGCTGACTCAGTCACATTAATCTCTTCAGATTTTGGCGTCCACCTTAGATGTGGTTAATTCCATTTCCATTCACATATTCCCATTAGCAACACAGCCTTGTTTAACATCATCATCCCTGTTGAAATCTGAGCCAAAATATTCATCTTGGGACCATATCTGTATTATCCTCAACTTCACCATCTCCACTGAGCAGTGCTTATAAATTATCTTGTTTATGTGGCTAAAAAAAAATATCTGTTTGATTTAGCTGTGTTTGAAAAATTCAACCAAGTTTGTCTTTTGGCAATTTTTATTTTATCCATACACCTTCTGACCTCTAAGACTTAATCCTGTTACCTGAACATTACTCTCTTTTTCCATTCTACATAGGATGTCTGCTTGTTCTGAATAGGTTATTTCTGAGCTGGGTAATCATCCAACTAAGTCTACATCCCTTCCCTTGATTTCAACTGAGGCCCCAGAGAAAAGCTGCACCTTTGTCATTCAGAAATTCCAGCTCACTATTACACTCAAGTTCATGGGTTTCCCAGTTCAGTGAACTGCATGTTTGAAACTGAAAATGGTAGTTTCATTTTCAACTAGAATTACCTGGTTTTACCTGGTTTAAATTAATTAAGTCAATATGTCTAGGTCTGATACAACCAGTTCTTTTCCAGCGTCCAAAGATGTAATCCAAACTGCATCTAATTGAATGACCTGTCTCTGGTTTAAAGTTAACTTGCTTAAAAGATGGCCAGCTATCTCAAATATTAAAGACAAAAGCAAAAATTCTGGTAATCCTTTTAACTGGAGTGGAAATGCAGAAAATTCTATGCAGAATCTGAGTTGGTATAAAGCTGTGTTGCTCTGCTGAAACTAGTTGAGCGGCAAAAATTTAAGCACACTCATTGTCATGACAAACCACATCAGACACATGACAAGAACAGCACACTTTGGTTTAAAGTGCAGGATGAGCTGCCTCATTCTCTGAGAGCTTTCACAACCCAGAAGGACTTTTTATGGCACCATTTATAAGCCTTATCCCCTACAGCATCAAATAAGGACACTCCTATCACTCCTGCTGCCATTGAAAAAGCATCTCATGTAATTTATTGTCTTTCATTTGCTTGCAAAAGAAGCAAGGAAGTTTCATTAAGTAGGTGGGAGAAGCTCAAGGCCCTTTTCACACTCACATGTTTTCTCTTTGTTGCTGTTTGTACAGGTGCAGTGAAAAAGACTCAGAGGGCGTATTCATAAAGACAGGACTTGAGAAATGCCACTTTAAATTGTTTGAAATCAAAGGTTTTGGTAGCTCATAAACAGGGAGCTGGGTTTTTTTTTCCCTAGGACTGCAAATCTAAATATAAGCAGCTACCTTTATGTACAAATATATTTGACATATACATGTAACTACTATTAACGTAGTCTGCCCTTGTGGATTGTGGGAACAGGCACTTTTCATTTATGCTCACTGAGAATTTCAATACAAAAAAAAAAAACAAACCAAAAACAAACAAACACACAAACAAACAAAAACAAACAAACAAACAAACAAAAACAACCACCACCACCACAAAAAAAAACCTCTCATAATCAACCAGCTCATTTTGTATGTTGAAATAAAAGTATCCAATGAGGATGTCAGGAAGCCTGTATTCCATCCAAACGGACCAATTTAATGCCTGCTGTAACCATACTTCCAGACTAGCATCTGGAAATCTTATATGAACAGAGATAGACATAGACACCCTTACACTCTGGGAAATAATTAAAGTTGGAATAGGAATATGTTTGTAGACCAGATCATCAGCTGGTATAAATCAGTACAGCTCCAGTCATTCCAAAAAAGTAATGCCAGTTTATGTCAAAGTACTAGCTGGCTCCTGTAGCTTTCCTTTGTGATTAATTTCAGTGCAATCATTTGCTGGAACATGCTTTTGGACCAAGCTTCCTGAAGCATTACTTTTACAAATCTCTTGTGTGCTCTTGGACCACTGCCTGTAGCACACCCTTCTGTATTAGGTCTGCTTTTCTCCAAACAGAAAGCTCAAGGTTCAGGATTTTTTTTAAATGATATCTCAAAAATAAGATGAAACCCAAATTTTTGCTGAGCAGTTACTTCATATTTATCACTTTTGGATCTTCTATGAATCAATGGCTTCTGACTTTTCATTCTTTGCCACTTTTTGATTAGATTAACCCTAGGACAATTAACGTTGGTATTTTCCATTCCTTGCCACAGAACCCCACTGGATTTCAGAGTGGAAATCCATCTTTGTGGTAGGGCCGAAACATCCATAGGCTGCTGTGAGGTGCTGAGGGTGTGACAGTCACTGACGCAGCTCTGCCCTGGCTGGCACCCTGTCACACAAGGGTCACACAAGGCCCTGTAAGTGCCTGGCACTCAAGGAGCCCCCACAGCACAGGTCAGCACAGCTAAGGCTCCTACATCCTCATTTTTTGCAAACCACTCTAGGAGGTCCCCAGAGCTGGAATCTTTTGCCATGGGAGCGTGTACAGGTGGTCCTGTCAGCTTTCCACTGATGTGTCAGACCTGCCAGATTTCCCTACCTGAAGGCAGTAATCCTGATAAGTAACCCTCCTGGTGGCACCTCAGACAATACACCTGGCCTCCTGCCTGCCTTGGAAAACACTGCACCACCCAACTTGGGGCACCATAAGAGAGAAGCCACAGCACTGTCTTGTGGCTGGGGAAGTGTCCCCATGAGAGGCTGTGCACTCAAAGTCTCCTCACTGGCGCGTACAATTCCACCTTGCAGCCTCATGCCCAAGCAGTCTGTAGTGAAATGCAGCCAGGTCTGCTCTCATAGCAGACAATCCCTGAGAAACCAGGCCAAGAGAAACCATGCCTCAGAGTTATCATGCAGCTCCCCAGCCATGGCTGGCACATTTTCTTTTCTATGTATTTACCACCAAAAAAAAAAAAAAAAACAACAACAACAACAACAACAACAACAACAACAACAACAACAACAACAACAACAAAACAAAAAAAAAAAAAAAAAAAAAAGGCAGGGGGGCAAATTACCTAAACCATTGCCATGTTCATTCAGGCATTTCAGTTGAGAAAGCAGTCTTTGAAAATATAGAGACACTTGTGAATTGGTTCATCACCGTCTGTGTTCCCTTTACCTTCTTCTACAGCTCTCTCATCTCTTCTTCTAGGACAATCAGAACCTACAAACACAGGAAGAAATATAGGGAACCTATGTGTACAAATTCATGACTTTTTTAAAGGCCATGATAACTCTTAAAATATTCTACAAGAGCGTCTCTCTCAAAATGTGGGAAGCCATTGCTCCTGCAGAAAGGAAGGCTCACAATAGTGTTCAGGATGATTGCAGCAGTTCAGTTGTCCTTGGTCACCCACAGACTGCTCTTACTTCCCATTACAAGGGGTAAGTACCAGGCTGTACAGTCTACAAGTGTTCAAAGACAAAAAGGACTTGCTAAAAGCTCTTAAGTGTCAACAGAGGCTCATTTCCTTCAGGGCACAGGACTAAATGCAGATATGTGCAGTCTTCTGGCCATGAGACACTGAGCTGACTGCAATGCTAAGGATGATGCCTCAAGAAATGAGCCAGAAGTGTACTACCCCACAAAACACCTAGCAACAGTACAAGATGCGATTTTCAGCTCTCAGAAAGACAAGGAAGATTGTTCCTTCAGTGTCATCCATGCTTCCTCTATGACAGCAACTTATAGAATGACTTTTTCTGGGTGCTTTGGGTTTGTGTTTCTAGGTCCTGATTTGCAGAAGTATTAAATATTCATATGGAAATCTCCATCTGGAACACCCCAAATTTGAATAGATATGACCCTGAAAGACCTGATCTGATTTCAAAGTTGGGTATAACTTCAAAATTGGCCCTGCTTTAAGCAGGGGGGTGGATCAGATGGTGCCTTTTAACCAGAACTATTCTCAGACTTCAGCTGCCACTGCAGTCACTAGGAGCTCTGCCTTGAACAGACGGGCTCCAAAAAGTCAGAGTTTTTCTGCTTGGCACCCAAAATTATTTGTAACTTTTGAAAATCTTGCACGTAAACACTGCATCTATAAAATGGAGCAACTAACACCAACACAATTCACAAGCAAAGATAAGGATTGCTTATGAATCTCTCAACTGTTATTTTCCAAGCATTAGAAAAGACTCTGAGGAAATCAGAAATGTACTGCTGAGATCAGGGCTGGGGTAATGTAAAGGGACAGAGCTCTTCATGGAACCGTGATTCTTAAACACAAGACTGAAAACTCATTTGTTAAGCCCTGTCTGTTCAGAGTTGTTTCTCTGAAGCATGGCTTCTGTGCAGAAGGTAGTATTTCTCCATGGAATTGAAAATTGTAGCAGGCTTTCATTTTTTATTTTATGCCCAACGGCATTTATCTTTTTAAAATTAAGTTTCAACAGGCCATTCCAATCGACTAGATACAATATTACATCAATATTGAAACAGCATTTTTTTGTATTACCCTTCCAAGTATGAAAATGGAGGTCTGGACACTTACAATTACAGCAGCTGCCTTGAGTTTGAGCCAGAGTCAGTGACTAATATTAACAGGGTACTGTGGAAGCAGAAAAATATGCTCTGGATGTAGACACACATATGCATCTAAGTGAAATCTACTTCACTCAGCAATTAATCAGATTAAGAAGTCTACGGAAGTAACCAAGATTTCATTTAACACATTTCTCATGGGTAACTACCAGCAGTGATAAAAGAAACAAGTCTTCAAGACCAAAAATAGAAAGCATTCCTATTTTGAGTTTTGCTTGAAGCTCAGAAATGAAAATGTTCTGAGAACAAGAGAATGGGATCCTAATAAAAACATTTCTCTTTGCCTCTCTGTCTCTGAAATGCTATGCTGAGAAGCAGTATTTTCTTTCTCCAGCACACAGAAATCTTTGTGCCTGACAGATAGAACAGGAGATAAAAAGGATACAAAGCATCCGGCTTTCCAATATTTACATGGATTGGTGATTTATATTACAGAGTTTGAAGAAATTGGCACTTAGCAAACTTGAACCTTGCTCAGGCTTTTTTTTCCTCCTCAATAATAAGTTTAGAAAAACGTAAAAAAAGAAATATTTTCCCTGTAACACAACATATAAACAACATCTGCACTTTGAATGAGTTCAAAACGATTTTGGAGTGAAAGGTTTTTCCCCTCCAGCATGCTTCAAATGGAGGAAAAGCCTCGCAGAGATTGAGCTGTCTGGTTCCATGGTAAGGTTGCTGGTAGAGACCCAGTGGCAGGATTGACATTGCATTAATCACCAGGCCCATGGGCCCTCTGACCCCACTCCACCATGAGACATACTGGCAATGGATCTGAGGAATACTAGCATTATCTCAGTCCTGAGGACCTGAGGGCAAGGTCTCACCTAAACTGCAGGTGAAGTGAAACAATTCACTGCACTAATAAAATCCACATTTCTCTGGCATTCAGACTGTCTGGGAGATAACTATTTAATGTATTGCAAACTCTGTTGCTATTACCGGAATTTGCCAAAAATTACTTCAGGAAAGACTGAGGTATTTTGGTTTGTTAATATTTATAGTACTAATAATATTTTAATAATAGAGACATATTATCAAATATAAATTAATTGAACAGGGGCCTCAATCTTATTTATGCATCTCCCATAGGTGAAAGTAGCACCAATATAAGAGTGTTATGGCATACAGACCCAATTGAGGCTGGGCCCACAGGGAGTTATGCTCCACATTAACTTTATAGAGCTTCTAGGGTAAAGAGAGAATAGTGCATCACAGTCACATCACCTGGTACTTTCTAGCAATTGGTACTTCCAGGTGGTTTATTTCAGCTGACTTAATTGCACTGCAGCAGCTTGCAGAAACTTGGAGGCCTGGCATGGTCAATTCTGTGAAAATTCTTTAAGCCTGTCTCAATTTGCACACTAAAAAGTTAAACACTCACTTCACCATGATTGCCATCTAATTGATTAATTCCTGTCTTACTTGATTGCATCGCCATTTTAACTCAAAATCAGACATAACACCTAGGAAGAAGGGAGCTATCAAATGACTTTTTAACCAGCACCAGTTCCTTTGGTTATCAATTTTAACTACAAAAACAGTGACAGTCAAAGCTGTAAGACTCTGTATTGGTCTTTATGAACAGGAAGAGCTGCTGAATTTGGCATCATCTCATTCTAAACACTTGAATGAGAGATTGGATATCCGAAATCCAAAGAAATATTGTTTGCAAACAATAAGCAACAGTAAAAACAGAACTTTGAGCTCAGTCTATATATAGTTCTTTAATCCAGGTGGAGTTTAAACCAATATTTGGCCTTGACATACATTCCCACAGAGTGATCGTGCAAGTATTACAGATTTTAACAATGTTTATATAAACAACATGAAACGCAAGATTAAGAACTTGATAATTACATATCACTTTTAAAGATACAAGTGAACTGTTTAAATCTTTCAAATCAAAGTCATAATGGATTACAGCTCTATATGTAGTCAAAACAGAGATTTGTGGAATATGGGATTTTTATGGCTTCTAGATCTATTTTTAAATATTTTTAAAAATAAAGCATCCCATCATTAGTTCTTTCAATTACTGAATCACATAGTGTTTTTTACAGCCTCTAATTATATCTTAGATTAAAATTCAAAACACCTGCTCTTGTAGATCACACTAATTTCAGCCTCGAGTATTTTCATACAAAGAGCTATAATCAGAGACAACCAAGTGATTTCCTATTCTCTGTAGCACTCCTTCTCAGCAGAGTACAGCTAGACATCTCCATTTCCTTCTTATATTTTTGTGTTATGATTATTATATCTTTTATTTAAAGATATAAGACTTTTCATTGCTGAAAGATGTAGTATTTTTACTTTTATTTGAATCAGATGAACCATTTAATGCAGATATTAATTTTTAAAATAACATTATTTTTTATTTTAAATAGCAGATGAACAGTCTAGCTTTCTTCTGTTAGTTCCCCTTTTTGTTTCTGTGTAGCTAATATAAATGCTTTGTTCCTGGCTTTTAAGAAAATTGGTCTTTGAAAATCCTGTAATTTGAGTTCAGGGATTTAAATGGGAATACATATTTACTTGAAAGATAGTTTTTGATGTGCTTGGCTCTCTGTCATTATTCATGCACTTCTCTACACTTTAAGGGTGTGATCCAAAGCCCATGGAGCCAATGGGAAGACACACAGGTTTCTCTGGACTTTGGTCAAGCTCTAAATACTCTACGAAGAAAAGGAGTGGTTGAAATATCTATGTAAATTCTATCACAGTAAAATAGGAGTATCTTTAAAAGCACTTATTCTTTGATAAGCATAAGATGAGATCTGACCCTTTGCCCAGCTACACTGGTTTTAAGCTAATAAGACAACACTACAGGACATAATAGGACAACAAAGAGCCAGGGTAGGGAACTGAATCAGGTGCACCACAGCCCTTCAAGGCCCTCCAGAGCAATTCAGTTGCTCTGAATTTTACGCAATGATCTACTTTCAAATAACACTGTCTGCTGAAGCTGTGGGTGTGGGCCAGCAGTTCTGTGCCAGAGCTGCTTATTTTGTTCCTCCTCCATGTTGCACTGGAATTCTGCACTTTGCTCTCATGCAGTGGGCAGGTTCCTGAAGGCCCATGAAAAGCCACCTGGCTCTTGCTCCAGAGTATACTAATGCAATGAAAATAGATATAATGGCATCAGACTTAAAACAATCTTTTCAGAAATTTGGTAAATTTATACTCTGTGCTCCTCACTGTGATTAATCAGCTGTGAAAGTATTAATTGGTATTTTTCTTCCCTTTTCCATGTCATGCATTAGAGAGGTAGGGAAGGTAATCTCTTTGTGGGAAAACTCAAGCCCTCCACATGATTAAATGCCATATGCCACTGGCATGCACCAAGCCCCTCTAGTTTTCCCTAAACACTCAGAGAAATTTGTGCCTGAGTGTTGTACAGTGAGCTTTCCATCACTTGCAGACAGCTGTTCCATTTTAAGAAAAATAGTAACATGGGCCAGGGATATCTACTAGAATCTCACAGGCAAGCTGAGTAACCCTGATTATCCATAAGGTCTTTGCTGCATTCAGCATTTTCCAGTAGTACTTTAATCTCTGTTCACATGCACATGGCCAGCTCAGCTCTGTGACTGCTGTGGGAGAAGGACACCTTCCTGAATGGGCAAGAGGCATGGAGGTTATGCGATAGAACTGAGACAGCTCTGTGATACTGGCCCTGCACTCCCCTGGCCCTGGGAGGGCCCACCAGCTCACAGCACTGTGCCTCAGTTAGTAAACTGGTCTTCTGGGTCACGAACCAGATTTGTTTTCTGTTGTCCAGAGTTTCCAGTCTTGAAGGTATCTCAGGACAATTGAAGCTGGCTGGTACCTCCTGCCAGCCTGCAGAAGGGCAGAGCCCAGCACAGAGAAACTACCAGCACAGAGAAACCCAGAAGGAGAAAAATAATTATCAGTGGCACTAAGAACAAAAAAAAGTAATGCAAATTTGTGCCTAGAACCCAGGGCTTTGTCTCATCCCTCTGCATGGTAGATGCATGAAACTTGATGTCTGCCTACAGGAGCTGAGAGGCTGAGTCAACCCTGCTGAGATTTAAGCCAGTGGTTCCAGAGAGTCTAGGTGTTTCAAATGTGGTGCTTAACATGACTAAACTACTTCTGCAGCTTTATTTAGCTGTGGCTACTGCTGTCAAAATAAACCATATGTTGCAAATCTATTCATTATGCATTTGTGGTGGGTTGACCATGGCTGGAAGGCAAGTGCCCACTAAAAGCCACTCTATCATTTCCCTCCTCAGATGGCCAGGGAAGACAAAATAGAACAAAAGGCTCATAGGTCAAAATAATGATAGGGAAGGATCGCTGGCCAGTTACCGTCACAGGCAAAACGGGCTCGACTTGGGAAAATTAGTGAAATTTATTAGCAATCAAATCAGAGTAGGGTAATGAGAAATAAATACTTAATCATTATCTTTTTATATATGTTAATAAATCTTAAAACACCTTCTTCTCACCCCTCCCTTCTTCCCAGGCTCAACTTTGCTCCTAAATTCTCTCCCTTGTTCTCCCCAGTGGCTCAAGGAGATGGGGAATGGGGGCTGTGGTCAGTTTATCACACGCTGTCTCTGTTGCCCCTTCCTCCTCAGGGGAGGTCCTTACACTCCTCCTCTGCTCCAGCTTGGGTCACTCCCATGGGAGAAAATCCTCCATGAACTTCTTCAACATGAGTCCTTCCCATGAGCTTCAGTTCTTCAGGAACTACTAAAAACTTCTCACAGAAATCACCTCTGTACCAAACCTGTCCTTGCAAACCTAATACAGGGCTTATGCTTCATATGATATGAAAGTCTTTTTTAAAACAAGACAAACCTTATGGTAGTCAAACTGCTTTAATTTTTTATCTACACAGTTTAAAAAATTAAATGTTTTTCTTTCATAGTAGAAAATAAAATGAAACTGATGTTTATAATTTGGAATTTACTGCCACAAGGAGAATCTGCCTACCACTTAGTTACTGGAAATATTAGTAAATGAAAAAGATAAAATAGATGATATTAAAAGAAATAAATAAGTCAAAGCTGTGCACCAGCAGTGTCTTCTATCTGACAGGAGTCCTTAGAGAGCAATACTGTGGCATTTTCCAGAATTAAATTGCATTATTATAAGAGCTTTAAATTAAGCTCCTACCCGTGACCTTTAAACACGGTGATTGCCATTATGCCTGCTGAGGAGGTTGTGGAGGGTTTGGAAACCCTGTGCAAGATTGATGGGTTATAATACATAATCAAGTATAGGTTCATTTAGCACAGCTGTTGAACAGAGGGTCTAACACCAGGTTATCACAGGGAGTGCCCTCTCTTTTCTTCCAGACAAATCAGTGTTAGCAGTGGGAGGCAGGCTTGTTAGTGCAATGGAAAACAACACAGTATCTTCCTGATGAAAGAAGATGAGGAGCTTAACAGACATGCCCCTCCTTTAGAGGGTGACCAGGAAAAAAATTTCCCTCAGCACTCATGCAGAACCACATGTTGACAAAAAGAGCAACTGATGTATAGCTTTGGTCTCTAAGTATTTCTCTAGGCACAATCCAGAATAATAAAAGCAATCTAAAAGAGAGTAAAACATAATAAGCCAAATATGCTGGGGAAGTATGTTCACTTAGGTGATGTAAAACGTCATGCAATGCATACTTAAATCAAAAATACTAAAATAATTTAAAAATCAGTAATTTTTTTAACAAAGGCACAGAGGTAAAAAAAGAAGTTTTGTTGCTCTCCATTGCATTTTGTTCTCAAGTGTATCTACTGACATTTATACACCTATCTTATACCTTTGTGCTGGTTTTATCACCAACAGGAAATTAACCACTTACCTTGCTTCACTCCTTCTGGTAAGGGAGGGATGAAAAGCAGAGATTATGGGTTGAGATAACAATTTACTAAAAACACAAAGCAATGGAGTAAGGCACACACAATAACAGCAGTATTAATAGCAAAAGTATACAAAAAGAGAAGGTGTTTTAACCACAAAAAGATGTTCACCACTGGGAACAAAGCCAGGAGAACAGTCACTCCCTGTAGGTCATGTCAAGGTATTCCCAGACAAAGGCAATATGGTGACCATTCCCATATGTTGCCCACATGGTCACTGGGAAACAAAGGCAGGAAGACAGGAGAGCTCCTGTGGATAATGTTTCCTGCCTCCCAGACTGAAAACAACGAAAACCCATGACAAGCCACCTCCCCAGAAGATAGGTTGTCCAAGCAGGGGTCACTCAGCCACTCTGCTGGTGCCTCTGGTGCACTTCTAATGAACTGGTCCTGTGGACTCTCCCCATGGGGCTTTCCTACTGCTCTGCTCTGCTCCTTTTGGCTCTGGTCAGCTGGACTGGGTACAGCTTGACTCCTTTCCTGGGTTGGGGTGGCCCCCACCACCATTCCATTCTCTGCTGGCAGCCTCCCTGCTGGTAATACCAGTTCAGCACTATGGTCTATTTGCATTTTTGCCACTGTCCCATTCAGCACCAAGGCCTGTAGCCATGCTGCAGAGAAAAATGGGAGCGGGGACAGCCAGGTTGGCAGAGGGATTGAGTCCTCAGGGGCTGATGCCAAAGGGAGGCAAAATGGCTGATTACAGGTAGGGTCACCTGGGGTTTTGTCCTGAAACCACGTGCCCCTGTGATAATGTGAGTGGTGTAAAATTACAGCCTGGTGCACCCCTGTCTGCAACCACAACAGCCTTACATCTTACGCACCTCCATGTACGTATCTTATGTGTTACAGAATTATCTTCAAGTGTCAAAAAAAGGAAACACTTTAGAGAAATAAAAAAAAGAAAACACTTTGGAGAAATAAACAAGGCCCCAACGCACTGTGTGGTTATGAGGAGCAAATTCTGTAAATGTGCTGTATAACCTACCCCAAAGGCTGTTAGTTCTCATCATAGAAACCAAAGCTTTGGGTGAGTACAGGAAACAGAGGTCTGAGAGGGATTGACTTGTCTCATTGAAGTCCCAACTCTTCTTGTGGGCCAGATAGGAGAGACAGTGTCCTGACTTATCTGAGTCCACAAAGCAGGGTTAGAGTAAGTCAAGGCCCAAATAATCTATTTTGTACTATTTGCACTGAAAACAAACTGTAGGACTTCCTCCTGGCATGCAGAGATTGTTTCTCTGGAGTATCTGACTCTCCAGGGGTGCTATCACTTCTGCCCTTCTGCAGAAACCACAGCTGTGTGTTCAGACCATGATGTTATGCCTGAAGACTTTCCCCTGTCCAGTTCTGCCAGTGCCTCTGATCAGTATTGGGCTCAGAATGACCCTATCCTTGTTGCCAGGTTTGCTCATCAAACACAAGTGCAACCTGAGCTCACGGGTTCTTAAATACACCAAAAAACTCTATTGGTACCCCACCCAAACACATGTTGTGTCAAGAGCTGAAATTCGAGCTGACAAGATGTGGTGTCATGGCTGATTTTGGTGCTTGTCTGACAGGTTTGCAAGTGGCATAACCAGGACAACTGTGCTCTGCTGATATTATTGTGCAGTATTGCGTCAATAATAATGATTGTACATTTTTTTATTAATTCAATTTCTAATCAGTCAATCAAGTAAAGGTAGCCAAAGGCTGAAGCATCAGTGGCCAGATTACGTTCTAGCCAGGCTTTGACCCTTCTGGTTTTCCCCTTGCATGACTTCACAGCATCCATATAGTTCCTGATCTTCCTGCCCCTTTTTCCAGAGGTGATTAACTCTTTTTTCCCCCCAGTTCCAGCCAAAGTTCTCTGTTCAGCCAGACCACTCTTCTTCCCCACTGGCTCATCTTTCGATATATTTAGCATACTTTGTCTTCTGGTTTCTCACAGGTGAGGGAAAAGCAAGTTTTTCTTTTCTATAAAAATTCACTATAGTATTGGTAACAACATGTATAATAACCCTGTGACAGTTTTGACTGCTGTGAAACTTTTTTTCTCCTATCAGTCATGATCAGACAGAGGTCTTATGGCCACCTATTCATGACCACATAGGATTGCTTTCAGGAAACCTAAACATACTTCTTTCTACCTATTCCACTGACCTCTGTTGGCCATGGAAGAATGAATTTTCTTTTGTAACGGTGTTCTGCTGGAAGAATTCCGCACAGATTCTTCACTTCTCATTCCCCCATCACCAACATTTTGTCATAGTATTTTTCTCTAGGCATTTTTTTTTCTAATTTGCTTGCTTTAATTTTACTTCAATAGAGATGCAAACTGACATATTAAATATGAAGCCTGTTTATCTGCATATCTGAGGCAAGCTTAAAGAAGAGCACTACAATCTTCTTCCTGCTCATTTCTGCATCTCACAACAGCTTGCTTGATGCGCAGCCAAGTTTTACTTATCTCTTGGGCTTTGTAGGTGAAGGTGGAATATATTCCCCTTCAATCACTGGACTCTGTAGTTAATTTCTCTGATGAACCAAAGTTATCCTAGCACTGGAATTAACACTAATACAGAGCCGCTTCTGTCCTTTGCATGGGATGCAATGCTTTTTCGCTTTATATTGCATCCATATGCAGTTTGCTTTCTTGATCTGAGGAGGTTTGCCTTCCCTTTACAGTGGGAGGAGAAAAAAAGTGCATAAAAATACATCAGTCTTCCAGCTTCTGAAATGTGTTCCCTTGTCCAGCTTGGGTCAGAAGGAAAAAAATGTTTGGCAGTTTTATTCACCTTACCAGAGCAAGACAGCATGTACTTGTGGAGCAGAAGTACTTGATATGCACTGCTATTAGTAACAGCACAAAGCAGCTTTGTAGGCATTAGTATCCAAGTCAGCTACCCAAGTGTTTCTCCTTGTAGACATCTGATTGAACTGAATGATTTATGCTTATATGCTCTGAAATCTGCAGTGTATGCTCACTATCTGCTTTCCTCACAGTCTTTTGATGATGCCTATTCTGTTCTTCTCATCACAATACATTGATGTGCAGTCTTTTGTGAGTGTGTTGTCCATCCTTATTTGGATAACCATTAGCTGATATCAAGTAATCAACAGATAGCCATCTAAGGAGAAAAGATATCCTCCAGATGAGATTTTCAGCTGAAAGTCATGAAGCCAAAATGTCCTAAGTGTCTATAAAACTTGTGGTGTTCCACAGAGAGTAATCTGAAATTCAGTTTATGATTCTACTGAAGGTAACTCTAGGCTGAGGATCCAGCAGCTGCTTTTGCTTCAGAGGAGTGAGCAACCAGCTTTGTGGGAGAGTATACATATGAATCTAAACAGTTGTATAACTTCTGCTGTCCTTTGATGTAGCTGTCAGACTCTGAGACATGCCCATGTGGGTAGTAGCAGTGGGATTGGAGGATAGGATTCTGGGGCACTGTGTAGATTCTTAGGCCTTGTGCACCTAATTTAGCACCTTAGAGGGGATGTCTCCACACACACACAAACTTTTTCCATAAGAATAAACTAGGACTTCTAGGAACAAGTGTTCAGAAGTGTGTCTATCCCACTGGAGACATTAAGAAAATATGTGGAGTCCCAGAACTGAATGCATCCTACATTTCTTGTTGGCATTTGTTGTTGTAGGAATTGCCAAGACTTTAGAGCCCACAAGAAGGGATCCAAGGACCTACTCCTCCACCTCCCAATGTCATATGTGTTATCAGAATGCCCAGATCTACTTTGTCACATCTCATTTAAATTCAGAAGCATTAGAAGTTACTCTTTCTTTCATTAAGAAAAAAAAAAAAAAAAAGATGAGGCACCTCCAGTTCAAGAAAGTAGTTTTAGTAAATAATTTGGGATTATGTCTCAAATATAATGTTGAGATTTCAGATACTTTATCACTTTCCTATTTGTTATATCCTAATGTTATTTTCACAACACAGAAATGATCATTCTCCCATTGACAGTCAAGCTTCAAAGTGGATGGTATAAGACTTCTTAGTCTGGATTTTGAGTACTTGAAGGTATACAAGTGCAAAAAGTGAATAAATACTTTCATGGAAGTAAAAAAATATCAAGAACTGTTAATAAAAAACTACCATGTCTTCCTGGGAAAGTACCTAGTTGACTGCTGAAAGATGGCATTATACGAGGACAAAATATCACCAAAATATCACTCCTGAGTTTGATTGCCTCTTCTCTAAGCATCTGCAGGAAATTATCACAAATGGGACACTGTTATATGGATGAACCTTTGCTCTGTCTGGTAAAACCAGTCTTAAATCCCTGTGACTCCTTTACTCTGATGTCATGCTGTGGTATCACCACTGTACCATTAATTCAGTGCATTTACAGCGTCATAAAGCTGACCCAGTCAAATGCAGAATTAAGCCTGACAATGGCAGAACAGTAACTTTCTGAGCTGAGTTTGTAGAGTGACTGTACATGTTTTTACGTGGCAAATTTACAGGCCGTACCTATATGCTACCCCTCCTTTAGAGCAATACAACCTCTTCTTTGTAACTGCAGGAGCTTTTTAAGAATTTCCCTACAAAACAGAACCTATTTCTTGGTCAATGAGTTGCAGATTATTTATTACTTACTTAAGAATAATTGCCCCTGAACACAGTTAAATGTTTCTAAACTAAAAACCAAAATAAATGTAGGTTGAAAGCCATTATGTAGAGATACAAAAGACTTTTTGTGAGTAAACTTTTCATACAGCTGTCCAAAATAAATTGATCCAGAGACTTCAGTCTGCACAAAACCCCTTATTCCTTATTGGGCTATTGCACTCCCAGCATTTTGGTAAAGGAATAGTTTTGGGCAGATCTATCTTAAGGAGATATTTTGATCCAAAGACACAGGCATGAAATTGTCTCCCCTCTTCCTGTCTCGCATGAACGAACTACCTGGTGAAAAGGAACAGCACTGATTTTGAATTACCCAGCTTGGAGGGATGCCAGGCCTTGAGCTCGCCTCAGTGCAGTGAGGGCTTCCAAAGGCTGCTCTGCCTCCAGAAGTGCCAAAGTGGATCAGCACACAGGCTTCAGCCAGAATTGGAGTCAAAGTAGCTGTTGTTACTTCTCTCCCAGGAGCACTTTCAGAGGAATGCCTCAGAGGCAAGGGCTGAGGTTCCCAAGAACAGCCAGCCTCACGCTGGGAAGGACTGGAGCATATCCATTTGCTAAATGCTCTATAAAGGGTAATATTCTTCAGGCACTTTTTGGATAAATCCCATTCCACTTCTGAGAGCATAGTTACAGACAGCATCCCCTGAGCATCCTGTGACTGACACAGATACACATGGATTTTGTTTATTCTTGTCTGTCCTGGTTTTAAATTTTATACATGTCCTCTAGGCATGACTTTGATGCTGACTCTTCTAGGGAAAAAACTGAATATGTAAACAAAGAAGTTATATATACATAAAGTAGTAAAACATAAATCAAAGTCAGGCCACTTTTTGGGTGGGGCTTTTTTGGAGATTTTTTTGTTTGTTCTTTTATTCTTAATACCAAATACCTTAAGAAGCAAGATTCTGTTTCAATGGCTGTCTTGCCTTAGTTCTTGTCTACTCCAGTTTAAGGGGCTTTTAGTTCTGCATCATGACCTCCTCAGGAATTTAGTTACATTGTGAAATTTTATAACAGTAAAGTCAGAAAGCTAAGAGCTGTAAAACAGTCTCTCAGCACCAATATTTTGCCTTTTCCCCATGTGCATATTAAAATGAGAGGTCAGGTCTCTATCTGACCTGATGCTCTGGCTTCAGAGAGGTTTAATGTGCCACCTGCTAGTGTGAAAAATCTCTCTCACATCCCTTTTCTTGATGTGCTCACACAGAAGATGGTGGGTGGGAAGCCATTCACAGACTTTTTAAATTTATTTTCCCTCTGTTGCTGAGCTTTGTGAACCAGGTGGGTGGCACTGGCTTTACAAGGTTCTTACCAAGGAGCCACCAAAACCACTTTGACTATGGAAGTCAGATCCCATACTCCAGATCCCTGAAGAGTTGCCAATGGTAGTGACACCTATACAACTCTTCTGAGCAAGCGCGGTTTGCATTAGAGAGGTATGCCTGGACACAATTTTATTTGCACATCCAATTTTTCCAAAAATCCAGAACATGTTATTCATTGACATAATTCTTGTGTGTCACCAATGCTCGCCTGTATCCTTCTCTATAATTTCTCTGCATCCACAAAATGGCTCTGGGTCACTCCTGAAGTACTTGTTGAAGAAGGGGTGCCAGATTTCTTTGAAATAGTTGAGCACTATGTAGATGAACTACATAAAGGAAAATTAATCTGAAAAGCCCCACTCCAGCACTCTTTTTGGCCTTACCTATGAATCCCAAGAAAATATAACAGCTAGACTTGACTGTATTCAAACCACATTTGTCCCAGATGCATCAAATCAGTTCAGAAGCTGGGCTGTAGTCTGGGATCACATGTATCCAAGGTATTATTTTCTGGTTTTAAATGTCCAGAATTTCTGGATTGATTATTTCCTGTGTTTTATTACATGTGCTCAGTAGCTAACATGAGACCTCTGACTGGGAAAACATCACACTGCAAAGGCTCTGCTGAAATAGCTCCCTGCCCACACATCTTTCTACAGCACTTCAAAATATGCGTTTCCTGCACATACTATAATTAGGCTCTTTCATTCTCCCTGCCTTTGCTATCAAAATGCTCATTATCTATACAAAACTCTTGTATTATGCTGGTTTTTATAAGCCTCTTGTTACTTCAGGAGGAAAACAGAGATATTTTAGTGGATTTAGTTCTAACAAGGGAAATTCCAGGATTTCTTCACCATGACAATGGGACACAAGCATCAGTGTAGCAACTTCACTGTGGATGAGTGCAACTGCTGAAGGATTTGAGGCTGGCTTGCAGCCATAAACAACATCCACAGGACTACCTGCAATTCACCAAGCTGCACAGGCAAATGCTAAACTTGAGTCTAATTCAAAATGTGTTGGAAGGACTAACAGTCCTTGGCATCTGGAACAAGAAGGGAACAAGAAATGAAGAAGTAGGGAGGCAAGAGAAGCATCTTAGACTACTGATCGTTTGTTGTCTTGGTAAAAATTTCCCCTAAAACATGTGTCCTCCAGAACTTCTGTCTCAGGACTGTCCTTTGCTGTCAGAGAAGACATCTTGCAAACTCAAAAAGTCCAGAGTTTAAACCTGTCCTGAGTTATCCTGAGCTTACCTGATGAAACAGAAGGAAAGATGCAATGTCATTGTCTGCTGCTGGTCATAAGCCAGCTGCTGGAAATACATTGAGTGCTTGCGCAGCATGTTCCATCCACGGCTGAAAATGATCCAAAGGGTTTAAAAATGGTTTTTGAGATATTATTTGACTGAAATTACTTTTGAAGGGGAGAGGAATTCTCAGAGAGAATATGGCTATTAAGGAAATATCTGAGGTATAATATTTCTGCTTATGGATATTTTCAAACTAAATTGTGCCCCTTCACTGGCGCTTATCTGATCTAGGAAGTGTAAATTAGGCTGTAAGAAGACTAATAGGAATATATGCTGGAGAAACAGTACTTCAGTGCAGTATTGGATAATCTGATTAAATATATTCAGTAATGGATAATCTAAAGAAATATATTATGCATAGAGACATATAAAACTCAGGTATGAGTTATTATTAAGTACTAGAAAATATCCTGGCATGACTCGGACCTAAAATAATAGGGCAGTTATAATTTCCATTTCAGCTAAGTCAAAGTATGTTAATACACAATCTTAAAATTACATTTTTTATGTATAAGCTGAACTTGATTTGACTTTTCCCAGAGGACATGTGCAATGTAGTTTGAACTTTTTATTTATCCCCAAACAGGATCAAACGTGTAAAGAATATTAATATGTTTAAAGTGCACAGTTAGGCAGAAATGCACTTCCTGTTTGAGCAAAGAGTTGAATAATTGTCCCTGGTTCAACAGCAAATAGTCATTATATTGGAAGCAAGGTAACATGAGGAACATAGTTTCATCTAACTTTGAAGTACTCACAAGAAAGAGTCTGGTGGTAACAGGCCCAAAAATCAAGATAAAAGATCAAAGATGCATATGTAAGGTGTCAAACCCTTAATTGCATAGTTGAACTTGCATGTAGACAGTGCTTCTTCCAAATTATTTTGCAGTTGTGTTCATTTTATACAAGTCATCTTAGACATAAGCTCCTGTAAGCAGTGGTTTGATGCTCGTACACTGTTTAAAATAACGTTGCTTTACCTAAGAAGTACCGCAGAGTGAACAGAGTTCATCTTGAGGGAGATGTTGATGATATGCAGCAAATGAGTAATCTGGTTCATTACAAATTCTTTTCTCATTTTTCTCTGAACTTTGTCAGTCCTGAGATTTGTCCCAAGTCATTAGGCACCTCTATCCTCACCATGCTTTGTTTCAAGCTATACAGAAAAGATTTAAAGGGTACAGTCTTATAGGATCACCACCCATCGTTTTCTGCATTGCATCCTTTCCCTTCTATGGTCTATTGGCCATTATTTGAGAAGACCTGTCTTGTTCCTAACTTGAGTATAATTGTTGATTGCTAAAAGTACATCACTCTCCTTACCCCAAGAAGTGACAGGCCCATGCCCAAGTAACCATGCTTTTAAAACAGACTTTGAAAAATGGAAATGTCAGTGGCTGTTGGTGTGAGACAGAGGTGGTTAAAAATCAAAGAAAAAAAATAATTAAAACATATAAATAAGAAGACAAGAGGCAACTTGAGATAAAGCAAACATCTCCCAGAGATGGGATTCCATCCTGAGGAAAGACCTCAGGAGTCAAACTCCAACTGTCTTGGAGCTATAAATAACTAACACATTTGTCTCAGAAACATATCCATACACTGTTATGACAAATCTATGTCGTGATCTGTTCCTGGCATTTAGAGCTTACTAATGTCTACATAGCTGTCTAACACTAATGTATATGAGCAACATCAATCATATCAAATTATAAAGCAATATCTTCCTATGTAAGAGTTGGAGTTTTTTTTATTTTATTCACAAGATGATGCAAAAGCATGTCTAATTAAATCTTCTCCACTTTCTTCTCTCAGAATCCAAAGAGGTTTTTTGTTGTGGGGACATTAATTTCTGCTGAAGCCTGGATGACTCGCAACTTTGCCTAATACATATCAAATGCTAAAACAGACATTTTTAATTACTACTACGAAGTCTACATAGATATGTTTTGTAATGAGGAATGTGGTTAAACAGCAAGATAGTCCCATTCGCCTTTGCAGCAGACTGCTAACATTTCATTTTTGACCTATCCTTTGACCTACCACAGTTCTGTTTTCTTTCTAAAAATTTACTGTTTCTTGCTAAGTCAGGTAAATACAAATGGTCAAATGCTGCCCTGCCAAAGCAACACTGAAGCCAATGGACCTCCACCTACCCATATCCACTTAGGGTATTTCACTAACACATATAAGTACCATTAAGATAACAACACATATCAACAAAACAAAACAAAATATTATTATAGTAACACTGTATCTTATACATAGTAGGAAAGAACAATGGGTATTTAAGAAAAGGCCTTCTGTTCCCTGGATAGTTGCACATCAATAATTTGCATATAATACCATGTTTTCGGTTATAGCGGTGGTGTTTAAAAAAAAACGGTATAAAACAAATTATTTGAAAGCTTTCTTAAAAGGCCATTTAAAGTCAGACAGTGTTATAATAATGATGGACTAAATTAATGAAACTAAACTTCCATTGTATACAGAAAGATTTGTGGACCTTTATTTAAGTACTAATCTAGTTTTAAGGCAGAGATAGAAAATGAAGCCAAAGAGGACCTAAACCAGCCCCTGCTGCATATCAGTGGAGGAACACTGTGATCTGTCAGCCCTTGCCCAGCAGAAATGACCACAAGAATAAAACCTGTCACTAATCTCACTTCAAAAGGTGCATTTAAGTCATATGCTTTCCTCTGCAAAGGTTTTTTTCTTCTTTCCACTGATTAAAAGAGGAATGAAGAGTCATTAATTTTGATTTAGAAATCTAATTTTTAGACTTAGGAATCTGAGTTAGATGAGCTCCTGCCTATGTAGTGCGACACAGAGAGCAGTTGTTGAAAAGTACTTTGGCTCTATTAGACCCCATCTGGCAGAGGTCACTAAGAAAGGTGATATAGAAAATATTTAACTCTTCTAAGTGGAACATAGATTGATGTGAGCTCAATTTTGCCTCATATCATTTAGGAAAACACATAGCAATACATAACACAACTTTTATGTTTTCAGCATTTAATGTATCTCAGATTTAGATCACCAGCTAAGCCAACTACATGTGTTTAAGCAGAACTTTACCAAACTGCTTTTTCCCTTTATATTTTTTTCCCTTTATATTTTTCTTTTTTTGTTCCCTGAAGCTATGTCTGAGAAGGAAAGACCGGTTAGTGAAAATTAGAAGAATTTGAGTGAAAAGTCTGAAAGCAATGAAAATTGGAGGTTGGAGGAAAACAGAGGAATTTCAGTTTTATTTTGCCTACTTCTTACTTCACAGTATGTTTCAAAGAGCTAATGGCTGAGAATGGCTGAGAAAAAAAAGATCTCAACATAATTGCGACATTCAGAGACCACTAAGTCAGGGGAAAAAGAAGCTGGAACTCTGAAGAGAAGAATTCAACATAATTCAGTTCTTCAAAGTGATAATCTCAAATAGAACACCCTTTCTATATCTGTAATCTGGCACCTATGAATTCAAGACGGAACAAGGCAAAAGCCGTTGTGAAAATCTTTTTGTTCCCAGTATAATGGACTTTTATTTCTCAGAGTTGTAAACGCAGAAGGAGGTACCAAATTGAAAACAGAGCTATTGTCAGACAACAGTGCTTCCTGCTCTATGAGACATAGCTGCAGATGTCTGTGAGCAACAGTTTCAAAACTCAACAAACCTGACAGCTTCACAAATCAGACTGTTTTGCTAAATGTGCTGCAGCTCTCTTTCTGAGTGTCTTGGTTTGGGAAGACAGGTATCCACCAGGGAAAGCTGGAATTTCCCTTGGAATGGAGAATGCAAACTCCTCCCCTTCTAAATGATTATAATTTTGCAATTAAAGGCTTTCAGGCAAAGATTTGGGAATAGGAATAACAGTTCTTTACCAGAAATATTTAGAATACAAATATAGTAGTACAAAAACAAAAAACAAACAAACAAACAAACAAAAAACCAAAACAAATAAAAAATCCTAGAAACCCTGACAGAATCAGAATACAACCTGACATCCTGTTGGTCAGGATGTTGGAACCAGTCCAAAGTAAGCCCTCGTGGAGAGGCAGATGTAGTTCTGTTGGAGTAGAGATGGTGCTGTAGAAAAGGATCCAGTAATGGTGAGATGGCTCCAGTCTCCCTCCAGGAATCCAGTGGAAAACCAGACTACCTTGTGTTCCTATGTCTCCATTTTTATCTAGCTAGGAACAGTTTGGCTCCCCCCACTGGGTGGAGCATCTCACAGTGGGGTGGTGTAAATATGTTATGTCACTGGTGAGCCTTAATGGGCCCATTAACAGAAGATATCCCCGGGAGGGTGCATGTATTGTGGAAGAGATAAGGAACAATGTTCCACCTGGTTTTAACAACTGGCCCATTACCACCCTCTCCCCCCTGGAGTTACAAGAGATAAAACTCCTCCCCAACCATTTCCAACAGATAGAATAGAATAAACTTTTTTTTTTTTTTTTTTTTTTTTTTTTTTTTTTGTTACATAACCCACCTCAGGTTTGCTAAATGTTTGCACTCAGTGTATGGGGCTAGCTCTCTACAAGTCCCAGCACCCAGGAGATACCAGATAAATTTGGTTTTACTCATACATATGATATATAAACCTGTATTTCATGCCTGACAACTTCATGCTGTAATACATACTATCTGTTTATGTGTGAGAATAAACCCCACACACTCTGTGTGTGTGTGTGTTTATCCATGCACATATTTGCATACAATCTATCTGTGAATGCACAAATATCTCCAGGTAACATCCAACAACAAGTATATATTTCTCCTCAGAAAGAGAAGTGGGCTAGAATTGCCTGTTCACCCCAATACCATTGTTTTTACAATGGAGGCACTGAACCGAGCAGATGTATACTAATCTAAAATAGAGAAAGAAGAACACAGATAATTCATGTGAAGCAATAGCAAAAGATTTCCAGAGCTGTTTTGGGTAGCAGCTGGTGACCCTTGTGGATCACACCACAGCAGTGACTGAGGACTGGGGTGCTCTGATTGGAGGGCACAGCAACATTGCATGATTCCACTCCACTGCCAGAGCTCCGGGAGGCTGCATTGCTGTGGATGCAGCTACAGGCTTGGGTTCTGGTCCCACCACCACCAGCCAGTCCCCTTTCAAACCAGAGTGAGACCAGGCTTCCCTGCCAGTCAGAAACTATGCAGGTGTCTGATGCTATTTACCAGCTAGCTCACTCACTGGTCTGCATACAGGAGTACAGCCTTGTACCTTTTAGGTTTTGTGGGTCTGAACCTCAAGCAGGAACGCAGCAAATGGTGTGAAAGAAAGGAGGACTCTTCACGTGGGTAGCAACCAGGTTTATTCCACCCGGAGGCCCACCTGAAATGTGGGGTCTGGGCTTTGGGTTTCAGGTTAAGTAGAAAGAGTATAGACAGAGCAGGGGAGTACCTAGAACCAATCCACAAGGGGTGGGTGTGTGACCCAGAACAGGGGACACTTAACAGAACAAAAAAAGAAGGAGAGAACCTGAGAACTTGCCAAATCACTGAGCATCTCCACCAGAATTTTCCAGGCTTCTAGGCAGGGTTACAGGGTGATTGACAAGACCCACCACCAGGGAAAACCCACAGGGGGTTTGGGCTTGGGGATATCGGGACAAACCATTATATAACAAATAACAAAAGCATACAGCATTTTGGGAAACTCAAAATGCACACCTCAACAAGAAACCAGTCTGCAGTCCCAGAGCTGGTCTCTGGGCTCAGTGCCTTGGAACTTCTTGGCTTCTGGCTCTGACAGCATCTGACCTGCCTGCCTTGGAAAAGTGTGACTGCTGTGTCTGTGCACAGCAGTCTCATAACAAGACAGGAGGACTGGACTTCCAGACTGAGGGAGGAAAGCTGTTCCTCTCCCTTTTGTCAGGGGGAGTGAGCAGCAGGTGAGAAGCTGGTGGGTACCCATATCTGAGCTAAAAGCTGCAAGGCCCCTGCATGCCTGCCTCCCTCGTCCCCAGCAAGGATACCTAAGGCAGTTATTGAGGTTTTCTTAATGGGGTACACAGCCAGGGCTGCTGCAAAACATGCAGATAGATGTTTTTTCAGGATTAGTAACAGAACTGGTTTTCACTGGTGACTTCAGATGCCAAAAGAAATGTCTGGGCAAGAGCCCTCTTGCTGAGCTGTACACACTATGGCGGTCCTCAGGCTTCCCTTCAACTGGGAATGGCTTTTCCATGGGAGCTGCAGGTTAAAGCAAGCTCTTGCCTCTCCTCTGGAGACAGACTAGTCTCAGTTTCTTCAGTCTAAAGCAGTAGCCCCTTGTCAGTTCTGATGAAGATGGCCTTATGTGAAGTCTGTGGCTCCTTTCTGATACTGCTGCTGGCGAATCCATTAGTGGCAATGCCATGGTCCATGCAGAGGTTGACCAAGGCTCCCATATACTGGAGACCTCCTGGTACCACCTTCTCTCTCCTCCTGATGGTTATTTGGCAGCTTATGTGAGAGGGCTCCCATGAGCTGCCATATATTCCAGAAACCTGCTCTCATAGTGCACGAATGGGGCGGGACATGTGGTGTGAGCTCCTGATCTCCTCACATCCATATCTGACATTGTTTTGGTATTCCAAACTTGCAGCATTCATGATCTGGCCTCTACCATCTTTGAGTTCACAGCCAGAGGGACTGGGACAGGAGCACAAATCTCTGACTGTGCTCCCATGACAGTGTAGCTAGAGCATCCAGGAGCCGGAAGGTGTTCATATATGGTTAGAGATCCTGAAAATATAAAGAAGCAATTAGTAGAAAATAAGGACTAAATTCCAACCCATGAAGGAAAATGCTTATGACAATGTAAGAAGCCCGTCTGGGGTTATGTGTGTCTTGGTTCTTCCTCTCTAAAATGCTGATAGCTGCCCAGTGTGCTCTCTTTCTACCCAGGACAATTTTGATAAAGAGAATATAATTGTTCCATAGTATTTGGTGAGGTTTTAAAAATTATTTTCCATTAGGAATGATGCCCTGTGGATAATCTGGGGTCAGATGTGAACTATGGCCTTAGAGTGACAGGGAGTTTAGGTAGAGGAGGCAGAAGGGGTAATTGTACTGCCCTGGGATGATGCCCACCTGCCCCAGCAGGAGGGCATAATAGAGCAGGCTGGTGCATTGGTAGAAAAATACAGAACCAAGTGTAAGTGGTTCACCTGAGGGTCTGGAAGAGAGAGTCCTTAATAAGGCTAGTTAATCATGGGTTGGGAAATCCATCAAGCTTTCATCTAATCCTGATTGTACAGATCTCCTCTCTTGCTTTCTACATCCTATGCACTGTAATCTGAACTTTCTGTGTCAAGTAACACATTCTTTACAAAATGAAATAACACAGTAATTGTTCTCCTCTTAATTGGTGGTTTTCATTTTAACACTCTGACTACCATCATAAACAGGCAGAAAATGTTCACACTCCCACTTCACATACAGCATGCCGTTGCCTGCCAAGGCAGCAGTAGCCCAATGGTTAATTTTTTTACATTCTAAACATATGCATGCAACGAAATCTATCCTAGGGCTATGATTCATTTGATGAGTTCATAGGGATTGAAACACTCTTGAATTCTAGCAGTTAAGCCTTTTTTTGGGCTTGCATGTTTAGCTGGTGAATATTTGTATTAAAATGAATTTTATGTTTTTTTCTTTATATAGCAGGGAATCTCTGCAAGAAGTACACTGACCAGAAGCTTTATTTTTTAATTAACTGATCTAGTCTTGCACCTTGTATTCAAGCATGAGGCGTGGATTTCTGAATGCAGTTTACACCATTTGGGTCATTTTAAAAAGGGAATATATTTATTGAGAGTCAGACCCTTATATCCTTTCTTTGATTACATTCTCCCCACAGTCAATGGAATAAGAGCTGTTTGTCTGACATTACCCATCGGTTAGTGCTGATATTAATTAATTCTGGTTCATAAATAATTTGAGCTTATGGGTGGTGAAGTTTAGCTTTTTGGGGACCCCCAACTGTTACCACAGTGAAAGACATGATCTCTGACCAGTCCTTCGGTGTCCCACACCTAAAGCACAGCTCTCTGCCTCCCAGCCTGCTGTGGTGCACGCTCCGGGGAAGCAGCTGCTGAGGGCGCCTGTCTGGTCAGCCTCCCCTCTGCCAAAATTCTTCCTGGTTGCCAAAGACAGAATGTCACACTGTTCTCAAGCACTTGTGGATGTGAAAAATGTGAAAGCCAAGACTTTGCTTCAGTTCCAGAAGCAGCTTTTAGAACTGGCATAGCTTTGGTAGATTCAAAACAAGACTGAAGAAAAGTTTGTATCTTAGTGCCAGAACATGTCTGGGAATTTGCTTTGAGCTCTGGTAGACTTTTAAAGAAAATCACTGGGCCTGGCAAAAATTCCCTTTGCCTAATGGGCTGTCAATGATCTTTAGCATCTCAAAATTATTTCTTTCCCTTCTGGCCCACCTACTCCTGGTCATGGGATGAAAATAATCCAGTCTCCAGCAACTCTCTGTCCTGTTGTCTCTGTAAATTCTGACCACATCATGCTGGTCTGGGGTGAGTTGGTGCAACGAGGAAAGGAAGAACAAAGGGTGGGTTACAGACTCAGGGCTGCTGCAAGAGCTAACTCTGGTATACAGCACAGAGGAGGATGCCCACATGCTGGTCCCATTTGTTCAGGAATACTCCTTCATGATTCATAGGAAGTTATGACACTCGTGTATAGACTGTGGCTCTAGGAGAACAGGAAAAAGAAATAATTGCTTTAATTATCTGGTAGTAAAAGTCATCTAACTCCTCCCTGCTGCATTAAATTTCTATCCTCTGCCCCAGTCACACCTGGTTTGAAAGACAAAGCAATGGGAGCTGTGTAGTTCCCTTTGGATTGGGACATCCCCTGTGTCAGTTTGCTGCAGGCCAAGGATTCCTGGTTCGCTGGATAGACCCTGAAAGACAGGATCTCCCCAGCACTCTTGTCCTCCATAGGCTGCTGCACAGCTATCCCTGTCACCAAACCTGCCCTGAGAAACATGTCTGTGTCTTTGAGTGCTCACAAGTGTCCCAGAACCCAGTGTTCAGGATCACTATATCCAGAGAAAAGGAGTTGTTGGCTGGGCAGCTGGCCATTGTGTCTGAGTCAGAGAGAGATAAAAATGAAGAACAGCATGCATATCCAACAACTTCAACAGACAGGAGAGCTGTAAAGAAAAATCATGTGACATTGATGACCAAGAACAAATGCAGAGGTATTCAGCTGAGGTGCTGTGGCCTCTCACCCACCCCAAGAATCTTAATAAAACCCTGCCAGAACAGGAGCAACTATTGAATATAACAGCAAAAGCCTCCTGTGTCTCTGTTCACAGACATTATAAACTGACATGGCCCTAAGCATATTTCTACATGGAGTTATTATTGAAATGCAATCCCTCAACCAAAATACAAGTATATGAAATCAGGGAGTTTATAAAACCCTCTTTGGTGCTGAAACACTTATCTACAACCTTTAATATGAATATTTTTAATTAAAGGTATTTTTCTATGAATTTCTAACACAGAACCAAATACTCATCTTTTGACTTAAAAACCACCACCTAGAAACTGGTTTTGGTGTGTCTGGAAACAGTAATTTGGTCAAGAATACACAGCACATGAATCCCATCAGCTTCAATTCAACCTAAAAATTGTTTTAGAGTTTTCAGAATTGAATCAACAATGTCAAAATGTTTGAAACACTTTAGCAGAAACTCCTAGTTTCCCTCTCATTATTTGGAATTCTTCAGTATAAGTTTGTTCTGAGCTCCTGTTTGTAACATGGAGTTCTTTATAAATGCATATTTTTAAAGACAAATATTTTAATTGCTCTTAAGGGAGTTATATTTCCTTGATATTCATCCATCTCAGTACACTGGCTGTTCAAAACTGTTGGCAGTCCATAGATGGTGAGCAAATTGGGAAAAAAATTCTTTGAATTTTCACTTACGATAATTTTAGATTCTAATTTTATCTAAAGTTGGTAGAGTGTTTTCCAGACAGGAAAAGGATTTTGTGAATCAATGGCCTTCAGTGTTGCTTTGTTTCAAAAAAAGTGGCACACCATGAAAAACATCACAAAATAATGCCAAAATATATTTTAATTTACAAATTAAAAGCAAATTGTGAAAGATAAGGCATATGGTTATTAATTTTGTGTAGAGGTATAAAATTAGAAAACTGAATTTTTTGTTCCTTTTACTTAAGAATTTCCTGTAAGTCAGATCTAGTCTATTCCTAGAATGCAGAATCAAGCAACGTATCTCGAGCATCTTAGCCAATCTAGCTGCTCCTTGAATGGCAGCTCCTTTTTCTGGAATTGCCATTTTGAGAAGAAAGAAGTTCTGAGAAGGTAGGTAAGGTCAGGAGTAATTAAAAAAAAATGAGCCAACACCTGGAAGCAATAATATGCTTGATGAATCCATCATACTCTTTTTGCTGCCCAGTAAGAACATTCCCACATACCATTTCAGTGGCTGAATTCCACAATGGAAAAGTTATAAATTGCACTCGGTATTAAAACATTCAGCTAGAAACATTGAGATAAGACACCCCTGTGTTGTTTTCCCAAAAATCAAGTAAAATTTATGAAGATTCTGAACCAAATTTTGATTTTAACTTTTCACTGCCAGACCCCTCAATCTTCTTCTTATCATGTCTGAAAATTCGTTATTGATATTGGAGAAAACAGTGTGTTCCCTTCATGTGAAAACTTATGAGTTTGAGAAATACCTTTATATCTTAAAAGATTAATGGAGGAGAAAGTAATGTAAAGTGAGAATGAACCGTAATATCATTTTGCTATCTATGCCTGGAGGGCTAGATTTTTAGAAGAGTTTGCACTTTAATGGGTCTGATTTAAAATGAATTTGTAAAAGGAAAAAAAATTCACCTACTTCTTCCAGCAAAATGGAATGGTTTATCATATGTGTACCAGGCAGTGTAATATGTTCTCACCTCCATTAACCATAGGAGATTTTCTTTGGAAAGTACTTATCTATGTGGATTTATATTGTTGTGTTGGGTTTTTTAGTTGGTATAAGCACAAGTATGAATAAAGCATTTATTTCGCTCACCTTTTTTTTAAAGACGCTTTGTAATATTTGACCATCTCTACTATTTCTTTCTAATACTTAACAAATTAATTATGCTAGTGGCTCTTTTGGCATCCAGATTGTGTATTAAGCTGAATTACAGCTGAATACAGTTAGATTTAAAAGCCACCCCTCTCTCTGTACTAAACATGTGAGCAGTGTCAGTAAGAGCTTGCTCTGAAACTGTTTATAATCTGCACTAAGATAGAAGATTGGGGAAAAACAAAAGCATAAAAGGGAGAAAAGAATCCTGTCTTGTCATGGTGTGAGGGAGACCTAGGGCCACTTTCCAATGCAAAGTTACCAGGCAGAATGCCTTGATGCTCAAAGATTTGTAGTACTTTACTAACCCTGAAGAATGAAAAATACCACCTAGAGACCTACAGGGTGAGGGATCTTCTTCCAGTGAAATCAGTAACTGAGTTCACACTTGTTTCAGTGGGAATAGGCCCTCCATCCAAAGAATATCAGATTTGGTCAGCACACACAATTTCCAACCTCTCTCTGTGGATCTCCAAGGGACATGCTAACTTCCTTTTAAATGTGCATCAGTGCTTCATACAGACTTTGCAAAATTGTTTACATCATCTCTTTTTGTGGATGCCTGGGAAGCCAACCACATCTCTGGGGACTCTACCGGCAACTGGTGGAAAACCACCCTATCCATGGTAGAAGGTGTCCATTGGCATAGCTAGGCTATCTACCTCAGGATTCTACATCCTGTCTAGCAATGCAATATCAGCAAGTTCCTGCTCCAGACATGCCTGACAACAACAGGCTGGTTTTGTCAGATCAGTTGCATTGTTAGAAGTGTGAGGGTGCAGGTCTCTCAGTGCTGGCTGCTGGCAAGGCTCACACCTTCATTGTAGGGCTTCTTCTTGATCACAGAGGCCCTGCACCGCAGATAAGCAACACAAAGTAGTAATGTCTGATCACCAAAAAGCAACACACCATGTTAGATATTAACCATAGAGCCATGAAGGTATTCCTATTATCCATTTGTAATGGTTTTTCAGAGCACGTGGCAGTTTAAAATGAAGGTAAGAGCTAACTACAGACTATGATAACCCCATTTGCCACATTGAACCTGGGACTTGGTAGTAGGGTGAGGTGTTGCTTGTTTGCTCTCTGGAGTTGGGAAGAAATGGAAGGAAGGACTGTTTCCCAGCTTAGAAATACCATCTGCTAGGTGTTGACAGAGAGATAGAGAGAGGTAAGGAAAGAAAAAGGATTCTTTCTCCTTCTGTATCTGTAGTGATTTTGGTGTCCTTTGTGATCCATTTTTTTCTGTGGCTGTCAAGATAAAACAGGACAAATAAATCAGAAGAACCCTGTGAACTGTCTCTCCAGTTCTGGATGTTCTTGACACTTCAGCTGGAGACATACTTTGCTGCTCCTTGTCACAAGTATTCTTCATGTGCATGGGGCCAATAAGCCAGAAAACTGCTAAGGGACTTCTTCAAAACATCACTTACAAGAAGAGACATCAAAGAAAGTTCAGAGTTGGTTTCCAAAAGTGCAGTCTTAATGAAATACTTCTGCAGACATTCATATTATTTATTAGCTTCTATTTTCCAACCTATTTTGGAGGATAATTATGTGGCTAGCCTGCCACATGCCCCATTTTTGTGAGAAGGTGATGTACATTGCAAGCCCTAAACATTCCTGAAGACCAATGCAGAAAGTGAACTCAGCAGAGCACTGCCCTCAGTTTAACTGCACTGACAGAAACAAGGCAGGGTTGAAAAGGCCAGAAATGTATCCAGAGACTCTGGGAGGGAGTGTGGGGAGTGTCAGCAGCATGGCATTCCCCTGCAGCCCCTGGAGCCCAGGATAGAGAGTTGTGCCAGCTCAGTGGGAGTGAACAAAAGGGAAGTGGGATCCAGGGAGCAGACAATTTCCACAACGTGTTCTCTGCCTAAACTGGCGGTGATAATTGTGCCAGAAAACAAAAAATAATAAAAATACATCTTTGATTTCTGTTGTTTTGGAGTTTATTCTCGCAATGCAGCCAATGGAAGGAAAATAGCTAATGACTGGACTGTTTCAATAGTGATTTATTCCTTGTTGTGAAGGGCTTGAAACTTGTTGTTGTGAAAGCCCCATGGGTCCCCGGTCCTGAGAGATGTGGACCAGATGTTAGAGCATCTTCCTGAGAAAACTAGTTCTTTCTGCAAACAACTGGCAGGGTTGGCAGGGAGCAAGGACCTGCCAGGCCCTGCCTGCCATGGTTAGCACAGCAGAGTGAAGTGTTCCATTTTTAAACAGTTTCCTAACCCAAAAAAATTGTACAAAAAAATCAAGTTTTTCCAACTTCTGTACATTATTGTAAATGTCAGAAATGTGATCCAAATGCTGTGGTGCTAATTGCCTGTAACCCATAAGGGAAATGAGCTTTCTCATTTAAATGTGCTTTCTCTGGGGCTAACAACATAGCCTTTCAAGTGACAGAAAAATAAGTACCCCTCACAAGAGTCTGCCTACTCAAATGATATTCAGGCATCTCCTTGCCGCAGTGCTCATGAGGGATGTGACTACCCATGAATGGGCTTGGATGACTTGAGGCTTTTTTTTTTCCCTAGGATTTTACATTCACAATATTTATTTCAACTGGGAAGGAAAAACAGCCCCGATGTTATATCAAATTGAAGTCCCAAGTGTGTTTCTTTGCCTGAGTTATTAACCCCTAGTAATCAAGGTTTGAATTGAGATATTAACTGCTGGAGGGGGAAATGAAGTTGCTTTAATAGGTCTAATTAGTCAGCACCTGCAGTGAGGCTGGATGTGGCTGCAAGTCACCAGCAGCTGGGCTCCTGGAGCCTTATCAGTGTCAAGCAGCAGCTTCTGTAGCAGGCCTCACTCCAGGACCACAGCCAGGACCTCAAAGAGGCATTTATCCAAAGGCAAAGTCATCACAGACAGAAAAGACACAAGCACAGCCATGTGTCCTCAGCCCTGCTGAGGCTTTGCTCTTCCAGCTTTGATGCTGAAGGCCAGCATGGCAGTGGCATGGCAGCTGCTTACGGCAGCATTTGGTCCATGCACAGGAGCTGCTGTCTTAGCCAAGCATTATCAGCCCGATTTACACATTAATTGTAGAATCATGTTTAGCAATTTTATCTCATCCTTTTTTTCTTTTTTTTTTTCCTCTTCCTAGAGCTCAGAAATACTTCAATCCTTGAATAGTCAGTTCCAAGATACAGGAAAAGAAATATGAAGGAAAAAAGAAGCTAAGGCTTTTCATTTCAGTTTTGGAATTGACTGACATGTTAAGAAGATTGAGACTTTGTCTAACAAAAGCATCTGCATAAGCATCTCTGATCCTCTTGTGCTCTTTTGCTTTTTACCAACTGACAGGTTAATCCAAGCATAAACAATTGCATTATCATTCTGAGAATTATTTTCCATATAGTTGATATTCTTCTTTAAATAGTGAAAATAAAAAGTGAATCCATAAGAAGTCTTTGAATATTGAAAACGGCTTAATTGACTTAGAAGTACTCAGCCACCTCCAGAAAATAAACTCAAATGGCCTAATTATTAATACACCATCTGGAGGAAAGGCAGAGGTGTGGTGCAGTCTGTTGATGGATCAATTAGCACACAAGGCAGAGGATTGTGTCATCATTGCTGTTACCATCAAAACAAAATCCCATTTTGCGTGTGTCTGTAATATCACACAAATGATCTTGTTTTTTTCCATTTGCCTAGCACCTCCTTCAGAACTAGTATCTCAAAACACTTTGAAAACATTGAACTAAGCCATCTCTGCCTTTGCTTTATTCTCCACAGGTTAGAAAGGTGTAAATGACAACCTGGTACAGCTGCTGTAGAAAAGTAAATAATTTCTAGAGCAGCCAGTTTCTTCATACTCCACTGATAACTCCCAGCACTTTTACAAAGTAATGGAAAAACTGCTGAGAGTGAAGATGCTGTCTCTGAGTACAAGCTGGTGAAGGGCTTTTACCTTCACAGCATAGGACAGGACCCCCCCAGGTGCCTACTTATCTTCAGGACTTCAGCAAGGCACTGGGAAATTGCAGTGCAAATCTCTCCACTGCTTTTTCAGTATAATACACATTGCCTTCTGAGGGGAAAGGTTAGAGTATGAATTCTTTTATCCCCAAATATAATGTTATGAATTACAGCAAGCAGATCACGCTGTTGCAATTAAGAGCAGTAAGTTCTGGTAGCCTCTCATTTTAGGCTTGGATTAAGCACCCATAAAGTTTCGGAGAATGCTATTAGGAAAAAGCATATTGCTAAAATTTAAAATTAACTGTCTGCAGTTTAAACAGGAGAGGGAAACAGTCACATTTTGGGAAGTAATTTGAGGAAATTAACTGCTTTTGAATACGAAAATTTCACCTCTTTGGTAATGCCTAGAACATTTAGGAGCGCAGGTGAGCTCTGCAACAGCTCTTCCTTTCATCAGCTACTGCTCTAAGTGGCTAATTTGATCATTCACATAAAACTCTTCTATCAAAATTGCAGGTTTCTGGGATTTCTGCATTAGGCACCCTAATACCCCAGTATTGGAGGAGTCCATCCTCCAGTTACACTGTGATGGGACCATTCTGTGGAGCTGCCACCTCTCCTTCAGTATATACACTTGGCCATGCTGGAGAAGGCTTGGTTCCTGGTAGTGTCTGTGAAGGTGAACCATTCTGTCACACCCAAATACTCTGTTTTCAAGGGGCTCTACTTGTGTAGAGAAGTCAACTTTTGAAAAGGTCACTCCTCTCCTAATAGAAGCCCTGTAATTTAATTGAATATTTTGACACCTCTTTTGTTCCTTAATCAGTCTGCTTTTCATATTTTCGCTCATGTTCTTCTATGTAACGTGGGAAAATATATCTTGTACAAAATTATTGTTTTGTTCCTCCAGGTTTCATCTTACATGTATTTTAGCCGGGAAGTCTGCTTTCCAGCTTTCTTACTTAGGGCCCAATCTAATCCTCTGCTTGCATCATCAACAACAAACAAGCTATCTATTTCTGAAAATTTAAATAGATGTAGAAAGCAACACTGTAAGGACACAACTCCTGGAAGGATTTGAGATCAGCATCCATCTAGCTGTTTCCACTGCTATTCCTTCGTAATAATCTTTCATGCTTTTGAAGCAAAATCTCAGACAAAACAGCTGTTTATTGGGTGCAAGATATTTGAATGTGGCTAAGAAGTCTGGGCAACTCTGTAGGGTTCCTCTAGTTGCTTGGAAGCCATACAGCTGGGAAAGCCAGGCTCTTTGCAGTTGTCTAAAAACGAGTAAAAGCTGGACAAAACTCGAAACACTCAAAATCGTGCATTTCTTCTGAAAAGCTAGATCTCGCATTTTATATTCTTCTGAAGAGACTTAGGCAGGAATCAGTTTGTCTTGAGATGTCAGTATAAACATGACATCAGGTTTCATCTACCTTTCTCCCACTGATACAAGCAAGACTTCCAGGCAGCTGTCTGGTGCCAAAGCTGTAGAGGCAGAAGAACTTTCTCTTCCTGAAGTGACAGTACAACATTAGTAGTGATGAAGGAAGGCCACTTCTCTGGGCACTTTTAGACATACAATAATTATTGCAATGGATGCTAATTCTCATTAAAATTGCTATAGTAATTTTTAAGAGCAATCTAAAAATAACTGATGGCTTCCATTGTACCCAGAGAGGGGAACTGTCTGAGGCTTTGAGGGTACCTGCTACCAATGAATTCTTCCCGTGGAAAATTGTTTGTTATTGGACCATCTCTCTTTATATGGTAGGCACAGTGCAGTAAAAGATATCTCACTCCTCTTGGACTGGCTCCCTGCCCAACCTCCTCCTCTTCCTCCCACCATCCATGTGTCCAGTCAGCCTTACAGGAATGCTGCATAATGCTAAAACTCTTAGGGGAACCATATGTCTAGAAAATGAACTGGGCTTGCAAAATGAGATGGTCTCTAGCTGGAATTTGGTTTTATTTAGAAATGCCTGAAGCGCAGAGATTCTTGTATGAGTTCTACTGAGTAACTCTTGGCTAGGATGGAAATTGGACATGAGGAAAGATGATGTGAACACTCCTTGACTGCACATCCACTCAGGGGGTGAGAGCTGAAGTTACATGATTCTGTCCAAATGGGTCTTGCAGCCATGTGATGAAATGCACACATCATGTCGCATTTTTTTCTGATAATTGTCCTTCGAGTATGATTTCTCTTCTTGTCTTTTCCCATGCTGCACTTGGACAATAAGGCATTAGTAATTTAACACACTGATTCCTTCCTGGCTAAATTTTTTGAAAATTCAAATATCTTTGTTTTCCATGAAAGGAGAAATATGCATATCCCAAGAGACATTCAGTAAGCCTATCTCTAGACTTCTAGTAGTGTGGGAAATAGTTGCCCAGTAATACAGTCATTTATAGTCGATGGTCACTTGAAAGTGTCAGGAAACAGGAGCCCCAGGCTCAATTCACATTCAGTGAATTCAATTCAGTGCCCATGGTTGGGTACCACTCCACCCATAGAAACACTATTCTTCAGAAATAGGAAAGAAAATCATCACTAAATAATTTCTTCTCTGTAGAAGAGCAGGTGAAAACTGAAACTGCAGTTCAGCAGAGAAGTATTTCTGCCCTTTGAAACTCCTACTGCTGCACAGGAAATGTTGCAACTGTAAGACAAAACTCATTATTCAGATATAATATCACCCACTCAAATCCATCCAGAAATGCTAATAGATTATCTATATCAAGCAGACCTCAGCTTACACCAGGTACTGTTGCTCCACATCACTAACTTAGGCTGTACTGAAAGTCATTCATCCTCCCCCAGCTGGTGTAAGGCCAATGTAAACTCCATGACAGTTCTGTATGGTGTGTTCTGGCTAATTTGACAGAAATGTGATCATGTGCCTGTTCTTGAGCCAGATCAAATTTGTGCTTCTGGGAGATCAGTCAGCACATAGCCCTCCAACTAAAGGCTATGGAGCCACAGTGTGAGCACGAGCAGCACACAGGTTCCTGTGATTGAGGCCACGGGGGCTTGAACAACATCCAACAAGCTCCCCAAACCCCCAGGCCCTTAAACCAGCTACTTTTCATTTCTTTCTTTGTATTTCAGTTTTCTGCCACATCAGACTCATCTAAATCAAACAGGAATGCAACACCATTGCATTCCATGTTGCTTTTCTCCAAATATTCCTCTTTGTTGTGGAGAATTTGCAATGGTCTGTGCCATTTGAACTGACAGCCCCAGTTCTCTAAGTCATGGCACTTGTGTATAAAAGCGAGTAATGTTCTTCGTTAACAGCTTAGTTAAAAGAGAAGGAAAAAACTCAGAGCTGATTTATTCAACATTTGCATACCATCACTCTCTGAATATGCCATTTTATGGTTTTCAGCAGTAGCTCCTATGGTCTTTGTTGTGCAGATATATTTAGCAAGGTCACAGATGTCATATCCTGGTTTGGGCTAGGAAGGCATTCTAAATGAACCAAACTGTTTTCATATGAAATTGTAGTTTCATGTCCAGTATAGTTGCAGTTGATATCAACTAACAAACAGTACAGATTTCATTATGCCAGGAAAGCAGCAATGTTTATCTTCTTGTGCCTGGTCTTGAAACTTCTTACAGATGTTGACTTCAAAAATGTAGCCAGATACAATCAATAGCTCCATTGATGCCACTTAGACTTCTATACTTCGTAATTTCTCATTGAATTTTTTAAAAATATGTAAATTTTGGTCAAAGGCAGAAGGTTTGTAGAACATTCTCTTTTCTTTTTCTGAGCTTTCCTTTTGAGTTATACCTTAAGAGTAAAATACCATATGGCAGACACATACACACTTCATAGCAGAATAATGAAGTCCCACAGAAATTACATACTGTTTCCCACAGGGAATAGTTCTGCCTGTACTTCACATAACCAGTTTTATACAGGTATTTTTGCTCTAAGACAGCTTAAAAATACTACTTTAAGGAATAAATTCCTCTGACAATTATACTAGAGTAAACCTAGAACTATTTTCCTAAAGGCACCAAAATTGCTTAAGAATTATGCTGGCATAACAAGGCTCTGAATGTGATCAATATATTGTTGTTTGGCGCTTGTAATATGATACCAGAAAAACATTGTTACCAAAATATAATTTATCCTGAATTTGTTATCCATGCCATTGTCAGTACTCACAACATCAGCAAAGAACAACAGCATTAAAGGACAGATGTATTAAACGTAACTTTTCTAAATCCAAATCACAATGTAACTGAGGTACTGGGAACAAATTATGACATTATTGAATCTTTATTTTGCAAACATGGCTACTGAGGTAAATACAGGTTTTAATACAGCTAAACATAAAGCAAGAGTTAAAGAAACTTATTTCTTTTGAGAGCATTTAATTTCTAAAATGATCAAAAATCATACATCAGTAATGTAAATTAATTTTTTAAAGGATAAAAAATTACAGTTTTTTGTTTTTCTGCATTGAGGATGGTCTTTTAATTCCAAATGTGGGAGACATGTAAGACATGAATGCAAGCTAAATTTCAACCATAATAGACTCTGCATGTTGCCACTCAATGACCTTTTAATCCCTTGGAGTTTAACCATTTCCTAATGTCTCCTAACAGCCATTTTCTTGTTGGGAAAGCCCTTTCTAACTGATAACATCTAAACAAGCTCATACCTTAATTAGAAAAATTTTCCCATAAATATTTATGTTGCTGTGATTAGGCCATTTACTGAATCCAGCTACCCATTATGAGTTAAAATAGAGTGCCCTGTTTTGAGAAGCCTGGGGCATGACATAGTTTATACTAGGGGACTTTAAGCTGTAATTCATCTAATCAAGTGCCTGACCCCTTGCCTCCAAGGTAGCCAGTAGTCATTCAAGGAAAATAACCTTCTGCTGAGCATAGCATCCTTCAGTCTGCATTTTTGTATGTTGGAAATAAATTGGATACATATCTAGGCAGTTACTTAACTACAGAATGGCCTCATGCAGCCCTCTTTTTTTTTGCTTCAACATTCAACATGTGAAAAGTCTGAAAGTGGGCAATCTCTCTTTTCCAGAAGGAAATACAGAAAGTTAGGGGAATATCAAAAGGGGACTTCTGCCCAAAGGATATTGCTGCTGCCTAATGAGACTCCCAGGCCTCACGGGGCTGGGGGCACGGTGGTGACTGCGATTGCTGCCAGGCAGCCTGCTGTGCACGGAGCTAGGTACCCAGTGGGATGTCTCCCGTTAAGAGAGTGATGAGAGATTTAGGCAGCCTGTTCTCAGGGGCCCTCTGGCTCCTGAGGTGTAGGAAGCACTGAAATGGGGCAGTGCGTGCAGGGCACGTTTGCCTAGTTTAACTGAATATGGAGCCTGAAGACGTACTGCCCCAGCAGTCACCTTCTTTTAGTTGCCTAAAGCCACTGAGTGCTTAGGCTGGGCTTCTGAATGAGGCTTTGGGAAACCTCATATGTCTGTACAAAGATATTTAACTGTGCCTGGGAGCTGGAGCCCAACTATTACACTACTGATACTCCTCCCCGTCACACTTTTGGCTGTTTCATTCTGTCACACATTTCCAAGATACAGTCTTGGGAACAAATTTTTTTCCTGGGAGAAAGTTTGTGCATGGTCCTCCCATTTTGGTGGCTGGAGAGACTGACAGAACAGCCATAGCTGCTCCTGGCCAACTGGCTCATGTGTGCCAGAGCACTGCTGGGCATGCTCCATTTACCAGCATTTCTGATGTCATTTGTGACATCTAATGTGCTAATCCCACGCCTAAATAAAGACCCAAAAGTCCTTCCAGAATTCCAACTCCTTCAACGTCAAATGGAAGAACATGTTTCTTTTTAAAAAAAATTTAAAATAAATTTTCACTTTATCCAAAATGTTGTTCTTTTCAGAAAGAGTTGCCTTCATTAATTCCCAGATAGTTGAGCCCAGCTTGGAGTAATGTGTTTAAAATGACAGGACTCCTCATTTTTCTGCTTCTCGCCACTTATGCTATCCTCATTTGTAAAGATACATTTCTAGAATTAGTTCATACATATTTCAAAGCCAAAGTTATTTTCCTACCTATTCCAGCTGCAGATTTCTGTCCTTCCATTTCCTTCCCTGGGAGTCAATTAATTCTCCTTCCTCTACACGTTGCCTTTACAACCACAGTTACTAAAATCCATTTTGATTATTTTTAATCTAATTTTTTAATTTCATTTAAAAACACGTCTACCTTGTTGATTGATCTGGACACTTTACCACTTGAATTTGAACCTGTTAACAAGTAAGGAAGTCTGAAAATAAAAGATGATTAACAAATGTTCACTTAATGTATCATCTTCTTAGTTACTCTGTTTTCTCTCTTTATAAAAAAGCACCCCAAAACAAAACAAAAACAAAACAAAACAAAACAAAACAAAACAAAACAAACAAACAAAAAACAAACAAACAAAAAAAAAAAAAACAAACCAAAAAAAAAAAAAAACCACAAAAACAAATAAAACAAAAAAAACCAAAACCACAAAAAAGCAAACAAAACAAACAAAACCCAAAACCTAAACAAACAAACACACAAGCCAGCAATGGGATTTTCTGGGGTTTCACTGTTCACTTCTTTATTGTAAATAGAGTCAAATTTTAGTTACCTATTCTTGAAACGTGAAAGTACCTATATTTTAGTAGTATAACTTACTATCCTGGTTTGGATAACAATTTTTTTTTGTAAATGTGGCAAATATTTTTCTTAGGGTCAGCTCTAGACTTCCTAAATTCTTTCACGATTATCATATCATGATACTGACCTTTAAAATAATAAGATTAGAAAAACAATCATTTGAAGTCTTCTTATGTCAAGTCTGGTTTCTGAAATATGTGGGGTCACATTTTTGAGATTTTTCTTTCCAACCACACCAAGAATTTTCTCCAACAAAAGATAAAAACAAATCTGAGGCACTCTGCCATTTGAAAAAAAAATTCCAAAAACTGTTTCTTGAACAGCAATGAAAACAATCATGAGGGTCAGATTTTAAATCACAGAGGTTGGCTGCATTGATTTGCCTGAGTTGGGAGCCTTACTGCAGGCTTCAAAATCATCTGCACCTACCAACTTAAGTTTTATTAGTATGCAGAGATACTAAGCATCATAAGCTCCCCTTGACAACAGTTAACAATGCCTTCAAAGCTATTCTGTATAAATAAACTGGGCATCATACCCCTTGTATGAAGGCCTGTTAGGACAGTAGAAGTGCTTCGAGTAAATTCTCTTTTAAGGTAGGAGTGCAAATGAGGTGAATGCAGTTAATGTGAATTGTTCCTTTGTTTTCCATTTGCACTGCAATTGGTATTGATTGTTAGCAGCTAAATCACTTCCAAAATTTATTTTTATTTCAAATTATGCTTCCTGTTCCTAATAGGATGTCAGATTTATTCTTTCCTGTCCAGGAAAATTCCAGGTTCTGGTGTGGATAAGTAAAATAGTCTTTGCTTAAATTCACAAGTTGGATTATTTTGTTATTTATAATTCTTTCCTGACCACTTTTTCTGTCTACTTAGCTCAACTCTTCTGTCACACCACTGTTGACTGCATGAGATGCTTGTAAATGCGAGTTACAAAGAGGATTTTAAAGCCTTTTACCCCTATAATATTTCAAACTTCCTCAACCAAAACTATTTTCTCTATACTTCTTTCAAGACACTTATCATTCAGCCAACAGTTTTCACCTCGTACTTCACAGCAGGACCATCTGTATCACCCAGCAAAACATCAGCTTCCACTGCCCCTACTTACTCTGGGAAACCACCTATCAGCAGATATCTGTCTATCAGCAGCAGATGCCTATGACTCACCATTCCAGTCTTCAATAAACAATGAAAATCACAAAACTGATCTCAAGCAGACAAGAGCTATTTACAGCCTTATTCAAGAAAACATTTTTAGTAAGAGCAGGGAAACACATCTAGGGATTGAATAAGACAGAACATCTACCATGTAGGCTATTTGTTCAGTTGATGTATTAAGAAGAAACTTTCAATGGCAATTTTCAGCAACATGACATTTTGCTGAAACAACCAGAAACTATTCCTCTGACTGAAAAAGACAAGAGCAACTTAGCATACTTAAGCTAAACAGAGTGTACACTGGGGTTCTAGAGCAGAGCCAGATAAAGACTAAATATGCCAAATGTTCAGTTATTGGTAGAAAACCATGAGAACATGAGCAGAGGTTCCAGCCATCAATTTGACAATGGAGAGGAAGCCTGAAGGGTTTTCCTGAACTTCATTGTATTTGTGACAGTCTATGGGACTAGTTGAAATCAACTGCAAAATCCTAGAGAAAGTGGTCCTTCAAAATTCAAGCACTTCACCTCTTCCAGTCAGACCAGAAAAGCACTGTCAGGGTTATTAGATTTCCATGTAATATTTTAGCTCTCCTATGTACATCAGAAGGTTGAAGCACACACAAAAAAATATCTTGCATGCTGCTTAAAGACTTTCAATGCTTTTGTTTTTCAGCTCAAGAATGCTTTGGCTCAGATGTATAGCCTGTGATTTGGGTTATAGTCAGAGCTTGGCTTATATCTGATTAAGTCCAGCATCACCTTGCAGTGAAATCATGATCATCAGAAAACATCTGATGTTCTATTATGGGCAACCTCCCTCCTTGAGGGTTGGATGTATTTGTCTGAATGCAACCCCAGTGCCAACCTCTTTGACAAACCCTAAGGATAAGCTGGGCTCAGAGGTCTCAGCAAGGTCCCAGAGAGGTCTTTGTAGCCACAATCCACTAGATGGGCAGCAAGCCATACTGGCAGCCTAATTCAGATTCTGTGTAACCCCAACAGGAGACTGGTTTATAAGGACTTGGTCTCTTCTGAATTGGGTGTTCACACACCAGGAAAGCAATCCCAAAGGATACAATTCTTATATTTGAGGATCCATTATCTTTGTCCTCTGTAGTAAAGACTCTAACTGGCCATGACCTAAGCAGGTGTTCCATACTGTAAAGCACAGTAGTGGTCCCACATTAACCAAGAGGCAAGTCCTTAGTTCTTCCATGTGTTAAGAGGATCAATTAAATGATTTTCCCCTGAGTCGTCTGTGCATATCATGTGCCATCTTCACTGTGGAACAGAAAAAGGGAATACCATCACCAAGTTCAGCATGTTGTTGAAAACATTGAATCACCTCCATGATATTTCACATATTCATGCTTCTGAATAGTCACTGAATTTAAGCTCCAACTATCCCAAACTCCTGTGGTGCCGAAGCAGTGCAGCAGATCACATCTGTTAATCACCAGGGACTCTGACATTTTAGAAGGAAATTATTCCTTTTCTCTATGTGCAACTTGACCTAGCCTGCTGGCAATACCTCTGCTGACCATTTGAGCCTATATATGCACGGGGTTATTCTCAGAAGGTTTGTATGATGATGCTTAGCAACAAGGACTCATTTTCACCTTTTTATATTTTCCTTTTTTTCTGGTGATAACTGTGAGTTATCCCCCCAAAGGGACTGGCTCCTTTTCAGTGCTGCAACTATAAAAGGAATGAAACAGGTGCAGAGGACCATGCTCCAGATTTGGCAGTGAAGTCTAAAAGCAGGAAATGAAAGGCAGTATTCTCACTGTATATTTTTTGGTTGCCAAGGCTGACATAAGAGTGTCATTACATGGAGAAAGAGTTGAGATTTGATGCTTGTAAGGTCCTTGCCTTATTTTATTTTCATTTGTAACACACAGAGAAGGGGTCAGAGTACTTTTCCCTCCAGTTTATTTTACAGTCATCTATGGACCAGTGTCTTGGTTTAGCCTACTCTTTGTCAACAAGGGGAAATTTTCCTATTTCTATTGTGCTAAAGGCCTCTGTGGTTCATCATGAATGCTTTACTGCTGACATTCCTGGCTGATCTGCCTCAACTTTCCAGAGTTCTTGCCTGATAAAAGGCATGGCAATAGTCCAGCAGGCAAATTGTGAAGACATCACAAAATCATTGTTCTTCTTTTGCTATATAAGGCTATTTATACTCCTGGCCTTCTGCAGGTGAGGAACCCTCAATAGGTATCTCAGCCATGGACAGGATCTCCTCCATCATCACCTGAGGTCTTACTGGTGACCAGGAGATCCTGGACTAACGTGCTACAGTCCAACTGCCACACCAGGACCTTCTCATTTGGTACATGTCCTGCACAGCATTTCCAACAGCAAGGGGGAGCAGATGGAGGAAGAACAGGAGCCTTGCTAGAGCTGGTGTAGCCATCATTCTCCGAGTGGCTCTCTCACTTCCCTGTAAGACTTGGAAGGAGCACGCTTAGAGGGACAACTGGCAAAGTTTTCTCCACTCCAGCCAGCACAGGTTCATGTTTCTGCATGACAAACTTGGTTTCATTTTACAGCAAGGTTAACTACCTAGTTGGCCAAGAGATGTAATCTTTTTGGATTTCAGTCAAATTTTTGATACTGTCTATCACATTATTCTTCTAGACAAACTGTCTGGCATACATCTGGTAGTTACTGGTGGGTTTCTGCAGGGCTACATTTTAGGACCAGTTTTCTTTAGCATCTTCATAAACAACTTAGACACAGGACCAAGTAAGTTTGCCAATTATTAATTAAATTGCAAGGAATTGTGGATTCCTTCAAGAGCAGCCTTCCTACCAAGCATTTGAAGTTCAACCAGGGAAATTGCACCTGGGACAAGACAACCCTGGATGTACAGACTAGGGAATGAGATGCTGGAAAGCTGGGCTGCTGGGGGTTCAGGTGAAGGGAAAGATGAATTTGAGTCAGCAGTGCCCTGGCAGCCAAAAGGGTGAACCCTATCCTGGGGTGCATCAGGCACAGCATCACAGCTGGGCAAGGGAGGGGATTATCCCCTCTGCTCTGCACTGGGGCAGCCTCACCTGAAGTGCTGGGGGCAGTTTTGATGTCACAATAAAAGGATATTGAACTGTTAGAGGCCCAAAAACGTCTACAAAGATGGTGATGGGCCTTGAAGGGAAGTCATACAAGGAGCAATTGAGGTCACTTGGTCTGTTCAGCCTGGAGAAGAGGAGCCTGAGTGGAGACCTCATTGCAGTCTACAGCTTCTTCTCAAGGGGAAGAGCTGCAGGTACTGATCTCTTTTCTGTGGTGACGAGTGACAGAAACCAAGGAAATGGTCTGAAGTTGTGTCAAGAGAGATTTAGGCTAGGTATTAGGAAAAAGTTCTTCACCCAGAAGGTGGGTGGGCACTAGAGCAGGACCCCAGGGAAGTGGCCACAGCACCAAGCCTTAAGATAAGAGTTCAAGAAGCATTTCAAAATTTCTCTTGGGCTCTTGGGGTTTTCCTGTGCAGGACCAGGAGCTGGACTCTATTGAGCCTTGTGAATCCCTTCCAAGTCAGGATATTCTATGATTCTATGACTCAAAATCTCTATCTGAAGCTTGCTGTGTAGTGAAATTGATACTTTCAAACAATTGGATACAAAATACCAAATGACCACTGTATCATCTCTTGGTTCCAGTTTCACTTTCTACAACTGCCTCTGCTGTCAGCCAAGGTCCCCAGTCCTCAACAGCTCTTCCCAAGGACTGGTATTTCCTTTGTTCCCACTGTACCTTGAGGGACTCCTTTCCTCAGCATCTCTGGGCATCCTAGGCTTAAAGGAGTTATTGTGGTGTTTCTCTCAGAAACATTGATGGAAGCCTGACCTGGTGAGTGAATGAGTGAAGGAAACCTGTAAAGGAAAGGAAAGGAAAAAAAAAAAAAAAAAAAAAAAAAAGGCCGAAAATTCATTTTGGGTACAAGCGTGCACAGCTATTTACAGAGGTTTCAATTACAGGCATGAGGTAGCCAGGATTGGTGTGAAGTCTCTAGGCTCAGCAGGTCTGTGCCTGGCTTTAAAGTGCTCCTTGTTTCCTGCTCCTCAGATCACTGGGACATTGGCTGGAGGGCACCTGGTGGTACATGGAAAATGGATATGTCTATGTAGTGCATAGTCCAAAGAGGCTGCAAATAGCCACTGGCTGCTCTCAGCACCCTGTACCAATTCTCACAGTGTTCAGTTCTCGTCCCTCCTGGCATGGCCATGGATCAGGCTGGTTTCAGGAACCCAGCAGTGCTTGGCTGCATGCCACATTGGCCGCCTCACCCCTCCTCCTCCTCCTACTTCTGCACACTGGCAGTTTGCAGCACCTCTTTGAAAGCTGTCAGCCCCTGTTCCCTCTTCCCTGTTTATACTGGATCATATTCACCATCTCCTTGGCTCTGGCAGGCAGTCATGTCACGGACAGTCTGGATTCACCCACAGGTGTTGTTACTCCAAGCAGGGGGAAATGAAAGCAGTCTCTGTTCCCTCCATCCTGTGGAGGGACAGGAGCTTCTCTTCCTGACTTTTAAGCCCTCTCTTCTAGCATGACTCCACCTTCCTGTTCACAGAGTAGGGATCTCTGATTCAGGAGGGAAAAGAAATTTTGGTTTTAACTGACATCCAAAATTGACATGATGGGGGAGGAGGAGGAGGTTGTGTGCTTATGGTAGTAAGAGCTGTGTCTGTGCCACCTGGGGTGTTTATGAAAGATGAGGATAACATAGGAGCAAATATAAATGAGGGATTCCTGTTCAACAGAAAGCCCAAGGTGAGCCTGGGACCAGTGCTGTGCAAGAGCAGCGGCTGGTTGCCCTGTTAACGGAGGCTCTGACTTTCTCATGCTGGATGAGATTATTTTATTCCAGCTCAGCAAAGGTGTTTCTTCACTAAGCAACAGGAAGTTCAGCCAAGTAGGCCTGGATGATGGAAAAGCCAGAGCCAGTGAGTCACTGTAGGACAGCATTAAGAGCAAGCCAGGGCCAAGGTGTGGGACCCTCACCAGGTGTTTTTGTCCACTTGCTGTGGCCACCTCAGAGCTCTTGGCGCACCATAGGTCATTGTATCTCGAATGTAAGATTTCATGACAGAGTGATTTGGACCATCAAGGAAAGGTGTGAGCCCTGTGACCGATCAGGTGAAAGGGAAAGTGGATGTCTAGAGGTGATTCACACAGTAAGAAGGCAACACTTGCAAACCCTGAACGTGAAGCACTAGGAGCTTAAGTGGTCTGGTGGAAAGACCTGAAAAGAGGGCCAAGACAGGCACAGTACAAGAATTGTGCAGATAGCTGGACAGGAAAGGCATTTATCCATTTTTAAATCCATCACTTAGTTCTATAGAACCAAACCTCCCATCATGCTGCTGGTGGGGGCATAGTCACAGCAGCAGAAAGCAGGCAAAGACTCAGCAAAGCTCTCAGGCATCTTTGGCCTGATTTTACAGACCTAGGAGCAGACACACTTCGGCTGACATGCCTGTTATATTTAGGAAAGATGAACTCTGATCTCAGCCATGCTTTCTGCAGAAGCTGAAAGAGCGATGCTATGTGCAGGGAAATCTGCTTTGGCCTCCTCTCTGGAGTGGACAGTGGGTGGAGGTCTCCTGAGCTGTCCCACCACTTTCCTTCCCACCATGTCTCTCCACCAGTCTCTGAGGGTATGTTTAGAAGATAGCACTTTACTTTTTGGCGCTGCTTATACTTGCTCATTCAGTGTAAATAACTGTATTAACTTTATAGGCAGCCCCGGTTTGAACTGACTGAGGTTCATGTAGCAAACTGGAACTATGCCAGGCCCACCAGAGCAGCGTCCTGTTAGTGCAAGGTGGAGCCTGAACAGCTCTCAGGTTGGGAGGTCTTTCCAAATGAATGTGATCCCTCCTTGTTCTTACAGATTAGTTTTAATACTGACACAATGGCTGCCAAATACTGAATCTGCCAGAAATGTTAACAAAAGACACTTTGATCTCGTTCACTTGTTCTTGTTAAGTATTTATTGTATTATTTTGCCTTCTTTGTGGTCAGAAGAAAAATGTTTTGCCCTTGCATATCACTCGTGTTCAATAATCTACGTACTGTGTTACACAGGGCTTCTGCTTTTCACTGCTCCTTCATTTTGAGTTGCTTACTTTAGCAGTTGTTGCATGCTATACTTGTTTAAATACTTTGGGGAGATTTTATATTTTTTATATAAAAGACTAAGATTTGTGGATACTTGCTGACATTCTCATCTAAACAGCTGCAGAATTTATTTTTTATTTTATGGGTAAAAACTACTTAAAAATCAGTTTGAACTTTCATGTTAGTTATTAAGCTCTTGGCTCAGTTTTTAGTACAGTTCACATATCTGTTCTTGGCACAAAGTCTGCATTTTTCTAACCACATACATTATATGTGAGCAAAGAAGCTAATATTGAGTAATAAAATTATACGTTGACAATTATCTAGCAACATTATTTCTCGCAACGTATTGACCTCACAGTGTACTGTAACAAGTACAGTATATAAGTCAAACACTGTAATTCTCATCTTCAAACACAATAGAAGTTTATGGAAAATGTAATCCCCACTAGTCAATTAAAAAACAAAAAGAAACCGTTGATGAGGAATTTTTGCACCAAATCAAAGTGCTACATTTGTTTACATATAAAACTGAAGAATAAGATGTAACATGTTAACCTATTGCCATGAGGCATTGAGTATGACAATACAATCAGTGATTATACTGGAGGAAATTCGGATAAACTTGCAAAATGGAAAGAATATGCATCATTATTGCTGTTTCTTGATATTCTAAGATCAGTGATTGTAGTTTTTGTATTTCAGAAACAACCACATGGAACATCTCTCTTTTCAAAATGCAAAGAACCTTCTGTTCTGAAAAAAAATTGATTGCTTGTGCTGTATATCACACTGTAGTTAATCAATCCTCAATCTCATTTTTGAAGCTAAAGTTCCAACATGTGATCAAGTAAAAAAAAAATATATTGTCTTCTTTCTCCAAAAGCTGGAAGTCAGAAAAAAGGCATACACATTTAGGAAATGCTACTCCACATTTATAAAATTGTTTAATTTTTCTTTTCACAACGAGAATTTTTTTGACACCTGGATTATTGAACTGAGGGAGTAATGTCACAGTGCCATTTCTAGGTGCTCAGTTTTCATTAAGAAGAGCTGCTTTCTTGTTTTCCTTCCTTACTAGTCCTGTGGGATAGTTTCATGAAGAATCATGTTCCTTCTCCAGGTCAAAAGGAGTATATTTTTAGGATAAGATTTATTATCATGTTGAGTAAGTAAGAGGGTCAGCATATTGTTGAGAATTAGTAATCCTGACTCCAACATGACAAGAAATATGTATGTGGGCCAGTGACCAAAATGCAATACAAAATTTTGCATAATTAAGGAAAGTTTTGTAATTTCAGTCCATAAAACAGTTATGTAACATACACTACACATTACCAAGAGCTTTTTGAAGCTATTGACCTCCAAAGTTGTGGTTCCAGTAAAATTGTGACACAATAGATGTTTCTAAACTGGTGTCTCTTTCTGTAAATTTCAAGGTCATCAAAACCAGTTGCTAGGGCAAGCCCCTTTGCCTGTGTACAGTCCGTGTAATGGCAGACACATCTTTCGGACTTCAAGATTTTGGGCCATTTCAGTCTTATTCTCTGCAGCATACATTCATCCCAAAAACTGATCTGTCATTCTTTGGATAGATGTGTTGTTGTTTTTCTGCAGCTAAAATTGCACTTTTTAGCACATTGCCACTAAAGAGACTGAGTTTCACGCTGATGCCAGTGATACTGGACTTGAACAGCACAGTTTAGCATTTTAACAACACAGTTGACCATTTCAGTGTCAATTCATTTTCTTAGATATAAAATGACAAGACTTGGGAAGAATGCCTGTCTGTAAAGAATTTACCAGTAGAGTTATCTGAGGTTACCCAGACCATTCAGACTTGAGTATTGACCTCCATAGATACTGGTCTTTTGGCTGAGAGGTTGTTTAACATGCTTGTTCTCAGTGATTCTCTCCAAAGCACTTCTGCAGTTCTCAGACAATGACCATCATTAGCAACACCACTGTCCTACTATTCACTTCAGGTGTGAGGCTCAGTTCTAACTAAGAGCAATATTACAGGAGCTATCAGCACAGTGGGGAGGAAATAAAGGCAATAGAAGAATAGGGGAATGCACATTTTCCTCTCTACCAAAAATCCTTCAAAATCCAGACACCTTTGAAGAGTAATCTGTAAATTGCCAGTATGTGTCACATAGTGTCTCCATTCATGTTGTCAAAGACTCTCTGACAGCTGATAAAATTTAAAGCAAGTGGTAGCTGCTGTGCACTACATTTTCAAAATGACAAAGTGTGAAAATAATATCAGTGCAGGAATTCATAGGCGAAAAAAACACTCTGCTGTTCTTGAACTGTTAAGTAAAATTTGAAAAAAAACCCCAAAATGTGGCTAAGCACTTTTAGTAACTGGAAACTACAGATAGATAATCACAAACAGTTTTGACCAAACTCAATGTCATTCAAGCATTTTTTGAAAGATTTTTTAGTAAAGCTGAACTGGTTTTGGTATTGCTCTCTCCACTCTCTGATGAAGAAGTAAATCTCTCACCCATCTGCTTGAGAGGGACTCATACTGGGTACCATTCTTAAAAAATGCATATGCTCTTACAGATTGTTCCTGTTTTTAGCTTTCAGCCATGCTGGTGTCTTGCAAGCTGACAACTAAGGTCACCATTGTTACATGGCAAATATTTAAGACCAATGTAATTCTAATACTCTCTTTTGTGTACTATCTTCCAAGAATAAAGTGGGGAATCTTCTGCAGGATTATGCAGTTTTGAACTCTCAGCAACCTAAAAAATTATTGTCTAAAATTTTCTGAGCTTCTCAAGCAATTCCTGTTTACACATATACTGGGTATGGCTGTGGTGGCTTAACTCACAGAGTATCAAGAAGAAGGCAATCAGTAGTGACTCAGAAACTGAATGATACTTTAGGTAATGTCCCGGGGTGACGCTTTGAATTAACCTGCCAGAGGAAGACCAGCTGGTAGAAAAGGTGAAAATACTGTAAGAAGAGTAACTATGCCACTTCTTGGGTAAATACTATTGGGTTTATCATATTAGCCCCTTTTTTCCTTCTTTATATCAAGAATTTTTGACAGGATGGTTGTTATTCTAAAACCAAGAACAGAAGATATGACTGCAAGGAATTCAGGTAAAAATTGCTATAATTAAATGTCCAATTCTTAAAATTTTAAGGTGCTTTAATAATTTGGCCAGCTTCAATTCACGGAATCACAAAATAGGCTGAGTTGGAAGGGACCCAGAAAAAACATTGACTCTGTCTTCTGGTTCTGCACAGCACCATCCCCAAGAGTCACACCATGTGCCCAAGAATATTATTAGAACAGAGCCTAGAAACATCTGCCACAGGCTGAATTTTAGATTGTAAGGGTTCACCCATTTTTCAGAATGACACTAAGGTGAGAATTTTTTTTTACCCAAGTTAAAAATAAGTGATGGAGGGAACAAGAGAAAGGTCAGGAACTGGAAAATAGGGTTCTATAGGAATGTAGGAGTGCAGCACCTCCAAACTTCAAGTCATGCTCAAGACCACTGAACTGCTGCAGGCTCCAGTGTTGTGTAGCTGGATAATGGGATCTGATACATCTCCTTTGATGCTCAGCCCTTATAGAGCCTTATATAAGTTACCTTTAATAACTTAAGGTACCAACCAGTACCATCAGCTCCAGGTCTGAATGCCACCAATGGCCAAAGGAGAGTCAAAAATCTTCCACTCACAGAACTGCTGCATCATGTACTGAATGTGTCTGTACATATTTAGCTTTTGGTTTACAATTGCATTAAAAGAAAACCTATTTTAAATAGATTGAAAGTTCAGCTACTTAGATCTGGGCATTTGTATAGCACGCTGGGCTAGGACAAGTACAGTTTCTGTTTCTCAGTGTTGTTAGTTTCTCATTGCATCAGGAGAATGAAATGTGAAATAAGGAAAACACTTAAGACTTCCAATTAACTTTTGAAAGCTTGATGAGTGCTAAATATATCATGTGGAGCAGGAAATAGACCAACAGGCCTACAATTCACTGATGTGTTTGTTTTAGTCCTTTGTGTGTTTTCTAAAGATCCACTGATTGCTCTACTATATTTATTTGGAAATGCTGAAAAAGAGGAGGGGAAAATGGATGCCATAGCAGAAAAATTTATTTTCCCATAGTTGAGTGGGAAAATAAAATTATTACCATAAAGATATGCAGAATTTATGCATTAATTTTACAGTGAAAAACTATTTAAGGAAAGCTGAAGCATAACACTTTTTAAAAATAGCTTGTGCATAATTAACTATTTCACCTAGATTGGTGTTAAACACTTCTTGATTATGAAAACAGTAAGACTTTTTTTCCTTAGATATTAATAAAATCGGAAAGGTCAGCTTTAACCTCATTTCCATGGGGTGGTTAAAGAAATTTAGAATAATGTGAGAAATGTGTATCTGATTAAGAAGATTTTTGAAAGACCAGGGAATTGATTTCCAAACCACAGATATTCATTTTATGCATATGTAATTCTTCTGAGTAATACAGAATTAAACCTGTTCAACGCAGCTGGCAGAGGAATCAGTAATGGCAAACCAGGTATTTAACTGCTTATTCTCCATTCAGCCTGTAGCTTAATCTGCTGCTTTTCTGATCCCACACAAAGCAGCAAAGCAGGAGTGCACAGCTGAGGCTATTGCTCTGAGAAGATGCTGTACATATAGGCTTTGAAACAATGGATTGCAATATATTGTGCAATATTAAGGAATACTTTCATTTAGTAGAAAATGGACTATTCCTCCTCTTGTCCCCATCAGTGGTGATTGACATCTATGGGTGCTGCCAGATATGAGAGATCTGAGGCTCTCTGATCAACAGCTTCAGGGCAACAAACCAAACCAAACTTAAAGGCTGATGGAAATCATCACTGTGGATGCAGAAAAGGCAAATGCTGAAGGTACAGCTCAGCTGTGAATGTCATGTCCTGGCCCCAACTCAATGATCAAAGACATTCCAAAACAAGCACTAAGTTTCTGCAAGCTGCCAAAGAATTTGGGTGTAGTACTAGGAAGAAGATGAAGAACAGATTATACATCAGTAGCAGCTACTCCCTAGTTTGATGAGAATGGATTAAAAAAAAATAGCTGGAAATATTTACAAGCCTATTACATGTTCACAAAGATCCTCAAGAACTGGGATATAAAGTATATTGTGTTGTAGCTCTCCAAGTTACTCTTAAAGAAAATACAACCATCAGGGGTTATGGACTGGAAGCAGAAGAGAGAGTGATGAAAGAAATGGTGAAGTAAAAAAGGAGAGCAGAGACTAGGAGGGAATCATGATGCAAGGGTAGCTTTGAAACTGGGAATCTCCTGCTCTCAACCAAAAATATACTGCCATATGGCTAGAAAGTCACATTACAAGAATTAAAACTTTTGGCACCTCTTTCCTGCAATGACACCAGGAGAGGAGGGGACACAAACATCATAAAGTGGCTTTCATGTTTGTCATGAACAAGAGGCATCTCAGTTTTGAATAGCAAAACACAGTATGTGCATTTCACATAGACCAGAGTTGCAACTTTGTCCATCCCTGTCTCTGTGCCCACCTATCTCCTCGACACAAAAACAAGCTATTAAAAAGGAAACAAGCTTAGCATGACTGGTTCGAAACAGCATCTGGTGTCTTGGAAACTGCTTCTTCAGCCAGTTCTTTTGGCTTCTTTGGAGCTGCAGTGATGTTCAGCTGCAATATGGTTAGGCTTGCTTCCCAGATCGTATCTGCATTAGCCTGTGGAGCCTGGGCCTCTGAGTACTGGAAGTAGATGGAGAAACTGCTCAGAACGTGTACGTGGCTGGAACAAACTCACACCAGATGGCCATTCAAACTAGCAGTCAGGAGAAAAGTGTCACACAGAGCAGATGCAAGTCTCATCCTTGAGAAAAGTCCTCACAGCTGCCATTTTCCTCTGACTCATCTTCTAGATGAACTGTGTTTATTTCAATTGCAGCCAGTTTTGAGTCACAGTTACTGCATGTCAGACTAGTTCACTGGGGCTCCTTTGTGGCTGAGGTGAGGAGAGTTCCTTAGGCAACTAAACTTTTTTGGTTAGTACATGCAAAATCTCAGCTTTCTCTTATTTTCAGTCCCACTGTTGATAGAACTGTGGGACAACTTCAGAAGCAGTAATGCAAATGCAGACAAAAATATACCAGACAGAGATTTCTAACAATGATAAATAGAACTCTCTTGATTTTAAAGAACATTAGATCAGCCTTGCATTAAACCAGAACTTTGGCTTTCAGTGCTGGATGATAAAAAGGTATTTTAAACACAAAGAGTCTGAGATCTTTATAGATTTAATTATGTGAAGCAAAAAAGTTCCTCTGAGTCCCTGCACCTGTATGAAATGTTCTTTGAGATTTACTGCTCTTAAGAAAGCTTTTTTCCCTAATATTTCAAGAACTACCTTTTTCAATACTTAAGCCACGATTTCTTTGTACTAAATCTGGATAGCACAATGTAATGACATAAAAGGTAAAAATAGAGTTGGGGGAGGTTTTTCTAATTTCCTGCTAATTTCCCTAGCAAATTCTGAAAGGTTTGCATTAATTTCACCAAACACTGGTACTGTCTGCATTAAAAATTTGGTCTATTTTGATCTTCTTTCAGTTCCCAAAATAAAAAGTTAAGGGTCTTTTGTAAATATCTTTTCTCTCCAGCTAGAAAACATGTGAATGCAGCTCTGTCACTCCTCTTTCTAAGCTGAAGTCAACCTGTGCCATGGTGGAACATGTTTCAGCTCCCACCTTAGGCTAAAATGCCTGTTCAATGCAGCTGGCAGAGGAATCAGTACAAAATGCTTTATATTTCCTTGCTCAAGAGAGACTTTGCCTCTATCCTTTCTTGCTGCTCCCCTGCAGTTTATTCTATCAGATCTTCCCATTTTCTGAGGCAGATTTAATTTACCATTTTCTTGTCATAAGATCTTAAGCACTTTCATGAAATGAAATGTCTTTTTTTCTCCAAATAATGTCTCTTCATGCTACTCAAAATTGTGGGATGCTGTTCAGCCAATTCAAACAATTTCTTTAGAATCCATTAAACCATGAGGAAGCTCAAAGGTATTTGCATTTCTTCAGAGATACTAGGCTCTCAAGATTTCCTAAGTTAATTATTCACCGCATAGACTTTTCCATAAAATAAACAAACAAACAACAGATCAAGAAAGGTGGTTTCATAAAGCCTTAATAGCATATACAAGGACAAAACTCTTTGTTTCATTTTTATTAATTTGATGTATTTTCCATGGCATTGGACCAAGTTATGCAACAAAAGGAAGACTGTCAGCATTTGAATTTTTGGACTACTGCATTGTCTTGATTCTTTGGCATCAACCAGTAAAACCTGCATGATCTTCATACAAGGAGAAAACATCCTGCTTGTACGTGGTCAAACAACTTCTACCCAAGATAGAAAGGCAGCAGCTGTTGTCCTAGTCAGGCCTGATTTGAGAAAAGTAGGATGCTGTCTACATATTTTCACAATGCCATTTATAAGGTATGTTTGTGGCTTGCCACCATATGAATTGTTTGCTTTGACAGACAAAAAAAAATTTATACAAGATTCCAAGATTCTGACAGAAATACTCAAAAGGCTTTTTTTTTTTTTTTTTTTTTTTTTTGAAGCACAGGCTGAAGAAGTCAACTGCTTTGAAAAACTGAATAAATTCAGTTCACAGAGGTGCTTTGCTGCTCTCCATAATAAATACTCCAGAAGACTATAAAAAACTTCTCCAGTTCTTCCACCTGCAGACAATGGCTCTGCCACTGTTAAATATTCTGTATTTCTGTGGAAAAATCAACTGTATTTGGTCTGGTTGGGATGGAGTGTGGCACATCAGCATATTCAGATGTCAGGATGTTTGTTTTCTGTAAGGAGGCTCATCTGGAAGCAATGTATCTCTTTCAGTTCTTTGTAGAAAATATTTAATTCTAAATTTTCACAAAAGCCCTTTCCCTTAAAACAACTCATCTGCTTAAAATTAGGCATGTACTTGTTTGTCTTGCTGACTTGATATACAGATTTCTGATGCTGAGTAATTTATATGCCTGCATAAATTAGTAGGTAGCCCACAGAGGACAGACTGGAGTCAACAATTTCATATATGCATTCTTTTTTTATGGTAAAAAGATCATGGAAATAATCTCATATGTCATGCCTTTGAAAGCTCCTTCTTTCTTCTGTCATGTCTGGAAAATGCAATGAGTTATGATTATTTACAAGATTTTTAGTGAATCATTTACAATTCTTGGCAAAGAAAAAATGTGGACTTTGCTATCTTTTTCAGCATTTGGAATGAAAGTTACAAAGGTGACCACAGTCTGTAACAGCTCCTTCTCTCCATTCACCTCTTTAAAAGATTTAAATGTGTGAAGACTGCATAAAGCCTGAAGAAGTTCTAGTCGTGTACGAGAGTCAGAGACTAACAAGAAAGCTATGTGTCCTGTCTCAACCAGCAGAAATTATTCTGAAAAAAGAGATCCAAGACTGTAACTGCACATTTCCAGCTCCTTCTGAGGAGTGAAATGGAGTGAGTTGAAGTGAAATGCTCTTAGAAATACATCTTGTTGGTCTTCTTAAGTTAGGGATGGGGCTTCACATTGAAAGCAGCTGAGATATCTTGTCCTTTTAACATACAGAACACATTTTTCATATCTGTACAGAAAATTTAAGTACATATCCTTGCCAAATCACAGAAGAAACCTGATAAATGTTTAGAATATCCAGAATAGAATATTTGCATAGACGTAAATAATGTAATAGAGAAGAGGTTAAAAAAATTGATTACTCCAGACTGGTAAATCCCATTTCTAGCCCTGATTTGCTTCCTTGCCATATACCAAAGCTGATGGGCTATATTCAAGGAAAGGAGATATGCTTTGCTGGGCACAGCACACACTGAGGGTTATTTACCAGCCATCAGCAGGTTTCAGAAGACCATCCTGTAGCACATGGAGAGCCATGAAGTCCCAGGGGTTGCATCCAGTGTAGCTCCCCAGCAGGGTCTGGGGGTGGCACAAAAAGGTTTTCAGAAGGACAGGGGGATGTGCCATCCTACCAAGAGGGAGACCCAGGCAGGATGATGGCAGAGGGCAGGGGTGCCTGCCTGAGTGGGGTGCACAGACCCACGGTGGGCAGCAAGGGCTGCCAAGCACAGGGAGAGCAGCTGCAAGAAGCCTCTGCAGCCTTGGCAGCTACAGCAACACCAACACAGCAGTGAGGTGGATGGATGAACACATTGGCAAAATTTGTTTAAAAATGAATTGCCTCCAAATGATTGCATGTGTTACACCAGACTCAGCTGATTTTTAAATCCTATTAAACCTTTTAGTTATAATTCATTGCTATTTTCCACCTCGTGTTTACTATATGGTAGAGACCATTTGTGTGCATTTAGAGCTCTTCCTGTAAAATTCATGTAAAACATTTAATTCTTGAATTACATCTTAAAACCAAAGGAGTAAGAAAGAGGCAGGATGTATCGACCCTTTATAATTTAGAGGTGGGAAACAGAAATGTTTCTAAACCCAGAAATAACTGAAAACATCACAAGATTTATGAAAAAGACAAATTTTCTTATACCAACCAGGATACGAAAGGCAAAATTTCATTGTGTTTTCCTATCTACAGTGACAGTCAACCATATGAATTGAAAAAAATGCAACTAGTGAAAAATCCTTTCTTCCCCTCTGAGCCCCTTCCACACACCATGCAGGCTTTGTGTGACATTGATATGTTAATGCCTTATATGTGCCTCTGGTCATGAACAAAATCTTTAACATGGCAGGCAGGAGAACATCTGAACTAGGCTGACACCTCACCAGACCACAATATTTGAGTTTTATGAGTGTAAGTAGAACAGACAATCCCATCTACCCTTGCTGTAATAGTTTCCTTCAAGTCTGGAAAACTACAGAGAATGTAAACAGCAAGGTAATTAAAACATGTGTTGCTTAATTCATTGTTATGGGTGGCTGAGAGTTTTTCAGATAAAGTATTTTTCCTTTAGGATAGAGTTGTGCTTTGAAAAGAAAAACATGTGCTGCAAAATGTTGAGTTTCTTTCTCAAATTACTCCAAAGTCTATTTCAAAAACTATCAAAATTTTCAGTGTCAAGAATATTAGGATAAAAATTCATCTTTGGTTCAAACAATCTTTCAGAACTTCATAGTACCTATAGTAGAAACTGTAAAAGAGAGTCAGAATCTAAATGGAAAGTTTACAAATATTGACTTGAAATGTTTTAATTTACTCAAGTCAAAATATCTTCTTTAATAGACTGCTGGAATGAACATGTATAAGAGTTTGATTTTTCATCCTCCTTCAAGCCAAAAACATTTTTTCCAAATGTCAACTTCCCCAAGAAAGATATAATTTCCTCATTGGTCCTGTTCCTCATGAACCTTAATTTAACAAGTGCACGATACACTGATTTCTGTCAGCAGATCACAGTGAGAATATACTGCGATAGAAATTAACTCCATCTTCTATTCTGAACTATCTTAAGCAGCTCTGTTAATATAATAGGCTTGTGGGCATATATTATACAGTGACATGAGGCCTAACCTTTCCCTTTCAAGCAGTTTCTCATTTCCTGACTTCAACAAACATAAGAGAATATCACATGGTGAAAGAATGTTGTGAAAAGTATATTGAATCATCTGTAAGTATTTAAACCATGAGATGACATTTTATTTTGCTTATTCTACATGGAAATTCCTAACATCAGCCCTTGCTCAAATACATCAGGCCAGGCTCTGCTGTTTCTTTTCAAACAGTCTTTATTCTCCTCTTCTTGTTTTTGCTATATATTTTTTATCTTTTAGCTTGAGTACTGATTTCTGAAGATCTCTAAAAGGAGATAAACACCCAGAGTCTGAGATTTTCTTCTTTTTTTTCTGAAAAAAAATCTGAATACAAAATCGTTTAACAAAACCTTTTCTCCTCTCCCATTTTCTGTTTTCTCTGGATCCCATCAGAGTCATAGGTTTTCAACAGGGTGTTAAAAAGTGCTCAATGGCTGCCCTAATGCTTCAGGGATGCTCCAAGAGAACCTTCAATATGTATTGATCAAAATAGTGACATTTTATATGTTTAAATCAATTGATTTTTGGCAAAATGGCTACTATGCTCCAAAAGCTCCATTTAAAACCACGGTACCTCTCAGCCCAGACTGCTCATACACCTAAAGCTGACCATTCTCTTAAGAGATGGTCTCTTGGAGATGGTCCAGAGCTCTCAACACCTTAAACAGCTGAAGCTCAAACACAGGGTTATTTCCCAGAAGAGGCAGCACTAAGTGAAGCTATAAAAGTAAGAATTCAAGAAAAAAAGGTATGTGACAGATGAAAAGGAAAGAAAATTAACAAAGCACAATAAGACATCAATTGCACACCTCTAGAGACAAGTAAACAATGCATTACAGCCAGCAAGTAGCAACTGACTGCTGCCTTTTGAAACAAAGGGAAAAGGCTGTGCTGTTACCAGGGAGGATCTTATGACACCACATATGTTTTCATGGATTTGAAATCCAAAAAAAGGGCTGTTATATCTTCTAGTTATACTTGCTTAATAACACAGGCCATAAAAATTCATGCTCCTCCTTCCATTCAGTAATGACTTGTGTGCTGGCAAGAGCAGTCTGCCCCCTGGGGAGACTTAATCTGAAAACTTCAACAAGGGAAGAAGTGGGTTTCTTGGCCGTTACGGTCTTCTTATAGTCCACCCATTCCAGCAAAGGTTTACCAGCCCACATGCACTCCAACACCAACACTACGTTATCCAGTGACATATAATTAGAGATGACAGGCCATGATTCATTGCTTTCTTTAGATGTTCCCAAATGTGTCTTGGTTACTTGGCACTGCTGGTGATGGCAGCAGCTCACAGCTGGATGGGACAGTCCAGCAATGTGCTACTTCACTCTGCTGCACATACTGCAGTTTAGGAAGACCTGGTCTGGCTGAAAATTAGGTTGTTGCAGCTACAGCGCCTTCCTTGTTGCCTGGAGAAAGGTAGAGACATTTGAGTGTCACAGGAAATTTCTGTATATCTCAAACTGACTTCAAATTCTCCATGGTCACGAGGGAAATTACTGCCTAGTTCAGCTGACTCCATGGAAGACATGGGCCTTAGGGGTAGGCTTACTTAAGAAAAGGGAGAATATGAGATTACAACATTAGATATGGTATTAGAAAGGCCAGAGCACTGTGACCTTACTGTGTTCTTTAGAGCAATTCCCACCAAATTTGGGAATTGCTTCTCTGCATAAGAAAAAATACCTTTTTACAAGCATAGGAGTTATACCAGTTAATTTCCAACAAAACAAAAAAAAAGAAGACTCAGAGAAGAAGGCATAACCACATTTATCCTATACTAGAGCTTTGCTGTAATAATATATGCAAGCTTTCTGGAACTAGTTTTCTTTTTTTTTTTCTTTTTTTTTTTTTTCCTAATAGTAACCCCTAAACTTATAAAAGACATGAAAAGACTCCTGTTTCTTTCTAGGCTCTATAAAATGTTTTTTAGTAATACTGGATTCTCTTCTATCACAACTGAACACTAAAAAATGTTCTGTTTTTAGAGATACAGAGGTACTTGTAAATGGAGAGGAAAATTTTCATGGTGATACCACAGAGGAAAACAGTTTTCTAAAAAAATTCTTGGACTATCACACTGGTACCCATTCCATACAAAACCCTGGCATGGTACAGGTACACGTACATCACTCCCTCTCCAAGACTGTGGTCAACCTATTCCATGTTTTTCCAGTAGGGAAAATTCAGAATTTATTCCCCTGTTTAATAAATGTTGATGAGATATGTGCATGTATAATATGAAACTATAAATGGAAAATAAAGTAATGTTAGCAGCAAAAGAAGTCCAGGTCCCTGGAGAGCATTCATGAAAGTTGAACAAGAGGTTTCATTGTTCCTATGCAGCGTGTATCAGAGTAAATACTAGGAAAAAGTCCCTCCACTCTCAGAGAACAAATGCAGCTCTTTTCAAAGAGCAAAAGGAAGGAAATACGGAGGGGAAAAAAAAGAAATTAACTCAATTTATTTAAGACACAGTTAGATATTTCACTCTCAAAGAAGAAATTATCAATTTCGAAGCTCAGTCTTCTCTTCTGCTCAGCTTTTACTGATGCCCTGCACTTTGTAGCAGTTACATTGTCTGCTTTAACAGTACAAAGAAAGTTGGAAACTTAGGTAACCCTGCCTGATTTCCAGTCATCCTAGTAACAGTCCAACAACAGCCATGCAGTGTCTGCGAAACATCCAGGAGATGCCAGACAAATTATCTCCAAGGTTTTTCCAAAACAAAAGAAAATCTTTAAAGACATTTTATTATCCATAAACAGTTCTCAGACAGATAGCAATTTAACGAAGACATGCAACTTCAAAAAGAGTGGAAATTCTGAATTCATGCCTAAAATTTAAAAAATCTTTTTAATAGCCTTGCTCTTAAAGAGGAATTAATGAATGTTCTTTCACATCTTTACATAAAGCCAGACTCTGGCAGTTGTGAGATAGATTACTACAGGCAACATAAACAATATTTGGTCTTTTATCCTAACAGCCAGGAGCATACATCTCTGTACTTGAACAAAAGACCATTCCTAGCTCAGCAGAGGATGTAAACAACCTCGGTCACTAGTTGCACTCCAGGAACCCAGAGGAATACCTGGGCAATGTTCCCACCAAACCCTGAAAGCCAAGCTAAGGGGGAGGCAAGAGGAAGCACAGCAGCAAGCCCGGAGCAGAATTTGGCCTGAGCAGCAGGATTCATCAGCAGTGTTTGCTTTTGTGCAGGCTGAGGACTGCCAGCCCCTGCCCAGCTGAGCTCTTCAAGCTGTAGCTAGGAGACTGCCTCCAACACACTAAAAATATATCCCCTGCACCAGTCAGTGACAGCCTGTTTGCAAATGCTGGGGGTGACCTTGGATGCTGCAGGACCTGGTTGCAGGAAAGCAGGGAGGTTGGCTGACAGCTGAGCCCAGGCATCCAGCAGCAGAGCACACTGGTCCACTCACAGTATCCCACCTCGCCCAGGGCTGGTCCTACTGATGCCACACACACCACTGCCCTCAAACAGGTGCTGCTGACCCACCCTGCCACCAGCAGACTGGTGGCACCCTGTCCTCCTGACAGGCCACCTCTCCTCCTGGCCTCCAGTCAAGGGGGCAGAGAGATCATGGTCCCATGCACCTACCTGCCAGGAGGAGGAATGTGAGGCCAGACCTCAGGGCTCTTTTTTATGGGGAGAGAAGAGGAGGGACACAAAGATGATCAGAGGGATGGAACACCTCTCCTGTGGAGACAGGTTGAGAGAGTTGGTATTGTTCAGCCTGGAGAAGACTCTGGGGAAACCTTAGAGCAGCCTTTCAGTACTGAAAGGGGGTCTCCAAAAAAGATGGAGATACACGTTTTAGTAGGGCCTGTTGCCATAGGACATTGGGTAATGGTTTTAAACTAAAACATAATAGATTCAGACTAGATATAAGGAACACCTTTTTTACGGTAAGTGCAATGAAACACTGTCTCACATTGGTCAGAGAGGTGATGGTTGTCCCATCCCTGGAAACATTGAAGGTCAGGTTCAATGGAGCCCTGAGCAACCTAATCTTGTTCTAGATGTCCCTGCTCACTGCAAAAGGGTTGGACTAGAGGATAGCTAAAGGTCCCTCCCAACCCAAACCACTGAACAATTCTATGAAAATTCACTTGGTGCCAACCAACATTTCCATAGAACCCTTGCTTTAACATAAAGACAATCCCCAGTTCTGTTTTCTGAACTCTGGGTCACCTGGGCTGAACACTAGGAGATCACAGCAGACATCCATCCCTTCCATCACCATTGCCAGCAGGCTTCAGGCAATGCAGGATCTCTGTCCTTCTATTAGAAGGCTGGAAACAGTGATCTGGGGAGCCCTGGGGGCAACCATACATCCCATTTCCAGACAGTTAAAAATGTGGTTGAATAGATGGTTGAAGCTGAAATTTGTCTTCAAATTAACTTGAGCAAAGCAATAGGATACTGGGAGTTGGACCATGTGTGGTCAGGAGTCAAAAGATTAGTCCATCTGAATCATCAGCCAGTGAGAGGTACCTTGCTCACACTGAAAACACAACTTTGGGGTGAAAATGGTGCTAAAATGTACAGCAGACATGGTCTTTTAATACCAATTATTCCCTGCTAGTGCTGCCATGCACATTGTGCCAGGCCATGGAGAACCTAGAGTTAATAATGATGAGATTCTGCACAGAGATTTCACTGTCTCAAATTTCTGCAGGTATCTGTGGCTGTTTCTAAATTCTCATGCACATACCAAGAACACACCTTTGCAACACAGGAATATTTGGTTTTGGGAACTGTGCTTTCATAGTTCAGCAGGAGCCTTGGGCAGGGAAGCTACAAGGAGCTCTGTGGGCTGCAAGCACAAAGGTACCTTTGATGAACTGGATCTCGTGCATTTGCAGATTTATGATAAAACTTAGGAAAAAAAAGTAATTTTCTTTAACTAGAAAAATCTATATCTCTTGGGTGTCATTAGTATCTAAGGAGATACTGCACAAAAAACTATTCTAGTGTTGGTTTATAACGTATTAGCTCAAAATAGCAGAGAAGAACAAGCATCAATACCACTTTAGTTGCTTGGAAATTAATAGATTTATCTACTATGCCACTCTGGGCTCATGGATGCATAGAGTCACAAACGCACCTTCCCTTCCTTCTGTCTGTCCTCATGATTTTCTTCTCTGCTTAATTCTCTTTTGTAAGCATTAGTATCAATAATTCTTAACATGTTACCTTACAGTAATCAATGGAAGTTTAACATCAATCTTTTTCAGCATTTCAGGTATTGTTGCACCCTGTCACGAGTCCGGCAGAGTTTGGGTGGGATCTGGGTTTGCAGGAGCTTAAAACAAGCTTGCAAAGAGGGACTAGGTAATGGAACACCAGACAATTATTTAAAAGATCACAGATTGCATGGATTTATTGAGACAGAGCACTGAAACAAAAGAGAGGCCTATTAGTGTTGTCTTTCCCTTTTTATTTCCTCTAATATCCTGATTTCTTCAAGCTGTTAATCATAAGAGCCTTATTAAAGTTACTGAAAATATAATAAAGGAAAAATAGAGAAACCTGATACAGCAGGAATTACCAGAAGTTTGAAAAGCCTGCCTGTTTTTCCTTTGAAATCTTGCAGGCATGTACAGTTCTCAAACTTGCTCCTGCAGCTGAGTTGTCCCTATCCAGCAGTGGCTACCTTTATGATACTCCAGGTATGGCCCAGAGGTTTTTACGAGTTTTACAAAATGTCTTGCAGAACGTGGAGACAAAACTTATAAAGAACACATTAGCTCTTGTAGACAGTTTAGCAGACAGCAGCTGCCCCAGACAACCACATGACTGTTTACAGTAAATGGTATCACCTGTTATTCAGGTATTCACTTGTGCAAAGACTGGAGGCAGCATCCTGAGTGCAGAGCCCTCTGACAGCACCAGCTTTGTGGCTGCCTTTTCCCTATTGATAACTACCTGTTTAAATATTGGATTCAAACAAATATTCAACTGAAAGGTGCTACCTACCTCAGGGAAAGCCGTGTTTGAAAACACCATCACTTTTCTCAAAGACTGCACACGCCCTTGGTCCTTTGTATCAAATTATCCTTTAAAAGGTAGTTGAAAATGTTTCTTTAATTCTTTGTATTTGGGAATAATCTAAGAAAGAGTCTAAAAAGCACATTTGGATTTTATCTAGAAATCTAACTAGTCAGCACTTTCAACCATTTTTTACAGGGATTTCCAGCTCCTCCTACCCTTACTGTCAGTGTTGAATTCAGTAGTCCTGCTTGTGTGGTCAGGTCGACCAAGTTCAGCACCATTACAGAGGCTGGTAGTCAGCTCTGTGTTTGTGCAGCTGCTCGAGGTTTGTTCTCCAGCATTTTGGGGGTCAGGCACTCTACCACCACGAGCTGTGAGTGCTGGCACCCTGTCCTTGTCAGGGAGGATGGGAGGATGCCACCTGCACACTCCTGCAGATGCAGTCACCCAGTGGGCCTTGCACAGCTGCTGGCTACACCACCCCTACCACTGGCATGGTTGCAGGAATGCCAGGAAACCTGAAGAGTCACCTTGCACTCTTGCACAAGTCTAACTGAGGAATGCAGATGCAGAACAGCAGCTTCTCCAAATGTTCAGACAACATTTATAGCAGGACTGTCTTTCTACATTCATACCTGTGTACACATGAAAGTGTATTTTAATGCATAATTTTTAGAATAAGTATCATTAAGACATATTAATTTATGGAAAACACAGTTTTTCATATATTGCTGACTCCTCCACTTTCTCACTCTTAAATTATTCACAGATTTATATGTTTCTCAGAGTCTTCTCTACTTTTTAATTTGAGCCCTTCCCATGCTGATGTCACTCCTGTTTTCTATTTCTCTTTCAGCACTGCTCTCTGCTCTCCAGCTGTAACAAAATCTTCCTCTTCCCAAATACTTTCAGAGCACTTTGTATTGTGGGTATGTTTGGGGGGTTTTGTGTTTTTTCTCAACATAGTCATTAGGAATCCTGAGTACTCTCTGAGCTTCCTTGGTAACACTTATGAAAATCTCTGAAGTTGGTTGGGGTGGATCTATCCCAAGCAGTGGAAGAACAGCCTCTTCCCTCACTCTGAGATGGAAAACCCAACATACATTGCAAAAGTAGTGACCCTTTCTGCAGCTATATACCCACAAGCAATATCTGCCTTAAGGAGGAAAAGCCAAGGGCTGATCCAAAGCAATTCCTGAACAGCTGGGCAATGCATTCTCTGTGAGTTCAGGGATTGAACACCCTTGGTAAATCACACTAATGTCTCCTGTGCAAACACTCTCCTTGTAAAATTAAACACAAAACCAGCTTTCCTTTGACATACAGCACATATATTTCCAGAGTAATTCCTGAAATATACAGTCATCTATGCCCCAAAATAAGACTAAGAAGTCTTTGTATGACAAACCTTTGAGAGACCAGAATATTGTCCACACACTCTTTTAAAAAACAAACAAACAAACAAAAATCAACAAAACAAAAATTAAAACATGCAATAAAAAAGTCCCAAACAGACCCCAAAGAAACGACAAACTAAAAAACACCCCAAATGTTTGAGATGGGCAAGCATCCAAATGATGCTCTTGTTTTCCTGTATTAGATAATACAATATTCAGGACAATAAATACCTTGCAGGGCTAGTCCCCACAGAGAAATCCACATTTCTTCTGGCAAGAGAGGCCCCACATCTATGTCTTGGGGATGTGATAGAAAGAGGGATATATTACACACCATGACAGCCACAGCAAAGTGGTGTTGGCCATGACTGATTAGGAAAGGAACTGTGTCATTCCTTATCTTGAATAACTTCTCTTATCTCACGTATATGTTGTTTTATCCCTGAAAAAAAAAACAGTGGAGTTTGGCAGATGGGCTGGAACGCAGTTGGCTATTCTACTTCAAACAGCTGCAATTTCTCGTGGTCTAATTTTAACTGAATCACAGTCTGCATTTGTAATTGAAACCAGTCATTTTACTTTTAGGATACCCTACCATGTCAGGACTGAACATCTGCTTTTATGACCTTCAAAATTATCTTCAAATCTACATAAAAAACACCTTTTCCTGTGCCTGTAACTTTCCTTGTTACCATGCCTTTCCAGCAGAAACCAGTGGTTTCCAATCCACAGCCTTACTGAAAAATATCTCAAACAATACATTGGGTTTTGATTCATATGGCTCTCCTTATTGCCAAATATTTGTATTACAAATCCATACCATTTCATTAAAGGAATATGAGTAATTCAACAGGTTATCTCCTACATCTGTCATATGAAAAATTAATTTATGAACTCCCCCATATTTTTTTGTGCTTTTCAGATAACAAGCCAAGTTTCAGCTCTCAAATTAGAGACATGCCAAACATAATTTAAGTGTGATCAGTGGTATGTATACAAGAATTTACACTTTCTTTTTTCCCACACTCTATTCATAACATTAAGTGATTGACTTAAAAACTCAGTTCACTGATGTTCAGTTTCTCACTGGCTATTTATAAGGAGGGTCCCACTGGCTTTCAAGTTCTTCACCTGGACTAAAGATTGCAGACAGCTCTGTTGATGTTTATGAAACATCAGTGTATGATTTGGATGTTCTTATAAGTAGCATGACCCAAATCATCACCAGATTTTGCCTACACAACAAGATTTTCAGAATGAAGCATTCTTTGCTTACTTTTATTAGCAGAAACTGTCAAGTGTGGGGAAAAAAATCCTAAAATGCTCAGGTTCAAACTTGCAAGCTTAGCTGACTATTGTGTACCTTCTCCTGCTAACATGAAATTTAGGGCAAGGAAGGGTATTTGCACACACAGACCATGACAGCTTTAAAATTATATATATAATAAATTATAGATATATAGATATATAATACTATATTTAATATATATGTATATCTTTAAAATTACCAAAATCCATTTTGGATTTATAGGTAATTTTTCAGATATGGAATTTTCAAAGAGGCAAGATAAATACAAAAATAATAGAAAAGTAGCAATAATAAAAAAATCAACTATTGGTTAATTTGAAATTCTGTTTAATTCATATTAGTTAATTAAAGTTAATTAAAATTTGTGATAAGGACATTTTGCTGGCAAAGATTATTGTATGTTGTTCTACACTATATTTCTGGACAGAACTGTTTGCAAATAAAGCTAATAGAATTTAAATTAAGAACTCATAGAAGCAAGCAGGGACTTTAGGAAAAACAGCACATTGAATTGTATTTTCCATTTGCACTTTTAATCACAGATTTCAGCAAAGTCCATGTAGTGAGAGTGATGTTACCCTGAGAAATTCTTATTAGAATTTAGAAAATCAGCAGTGCTTCAGTCAAAACACTTCAGTCAAAATGAAAATTGAAGTTTTACTTTGCTCACCACAGCAAGAAAGGGTTAGAAAAGCCCCAAGGAAAAATGCATGTTTATTCATAAATCCAAATTATATGAACTGAAATAATTAAATGGTAGTTTAGAAGCACTAACTTCAAGCCAAAGTGCTACAATGGTGTTGCACTGCAGATTCATTAGCTGGCACTAGGCTCTGAATAATTGTGTTGAGGGGCCAGCCTTCGTCAATTAAAAATGATGTATATCCCTTTGTCTGAATTACTGCTTATTTTAGTCCCAATCCATCCTTCCAGAGGGAAACTTATCCATCTAGGTTTTGACAAGAGTCTGTAATCTGGTTGGTCAGCTTCAGACAAGAATGTTCAATAATTAAATAATAATTAAATGTGTATTGATTAGTATAACCTTGGCTACATTTGTTGCCCTCTGCTGTGATATGGTTAAAGGTAGGAAAGCCTTATTATTCTTTTGGACATCTTTCACTCCCTGACAGAGTGCTCTAACCTCCTCTGCTACCTACTGCTTTCTTGATAATTGAGCTGCGCAAGGCTGCAATTAATGCTGAGTTTTCCAGCAGATACTGGAAAGTTGGGATTAAAATATCTATCCAAACATTGCTGTCTTTCTACATGAAAAAGGGCAGACAGACTTGCAGGCCTAGGTGTCACAGAACAAGCAGTGACACAAAAACGAATGGAGCATGAAATTAAATTTTAGGACTTATGCAGTGTTTTCTACCACAGTGATAGTCAGGTAATGAAACTCCCCAGGTTCAAGATATCAAATGAATTCTACAGCCCCACATACTTAGCCCTGGAACTCAGCCAGGTAATGATTAAACCTGCCAAAAGAAAATCCAGGAGAATGTATTTAGATTCAACAAACCAGTCAGGGGTTTGAAGATATTTCAGACCTTGAAATAGATTGGAAATATCTTGTCCCAAAGTAAAGAAGCTTCATTTTTTACCAAAGAGATAGGAATACTATTGGCTGAAAAGAGAAAACTTCTGTTTAACACCATCAGTGGAGGAGCCTAAAGAGAGCTTTTAGAAAAAAGGTATGGGCACTCATTTCAACGTTCACACAATAATCTTGAAATTCTGGTTTGCATAAGTTAGACTGAGTGAAGACTTCTTTATTTGTCCATTAAAAAAACCCAAAACACTTCCATCTCATCTCTAGCTTTTGCACTCTTCTCTTTTCCCAGTTAGTAAAGATGCTTGCATTTCAGAAGCAGAAAGTTTTTAGTGTGTTTTTAGTGTCACAGTGGTCTTCTGTGAGAATATTCAATAAAGCTGAGACTTCTCCGTTTTGATCAGTTTCAGGTCAGGTAGTCTTTTGCAGGAAAACTTCTAGCTCTGTGATCCAGTAAGGCAGCTTTCAATAGACACATAGCTTGCACTCTCTCTTGGACTTCTAATTTATTTTATTCACTTTTTACTAATGATAAACAGAACCAATAAAGGCATCTTTATTTAATAAATTTTGAGACTAATGTAAGAAATGTAAAAGCAAGAAAATATAATGGAGCTGATGTAGGAAAGAACATGGTTTTCTTGAAATAGTCATCTTGTTTGTATGAAAGTCTCAGGCTTCATTTGTTTAATTCATTTGGACCGTTTTTTCCTCAAATAGCTGCAATGTTACTCCAGCAGATAGTAAACCAGAACATTTCTCTTTATTCTGTTGTCTGACCACTTTCTCAGTCTGGTATTTATTCTTGCAACTGCGGTGATTAAATACATTCATTGCCTAAAATCATGAAACTGAAATTTCATTCTTGATTGTCATTACTGGGAAGTGTATCAATAAGAAGTAGATTTTAAAATAGTGACTTTTTCTCTTCTTGTACTTTACAAAACATATCCAGCAAGCTTGCAGTGATGTAAAGCAAAGCACAGATAACTTCTGATCTGGATTCTTTCATATGCCATATTTACTGTCACCAGGGGATTAGGTGCCAAAAAAACCTCTGTGAAATTTGTAGCATTTTTACACCACATAGCATGGATGTCAGTGAAAGGCCAGGGCATCCAGTGGTGCCACAGCCGAAAGAGCCTTCCGTGGCAAGAATTTCACTTCTCTGAAAACCATGCCAAATGTTATAAAATGCTGAAACCCTTTTACCAGATTTACCAAGCCATCCCCATTCAGCAGGAGTTTTGACAAGGGACACTATGAAAAAGCTAAACAAAATGCAGAGTTCCATACCGAACACAAGTGGCTAACTGTTGCCACTTCAGTTTCTTTTGTACCTTTCCTGACTTGCTCAACATACTAAGTACACTGGCACTGCCCCAGATCACCTCTGAATGGATATTCAGAGACATTGATCTGAAAACCTAAAATTTGACAAGGAAGATTTCAAAATGGCAAAATGCTCCAAGTGTTAGAATTTGCATTTAGTTACAAGCTAGTTGAAACCAGGGGTTCGACATCTCCTTGTTAATACTGATCTGAGAAAGGGAGTGAGCCATCTGAATGATGCACAGTGTTCCCTAAATCTAGTGACAATTTTTTACTCATCTGGGTTCATATGTGCATTTCTGGCAGATGTGCTCAGAAGGGGCTGTCCATAAAAGAAACATGGAGTTCAGAGTCTGTGCTCTTCAGAGGAAGAACTGTGATTCCCTGAGGGATTGCAGAGCAGCATCTTTGAGCAAGAGCTTCTGACTAAAAGGATAAGGTTTCCGCAATAATTTTTTTTTAAAGTAATAAAAGAAATTTTACAGTGGTGACATGATTTAGAAGTTCATTAGGACAGGCATAACTCTGCATGCCAGAAAGTGCAAGCAGGTCCACATGGCACAACGCAGCCGGGCTTTGCAACGAGGATAAACCCAGAGAAAGGAAGGGCGGTATGTCCCAGAGGTACTTTAAAATAAGATCCTCTGAGCTGCAGATTTGTCCAGGAAGAAGGAGGTATGGATTGTATCACATCCAAGTCTGTTATTGGTTTAATCCCTCACTGTCAGGTCCCCGGCCCTGGCCATCCCTTCCTGGATAAGGTGGTGCTTCTCTGCACTGCCACGCCGCTCACAGAGCAAGGGGATTCAGCCCCACACTGTAACTCAGGCCCGCAGGCAGCTCCCTTTGCAGGCGTGCCCCAGGAGATAACGGGGCCTGGCAGCTGCACTGCTTTTCAGGAGCTCACCACAGACTCCCTGGCCTCGCTGCTGCCAAAAGAATTGCATTTGCAGCCACGAGTAGGGGAAGGAAGGACCTGGCGTGGCTGGCAATGCCTGGGTCAAAGCCAATGGCTGCTCTCATCTCAGCCTTGCTGAAGGCTGAGACCCGTGATGATGGCAGAGAGACCACTTGTGCAAAGCAGAGGATATTTTAGGTCTTAGCAATTGCAATAGCCAGTCTCCTCACGGCTGGCTCTTTCTAACATTCAGCTTCAAGGTTTTGCTTACTTAAAGGGAATATTTCCTGTTGTGGTGTTGCTTCAGACAGGAATTCCCTCATTTTGCCTTATCTGTATCCAAGCTATAGGGAGGTGGCAGAAAGGGTCAGTCTGACATTTTTCAACACAAAACTTCTTGTTTTGATGACCTGTTCGCGTTCTCCACGGATCCTTTGCCACCAGGACAATCGCCTCTGCCATGTAGAGAATATGGACCCTCTCTGGAGACTGGCAGTCTTCACAATCACTTCTGAACTAAGCCTCCTGACACCCTTGCTAAGCACTGTTATCCTGCGTCTCTGGAGCAACATTAAACCAGAAAGAGATTAAATAACTTGTTCGAGGTCGCATATCAAGTGTGTGACAAAGCTGAGAAAACAAAATAAATTACTGCAAGTCACCATCCTTTGTCTCCATGAGCTTCCACCTTTTGTTGTTACTGTTATTATATATACTGTTTATTACAGACAGTATTACAGCAGGCATGGTTCACAGTGAGGAGCAGACACCATTGCCCCAAGTATTGTGAAGGGGAAAGGATGACCTTTGTCTTGAAGAGGTGAAAATCCAAAAGCCTTTCAGTTCCTCATGTTGCTGGGATCCTCTCAAGGTAAACCTTGAAACTTTCACTGGACAGTCACTCAACATTTTAAAAATGCATCTGTCTGTATAACAAAAACCACACAGCCCTCTTATGTAAGGGATGCAGGGCTCCAGGAACATGAGGGGCACATGAGGAAATTCAGCTTACCCCTTTTTCTGTCTTATGTTGAAAAGCATTTAAAACAGACAGGATTTTTGCACATTTCCTGCAAATGGAGCTGAGAGGAAAAGTTACTGATTGCACTGACTGACCTACAAGAAGCACACCCACAGCCTGCCCAAAATTCAACTCAATAGCCTTTCCTATACCAGCCAAGCCTGGACTAACACCAGGATTACAATGTGTGGCTCTGCCAGGTTCAGGCCTGGCTGACCTTACAGGTTGGTCACAGGTTTCTCTTTTGTTCTGAAACAGCTTCCAAACTTCAGATGTGAATGCAATGTGCTGACTCACTGCCAGGTATGTCACACAGAGGACAATAATGTCCAGGAAGTACAAGAATGTGGATTTATTTTTAAACTTATTTTTATTTAACACTTCGTAAATGCAACAGCACTATGTTTCTGCTTTTTAAATCCTTTTTCCTGAGCTACAGACTAAGTGATCAGACAACAAGTAACTCCAGGCACTGAATTTACAGGGAAATTGTTGCACTTTTCAGGTGGTTAAAGTCATTAACTCATACTTTATTACAGCAGCTGAGGCATGCAATAATCAGCCCCAAAAGTACTGCTCTTTGGGTCTTAATGCTCAATTAATTTTCTGGAATCCACATCAAGAAACAAAGGAATGAAACCACAGTAAGAAGAAGCAAGGGAAGAGTTATTGTTTCCTTTATTCTTTAATTTCAGTCTTGGTTTATCAGAATTATAAATACTTCAACCAAACCCCATGCTGGTCAAGCCTCGCTGCCAGTCCAAATTGTTCTACTATTTCTGTTGACTCAAACAGGATTAATTGCAGAGGGCAGCCATGTGGGTCAGACCAAAAGTCATTCTACTCCAGCATGAGTCTCCAAAAGTGCCCAGCAGTGGATGCCCAGGAAACCCCACACAGATAGGATAAGCAGGAAGTGGTGTTTTCTCTGGGATATTCCCAGTGTTTAGTCTCTCTGTGAATGAGAGATGGTTTCGTTCTATCTAATATCCCTCATTAGATTGTATTCCATAAATCTATCAAATTCTTTTTTCAACAGGTCTATATAATATTATTATCCACAGCATTCTGTGGCATGAAGGTATATGAAATAACCTTTCAGGACACTCATCTTTTGATGAGTCCTTCATTTGTTCTGGATTTGGCAATTGCCATTCTTTCTTCTTTGACATCATGACTTTCTCTTCAGCTGTGTATTACTGGGGCATAGCTGAGAAAAATGACCATCCAGCCTTCAATGATCACTAGCATTCATTCTTGAAAAGTAAAAAATACTGCTTTCAGGGTAAGAGTTATATGCACTTATTTGCAAAAGGAAAAGAAATATAACAAAAGGCACCCAAACATTTTGCACATGCCTACAGAAGAAGCTTTATGTCTGAAACACTTAACAGAAATCCTTTACTGTCAAGCTACACTTCAAAGCAGTGCAGGCCTGAATTTTCTGGACAAGACTCAACCTCCTTTACTAGAACAGCTGTAGAGGAATGTTATCCATGCAAGCTCAGGAAACAAATATGCGACTCTATATTCATGATCCAAGTGCAGTACTCCTGAATTTTCCTACTGCTTGCAAGGCCAAAGTGTGCCTTTCTGCTTGTCTAGTCTGATCACATGGCTATGAATATTAAAACAGTACTACTGCCACCAAGCCCACATTTTCTTTTCAAGATAAAAATACGTATGCTAATTGAGAATTTAAGAACACTCTTGGATGCCAGCACTCGGCAGCTGAGAGAGACAATGTTCTGTATTAAAAAAAAAAAAAAAAAATAGACCAAAAATGTAAAATTAAAATTATTAAAACAAATGGAAAAGCAAGAAAGTCAACAGCATCAAATATCATCATACAGTGGAAAGTGAATAAGGCAGGAAACAGGACATGATAATATCTATAGGAAAAAAAAAATATTTAAACATAACTAAAATAAAAGCATTCCTAACAATGGTTTTAGTACAGAGGGCAGGAGTACTGAAACATTTCTGGCCTTCTGGCTGGAAGAAAGACAGATTTATATATATGATAAAATATTTTGCATACCATTATAACCATTTCTAAAGAGGATGCTAAGCAGCAGATTCCAAATGAAGATTTAATAACAACAGTATCAGACTATTCCCATGTATGGATTTTAAAAGAGCCAGACGAGGATCTCTTTAGCATTTATCATAATTTCCAGTAAGTTTTCAAACACCAAATAACTGCAGAGGATTAAAGGAGGCTGAGTTTGTGTCAGTGGATTAGAAGTGTAAGCAGACATCCTGAGCAATTACACTTCCAGCATCCTGCTAGCAAAGGCTATGCAATAGTTACTCTTGGTTTCTATTAATAGCAAACTTTGAAAGCTAATAAAAGAAATGCCAATCAACATGCATTTATGAAAAATACATTTTACCAAGTTAACCTGGGAACATTTTCACGGGATTACACATTTGGGTCACCTTTTATGCATTCATAGGTAGCTTAATATCAGCACCTGAGACAGACAGCATGATGATACGGCCCCTCCCAGGGAAAACGGCACACTGGGGGAAGATACTGCGGGAGCAGAGAGCAGGGGAAACATACAGAGGGACAAGGGGCTCCTCAAACCCTGTTCTGTCGGTCCAAGGGATGTGTCAATGGCCTTCAAAAGATTTTTAAAAATCATTAATAAAGCAAAAGGCCACTATTCGAGTTTGAGGCAGAAAAAAGGTCTGTCTAGCATAGTACCAGGTCCCCATGTGTCCATCCCAAGCTTGGCACGGTCTTCAAAACAACTCTCTGAAGGGTATTGAGGGAAATCAATATTAAGACTATATTTGCAAATGTGGTATCATTTGCTCTAAGGTTTTTGCTCCTTTTAGTTCAGCATATACAGCTGATATTTGCACATGGTTAACAAATACTGATTAAACTTATAAACTCTCCTTTTGACCAGCTGCAAGAAAATGTTACAGTTAGTGTATCCCCACAGTGAACAGCAAGGAAGACTATGTAATGAAATCCAGTCTAAGCAGTTTCAGAAAAATTTATTTAGCAAATACAGTGCCAAATAAATATATATACCTGTTTCTTACACTGCCTGTGTGCATGAAATGGGAATAAACCGTGTTTATGTAGTAAAATTGAAAACTTGCTTTTCATTTTCTACCCACTAGCAGATGACTAGTTTTAGCAAATTATGCACTTATTATGTTCTAAAACATTCATTTGCTGTATTTATTCAACCTTTTGTTCATTGTTAGTTTTCTAATAAAATATATTCTTTAAGTCTGGTTTTAAAATAAACCTTATTTCTCTAAAATGTGAAAAGCCTTTCATATTTGCAGTGAAGTAACCCAACAATGTACCTTCATCATTTCCCTTCTTTCAGGAAGGTACATAATCTTTTTGATATAATTATATATGAAAGAAGGAAAATTCAGCTTTGGGTGGCCAGTCATAAAAGTCCTCTGCAATAAAACTGGTCTTATTTTAGTAAATACTTGTATTTTCTAGATGTAACTAGCAAAACAAGTATTTCTCCTCCTTTAGTCCATGGATGTTTTTACATCCATATTACAGAATAATGAGGATTTTGGACTGTTTAAGATGTGCAGAAGGAATGTACATGAGAGTCGCTGGGCAGGGTTTGTCAGGTACACAGACAGGAGATTTAAAATGCAAGGCAGTGCAACCTCAGCTGTTGATACCAATTGAGGAAGTATTACCCTAAGAAAATGCAGGGCAATGAATCTATCAGCTGCTTCTGACACTCAGTTCCTCCCTCCATTTCCTGCTCACTCCCGCTCCGCTGACCTCCAAATCCCCTTGTTTCCTATCTTGCTGATTTCTTTTTCAGCATCCTCAGCACGGTTATCTTCAAGCATTCTGTTGCTGGCCCTCCTTCCTTATTTTCTTTGTCCTGTTTCTAAGAGACCAGTTCTCAGAGAGAGCCTAATAACTATTCTGCAAAGTGGGAGGCAGCAAAGGGTGAATTACTATAAGATATTAAATTTTTTAAAAAAAATCATTATAACATATATGTTGGACTGATTCCTGCAAATTCCCAAAGAAAATAATATCTTTACAACCACTTAGAATGAACTTTGTGGGAATAGCATTTTAGCAAAGACTGAAGAAATAAACTATGCTTAAAAATGCAGATGGCTGAATGAATTTCTTTAACTCTTTTAGTAGTTAAAATAGCTACTGAAAAAGTTCAGATTTTGGAAGCTTTTATAAAGTCAGATCTTATTCCATAGATATTTTGAATGAGTCAAAATGGAATTGGCTAAAATGCTTTACATGTTAAAAACTTGTATTTTAAAATTTGGCCATTTTAAAGGCAGAAATAACTTGGAAATTAAATACCTGGTGAAATCTTCAGCCAATCAAAAATCTTAAATGGGACACTGCTCAGCTACAAAACAAAATAAACACAATATATGCCTGGCACTAACTCCAAACACACTCTGTGTTGCTGAAATACAAAAGAATTCTGCAGATTTTAAAAGGACACAATTTAACATAGTTTACTGCCATAGCAACTGGTACCTAAACCTCACACAAATGGAAGAGATCAGCTGAATTGTTTAGTTTTCTTTCATTTGAACAGTCACTGTCACAGTTTCCCTCATTGCAAGGACTCAACTGGGCTGGGATGTCTCCCATTTTTAGGCTTCTCTCCTTAAACAGCAGAATAGAGATACGCTGCTATAAATGGGGCATGTGTGCTTACAAAGCCCAGAAATGTCCAGTAGGAGTGTGAAATGATGGCTGCTTTACAGTAGTCTGGCACTGACAGTGCAAGATAGAAATATTGCTTTATTTTCCAAGGAATGTTTTGAGACTGTTTAACAGATAATTTTATTCCATCCTTTGGATAGTGCATGATGGACTTCAAAAAAAAAAAAAAAACGTATCATGTGCAGCCCACTTCCATCCACCATCAGTGCCTAAGGAAACCAGTGTATCCCCAAATCTGGGTTAAGCATCCCATCCCTCTTCATCTTCCTTCCCCCACACCAAAGCCTAGGGAAATACTTTGCAGCATGCCTGGGTTGCAAATATGGGCTCTGGGGCACAGCACAGTGCAGACATGATGGACTGACAGGGGAGCTTCCTTTCAGCAGCCCCTACATTTGGGCATCCAGACAAGTGTTGTGGCTGGAAAGCAGAAGAAAAGCTGTGTCTTGAAAAGATGGCTCAAACTTTTCTTGACCTTTCCTATAAATAGAAAGATAAACTGTTCACAGCTCAAGCTGTGGCTAGAGCAACCTATGCATTTTTTCTGTCTCATAGTATCAGTAAGTGTTCAGTCAGACTGATGCACCTTTTTACCTTTTTTTACCATATATTTGGTTCAGGGAAATGCCATAAACCTGAATTTTAGGAAACATTGCTGTGTGAAAACAAGACATGCCACCCTTGCACATGCTCTGACTAGCAACCTGTTAATCTGGGATCCAGTCTCTGAAGAGGGAAAATACTAAACAAATGAGGGGGAAAAGTGCAAGAATATTTTCTATTTCACCAAGACATTTTATTTTTCTCTGAAAGATTGGTGCCTTAAGTTTCTCTTCAAATTTCCCCCCTATTAAATCCTTCTAGTCTCATTTCTGTCCTTTTAGCACCTGAGTGCTAAGACCATGGTGCAGATGCGTCCACAAATTCATTCCCTGTCATGTGAAAAAGCGCAGCCTCTTCTCAGTGTTAAACTTCTTGCTACCTTTTCATGAACTGTCCTAACTACCTTGCCGGGTGCAGCCAGTCTTTCACACTCAGCAGACACATTCCCTGTTGTCTCCTTCCTGGGTTAAATACAGGACAAGCCATTTTGCAGCACTAAGGGCTGCCCAGAACCACAAGTAGCAGCATCTTCTCAGCTGACTTCTTAGGTGCCCCCACTGCTACTGCAACTTCTCTTCAAGAAGAGATGCTTCTAAAGTTTCCTCAAGGTCTGTTTTCTCAACAGGAACTGGTCCTCTGTAGGCATTATGTTAGCCAGAAAAGAGTTGAGCAGTGCAGCAGAAAGAAGGAATTCAGCTTCTCCCCAGAAGAGGAGAAAAGGCAATGCTCTGCAGTGTGTGGGACCCTGGGCCAAGCCTCTGAAATAGCCATTTCCAGGCTCTGAGAGCACTGACAACAACTCAGGGTTCTCACAGTATCCCCTCACACTGAGAAAAGTATCTGATAAATAGGTGTTTTCCAAAATATTTTTTTTTTTGCTGAGGGTCCACTACTTCTCTCTCTAAACTGTATCAACTCAATTTTAACTTGTTTGAATACTAGATCATGCCATGTGGTATCAGAGTCACTAGAATCAGGGTCCATCAGCTATCTGTGGCTGAAAATCAGGAGTCTGTGATTTACTTAAGGAGTTTTTACAAGTTTTTTATTTTGGATTTAGTAGAACTCAAGACTCTGTGATCAATGGCATTGGTAATTTGATTTAAATCTCGGCCATAAAGATATATAATCTGAGGGTTTTTTAAACTGAATCAGATAAATTTGAAAAAGTTTTCCCTAGTTTTTACTTCAATTATGAAAAACATTAACAAAAAAGTCTGATTTTTCTTGTTCCTTGACTGATTGTCAATTATTCTTTTTAAACATAATTTCCAAAAATAAGGTATTTCTAAAATGAGTGACAATAGCAAGGGAGTGAAGCAAATTCAGTTTGCTGGCAGTCTCTGCCAGTTGTTTGCTGTGAATGCTGACCAGTCACATTGAGTATCAACTATCAAAAGTTATAAGCTATTTGTGGACAAATCCTGGATTTTGAACTGCAGACTGATTTTGTTCCTGTGGCCATGCTATAAGGAATCCAGTAGAACTTAAAATCAGGTTTGCATAGAAAGTAGAAAAATCTCAATTAAAAATTTGTACATTAATTTCTTCTTATCACTGAAAAAAGCCTTTCTTCATCTTTGTAAACCCACCAGCTCCTGTTTCTGGGAAACCCCTATTGCCTAAATGCCAATCATGTGAATATCTGCCAGCATTAAGCAAGTTTCCAGATTTTTTCTCATGTTGGTCCATAACTTTAAACCCAGGTTGTCTCATGGGCAGGCATCTTTTGGATGCTACTCTCAGTCACAAAGTCTTTGTAGAAATTGCATCTCCTCACTATGGAAAGAGTGCGAGGAGCTACTATGCTAAAAATGTACTGAATGTGACTTTTCATTCTAGTGGCTGTAATTTCGTGGCTGTAAAGAATGAAGAGGAGCCATCAGCTCTCCAGAGGCTATAGTCAAATGCTCTGGGAAACACAGCTTGGCAACTCTGCAACCCCCAATAAATCCCAAATACCCAGTTTTCCCAAAGAGCTTCATTCCAGAGCACAGCAAAGAGCTGAGATATTCTTTTTTAATTTATATATTTATGTGTATTTCTAAATGTTGTTGTTATTTTTGTTTATGCAGTCATGCAGTACTACAGAACCTATGTGGTTTAGTTAGTGCTGGCTATGGCTGCTGACGGCTCTTAGTTGATGTGGTCAAGGCAGTCAGTCCCTAGAGTGCTCTGGTGAGGGCCTGTCTCCTGTTTTCTCTGTCTTTCTTCACTTGTCATCAACGTGTATTCTACTTTATTTTACTCTTAAATACAGAACCAAGTGCAAACCTACCCTCAATGTACTCACAGCAAGTACAGCTCTGCCAAGAGTGTCTTTGTTAGCTCTGAGATTGCCCATGGTCTTCATAAGGCTCAGGCCATCATCTGGGATGAGGGCAAGGGAGACAAACCAAAGATGTCTTCCTAGCTGGGTCTCAGGTGTGCAGCAGCACCCCTGGGAGGAGGCTCCTGCCTGATCCCCACTGCTGTGAGAATGGTGTGGGACCACAGCTGCTGCCATGGTAGTGCCCCAGAGCTGGTAACGTGAGTGTGTGGAGTGTGGACTATAAAAGTATTTCTTTTGACTAAGATGTCTAGAAAGCCTTGTGCAGAGATCAAGGTGAAGGAAGCTTCAAACTGTCATCCAGTCTCATTAAATTTGAGAGCAGGCTGCAGACACACAGGAGGATGTCTGAGGGACCAGCACTACATGCTTGCCCTTCTTTTATACTGTTCCCAGGCATACACTTTCAGCAGACAAGGAGCCTACACAGGCCCCTGGTTGAACTCGGTGTGGCCAGTCATGCCCCCAGGAGGGGATGCCAGGTGTGGGAAGGTCTGCTGGGCAGCCCCCTGGTGCTCCATGTCCCCATCTTCTGCAGCCCATCACCCTGCAGATCCTTGTGCTCTCTCTATTGTGCTGCTTGGGTTTCATTTGAAAGGATCTCAGCTTTGAGGAGGCATGGTATGCAGGCCCATGTCCTTCCAGCATGGTGCCAGGACACAGAGAGGGGCTCTCCAGACTGGGTCTGTGAAGCACACCACAGAGAAGCTGTAGTATAGACACAGCTGTGAAAGCTGCACAAATGATGTCAATAAGAGAAAGATCAGACCCTGGTTCGTAAAATTACTTGCTTTCAGTTAATGTCAAACATATTGCCAAAGCATCTTACGCAATTTTAATTATGTAGTAAAAGAATCTGCATTGTGAAGTTAAAGTTTAATTTTATTATCATTTACTCTGAGGAATGTTTGTGGTTTAATCACTGTTTATGTTTATTATCTTTTGGTTTACATTTTTTCCCAGATTAATAGATCATAAGATACACTGCATCAAGATTTCACATTGAGGCAAGATATTTGTTTAACATTATGTGGTAACTCTTTAAAAACCAAACAATTGTCAACCTCATGCCACTGAAATAACTGTCTGTTCCAAATTCATGTCTCTGGAAACAGTAGAATGTCCTCATGGTGAGGTGGCCTGTCAAATCACTAAACGAGGGCTGGGGGTTGGCTCTCCTGCTGGTGCAACACTAATGACTCCATGCAGCTGTTCCAGTGGGGACTTTGGCCCTCCAAAAAACTGCTTACAGGATGTTCATTATTTGATCATATGGAACATGCACATGCTGTGGACATGGAATGTCCTTCAAATAATCCGCCTCAGAAAAATTACTTCAGGAGGTTGGATACACACAGAAAGGATGTATAAGGAAACTAAACTGTATGATGACCCTGTGAATGTGGTCTCAAGTGGCTGCAGGACCTTGAAGTGTAACCAGTAATTTCCATCATAAACCAGCCATGTAATTACAGTCTAAATGCAGAACTAATGCTAATCTCACAGCAGTTCAACTGTGCTCTGAGTCCTGATTGTGTTGTCAGATACCAGGTGCCTTCCCAGACTGTCCAAAGGTCAGCCCTGACCTATAAATGTTGGAGTACATATGGAAGGCACTTGCACATAAAGAAGGGGTAGTCAGCAGGAATAGGATCACCAGATAGGAGAGGCCTGCATTATCAGATCAAGATTTGGTTTATACAAATTTATCAATAATGTCAGTATCAATAATATCATTGTAGTAACTGAAGTAAAAGAATTGAAAGTATCATGTAAAATCTGTGTAGTCATGATACTTCACAATTTCCAAATGTCCAGCAAATATTATAAGAGAGGAAGAGAATTAAGACATTTCTTTCACTCCTTCCTACCTAGCTTATTTGTAGAAGACATTTGATTTCAGATTACAACATAGATAGGACAAAATCTCCTCAAGATACATTCAGACTGTGTGAACACCTGATTTCTCTTGAAGAAAATGTGTCATACAGTGCACTCCCAAGCAGAGAAGAAAAACTGTGCAGTCAGGAAAAATGTATTATCATAAAATAATACACATACTGTACTGTACTGGAATATAATACATAATACAACAAAGATAAATATGCATATATATTCATGAATATGCATGAACATGAAAGTACATATATGAGTCTCTTCTGTACTTTACCCTGTCCCAAAACATACATGAAGTTTTCTTGAGCTTTAATACAGAGTGTACATTTGTAAGGACTGCAGAATTTGGTCATATTAGAAGTAGTAATAATAATGTCAGAGTTTTTCCACATTCCTCAGATAAGTTACATGGTCCAACAATGTGCAGAGGGCTGTCATGTCTGCTACTACCTTACCAAAATCCACGTGGTTTGCTCAAATCTGTATAGTTAATTCATATTTCTTTTTTTTAATTAAATGACAGATGTGCTCGGTATAAACCATGAATGTGTGTGGAGACTGTTAAACCACTCATAAATGCAGACGTTTCTGCAGTCACTGAATCACTTGCAAATAAATTCTGATTTCATTCTAATGCATTCTGCATACTGAACGTTCCAGTAAATATTTTCTGTGACAAACTCTCAGCTGATGGGTGCTGCTCAGAATTCACTGAGCACAGCTAGTAATCCAGTGTGTAGCCCTCACTTTGATTGGATGAAAAGGAAGACTTTGTCAACAAGAAAATAAGGAAGAATGATTAATTCATTTCCCATATGAATTTCAAGATATTCAGAAACATTCATACTAAAATTCATGAGACTTTGGGGATTTATTCATACCAGGAAATTTGTTTCAACTCATTTTTATAGAGACAGACTAAGTGTATCACAGACCAATGACCAGCTCAATTCTTTCATGATTTTTTAGTCAAAATCTTTTCCTCTGGTGGTTTGTTTTTTTGGGTTTTTTTTTGTATTTGATGACACCTTTCATATATATATATATATGTATATGTATGTATATGTACATGAGAAATACATTTCTATGTAAATAAATAGGACCAGGAAAAATCATATCAAGGATAGGAAATACCATAATGGTCATGTCCTTAGAAATTTGTAAGGGACGGGATACTTTTGTGACCAACATTGCAGTCGTTTTAGGTACTCAGCCCCCTGAGCTTTCCTAAATGGAAAGCTGAACTTAGAGGAGAATGAATCAGACCAAACTTTATCCATCCAAAATGTAGGCACCAGTTAGGCTGGTCAGCTGAACGGTCCTTTGCACCCAAACAGAGACAATCCTTCCACAGTGCAAGTCAGCCCAGCAGCCCCAGAAAGGGACAAAACACTGCCTGGACTATTTATCTCCATCTACAGGGAGATGGGACTGTGGGGGCAACTTAGACAAATAGCTTAGAGAAATTAAAGTTTCATATGCTTCAGCATAAGTCAGATGAATCTCAGCCTTTTGTCTGAACTTGGGAAAATAACCAAATAAAGTAAGGAAGTCATAAGAGATTCAATCAGGCTTTTTATTACACTCTACAAAGCTTCATATAAATGCTGGCTAAGGCATTTCTCTATACAGAACAATAACATGAACTGACATTGCTGGCTGCAATTTTTTTCTCCTTTCATTCTGCAGAGGCTGAACATGGAAAACAAGTCACTGGGAGGGAGGGAAGCGTGAAAAATGTGTCTCTGTCTGCAACTGCAACCTTTTGCTTATTAATTCTCAAAGGACTCAAAGCAGAATCTCATAGAAGTCTAAAATTTGACAAAGCTTTTTAAAAAAAGGCAAGTCTTAAAACTTTTAAGGTAATAAATCATAGTCTTTAGATTGGCCATTTTTTAGAATGTCAGTTAAGATGAAAGAGCCTGAGAAGGAATAAAATACTTGATCTTTTTTAATTATTCTTTTTCCTAGTCATCATTCCTGTGTTTCTCTTTATTTTGCCTACAGAAAATCTGTTTTTTTCTGTGTAACTTACAGTTAAGTTGCAGGGGGTTAAACCTTTCCACAGCTTTTTGCATGGAATGTAGAATAATTTTGGAACGGATTCTTATCCTAACATACCACACTGAAAAACTATGTCATCTTTATCTCCTATTAGGCTGGAGAAAGATGCATCAGATCACACATCTATTGCTCAAATCAATCAATTCTACTAAAAATGCCTCTGTAATTGCAGAAAAAGACCACTGAGATTGCAAAGTACAAAATAAAGATGCTAAAAAGTCCCAAAATTAAGGACGTCACTGGGACTTAGTTACATCAGATCCAAAGAGCAATTTAACAATCCCATGCTGTGTGCAGAACTACCTGGATGCAGGCAACAGGAAAGCAAGACATAGTGATATCTCCTCTGTAGCTCATGCAATCAAGTCAAGACTACATATAATTTGTATTTTGTTTTGTGCACTTGGGACTTAAAATTCAAGGTTTACTTGAGACAGTAGGTATCTACCTGTGCACAGTGGGAGAGGACTCTCAATTCCATGGCTTATGATGAGAAAACAAGTGAATAGATGAAGTACTTGACCCGGAGGAAATACAAGCTTAATTAACTCTGAAACAGCTGACTCTGCTGACCTCTGGGAGGATGAGCTGGAGATGAAAGGGTAAAGTCACACCCTCGTCTTTGGAAAGCCCACTGCACTGCTGAGCGTGGAAGCACCATGCCACCAAAAATGCAAGAATGAGAAGCAGCTTGAGGCAGGCCTGGCAGACTGGACTCTCCAGGGAGTTAGGTGATATTTAGGGGCCCTCTCCACTCACCTATCTGGGTCGTGATGTGAGAAACCAGACAGTTTCTCACAGGCAGCTAGCCTATCCAACTTGCTGTCCTGCCTCCAGCAGAAAGGCAGTGGCCATCAGCTGGTGCCTGAGGAGGATTTGGAGATGAAGGCAAGCCATACAGCCATGCTTCCCCTGTTCCTGCCCTGCCTTGTGATGTGATTGCTGCTTTGTGCCTGATAGCCCCTGATGGCTTTTCCTTCTGTGGCCTCCCCCTCTAACATCATGAACAAAGCCAATCTCCTGCAGTGACTGGGACACTTGTGCCCCTAAAGGGACAGGCAGGTCCAGCCAGCAGCAGTGTGGGACAGGTTTTCCAAAGGGCTCCTAGCAGCCAGGTGCCTCGGCTCCACTCCAGCCTGACAGAGGTGCTGAAAATAGCTAGACACAGTCTGGCCTCAGGACTTCAATGTTCCTTTTATTGCTGAAGCAATAGCATAAAACATCTGAACAACACTTTCAGAATGTAATCTAACACATTGTTTTGTTTGCATCTTTTTAAAATAAAATTACTAGGGTATAAAGGCATTCTGTGAATTATGCTGGCTTTCATGTGCACTGGAATATGGTGTTTGAATAAGAAAATTCAGAATAATAGTCTGCTGTGCCAGATACCATGTTCACACAGTTAATATAGTCTTATCTTATGATCTGAGAGAGGAAATTTCCAGAGCAGACAATCCTTTGGTTTTTTTTTTTATTATTATTAATCTCCTTAACTCTGAGCTGTGGCATGGATGTTACAGATGAATCAGAGATGTTCCTTCAGCATGCTTTAGACATTCCATGGGGGTTCAGAAGACCCTCTCTCAGCAGCCACCTTCACAGGACACCAGTACCTGACTTGGTCCCTCTCATCAACCCTCCAGGAGCTCAAAGCAGATGGTGTAGCTACCCCACGGAAAGCTGGATTTTTCAAAAGACTTCAGCTCCCACGAAAGCTGAGAGCATTTAAAGTTTCATCACCTCATTTAGCTGCCTACATGGAAACTGGTGGGTGCTGAACTCTTTGGAAACGCCTGTCCTGTGAAACGAGCCTCCAAGCGTTTTACATCACAGCTGACAGTGTCAGTGTCGACTTCTACATGTTGAGTAAGTAAGGTCCTGACATAATACACTATAATGACTCCCTGTGCAGCCCTTTAAGGCTTTTATGTAAAGACATACTTAGACGTCTTAATAGCTCAGAGTTGTTACTTTTACTACTCATAGCTGTCTTACACATATGGGTTTATATATCGATTCACGTCAGTGTAGCTGCTAGGTGAACATATTCACGTAAGCCTTGGAATTTTTCTTGGAAAATTCACCAAAGCTTTTCCCCCTCCCTGTAAAATAAATTATGTCCATTTGATGAAGTGCTTTCTCTGGTATTCAAAAAAGGCCATTGCTACAAGAGTTATTCAATTATCTGCCAAAAAGTCAGTTGCAAACATATGCCTGTCTATGTACCCACTAAGGTAAGAGTTTTACAGTCTGGTAAACTAAGAACAAGTCTGCATTTAAGTCTCAGGTTCTTTAATTAATCATTCTTTCTTTTCAGCTTTGGAGAGGTTTTCTTCATCTAACTGTTGAATTTGTGGGGAAAAAAAAGAGTTTATGTCTGGAGCTGTACAGTAACTGGAGAACCTTTGAATTGCATGTACATTTTAGACAACACATGTACTTTGCAAACACGCTCCATGAGGCTGTATTTAACAATCTAAAGTATATCGCAGTGAATGAACATTTAAAAGTAATCATGTAAAGGACGGGGTAGACCTCTGGATTAATCACTACAACTTTTGGGTGGTCCAGGATATGCTTGTAAAATTTTATACTAAGCAAATGTAATATTATGTAGAAAAATCATCTTTGCAGGATATTTTACCTCTGCATTCCTGTGTCTGCCTTCCTCCCTAGCAGAGCCAGCATGGCCTCAGGCACTAACAGGGGTTCAGCTCCTGGGAGTGGAACTGCTCTGCAGACCCTTCACGGCTGTAGGACTGACTGTGCAAGCATGTATTTGTTGGTAGATGATGGATTTTTCCACTGGTACTTGCCAGACTGACAAACCAGACCAGCTCCTCTTCTTTCAAATGGATTCCTGATGCTTCTGAGACTTTGAGAAAACCTGTATATTAATATGTTTGGCTTCATTTTTGGCAAAGCAGACTCTCTGAACTCAACTCAGGATGAATGCTTTTTTCTCCCCTTAGCCTCTAGCAATATTTAAATAGGTGAAATCACCTCTTATATTTGAAAAATAATTAAAAAGGTAGAATACTATCTAGCTAAATCTACTTTTTCAGATCTGGCATTTATTTCTTTCTCTGTTTATAAAAACTAGGTCACAGTGTGTATTCATTTCAAAGAAAAAAAATTTAAATATACTTTTCGAGCACAAATTAATGCTTCCCAATTATGTCTTCCTGTGGTGTTCAAAAAAAGTTTTTTAAACAACTAATTTAGCATAGCAGAAATGAAAACATTTCTATTAAAAGAGAAAGGCTGTCATAATTTGCTGACTAAAGCTGTAAAGTTATCAGCTTAAAAGTAAAGTAAGGTTAAAAACAAAGTAATAAGGCTAGCAGCATCTCTCAAAGGATAGATTTATTGGTTATGATCATAGTTATTACATCATTCATGGACAGTACTGGTTTTGCTACAAACATGGAGCTATTAAAGCAATAAAAAATAATAATAATAATTAAAAAAAACTGTCCATGAAGAAAGAATTAATGAGTGGGGAACAAAATGCTTTTCTATAGAAGGATATGTTAATTGTCCTTACATATATCTGCCTATGCATACATGTCTTCCTTTCAAGCAAGAGAATATCCAAAATCCAAACTTGCTTTCCACTGATATTAGATCTTCCAGGACCTTCTTCAGCTGTAATGGCGAGAGAGGAAAGAAGAAGGCAAGGTATTTGGTTCTCTCTTTGGTGTGCTTCCCAGGTGTCATGAGCTGCATGCACAGTTCAGCACTCCAGCACTCCTCTCATATCAGTACAACAGCACTGGGATGGCAGAAAACAAAATTTCCTCCAGAGTATTATTAATTTTTCAATGATCATAGAATCACAGAATAATAGAATGATTTGGGTTTGAATAGACTTTAAAGATCATCTAGTTCCTAACCCCCTGCCATGGGCAGGGACACCTTTCACTAGATTGGTTGGCTCGAAGTCCCATCCAGCCTAGTCTTGAACATTTCTAGGGATGGGGCATCCACAACTTCTCTGGGATGTCCATTTCAGTGCCTCACTACACTCTGAGTAAATAACCTTTTCCTTTTATCTAATCTAAACCTTCCGTCTTTCAGCTCTTCCCTCTTGCCCTATCACTGCACAGCCTTGTAATGTGTCAGGTCAGAGAAAACCCCTGGGAAGAGATCAATGAGAAGAGCTGTTTCCCTTACAAATACAGCTGTGGGTTCCCTCAGGGCCCAAGGATGGGGAGCTGTGCTGATTGCTACCAGCAGAAGCTGGTACTTGTCACCCTCAAGAAAATATAAGTTTATTCCCCATTCAGCTGATCCCTCTTAGCTGGATGCAAACAACATGGTGAGAGTCAGTGACAGAACAAAGCATGCACACACCTCTGTTTGCTTCAGTCTGTGGCTAGATATGCACCAGCTCTTAGTTAACAGCTGAAGGAAGGAGTGACTGAAGCAAGACATCAGCTCTGTCAGGCCTGTTGGTGGTCCTGCCAGAGTGAGTCTTCAGCCAGGTGTGGGTCCAAAGCAAAACAGCCCTGTGAGGGTCCAGGCTGCAGGGAAACTGGAGGAAAATTGGCCAAGAGACCAAGACAGAAATTTGCACTGCTGCTGCCCATATTGACTTGAATGCATGGATAAAAAGCTTACACTTACAAATAAGTGCATTAAAGCTCTTTTTTCTCTCTCTCTAGCTTCAGTCCCATTGTCTTTTTTCTGTCATGGTTTGGCCTTAGGTGGCAACTCAGTTCAACGCAGCCACTTGCTCAGCCCTCCTGCACCCCTGGTGAAATAGGAGGAAAAATAAAACAAGTGTTGAAATAGGAGCAGTTTAATAATTGAAACAAAGTAAAATAATATAATACTAATAATGAAAGCAACAATAATAATTGTAATGAAAGGGGGAGAGAACTAAACCGAAGAAAAACAAATGATGCACAATCCAATTACTCACCACCTGAGGCCTGGCATGTCACCAAGTAGCAACTAGTCCCCTTCAGCCAGCTCTCCACAGTTTATAAACTGGAAATGCAATTTTGTGGCGTGGAATACCTCTTTGGCCAGATCAGATCAGCTGTCCTGGCTATGCTCCTTCCCAGCTTCTTGTGCAGTTCCTCACTAGAAGAGCATGGGAAACTGGAAAGTCCTTGACTCGGGGTGAACATTACTTAGCAACAACCTAAACATCACTCTGGTATCAGCATTATTCTCATACTGAATCCAAAACAAATCATTGTACCAGCTACTAAGAAAAAAATTAATTCTATCTCAGCCGAAACCAGGACATTATCACCAAAAAGAAGAAAGAAAAAATTCCACTCGATATTAAAATGCTCTTCATTGCTCTGGCCGAAGAAGGTACTGAAAGAGAATAGGTGCTGAAAAAAAAAAGTTCCAGGCAACCTCGCTGGTAGCACAGATGTAATCAGTGAGGTTTTCACATGGGAAAACCTGCTCCTGACTATCTTCATTTTGAGATAGCTCTCTAGCATTGTCATTTTCCAGCTCACATTCAATGTGTAGCAAGACTAACAAGTTGTCGTCCAATCCACTGGCTGCAGAGCATACCTCTGCATTTATGTCCACAGACAACCAGGTACTAATATAAATGCAAACAAAGCTGCTGTTCCTGGCCCCTATTGTTTAGAACTGGCAGCAGAAATAAAGCAATAAAACTGTTAGTAAACATTTTGAAATACCTACTCAATCACAGCTAAACCAGACCTAAAGTCAGTATTTTTTGGAAACAGGAAAGAAACAGACACTTCATTTCTGTGCCTCAGCTACACACAAGCACAGCCCTTGTTTGTAAACCTGGCAGGCTCAGGCTTATGGACTTTAAAGTTACAATAGCATGATGTGCAAAAAGCTGTTTCCATTCACTCTTAGCAATACTTAATTGTCTTCTTTTGGCCTGTTCCACAGCATACACAAAGTATTCTAACAGAAAAATGCAGAATGCCTGAGATATTGATGGAGAGGTGAGAACCCAGAAGATTTTTCCCTCAGCCTGGAAGATTTTTTCAGGAAAGTAAATTCTCTGAGAACTGACATAATTTAGGACACATTCCAACTGTAATTGCAGATTAAATTGTTTTCATCAAATATAGAGTGAACTGGATCAGGCTTCATTTAAGATGAGCTACAGATATTTATTTGGGCTTTGCCTCTCCTTTGCAATGGAACCATCCCTAATAATGATTCTCTAGAGGATTCAAGCCCAAGTGATCAAGGGATCGTACACACAATATAAAGACTGTCTAAGGGAGTTTAGTCTATCTAATGTACAGACAATCAGAGAATCGGCTGAATGCCAGCTGTATTTACTTAGCTGTTTTTTTCTATCTCAAATATACACAATATGTGGAATTTCTTTTAAGATTGGCTGGTTAAAAATTAAGATCAACTGATTAAAAATTGGCCTAATAAATAAAATGGTTAAAATATATTACAAATACATTCATTCACTGATTTTGTGCACTGGTTATTTAAAATAATAGTGTATGGTTAAAAATTGTTTTGGCTAAACTGAAATATCAGTTGTCCCAACCATTAAAATGTCCTGGCTGTGCTCCTAGGTGATGACAGTACTATATTTAGTCACTGAGTACCACCAGCTGTCTTGCTAACAGAAGTCTGGCATTTTCCTTAATTGAGAGATGCAGTATGTGTGAAATGATACCACTCACACTCACTCATGATAATACTAGCATGACCTAGTTGAAAGCTTTTGATTTTTTTTTTTTTTGCTTCTTTGTTCAGAAGAATAACAGTTGGTTCAGTAAAATGTTAGAAACTGAAACCTATCCAAGGGGTTTATAAGGAATTCTCTGCAGATTATGATCTAGAAACCTCATTTTTCTGAGTCCCCTGGCAGAGAAGGGCAGGTGAGGGGGGCAAAATGGAAAATATAGCCTTCAACATTTGACAATTACCTTCCCGGTCACCTGTATCTTGCAAGTCTGGGTGATGTTTTCTTAGGATTTTTTTCTCTGGATGGACACTGGGCAAGAGATAGCTCAGAGTGCTATATTTTGGTGGACATTTCTGTCAGCCTTCTGCTTTACAAGCAGTGGTATAGATGGAGGTGGATGATGGATTTTGCTGCTGAATAGTTAGTCTGCCCTAAAACTTTATTTGCAAATTCTGATTTGAATTCCTAGAGAATAAATTTCAGAGATAAGCCAGTGGTCCTTTCCCCACCTCTCAGTCCAAACTGTATTTCCCAGTAGGTAGGACAAACACCAGGTCAGAAATGTAACTAAGTGCACTGCTTCCCCGGAGACCCCCTTGGCACTGGAGCTGGGTGGTGGGTAGTGTGGGTCATTTATTCTCTCTTGTTGAAATGCTTCCACTCATATTCATAAATAAACATGCATTGCAGCAACCAAATATCTGAAGTTCGCCATGTCAAATGACCTAATCATCAACTTAGAGAAATGTATATTTTTTTTATCCAGTAAATATTTAAGTTTTCATTGTTAAAGGGTCCAGGCATAACAGAAGAGCCATGAGACCCCTTCCTCAGCACACACTGCAGCTTAGCACTGCCACAGCACACACTGCAGCTTAGCACTTGTGCTATTTTCTGAGTGGGTCAGCCTGAGTTTAAAATTTCTGCTGTTGACCAGACAAAAAGGGAATTGGACCTGAGACTTCCCACATATGATGTGAATGTCCAGCCTGGACTGGGATCTAGGGCACAGGAGGAAGGAACAGCTTTAATACCAGCTTCTCTGGATTACCTCATTCCTCTTGTGAATCTGGTCATTGGGTTATTTTTATGAAGTCCCAAAGTGAAACCAAATGATTCAAGGTGCATTAAATGTTGTAAGCAGTCCAGAACTGCTTTTTTTTTTTTTTTTTTTTTTTTTTTTTTTTTTTTTTTTTTATTCAGTGAAAATGTTGAAAAGCCTTGTCTGGGGGAGCAGTCAACTACAACAGTCAAAAAGGACAGAAGAATGGCTGTTGAGCAGAAAACATCCTCATTCATTGTGCCTGCTCCTGAAGGGCCAGCTGGACCTGGCATGTGCAGCCAACCATCCTTACTGAGAGTTTGATGGCTTGTGAATGGGCAAAATAAATATTTAATAGTATTTGGAGGCACTGCAGGCAGGTGAGGAAGCTGACCCTGAGCCGAGATTCAGAGGTGAATTCAGTTCCCAGATGCACCACCGAATTTCTGTGCAACCTCAGGTGAGTTGTTTACTCCCTGGATGTGCAAATGTAAATTCTTGTAGCTCTGTAGGTTTCTCTGCTTCAGTGGGCCGGTTATACCTGCTGGAGATCTTGGCACTGACACCTCATGGCCCTTGGTATAACAGGGTGAAATAGTGCTTTCCTAGATCTTGAGACCAGAGACTAATGATAAAGTCACTAATGGCTCTCATGTGTGCCTACTGTGATGGGCTCATAAAGGCCTAAAAAACCAGAGTGAGTAAAACAAATAACATGGGAACACATTAACCAGCAGTTTATTGTATGCTACACAGCAATTTGCTGTGTACCATTTGACACTACAATTGTGGGCTTTTAAATCTTTAAACACAGGATGTTTTCCTGTTCTCACACACTTGATGCTTCCTTCAAATGAGGAACTTCTGGTGCATATGGCAGATCAGCCATATTCACATATTCACTGTCCCGTGAAGTCACATTTTTCAGGAATGAAGTTGTGACTTTTTGCTTCAGAGGTGATTACAAAGACAGCTGAGCCCATGTGGCTTAGCAAAACAATGTAGTTGGTCAGAATTTCTCACCATCCCATGTATTAACTGTGAAATGTACTTGAAAATTGAGATTTTAATTAAAAATCTGTGTTCTTATCTGACATCACTGGGTGGTCACTGAGCAATACAAGAACGCAAATGAGTTCTGGCCTGCTTCAGCAGTTGTTAACAAGCCAAACGAGATTATAAGGTTTCACAGAAAGCCCAAAGAGCTGAAGAGAAAATGTACAGTGTTTCCCAGCCTGTCAATAATCAAAGATCATCAGATCTGTTTTTCTGCTTTTCTGTTCCACACTTTTATTTGCCTGGGGAAAAATCTGGAAGGGATGAGCAGGCTCTCAGTCACTGTTTAATTACCTTGCTTTTCACAAAACTGTGAAACAGAAGTGTTTTGTTTTTCATTGCAATTCACAGCTTCTGCACACTAAATGCCTTCAGATTCCTGCAGAGAGCTAAATCTGGTGCACAGGCTGCAGCAGGTAAACAAGGTATATCTTAATGAACTGCCAAGTAATAACATGAGGGAGCTTTTTAACATGGCTTTCATTACTCATGCCATACTCCATGAGTACTCCTAGAGCCTCTAAGCCCTGAAAAAAGAGTGTTTGTCCCTGTGATTCCTGATGTAACATGACTAGAAGGCACAAACCTGACCCTAATTTAGCATGGCTGAGTGACATGCCTTTACAAAAGGCTAGATTAATTTTTTATTTCTTTTTGGCAAAAGAGAAAAACTGAAAAAGTTGAAAGTCTACATTTAATTAGCAAAGATATTTGGTTTCAGATCTGTGGCCAGCAGGGTGGCATTTAGTAAGAGCACTGTCTCTTCTGAGAGTAGCTGCTCAGAGTAGAGGCATCCAGTTCTATCTCCTGTACAAACATGATCTGAGAAATAGGTCCTTTCCAGAATATTTTAGGATCTCTAAATAAAATGTGACAAGCTGGTACAAGCAAAGAGGTCTTAGAAGAGAAAGAGGTCAGGGAAAAAGGAAGGTCACGGGGCAGGACAGTTTGACTTACTGCAACCTGGGCAATCTCTTAAGAGAAACAAGAGATCCCAGTAACATCAGTAAGCACCTCCCATCAGCCAGCACTTCAGCATGAACATTGTGGTAATAAGGGGTCTTGAAAACCAACCTAAGGGACAAGACAGAATCCCATTATAATGGAATAGTTGGGACTGAAATGGATCTTGGGGGGTTTATCTGGTCCAATCCCCCATACACAGGCAGGGACACCTAAAGCAGGTTGCTCAGGATCATATCCAGATAGCTTTTGAATATGTCCAAGGGTGGAGACTCCACAACATCCCTGGGCAACCTGTGCCAGTGCTCAGTCACCCTCACAGTGAAAAAGTGTTTTCTGATGTTCAGAGGAAACCTCTCATGTTTCATTTTGTGCCCATTGCCTCTGGTCCTGTCACCAGGCAACCAGCAGTAAGTAGGATGTTCTCTAGGAAATGCTTTTGCTCATAGATTGCAAGACTCCAGGTTTCTGTGCTCACTAAGCATGAGATAGATGACTTGATAAAATTCTTACTAGATTATGAATGTTGTTTCAGACTTTAAGAAACAACAGGTCTGCTGCTGACACTAAATTGAAGACCTTTCTTGAAAAACAAACATACAAAAATTTGGACCTTCTGTGTCCAGTATGTCACTTTGCAGTAAGCCAGAGGCTGCACTGCCCATTTGAAATTATTTTGCTTCCTAGGATTTGTATCAGGGTTGCTCACAATACCACACTATTATTTCAAATGCTTCAACATAATTGTTCTCCTTTCTAAATCAGCACCTAATTCTTGCTCCAGAAATCAAAGCTTTCATTTTGAGCATATTAAAATCATTAGCATAATTAACATTAAAAGAAAATGCCACGTAGCCAATATAAGTTCTCTGATGTCGCAAGCACTGTGAAAACAGCAGCTTTGTTATGTGACCTATGCTCACTCATCTCAATGCAATATTAATAATGGAATATTATTTACGAGCAGAAGGCTACTTCTTACATCAACATTTTAATCTATTTTAGGGGTCACTATTGTGAGAACAGCACCAGCAGTGGCAGTTGTTATGGAAAGGTGCAACAGGCTGCTTTGCTATTGTCATTGATGCTGTAGATCTCAAGCATTTTTTGCCAAGGCATATGTAAATTACTTACCAGAAGGAGAATCTTCTCCAGATTCTGCACTAAAGGAATCTGTTGCCTTCTATTCCCAAAAATCACAACCAGGTTACTGTCATCCCTGCATTTCTTGGTTTCAAGTGTTTGAGTCTTAGCAGTCTGATTCTCAGGCTGCTGCATGTAAACAATATTGTATTCTTAGAACTTATCAGTATGTTTTGCATTCTTGTTCTCTGAGAGAGAACTTGAGTGATGGTCATACTGACCAATGGAGTCAGGAGGTTGTAACCTCTTTGGGCCAATCTTGGCCCTCTGTACAAAATGTATATAAGCTATTGGAGTCAGATAATAAAGGAGCCTTCCATATTTCACCCTGCTGCTGCTTGCCGTCCTCTGTGAGAGTCCACTCCCATGTCGCAATGTGTTGCCCCTCTAAAGGCCAGGGGTAACAGGTTACATATTTCTGTGTGTCTCAACACAGTGGTTCTCCCAAGTCCATTTCCACAGTGCATCCACAGTACAAAATTGGCCAAATGACCAATAACTAATTTAGCATTGATTGTATTGTTTCAAGTGATGATGCAAAGCTCACTCCCATCCAGCTGCTTTCACCTGGCCCCGGATTATTTGCTGATTCACAATAGTCTGTTTCTTAATAAGCATTGTAAATGATTGCTAGTAACCAAAGTAGACCTCCACAGCAGAACATCTGTATTATGTTCTCGACACAAAAACCAGATGTCCAATACCACATACTAATGGAGAAAAGTGGAGTTGTGGTTTTTCTTCCCTTATGTAAAGACTTAGCTTGAAAAAACAAATATCTGATGGAATTTGCACAGGAACCCTCCGGACCTGACAGGCTATCAGGAGTACTGCTTAGGCAATGCAAAGCCCACAAGGGTAAGACTGCAGCATCTTAACTTGCCTAAAATGCTTTAAGGACTTGAAAGTATTTCAAGACTGGAATACCTTTAAAGACTGGAATGTTAACACTGGAAGCTACATTTCTGAAGGGTGCAATTTGTGAGATGATTGTTACCCAATTCAAAGGGCCACAAACTACAAAAGATGAAGGTTTTTGATACCTTCAGGATCAGGAAATGCGGGGGTTCAGTGCTGTTTCCCGGCTCGCTCTTGCACCGAATCCACATTTAAGGGTACAGCTTGGTACCTTTCTGATACCTTTTGGGTCTTGGCCTCAGGCTGAAGTGTGGTGATGGTGAGGAATAAAGGAGGACTTCACATGGGTTTATCCAGGTTTTATTTCACCCAGGGGGCCCACGTAAAAAGTGAGTTTTTCCTCTTGGGTTCAGCTTAAGTACAGAGGGTGTGGACAGGGGCAGGGTACAATCTAGAACCAATCCCAGAAAAGGGGGGAGTTACCCAGAACAAGGGGACTATTAGTAGAACCATCCCATACATAAAAAAGGGAGGGGATGACATGGACTCTGCCAATCACCCCGCCCCCCCACTAGAACTTTCTAGCCATCTGGGCAGGATTGCAGAGTGATTGAGAGGACCCATAACCAAGGAAAAACCAAAAGGGGTTTTAACATGGGGGTATAGGGACAAACCATTATAAAACAAATAACAGAAGCATGCAGAAATTGAAAGCTAAAATGCACACCACAACAAGAAAAGAATGCGATTAGGGAGCTTCAGAATGAAGCAGCACCTCACCATCTTCTAATTACTAGGGTGTCTTCCAGCTTTGGAAACTCATCTGTGAAGGGCCAGTGAGTGGGAAATAGAGAAGCAGCAACAAAAGTGTAAGTGAAAAAAAAGCTACTGTTTGGCAAGGTCCTCCATCACATCAGAAACTGGACAGCTGAATGTAATGAATGATGCCAGAAATTGCTTTGAGTCTGCATCTTTGACAAACACGGCGACTGTGCAAAGAGATCACCCATGTTTCTGTGAGGTGTGGATCTACAGGGACTCAGGTAACACATCTTAATGACCAAGGCTGGCAACTCTAGCAGGGAAGCCAAGGTTGGAAGCTCTGTGTGAATCTGAGGATGTTAAGCCCTCTCTAACCAAATGTAGTTTTTAAAGTGGGCTTCTCCCTTTGCCGTATTATGCCATGAGGAGAAAACATGCCAGTTTCAAGTTAGATGTTTTTTCTGGCTTTGCTTTTTCTTGACTAAGCTAAGTACAAATGGGTAAGGAAAGCATAATAAATCACATGACAGATTAATCTCAATAACTGAAGCAGAAATCAGAAAAATAAATAAATAAATAAATCTGAAAATACAGAAGGATCCATTTATAAAAGTGTATGTCTCTTTTGCATTGTGCATTTTTCACTTCCATATGTAAATTGCATTGGGCTGTCTTCAACATTTTCCATGCCCATTTATCATATTATATTTTCCTATTCTTGCCTCTTTTTTCCTCTCCAAGACTTTTCTATCACTGTAGTTGGAGAGTGCAGCTGGGTACAGCTGTGTACTGTCCAGCTTTGATGAGCTATAAATGTTTTCCCTTTTGCTAACGTTGTGACATTCCCTACTGCTTTGGTTTCTTGAATGCTGATGCTAAAAGGCAGATTTGAAAACCCCAAAACTGCTCTTTTTAGCCAACAGTCGCTCTCCCTTTGTATCAGCAGTTTCTAATTAAACACTACCATACTAGAAGACTTAAAGATCATTAAAGGTACACTCAGGGTATCCAGGAATAGCAACAAAATGCAGGTGTTGTTCCCTCAGTTCAAAATGGACTGGTCAGTGCCCTCTTTGATTAGCAATTGTGCTAAATGTCATATAAAAGCCTGACCCTAACACTGCTAACACCTATGGTCAGCCAAATAAATTCTTTCGAACATTCACAGTGGAAAAACCTTTCTATTTTATGATTTTATAACCCTGTCATTAGCAATCTTTGAAACAGCATTCCACCCCGAGGTTGCATTCTGTGGTTATGAACTTCATTTGATCACTGCCCCATCAATTTGACATTAACTGCTACAATTTACAACTGCTCTGGCTTTCCCTCTCTTATTGCCGTACCTCTGCAAGTGCAAAAAAACTGCTGCCCAGGGGAAGTCTGAAAGAATGCAATGTCTTGTTAAAACCTGAAAGGGCAACGGGGGTGGGGAAACAACCTCCTAGAAGAGAAAAACCAAAGGCTGATAATGAATAATGCTTCATTCTCCGCCGTGAACATGGGTGACCTGGCATGTAGACCACAGCAAAGTAGTGAATAATTCACCGAGAGAGTCATAGACCTCCTGGTAGACCACAGCATTGCTTTGTCTCACAAATATGTTCTCCCACAGAACAGGGCTCGACAGGATGTTTCAGTCTACAAATGTTTAAACAAAGGCGGGTGTGACAGGGTATACAAGGGGAGCACCGTGCATGGAGCGGGATGTGTGCATGGATGTTTCTCCACTAGCAGTCAATTGATAATTCCCTAGGCCCTGAGCACAAGGGTGATGGAGAGAAGAATGGCTTTGATGGAGATGAGGCACACACCTCATGTCCAATTCCTAACCCAGACAAGAAACCAATTACACTCTCAAAGAAGGATATTTAAGCAACATTAACTGTCTGAGCTGAAGAAACAGGAGCATGGATATTTTGAGCAGCAGCTGGAATCCAGGCTGATTTCCTGACCTTTGTGCTCATAAAAGGAAAATCATCCAAAGGAACCATTGGGGCTGGAATATGGTTCTAGTTTCCATGTGAGTTTCTTTCTTTGCTTTTGTGGGTTTCTCAGCCTGAGAGACAAGGTTTGTTTCTGGTTTAAGTTTGCAAATGTTCATGTTGCTGAACAATACTCAGTTTCTGCCTCCTTCCATCTCTGAGCCCAAGGCTGTGAATGTGGTCCTGGGTCTTGGGGGCTGTGCCAGGGACCGAAGAGTGGTGCAAAACACCCTAAATCTCAGCTCTGCTCTGGGTTGCCGTCATGTTTGGGAGCAAAGCTAGCAGGCACTTTTTGTTAACTTGGATATCAAACTGTTTATAGAAGCTAACATTTAACAGTTTTAGCCATTTCTCTAGCTTTTCCATCTTTGTAGCCAAAAATAGTCTGAGCCTAATCTTACGGAATATCTGAAGTTTAAATTGTTTGATCTGATAGGGCTACTGAGTGAGTCACTTCTATATCTATATCCTCTCATGTTACCTTACTGACACTAAAAAAGACCTTTTGATTTAATTGTGGTAATTTCCTGCATTTAAGATAGTTAATGTCTAGCCTGTGCCTTTTTTCTCTTATCCTGACAGACTGAGATATTCTCAGGCTCTGTAATTTGCCAAAGCATCAGGCAACTATTCCTATGTTCTTCCTCCTGATTATCCTCCCATGTTACACAATCTCCTATAGATTTTTCTTTCTAACATACCAGGCAGCATCTTATTCTCTCACATAGCAAAGGATATGTCTGGTCTGTCAGCCAGGAGGAGGTGTCCTGTGATAGGAGGAGGATGTCCAGACGTCGAAACTTCAGTTTGAAACCATGTGCTTTGGGCATGGGGCAATGAGACAGAGGACACAAGTGCCCATGACCTGGTGACTGCTGTACCTGGCTCAGGAAGTCAGTGACAGAAGAAATTCTTCAGGTTGTCACCATGCTTCAGAAAGGAGCAGGATGCAATCATCAGTGCATGGGCAGGGAATGCAGTAGGACTTTCATGCTGTGCATGGAGCCTGCAAAGGAAGGAAATAATGTTTGGTGTGAGATGTCTTCCAGTCCCCTTCCCTCCTGGCACTTTTTCCTCAGCCTCACTGGTATTGATTGATGCTCACTATGACTCAGTTCCACTCAGCATCATACCACAGAGGAAAAGAGACACTAATGTTGGGATTCTAGATCAAAAAGCTTTCTGACTTTTCTTTACAGATCACAGGCTGGGAGAAGTGTGACAACTCATTCTGAAAATCACCTTTCCAATCTATGCAGTTCTGCTCATGCTTGCAGTGTCTACCAGAATGTTCAAAGTAACCTGGTTTAACAACTAATGAGAGAATTATTTCAATTGTTTTTCAAAATGGTTGATTTTCCCTCTATACTCCAGATCTGTATAAAAATTTAATTTTTATAAATGAAGGCATTTTGGTGTAAGTGGCTTCAGGAAGATGACTATTCCACCTTTTTTATTGTGCTTTAAACTCTCATATCAGGCTGGTTCTTTTCCTTCTTAGCAAAGCCATAAATGCTCTGTCATAGATGATATATTTATTGCAGATTCTCAGAATCATTTAGTCATCATTTTGACTGAATGAAATATATTTGAGACTCTACACCTAATATTTACAAGCTTCCAGTATAATCTTTTTATTTTTCCAACCACCAAATTCATACGGTCTCCTGCAAATTAACTCATGGACGCTGTCTTAGTGTCTTTTTCATTATTTCCATCTTCTCTCAAGCCGAGAAGAAACTACAAAAGCACACAACTAAAGAATCTTTTTTTATTCTTTGGAAAAGTTTGGATGTATTTCCTTTGGCCAGATTCTACTGACTATGACTGGAGAACTAAATGTTCCTGTTGTTTCCAGTAAATAAGCTTTAAATTACAATTTTCTGACTTGAGGATAAGGTAAAAACAAAGCTATTGGTATCAAATGAGCCCTCATATTTTTCCAATTGATGGATACCTGGCAACTTCTATGAGAATATTATGTGAGAACAGACTTACTTATTGTTCAGCTTCCAGTGGCAGTACTCACAGATGGGATCCTGCCCCTTGCCATCTCCTATTTTCCTGCTTTCTGGGGGGCCCGGTTTAGCTTCCAGGTCCCAGTGGCATCCAGGGGAACCTGAAGTACTTTCAGCCTCTGAGAAGTCACTCAAGGCCTTCAGGGAAATGAGTCCATCATTTTCAAGGATGGCTTAGACAATCTGAATGCACCACAGAGGTAAGAGCGCTGCAATCCCATGTCAAGCAGGGATGCTCTGATAGTCACTGCGCAATGCCTCCTGCAGATTTTAATAGGTGTCCCACCTCGTTCAGGAGAGACCATTATCAACACAGTACAACTCCAATGGTTACTATACTGCTATTTCAATCTGCTTCTTTATCAAGGTGCTGCCCCTGCCGCGTGGGCATCACTCGCTATTACCAACCTGTAAATGAGACTTTATGTACTGACAGTACAGGCCCTGTTCCTACAGTGCACACTGAGAACAGCTTTCCTTCTCCAATTACCCCTTGGAAATAGGACAGAGACAATCTAACCTTTTGCCCTATAAAAATTGCATGTTGTTCTGAAAGTCAAAATGCAAATTATTCATTAATTTTGTAACCATATCTAAGGGAAGAGGAAAACAGTAGGCAAAATTGGAATCTTCTATTTTTACCCATGTGTCTAGTTGATTACATGTCATTCTTCTCACACAGAACTAAATATCTTAAATGCAAATAGCCAGAGGTTGTTGTACATTTTTTGCCCTTTCCACAGCTGTTCATTACAGAGCTCAACAGCATCTGACAGCAGGTGAATGTGTGGATGATGGGCCATGGATCTATTCTGTTAAATAGAATGAATAAACCATTAAATGATCTTGTTTCTTGATATGCCTAAATGCATGCTGCAGCTTCAAGCAAAGCAACATTAAATTCTGTACAGCAAATCCCTCTTGTATTTTGCAGCACATCAGTCATGCAAATTTTATGCTATAATCTTTTAAGCAATTATAACCTCCATTTATTTTTAATGATATAGTGTATACTTTTGGTTTTAGTTCTAGACAATTGAAATAAAGATGCATGAACCTGGAATACTAGACTACTTGTATCTGGTTCATTCTGTAAACTATATTTGGTGTTTTATATAACTGGTTTGACCTGGATAGAAATGAGTGACAATGTATCATCCCTTTTTGAGAATCAGTATCTTTGAAATTCACTAATATGTTAATATAGCTGTATGTCTCTATGCCATTGCTATCATAGGAATTAAGAATGATTGGGAATATTATTTTAGAGGGAATGCATATGGCAGGTATGTTATATATATGCATGCATACAAAGTAGGTATAAATCGTACATTTTAGGTATAAGGAATTAAAATAAGAAAATTATAAAATTATTCCCAAATCATCATCTCAAAAAATTACTGCCAAGTTTTAACCACTTTTTGATTTAGAAATCAGATGCTGGATTTGGAAGTGTCTCTCTTCAATAAAAGGTTTATATTTTCTATATAAATATAATTTCAGATGTAGCTTTGCTCTCCATTTGCTCAAAAAAGGATTTATTTTTCCATGGCTCTGGGAGTGCAGGGCCTCCAACTCTTTCCATGACACACCAGGCATGACCCACACATCCATGCAGGCATGACCCTTCTCCAGCCCAAAGGCTATTTGACCCAATCCACAAGAGCATGCATTTCTGGAAGGTCAAACATATCAGAGCACTTTTCTGTATGAGGAAGAATTAAGAGGGAGAAGTATAGGACCAGACTGAGCTGGTGACTTCATCTGAGGGATGGTGTCACTGCATAGCTATTACTCTACATCCAAATGTGAGGCTTGGGGAAAAAGTGATCGAAGACCATTAAAATGTTAACCATCCCTGCTCCTGTGCCTTCTTGCTTACTCTCCCCACCCTGCTTAAACATTTGAGCTTTTGTCTGGATTCCAAAAGCTGGGAAATGGCCTCGCAACTTCAGAGACATTATCCACTCCAGGGAATGCAGGAGAAGACATTTGTCTTGGATTAGCAACACCTGCATCTGTAAGATTTGCATGAGCAGTCTGCAAAGCAGGATCAACTGCAAAAATGAGCAGTTCCAATAGCACTAAAGGTCAAGCAGGGGAGATGATATTTGCTATAATTAGGAATTTTCACATTCCTTCCTTCTACACAAGCAGAAAGCAGTGTAGATTTCGTCTCCTTCCATTCGGTAAAGCTCAGGTAGAGCAAAATTTACCAAAATCAAAACTATGTAGGGCATATGATTTACAAGCTTTAGTAAATCAGACATCTTATCTGATCAGCCTACAAGAAAGTCAGACTCTAACTCTCCCTCTATTGTATTTTGTGTGGCCTGATGATGTTTGTTTGCAGCCAATTGTGGACTAAAACCAGAAGAGAGATTTAGTTAAGTTTAATCCTTCTTTTTCCTGCCAGCTTCTGGAAATACGTTGTGTGCTCTACATTTGGAGTTTTCTTTCTTTAGAAAATTCCTCTGTAACCAGCTTCCAGGGACACTTTTTTCCTGTCATGCTGCTGCCATTCAGCCACAATTTTGACCTGATGTGCTTCCAGAGACAGCTGGATCATTTCTCTTAAACATTTGAAGTCCATATAAAAGTGTGATACAGTTATCTGCAGAATTGTCACAGATTTAGAGGAGTGGGTTTTGCCACTAGCAGAATTAAAGAAGCCTGGCAACAGAAGCATGAAATATGATAAAAGCATAAAATATGACAATAAGAAGATATGGAGATTAAAAGCAAAAATAAAAAGTTACAGGTAGGCTACAAAAACATTAAGTAGATAAAAATTTATATATTAAAACATACTTTAGAGAAGTAATGTTTAGAGAAGTTGCATAATAATGAAAAGCAGATACAAAACTGTCTAGCTATGTACAATTCTACAGATTTGTGCATGTAAAATTCCAAAAAAATGAACATTGAAATAAACTCAGATGAACAGATCAGAAAACAAAGAGCAGCCCTGTCAGCATACCAAGTTGCAGTAAGATTAATATGTGCTGCAAGTGCTGTTCCCAATGTATCTCTCTGCACTCATCCGTCATCTCCCTCCATGAAGCCAACATACGCTTGTGGCCTTTTAGCTGCCTAAGGCAACCTTGTGCTTGGGAGTAAATATAGATTATTTGCCCAGTCCCCAAACCAACAGTGCTCACATAGTTGTTAGCCAGTAGGACATTTTTCTGTCCCCTTGCTGAGAATATCCAGTCTTTCTCCTGTTCTCACATTCACCCCAGCTATGCTGCACTATTAAAAAAAATGGTCTTTCAGAGTCCCACACTAAAATTGGTGTGAAAAGCTGGGCACTTCTAAAGTCAGTAAGTATTTAGGCACTTATTTTAAAACTATGAAAGACAGCATTTTAACTGTAGAGGAAGCCTAAGTGTCTAGCTCAAGCTAGACACCCACTTGTGCATGGTTAACTTTAAGTAAGTGAATTTGGTGCTTAGAAAGATGCATCCAAAGCCCACTGCACATACAAGTAGCTGAGCTAGCCCATAGCCCGAATACTCATTAGACCAACACCTCTAAATCACCACAGGCTCACCAGAAGTTTCTTTGTTCTCTCCAGCACACACTGGAGTGTGTTTTGAAACTATCTCAGATTAACTTGGTCCCTTCTTTTTAATAAGGACAGTAACTCACAGTGATACTTTTACAAGCCATTACACACAGCATTAGCATCAGCTCCCAAATCCCCTGTCTGTGTATACAAAGCCCATAGTATGCCCCATGCTCACAGCAGAGATGAGGGAGAAGTGGCAATTCTCAGAGCCCCCTCAGAGTCTCTGTGTGGTGCCATCCTTTTCCTCTCTCTCTAGATTTCCTCTGGTGTCATCTCTGATGCCATTACTACCACAGAGTGTGGCTAACACATATCTCACAGGAATGATGTGGGTGTTAATTAATAAATGCTCATAAAACTCTTGGAAACCTTCAGGCTGAAAAATGTAAAAAATCTTTCGTAGAAATATTGTTCTTATTTTCTGTATCCAGATACTTTGTCTCCTGAGGTCTCTGCAGTCGGAAAGTAGGTCAAAACTTGGCTCTTAATAAGTTGAATTGGGAACTCTGAAATTTTCCTCCAGACACAATTTTGTACTACTTAAATTAAGAAACATGAGGCTTGTTTCCCTACCTAAACTGTGCTGTACAACAGCTGAGGACAGCAATGAAGAGACCAAAAGATGTGCTCCTCACACTCAGCCAAGGTGCATTTGCAAGCCAAATGTTGACCTCAAAGTGTCAGCCAACCCCATGCTAACACACACCTCGGTTTCCATGGACTTACAGGTTTTTATATTTTGGCTCCCCCAAAAAAGTCATCCATTCGACACATCATTTAGAGCACGAAACACTTCCTTTGGGAGGAGCCATGATAAGCCAAGTGGATGCACACGTTTCTTTCATGTCATTTAACCAGGTAGAACATGGGCTGTTAAAATTCTCTGTATGTACCAACTGGAATGGCGTTAATCCCTACAAGAAATACATGGCATTGTGCTTTTCATTTCCATTTTCTAGGAACAGACAAGGCTGAGACATAGGGTGTTTCCTGAGGTTAATGATAACCTGAGGTTAATGGTTTCTGGCTGAACTTAGGCCCTTGGCTTCCCCTAACCTGTCATTAATCCCCAGGAAATGCCTGAAACCAAGCGTATTATTTAAATCTGGCAGCAATTAATTTATCTCTGGACCTTACAGATGCTCATATTAAATTAAAAAGAGGATGATTTATGGAGAGCACCAATAATGTCCAGATCTAGGCAAAGATAGATGTTATCCTTAATATTTAAAATTCAGGTTTTCTTTTTCACTGAGTCATTGACTATCAGCTGCATTAAAGGGTTTTATTCAATTAATCTCTCAAATATGATCTTTTTCTTAATTGTTCCTTTAAAAAAATACTTTATCTTGTATATTCTGCCAGCTGCATCAAGATTTTATCTCTTTTCTTCTTTGGGAGTGTTTCATGAACATTATTCACTGTTGCTTTGAATCAGAAAATAAATGTATTTTTAGCAACTTAGTTTAAAAAGAAGCAATCAAAAGAAATGCAGTGGCATATGTAAGAAACAAGAATTATCCTCTCACTCAGCAGTAGATCTATAAGTCTTTGACAAAATAACAGCTGTGATTTTATTTCTATGTATTAAGAAGATAGGCCAAAAACACAGTATAAGGTTGTTTGTTTCTACAAAGCCAGAAGGTGAAGCTGTACATTGGTTTTTATTCTGTTTATCTCTGGCTTTTAGACTGAGACTGCCAACAGTGTGCACACTCTCTGTTAAGGCTTCTGAAGCCTTACCAGAGCTCTCAGTGATGTGGTTTGGCAATAGGTACCACTAAATCACCGTCATAGGCGTCAGTGCAGTTGGCTCTGTAATTGCAAACAACAGCCATAAATCCATTGAAACTAATCCATGTACCAACTGAAATAAAATCCTTAATCTCATCTCCTTTCTGTTTTTCAGCTTTCACTTTCAAGTCTTATCACAGTATAGTACCATTAACTCTACAGATAAAATGGGGTCTTCCAGACCCCTTAAAATCTGAAATTATGCTGTAAAAACAGCTTAAGAAAAATGGACCTTCTGAGTTAAAGGTGAACTGAAAGTGGACAAAAATCAGAGTAGATTTTTCTTCTTCTTTGCAGAGAATTCATTCAGTAATATGTTTCACGAAAGAATGGTTACTGAAAACACGCAGTTTATGCTTTAATATTTCTGTAAACTGGTTAAACAAATTCCCTACAGAAAAATTACTGCCTGTATTGCAGTGTGAGCTCTACTGATACACAGGACTACTCCACTCTCAGAGAATAAGAGGAACAGACTCACGTGTGTATATGTGGTCACACATCTGGCTTTGTGCAGCATTAGTACTGCCTTTCCTGAAATCAATCTCTGTTGAATATTTTTTCCTTAACAGCCTCTTCTCATACGTTGGTTCTGCTGCCTCTCAGCAGTTTCTTGTATAACCCAGGCATGGAGAAGAAGGAGAGGCAGTTATAGTGGTTGTGTTATTCTGGTAGGCTCCTCCTCACCGAGGAGGAACTCAGCCCCAGCATTGCTTTCCCTGGGGCAGCTCCTACCCCTGGTAACACCAGTCTGTACATTGGAGAGGACACATACACTGTTGTACACATGTGACCATGAATAATGCTATGAACATTTTTGTGAGAAATGGAAGACACACTTCAGACTGCTCCACTAATGTGTGGCTCCTTCATGTTTGAAGAAAATTATCTTTCTCAAGGTGCAGGTTGAAAGTCTTTTTTAACCTCCTCTTTTTTACAAGCTTAGCTTCATGTGGCAGAACTTCAGCATCTCTTTTTGTTGTAATATTTTGGCTTCATTTTGAAAATACCTATGTCCTGGGTTGCAGTGTAGGATGTACACAAAGTATTTATTCTATCACCATCTTCATGAACTGTTCAAACCAGGTGGGCTAGTGTTTTCCCAAGCCCCCTGCTTTTTCTGCTAATGGCCCATTAACGCCTTTGGGGTGTTTTCTGCTAATGACTTTTGGGGTGTCTTCTGCTAATGGCCCATGAGTCACAGGTAACTCCCTCCAGGGGTTATCTCTGTTAATGGGCCATCAAGGACCCATTTCACACTTCTCATGCTATTGTGAGATGCTCTGCCCAGGGGGAGGAGCCAAGCATTCTCACCTGGATATAAGCTGGTATGTGGGACAGTGCAAGTAGCACTTATCCACTGGATTCCCAGAGGAGCAGAGCTACCAGACCTTTCTACAGGATTACTGCTTTCAGGAAGAGCACCTCACCTGGACTGCTTCCATCATCCTGCTCAGGTTGTATTCTGACTCTGTCAGTGATCCTTTGTGTTATTGTATTTATTTTATTTTACTTTTACCTTTTTACCTTTCTTCTTATTAAATTATATCTCTGACTTGGAGCCTCTCATTCATTTTGCTTTCAAACCACAACAACCACCATGTGTGTTCCAGCTACAGGTGTTGCCCTGTTTCATAATAACCAATTAAAATATATATGCTGCAAGACCATTTTCTAATGGCTAAGAAGGGATTACAGAAATATGTCTATAAAATATTAATCAGGGAAGACAAGGGCAGTTTATATCACAGCTGCACCTACTCTGTTCTTACAGTCATGTACAGTGTCCATTTCTTCCAGCATGCAATCTAGCAGCTATGGAGCTTCATCCATGCACTGGAGCCTCCTGTTCCAGCTGGTACAAGCAATTTTGGACTTTTTCCCTTGGAGCAATCAAAACATTTTAACTATCACAGAATAACTGAAGTTTCCACAAATTCTAATGAACTAAATAAAACATATTTTGAGTGTTCCTCTAAACACTTAGGATCCAGTCTGTATCCTACATAATTTAGGAAAGATTTGCTACGCACTTTACTAAACTTTGGAGTGAAAGACAGAGTGTGTTATCATGCATGCTGTGTGGAGATCTTTGTGGCAGGAGTCAGATTCAGTCATGTTTACATGCTGCTTGGCAAATAAATGCTATTCCAAGGAGAAAGAAGCCAGCTATCAATATACAGCCACATTTCTTATGGTTTCCTGATTTTCTGCCTTTTGGTATACCTAAATCCTCTAAATATGAGCTACTGAATCAGCATTTTGTATGCTCAGATGTAATTAAAGTGTTCAGAGGACATGGATTCCATTTTGCTCTAAATTTCAAGGTTTCAGAATTTGTTTTCACTATTCAGAGGAATGAAAATAACCCCTTCAAACATTTTTGCAAATGGAAATTGTTATGAAATGTCTGTTTCTGGATATAAAACCTGATCTTTTCGGCTCAAGTTCTTTCTCCTCTGGCTGTAAGTGACAAGGGAACCCCAGGCAAAAACTTTCTCAAGAAATGTTTGTCAAAACTGATATGTTGATACAACATTTTGGCTTTGATGAAGTGACATATTTCATTTCATTGAAAATATTCTGACCAGCTCCAGATGGGATTGACTTATTTAAGCTAAGAAAATGATTCATTGTGAGAGTCTGAATAACCCAATGAAATAATAGAGTAATGTGTGGGGGAGTCTAAATAAGCCAATAAAATAACAGAATAAAGCAATATTCTTCAAATAAACATCATTGGATCTGAATCCTTGTCTTTATGTCTGAGATAAACTCATAAAATATAAACAGATTTAAATAGTAGAAATTATGTTTATGTTCATCCAATATAGACTCCTGGGTAATATTGGCCTTTTCCTTTAGAATCCTGAAGCCAGGGGAAAATAAGGTTTGAATCCAACTTTCTCCTGTGCTGAAGAACTAATATACAGAAAAGACATCTGGAAAAAAATTGTGAAACGTATTTCTAAAGTTTTTTTATTAGAGGGGACTCTAAAGCTTTCCCAGCTAGTTATTCCTTTACTATTAGGACATGCTGATAATTGAAAATGTATTCCTACAACGTAACCTACATTCTCCTGATGAAATCAGATAATTAGTTTAAGCAAAAGTTTAGAGGATAATCAATCCACTTAGAGAATAATCAGTAATTGTAGCAGTTCCAGGTGTACTTCAAATATAGTAAAACTTCACAAGGTCCTCACTTATAATTAATTTTTCTTAAGTAAATAAAATATTTCTTGAAGGTTTTCCCAACTACCTGTGTTTTCTGCATTTTTTTAACTTTTTGAAGAGAAGAGCAAATCAATAAATTTTATGCAATGATTTCTGAATCATCTTCATATTATTAATTTCAATACATAACCATTCATTCAAGTATTTGAGTATTGTTTTCTACATCAGCTTCAGCTACTACACCACATTTAGTAAGGGTTCTCAACCTCCTTTTCACTAAGAGAAAAGTAGCAGAATTGCCCACCAGTTCACCACTCACACTGTCAAAATTATGTCTGTATTTAAGCAGAGCTCTGACCAGCAGAATATGTCATGAAAGCCTTGACACAGCCACCAGATGCAGAAAATGTAGGGTGGCTGACTTCTCACGAACTTCACACTTATCAGGGGTTGGAAATCCCTGCCTGACCTAGAGCTTTGAGTATCGGCTGTGGAATTTCCCGAGCCATCTGACAAAGTCCAGGCATCCCATCAACAGCTCCTGCCAAGCCATAGCAGTGGTCCAAATACCTTCCCCTCTTAACTGTGTCAAGAAGATTGGTGTGCTATCAGCCCAAGCTAGAATTAAATCACAGAGATGGTTTCACCATGGATGGGAAAGAGAGGATAAATAATCATTTGCTTTGTTTTCAAAACTAGGGAAGATCAAGACTTGCCACATTGATTTTCAATGAAAATGTGACTGCCTAAGCAAGGCTCTACCACTGTCGATCAAAGAAGATAACTTTAAAAATCAATTTGGGATGTTTGCCTAATTAATATAATTGCAGTATCCATTTGATCCAGAATTAAGGCAATTTGGACTGAGTTTGAGCGTCAATAGGGAACAAAGCCTGACTCCTAGTCTTGTCTCCTGGGAACAGACTGCCCAAGCCCACAAAGACTGGAAAATCTAACTCACACTGCTTTCCTTTCAAGAAAATTCCCGAGGCCAATGGAAACATATGAGGTTTTATATCAGGTCATTAAATTGTCATGCCTTGTCCTTTGATTTAATTAAAATCTTCTTAGTTATTCAGACTTCTGTGCTGCAAGCTGAAATGTAAATGAATGGTAAGATGAATGGTTTAATATAATGTCTACAATTCTATATTTCTTCCTACCTGAGAAGTTAGAATTTGATAATGTATTTCTAACTCCACACAATCATCCCTTCTCAGAGTTCAGAGTAACTGCTTGTGTTACAAAACTAGAAAATATATTTTATAGTTTCTCTATTACAAATACTCAAAAAAAAATTATCTTCTCTTTTTCTATCCAACAAATGTTTAAAATTCTGTGGAGTTCAAGGAACTGAACAACATCATACTGTCAGACTGAACAGCATCAGACTATTTCGATGTTTTTCTATTTTGACTAAATAAGCACACAATTGGATTGATATAGATCATAATTCAATATCTTCCCTTTTTTTTCCTTTGTTGAATAAGAAAAGCACTTATTCCCATGACTATAATCTATTTTTTAATATACCACTAATGATTTATTATAGATGTCTCTGAGGAGGAAGAATGAGCTTCTTCTGCATTCTTCTGATGGCTTCAGCAATATAATTAGATATTTTATTTTATTTTCACAGATACCACTGAGTTCTAAAATCTAAGAAAAACGTGTATTCCTCGGTACCACTGGAAACATTCAACACAGATGTTTGAATTCTGCATAATTGCATTGTCCATAGGTATTCTGTTTTAAAAATCTCTGCTTAGTGTAGATAGCAAACTACTCAATTACTTTCAGAGTATTTTGCTCTTCTAGACATAACATCTACAATTCAATTAAATGTTTCATCTGTTTTCTTCCTGTCATTCCAGGGTATAGACCTTGATTCTGTTAATCCAGTTTTGATTCTTGTTGGGGAAAGGACATTTTGAAACAATGCAATACTTAACAAATGAGAAGAAAACAGAGTGTTTTCTTTTAGTTTTTCCTAAACAGAGTGTTTAGGAAAAGCTACTATGGGATCAGATCAGTGATTGCTTCATAGCCACAACTTTTCCCTGGCAGGTAATTAGAGAAGATCATATATGCTGGATTTCTCTGAGGGCACTGAAATGCTTAGCTTCTGTTCCAGCTTCAACCAATAAAAGAATTAACATTTCTACAGATTAAAATTCTGTGAACAGTCTCTGTTCTTCACCTGCTTTCTAGAAAATTTTGTAATAATTTCTGCAAGAACAACTCATAACTTTCATACAGAGGGTTTGCAGGAAGAGAACTCACAGGGATTACTCTGGAATAGATCAATACTAGACAACCTGCAAAAATAGCAAACATTTCTACAGATAGGATAAGAAATACCTACTTAGATAAATGCATTTACAGGCTATTCTGCATTGCACTGAGTTTTGTAAAACCTTGTCATTATGGTATCTGAGCACATCTAGGCATTACTGGGTGAAAGCATTAATAACTGTTGTGTTTTCTTTCATTCTCTGTCATTTCTTCCTTGTAGGGAAAGTAGAGGACATTTATCTGTTTAGATCCATTTGCTTATTTTGTGTCCAGTGCTTGTATGAGCCCAGTTACTTTGGAAAGTCAATCCACTGTCTCCAAGAAGGTCACTCTGCTCCACGGGGTCATATTGAGGTGTGTGGCTGCCACTCACCACTCCTCTGGGACATCCCTGGGGGTGTCACCCCACAGCTCATGGAGAGTGCAGGGGAGGGTGGGGCACCAGTGGCAGTCCCAGGGCCTCTCCTGTGGGAGGTTTCTCTATGCTTCTCTGGTCACCTCAAAGGCTGACTCTAAATACAGGACTTTGCCTTATATCAAGAAGACTGAATTCTGGAGCTCACTATCTGTGTATCTGCTCACACCATTCTCCCTCACCCAGACTCCCTCTTGAACAAAGAGTGATTTTGAAGAGTCCTGCACCCCAAAATTTTGTCCTTTGTTTGGAGTATGTGCTCCTTTCCCAGCCTCATCTTCTTCCTTCTTCTCATTTACATCATGCTTTTAGCTTGCTAGACTAATGCACTTTAAGCTCAATCTACAAAAGACAAATTACTCAACCAAACAGCACACAGAGGATACAACTCATGACAATAGCATCAAGTGTTGATACTCAGGGATTATTATTTTATAATAGAAGCTAGAAGCTAGAACAAATTGTTTTTTGTGAAAGGAAGTCTGCTTTCTCAAATGCATGAAGTTTATATAATAGTCAAAAAATGGCCAGTTCAGCAGATTTTATACACATAAATATTATATGTAATATTTTATGTATAAATGTTCCAAGTTTACTCCAGTGTAAAGCTTTCCTTTAAAGAGTAATTCTCACCCCATAATTCACTTTTATGATTTTCTTAGGGCTTTAAGTGTAAAAACTCAATCTGGTTTTGTTTTATCCTTCCTAAAAAAAAAAAAAAAAAAGCACAGAACTCTGCCAAAGGCATGTTGTCATATGTGAAGCTAAACATGTCACTTTTGCAAACACATGCACACACACATGTTCACATCCAGATACACAATGACTTTTAAAAACTTAATGACAATAGAAATAGTTTCATGTGGAAAAAGGGAGGCCCTGACCAGAGCCATTGACTGCAGCAGGCTGTGCTCATTCTTGGGCTCCTCTCCAAACCTCCCTCCAGCCCTCCTGTTTCACATCTAGTGTAAAGATATTTCTCTCCCCCAGACAGTTTCTCACAAATCTGAAACTTGGGATTTCTGCCAGATGCTGGATCTTAAGCTGAGTCCTTTGCTTTACTGCGACTTTTTCCATGTCCTGTCCCTTCCCTTTGGTCTCAGAGAGCTGCAGCAGATAGCAGCAGTCAGGATCCTTTTTCATCCTCTTTCTCTCCTGCCCTGTGTGAACAAGGAGAACACTGATTCCTGCTCAGCCATGGGCACACAGTCCCAGGTGTTTTAATATGACCTCAAAAGAGAGGATTTGATGAAGCTAACTGAGGAAATCACATGTTTGGGCTGGAGTGTTATCAGTTTTGAACCACCATGGCTTCACAAGGGGAAAGTTCTGCTTATCAAGACTGATTTCCTTTTATGACAAGGTAACCCACCAAACTGATCAAGGGAAACTAGTTGATGTAATCTTTTTGGATTTCAGCAAAGTTTTTGACAATGTCTCTCACAAGATCCTTCTGAACAAAATGTGTAGCACAAGGCTGAATAAACACATCATATAATGGGTGAGCAACTGGCTCACATGTTGGGCACAAAGGGTTAAGAGAGAATTCAACAAATGAGAGGGCTGAGCAATCACCAAACATATGAAGTTCAACAAGGGAAAGTGCCAGATTCTGCACCTGGGACAAGGCACCCCAGATGCAGAAAGACTGGGGAATGAGAGGCTGAGAAACAATGCCATGGAAAGGGACCTGGGGGTCCTGGCTGAGGAAAAGTTGAATATGGATCATCAGTGCCCTGGGGCCCCAGGGAAACAGTCACAGCACCAAACCTGACAGAGTCCAAGAAGCATTGGGACAACACTCTGAGGCACATGGTGTGATTTTTGGGAGTGGTACTGTGAAGGGCCAGGAGTTGGCCTCGTTGATCTTTGTGGGTCCCTTCCCACTCAGCTCATTCTGTGATTCTGTGATTCATCAAAATCAAGGATGCAGCTGCAAGGGTGTCTGCTTTTTCAATCTCCCTCCTTCTTTGACAGCAGTTCAACTTTCAGACATACCTTGTAACCACAATGGTTTTGCCCCAAAATATTCTACTTTAGACAGAAATTATGCCCAGTATATTCTAGGATCTAAATTATAACTGCCAGAATTACAAAACCAAAGTCATGCATGGTTTGCATTACCAGAACTGACTCCCTGAGGATCTGAAGTCCTAATACATTTTCTCCCCATGCAGACTGTGCTGTACTCGGGAGCTACAAGGCTTTGCATTCCACTTCATATTTTAAATTGTGTACTTGCTGCTTGGAAATGCTTTTACCATGAGGATGCCCTATAAAATGTTTAATTCCCCTGCTCATCTACACAGGAGTTACAGCACAAGTAATGGCAGAAGACACTCCACTGCCACTACTTCCTGAGTCACCGCAATCTTATTTCTATGGCAATTTCATAGAGATGATGCTTAGTCAAGTAATATTATGGGATCAGACATTATTGTGGTCCCAAGGTTTATGGCATAGCACATGGAGCAACTTCGAGGATTCCTGCTGCTCTCAAGTAGCTTACAGTTTTTGGTGTGACTATTCCTCGGTTATTTTACCATTTTACTTAACAACCACATTTATAGAGGTAACTCCAGTTGTGTAAAAGTCCATTTTCTAAGATAACAGATGTTTCAAGTCAAAGAAGATATACCCAACTCACCACCGAGTTAGTCATTCAGACTGAACACCAGAAATGAGAAATAAGAATTGGTCTCACAGGATTGCAGAGAATTCCTCAAATCACTTACAGTCATGATTATCCATGGTGCTCATATGTTGGTTTACTTTTCAATTGAAAAAAATTATGCTCCCCAAGGCAAAAGATGGGTGCAGTTTCAGAGATAGTTTACTCTAGGAATTACTCCTCACTATGGCAAGCATGGTTCCCAGCAAGCCATGTGGTACATGCTCACACATAGGCATGCAACTGATACTCTCAGCATCAGTACTCTCATAAAAACACCAGTCTGCAACATTGCCTCATGATTCATGCACCTTACGCTGAAAAATTACTGGCAAAAATAGGCATTTATATATACATGCCTGCACACACACGTCTTATGGTCACAGAGATACTACTGGTGCCTCTATGCACTCAGCAGCTCTGCTATAAACTTCCTCAAAGGGGTGCAAGAGAGATTGCTCTATCTGTACTGTTTAGGCACTGTTTGGTCCCATCCTGCACTATTCTTGCTGTACTGGAAGAGACATCTTTCCTTGGAGCACTTCAATCACTCATTTAACAATGTTTGTATAACTGCTACATGAGGTGACTGTGATCCTATAAAGGAAAACATACAAAGAGTACAGCAAAGGAAGGGAACTAAGTTTGCACAAGCATCTTAAATTTGGCATTTCCTACACTATGAGTGACTTCAATGTAGATCTTGTATTGTGTTTTACTGTGAAAATTCCCATCCTGATTGTAAGGATATTTCTCCACTACAGATCACAGAAAGCTTGATTTGAAGTGCTCCAAAATGGGAGCTCATCATCCTTACATTTTTAACTCTTTTTGGATCCAAGCCAGAATTGACTAGTTTAATGTGTCACCATAACAACTGCTGAGCAGTCCAGTTTAAGCATATTTTCTCTACTTTTTTGTTCAAAGAACCAGTAGCAGAGACATAGATTTTCACACTCTTATTCTGAAACAGGCTCAAGCAAACCAAGGCAACCATTTTGAACTGTTTGTCCTCGACACACAATAGACCACAGGCCAAATGTTTCCTTGGCCCCAAGGGGTAAAGCCATTGAAGAACAAACTTTAAATCCATTATTATTGTTGTGTGCTCAGAAGAAATTCATACTTCTGACAAAATGTTGGTTTTGATTTAGTTACCATCTTTTTAATATTTCATTTCCATTCCTAGCAAATCTTGAATCAACATAAATAAATATATCTAAGCAACAGATTTCACATATCAATACTTTCAAGGATATTTATTTTTTTAGTGAGCACACCCAAATAGATTTTCAGATGAGCTTTAAAATGATGGTTTCTTTACAAAAAAAATCCTTTACTGGGATCAAATACTGGAAAATGCTTGATAACAAAAACTTTACCTAAAATAGCTCATAGTACTTAAAGTAACAGACATGTTTCATCTCTGAAGCATTTAAACATAGCAGGATTCTTAGTTTTAGAAATATTAAAATAAAATGTATCTGTTTAATTACCAAGATTTTGTCATTTAAAAAATTAAAATAAACACAAACTTCCATAACAGATTTCCTATAGAACCCCCTTTGCTTTACTCACCTGTTGGGGCTGTGGACAACAGAAACTGAGACACATGTGGAGACCAAGCTGCTACTTGCTTCTGCAGCTCCGGTATTGAACTATGCAAACAACGTTGGAACAAGATGAAGAAAAAAGTCTCAAATATACATGATGCAATATAATTTGTAAGAGGTTTCCAGCTTCATCAGATATAAACATCAGGATTAATTAATGAAAGAGGCAGTTCTGCCACAGCCATGGTGCTATGCACACGTGAATAGCTACACATGTCAGAAGGCTGGGATGCAAGACAAAACATTGGCCAATATCAAACAAAAGCAAACATGTATCACACCCTTGTTTTTTACACTGCTCCTTTTGAGTGGCTACATAACATGAATTCATTTTCATGTTAGAGATGTCCCTGGTCATATAAAAAGCCAGAATAACATCCTGAGTGCTGGAATCTTAAAGCATTGCTGATGCCTTTGAAAGCTCATTTACACTAATTCAAATACCAGATGTCGATATCAGTCAGTGTACTTCTTAAAGATGCTGTCTAGAACACTGTGAATGGGTAAGAATTAGAACAGCTCAAGGCAAATCCTTCTGTGGTCTTTCTACAGATGGGACTGCAGCTGAACACCTGTAGGAAAGATTATGGACAGATATCTTCAAAGACCCAAAAAAAGAAGAGCATTAAGGAAAACAATGTCCTGTGAATTCAGGAAACTATATTTGGATCACTACAGTCACCAGAGCACTGCAGAAGTCAGACTAATTTGTCATCTAGAAAGTCACAAGAGCTAGATCTGTCAAAAAATGTGAACCTCCACCAGCCCCTATCCTGTTTCAAGGCTAGAAATAGCATTTGATTAAGTAACTGAGAAAAAAAAATTAATTAAAAAGTAATAAAGCAGCTTGCAAGATCATAGCAGTGTACTATCCCAAAACTATGTAGATCTATGATTTATTTACACACATATGAATCATCCACTGCCATTTTTCAGGGTTAAGACACAAACTTTTAAACAACACACAGTAACATACATATTCACAAGGATTTTCTCAGACAGACAAATTTTCTCAAGTCTTGATTTTGAAAAAGCAAATGGATTTCTAGAGTATGTTATGATACTTTGATGGGGAACCTAAGCTCAATTTCAGTATCAATGTTATTTTGTGCCTACACTGCTCAGACAGAGGTCTCTTGTTGTGCCAGTAACTACCATTAAATCTCCACATTTTGATATGATTAGCTACTGACTCATTGAGAAGAAAGCCCACCAGTTATTATTCTGAAAAATATAGATTTAGTGGCGATTCAATAAAAAATAATTCATCTCAAATGCAATTCTCTTGTAAATTAGTTGAAAATATAGGACAAGCTTGTCTGGCTGAGGCAGAGATTAAATCATCAGGAGCATATTGAAGTATGCTCCACAGATCTTTAGAAATTCTGGCAAGATTTCCATAGAGCTAATAGATTGTTATCTTCTCTATAACTAAGCAAGATGAATCAATCCAAGGAAAAGTGATCGAATTTCAAAATAGGATGCTCCAGATACTCTTTTCTAACAATCTAACCAAAAATTCCTGCCCTGATTCCCTATTCATTCCCTCATTGCACAGGATATTATGAGGCTGTCCACACTAAACAGTGTGATTGATTCAGTAGTACAATAATGGAGTCATCCAAAATCCTAAAATAAACAACAAAAAGAAAAGACGAAGTCTGTGAACTCCATTCTTTCATGAGAAGGAGAAATCCTTCTTAGGGAAGGATTGCTATTATTTGGGAACAGAAGGGTAAACACCCTGTTTTTGAGGGGAAAAATACATGTCTTGAACTATACATGCGTTGTTTACCCCAGTGTGCCAAGGACCATTCACTACTCAGTGCCCTCAGGCCATGGTCCATATTATTCATCAGAATTACCATAAATCACAACACCAGACTAAACACCTTCAAGAGCTGCTGAAAGACAAATTCAGCATCTTGTATGTTACTGTTGATGTTTGTGGTGTTGTTAGTAGGCAGGGAAGTGCAAGGCATAATAGAGAAAATTTTCCTACTATGTCCTATTCCCACAACCTTTTTCACATTTTCTTTAAATCCCAGGTATGCATTTCTTTCATTGTGGAAAATTTAAGGCCCAAAACTAAAACACTGCTTACAGTAATGCTTTCTTGAGTCTTATTAACTTATGAACTTTTGCTGGGTTGCCCAGCACTCAGAGCAGTCTTTCTGTTATTTTCCAAGCTACATCAAAATGTTTGTCTCAAGGGCCTGAGGATTTTTAATTTTTGGTAAGGGAAAGAATATTCTCAAGAATAATTTTCTAATGATAGTCATGTCAGCTGTAACTGTGTTTTTCTCTTTATTCTAAGCTTAGTGGTCCCTGTATACTTAGCAGAGAAGGGAAGCATTACTCCAATTCTAGACAAGTGATGTACAGGTTACCTGATGTTATTCCTTCTAGCAGCCTTGGGACTCAGAAGAGGGCCTCATCCACACAGTGGTAATCTATACCCAAAACTGCTTATACTTCAGTGACTCAGGATATTACACAAAGATCTCAGCAGACTCCAGGTGAACTGCAAGGCAGTGCAACAAGTACAACACAAGCTTTTGCTTACAATAGCACCTATCATTCCCATATACACTAGATCCATATCCATGAAAAATATGTATAAATACAAATAATGGTCTTTAGCTAGCATCATTCACAGCTAAAGATAAATAATGGACAATATGAATTATTCGTGTGTCCATGCTTGGACAGTGACAGACCTTCCTTCCTTTCCTATAAAGCCCATTTGTATAAACAGTACTTTTTGCCTCTGAACCATATGAAGTGAGTCCTGAAAAGAAAACACATTGCTAATGGGATGTGAAAGCCTTAGCGTAGCATATCTTACAGACTACAACCTCTATTTGGCATATACTGGACAATATTTAGGTGATTAATATCCATGCATTTCCTGAACCATGCAGGGCAAAGTCATTTAATAACAATCTCTGACCTGTGAAAAGAGTCACAAGCTTCCCCTGATGCCTGAAGAAGCAGCTGCAGCATCAGTCAGTCAGAGATGCAGGAGTATCAGCAAGCTCCCCTGCCTTGGTGCAGATGAAGTAGGACCACTCTGCACATGGCCAAGCAACACAGAGGTCTGTGCTCAGATTCAGCTCCTGCTCACACCCAGAGCTAGCAGCCAGTGTAAATTTTGCCACTGTATTTTGCCTCACCAGTTTCTGGAAAACTTGAGGGCAAGATGGCATATTTTAATTCTTTCTACTTTTTATCCTTTTCCCTTCTGGAAGCAAAGCTCTTTGGTTGTTATCCTTTTCAGACACCTGACATGGCTAGTGATACAGTAACTTCAAGCCACAGCAGCAAATAATGATGCCAGGAGTCCTGAACATTTAGTGCCTCAGCAGGACACTGAAAATCAAACATGGCAAACCAGCAGCTCTCCTTCCAGCAAACAAATGTCCTGAATTTGCTTCCGAGGGAATCAGAGCTTCTCATCCTCCAGCATCAGCTTCTTAGAGAAGAAAACTACTTACATCTTGTCTTGTGATGCAAGATGTAACCAAAAGTATGTATTCTATTACCATCTGTTAAAACCAGGTTGGGCAGTGTTCTTTATCTTTTCCATGATCCATGCCTCATAACTCCAGGGGAATGTCTTCTGTTAATGGGCCATTGAATCTCACTGCATGACTGATAAAATTATATCATCCCATTGTGAGATACTCCACCCAGGAGGAGAAGCCAAGCATTCCTACCTTGGATATAATCTGAGATTTGGAACACCAGAGTCAGCCTTTGCCCACTGGATTCACAGAGGAAGACCAGACCCTTCTTCATCACCACTGGACCTTCAAAGGAAAACTACACCCTTCTACAGGATCACTGCTTCAACAGAACCATGTCTGTCACTCCAGGAGGACTGCAGCCACCATTTAGTCAGACTACTACCAACACCCTGAATGACAGGGTGTGAGGTTGCATTCTGACTCTGTTAGTGTTTTTGTACTCCTGCATTCTATTTTAATTTTCCTATTAAGTTGTAATACTTGTTTTTAAATCTATACATACTAGTAAAGAACTGTTAATCCTAGTCTTGTATCTTTGCCTGAGAACCCCTAAATTTCAAACTTATAATAATTTCGAGGGAGGGGGTTTACATTTTCCATTCTAAGGGAGGCTCCTGCCTTCCTTAGCAGACACCTGTCTTTCAAACCAGGACACATCTAAGAACTCCAGAGATCTCCTTGACTAGAAGAGGTCCTTAAGAGCAAACTGGACTGGACCTAAGTCCACAATATGATTGCTTTGTGTTGCTATGTGAGGTAAAGTCACAGTAACCTCCTAATACAACTCCAAGATTAGGGGCAAATTTGAGTTAGCAATAATCACTATGGGCATGGATCTGCAAAGAGTAGCCAGGCTTGCTCTTTAATACTTACACAAAATAGACACAGACCAATGCTTGAGAGCAGTCCAGAAAGAAAAAATGGTATTATGTCTTGCTTGTTTTTTTTCCTGTGGAGCAGGGAGTGTGGGGATTAATCAATATGTCTGCAGTGTAGATGATGAGAAGACGTCGGCTCCCATGGAACAGGGAGAGAACCAGCCAGAGTGTGCAGCCCTGTGCTGGGGCAGCTGCATGCCACTGTCCTGTGCTGCCCTGGAAACCTGCACAAGAAAATCCAGAGATGTCATTCCATGGGCCTCCCTTGAATACCAGGAGATTCACTCATGGAAGGACAAGCTAAGATTAGCTGTTCCTGACTTTTCCCCAAACTGAGCCACCTGCACAATGCTCAACAGCAACACAGCACCAAATCAGTCCTCTCAGCTCTGACACTACCCAGACTGGGTAAGCTTTAAGTCTCAGGATGAGCTTTGCAGTTTACAGACAGTTCTTTTAGTATGTGCTGGGTGATTTTATGCTATGTGTAGTGTATTATAATTCACTATATATCCCCCTTCTCACTGCAGCTTCAAAGAAACAAACTTCTTATTTATAAGTATTTTATTCATTTGGGGCTACAGGCAACCTTAAGTGAACCCAAAGGTAGAGACAGGTAACAAAGACAAGACCTAACCTTGAGCATGTTAATGGTGAGTTTTGTTGGGAATTTTGTCAGAGCTAGGATAAGAGGAACTGGCCGCAAAGAATTTCTGGAAGCATAACTCTCTCAGAAAATGGAACCTATTGAACTTCTCCTAATTAGCAATCAGGCTCCTTTCATTCATCTGAATTACAAACATCAGCAAGAAAGGGAGGGAAAAATCCACACTGATGCTTTACATCAATTAATTCCAACAGAACATTGGAGTTTTTATATTATTTAACCTCCTATATAATTATACCTCTTGCAGTTGTTTGTTAGGTATGTAAAGTTATCCCTTTTTTCTGTATCATTTGCTTCATTTCTTCCAAAATTTTATCTGTCATTAAATAGTTGTTTTGGGGTTTTCTTTTAATATAACAGTTCTTTGGTTCTGATTAGCCATATGTCATTACTAACATTGATCTAACATCAACATCAACAGTAATGCAGGACCAGACTCTGGTCTCATTACTTGCAATAGTCAAAACTTGTACCTCTGCTGACTTCAGTGTAACCTCTTGTGAATATCTGTTCACCAATAAAAGAGCTTCACAATCTGGCATGTGCTGCTTTGTTGGTTACTGACGCTTCTGAGTTCAGCCAACTTTCAAAAAGACAGTGACATCATTATTCTGTCATTGATTTAAATCTTGACAGTCTTGTAAATAAGCACAGGTGAAAGAAAAATGTTCCTGTTAGCCCCATTTTATAGATTTGAGAAGGTGCACAGAGAGATGATGCACCACATCTAAGCCTTGGCTTATGAGTATTTTAGAAATAAGATGGAAAGTGACTGCATCACTCAGTACTGTGGCTCATGGGCTATAAGACAGATTGTCAGGAGACTTCTGTCTGCAGCTCCTGGGTTCATGCCTTCTGAGGCCAGGATGAAATCCAGACCTAAGTTGTTCCTATCTATTATTTGTGTATTTATAGGGTGTCAGTCACTGAAGTACTGAAATGCCAGACTAGCCCAAGGCCACAGACCCAGAATCCAACTGGAATTCAGATTTTAGGAATTCCTCAGTCCCATTCCCATGCTCTGTTGCCTCCTCTGTGCCACATAAAAATAAAGTTCAGGCCACCTTTATCTCCAGGACTATTTGATTTCATACAATGGATACAAGAACAACATCACTGCTGCCAGAAAATATTTATCTGTTTTGGCCACATTTCTATAGGAATTTTATGATGCAAAAGAGCAGTGCTGCAATCACATAAATTAGGAGACTTATTTCAGTACTGTGATAATAAGCCAATGGCATTCCCCTTGCTTGGAGTGAACATGAAGGAGTAAGAGAAACAGTGGTGATAGAAAATAGATATTAACATTCAGCCATATCTCCAGTGTGCTCAGCAAAGTGCTAGTTTGCTATCTTAATTCGCTCACATTTTTTTTTGCCCTGTTCAAGACCAAAAAAATGCAACTTGGGACAACAGTGAGGCAGCGCAAGAAATGAACAGCTGCTTTCTTAAAGTTATTTTGTTGCCCTTACTTATTATTTTTTTCTAGTAATAAAAATCCTGTTATGAGCAGGGAAGGTGACCTTTTATGCAAGTTTTGCAAACTAGAGGGACTTGGATACCTCAAATCTAAATCTGCTGAGGAATCTAGAGAAGTTAACTCCTTCATTCTCCTCTTGCCTAAACCAAGTCAAATCAAAGAGAACAGAGCAGGGCTCACCTAATGAAACATGTCTGACTGTATCTGAGTTAGTTATCCATGTTCCCTTTACTGTTAACAGAAAGAAACAGGCAACTCAGCTAAGGAAGGCCAGGTAAATCTTACTCTATTTTCTTTTCTTCAGTAGTTATGTGGGGAGTTTGTTGGCCATCTTAAACATGGCTATCTGTACTAAAGTCCTATGAAACAAATCCTAGATTGAGTCACCATAGTTTAATCAGCTTCATCCTTATTGATTCTGGATGATGAACAGTTTAACACAAGGCATGAACTGTATAACCATTTATTTCACCTGCTTGAAATAAATATTGTAGCTTATCATTTCCCTGTTCTCTCTGAAAGACTCAACCTGAAGGCCCAAACTCATTAGGTACCAGTGAACTACAGCTTCTCTTTAATGAGTAAGAAACAAGTGCCAAAGACTTGAGCTCACAGAGCTTCTCTGCCCCCCTGTCTTTTAACTTCTCTCTGTATTCTTCTCCCTCATCTAAGCTCTCATCACCATCTACAGCTTTTAGCAGCTGGTGGCCATGATAAAGCAGGTCAGCTGCTGAAATTCTTCAGATAGCTTTTGACAGTCAATTTGGATCAACAGTCTACAGGAATAGTACATTTCTGAAAGCCACACTCATTTTATATGTGAGTGCAAATGGCTAATGTTCAAATATGTCAAATGGCTCAGGATTAAGTGCACTGGAAAGTATGAATTTAATTTCCTCTGTTTAAGAATTAGGAGAGAAGGTTGTTTTTAAATTTCCCAGTTGCAAAATAGTAATTTTATTTTATTTCAGGCTTGTTCTCTGTGAGGTGAGGTGGTTGGTACCATGCACAGCATTAATTCAAAAATATGCTTAAGCACACAGAGTTTTAAGCAAGCAAGTAGCCCTAATGAAGTAAAGAAATTAATATTGCACCATCATTCAGTAGTCAAGACCTGAAAGTCTGAAAAAAATAGTTTCTATTTTCATCCTCACAGGAAAAACAAGAGAAAAACATTTATTTTTTTAAAACCTATTTATGCAGTAACTAATGGCTTGACTTTGGACTGTGGCATTGTCTTGATAAATGTTCTTTCCAAGATACTCCTTAGTTTAGTCTGGACCAGGGAGAAAGTGCGCAAGCAAGAAAGATTGACACACAGTTGTGTTTGAGGCCAGATTACCCAGAGGCACAAAGTGGTGGGCAGCCTTCCTTGGGACCCCGTTCCAGTGACATAGTATGTCTTTTCATTAGAGAAAAACTGCTTTCAAAGGCATCATAGCAACTCCTGAAGGACGCTCTGACATTCAATATGGGACAGAGAGTTACTGTTTAACACTGAAATACTGTTTTTTAGATAAACATTACATTTAAGTAGCAAGAACACACATGAAACTATTGCAAAAGTTAATGTATTTTCTTTGCTGCAGCTTTGTCCTTTATGTTATTTTTCTTGAAGAAAGAGTTTAGTATTGAAGGAAAGGTTCAAAAAGCAGCAGTAGTATAAACCAAAATTTACTTGCTCAGTAACATTGTGTATTCACCAAACTGTTCCATCACTGGTTTCGATGTTTACTCCTGAGTAATAGTTTAATTTTTCACAACTCAAGGATCTTCTCAGTGGTGCAGGAAGAAAATAAAAACTTCCATGTGTGTGACAACAATCTTCTGCCACAGCAATGCATGTCATCTTACATGCAACCTTTTGGGCTAAATTCTGCCCTTAATTATACTTGATTCATGCTGTTGGCATGCATACTTTTACAGGACTTTAAGAGAGAGAGATCTGTTGTATGGCTATTATGAGTACAGCTCTGCTCCTATGCTAATCTTACTTCACCAGTCTCAACCAAGTTGCTCTTGATTTATATTAGTTTACCAGAGATCAAGTTCAAGCATGAAAACCATCAGGAAGTTATAGACCTTTATTCAAAATAAAAATATCTTCTCTCATTAATCAGGAAAGGCTGATGGAAAAAGTAAAATAGTGACTTTACATTTTGTTGATATGTGAGAACGTTTGTCCAAGTACTAAATCCCCCTTTAAAGAAAAATAACATGTGCTAAAGCTTTAAAGGGAGTCCAAACAGAGCATTAATTGAGGAGATTGATTTCAGTTCTCCCACCCTAGTTTAATAGGCTTTTTCTCAACTGGATTTTGGGGAGACTGGTCTTTTAGACCACTTATTCTTAACAGCAGTTAGGAAGAAATCTAGAAATTGATTTATTGTGAGGATTTTCCATCAAACACAACGGACATTCTGTGCTGTCTTGTTTTTTGCTTTTTGTGGGGTTTTAGTTTTGGTTTGGGAGCATGAGGTTTGCCTACTTTCTAGCTAATATGAATCCATTAGGGTTTATACTTTGCATCTATGAGCATGATATATCTTCCTCTGACATTGAACACAAAAGACTTGGACCCTGTATTTAAAAAATGAACATTTCATGCTGGTATTATCCTGCAATACCAGCTCTTATTTTCAAGTTGCTTGGAACTGAGAACTTGCTAATACACTGCTGTGCTTTAGAACTGCTGTGTTAGCTGAGGAGAGTAGAGTTAGGTCAAGCCTGAGAACAAAATATCTCCCGTAACAAATGTAGCATTTGACCAAAGACCAAATCCTGGTTTGGTTTTGGGTCATAAAGGTGCAAGCCCCTCATCAATCAAGTTCTTTTTTGAACTGATCTTATTCCAGGACATTAACTCTTAAGAGCCCCAGGAGCCAAAACAGAGAGGAAATTACTCCTTTTAACAGAGGATGCTCTTGTAACTGCAGCACCACGACGCCCCGACAAAGGCGGCTGTGTCCGTGTTTTGGGAGCCAGAGCTTGGGGCAGCTCTGCTCAGGGACCTACCCTGACTCGTGGTCATATTACGGGTGGGGACACGCACTCAGAGGAAGCTGTTTCTCCTTGTTGCTCTAACCTCCTGCTGTTGGAATCTCTGGCACAGAGGAGTGTGATCCAGCTTTACTGCAGCCCTGCTAGCAGATTTGGTCTGCTCTGCGAGCACCGGTGTAACTCAGAGCAGTCAGACACAGAGCCAGGCCAGACCCTTGGCTGCATTCACAGACCACACACCAGCAGGCTTAGCCTTCCATCAGCTAGTAACAGCTCAAGCTGCTCAGAAACCAGGAGGTGAGTACTCCTGGATTTTTAACAGCACAGCTTTTAATTGCGAAAATGTTCTTTCAGGTTTATTTAAGCCACAAGAGATCAGAATGGTTGGCAGGGGATCAGCTCCCCAGAATAGTATTCAAGGCCAGGTTGGATGGGGGTTTTAGCAACCTGGCCTAGTGGATGGTGTTTCTGCCCATAGCAGGGGGTGGGAACTAGATGATCTTTAAGGTCCTTTCCAACCCAAACCATTCTGTGATTCTATGAAGAGTGTCCCAGGCACATATCTTTCTCTCTAGGAACAGCTATGTCCATACCATGGCCAGAAACTGCTGACTCTGTGATGCAAAGCACATGATCTGGCTCCTGTACTACATTTCCTGTCAAAGCTGTACCTAGAATTTATGAAACTCTGCTGATTTTTTTCCCCTTCTGTTCTGTTTTAGATCAGGCTGAGAATACATCTGAGCATTCAGAGATTTTTAATATTGTCTTTTTCTGGCTAAACAGATGTAATGTTTTATTGTTTTCCCACACTTCAGGCTTTCCAAAATGTACTGCTCTTGCAAGTATAAATGTAGGGGAGGAGATAAAATTGGTAATTATATCTTCTATCCTTTCTTATCAAAGCTGTGTGTTGGACAAGAGGGAGAAACTGAGAAAAAAAAATGAGAATAAAATTTATTGCAGACATTTCTCAGATGAATATCTTCCAACTAAGCTTCCTCTCCCAAATTTTGTGATTTTGAAGACAGTGTATGATATATCTCATATTCAAGGATTTAAATGTGGGGGTTTTGCAGTTCAAGAAAATAATGTTTCCAGTCTAATTCAAACACCAGGGGAAAAAAGTGTGTTTAGTGATATCTCCCAGAACCACATCTGCATTGTGATTGTATAGCAATTTTTAAAAGCCTGGCCTGTCTATAGAAACCAGCTGGGGAAAAAAAAAAACCCACTATTACTACAGGAACCTGAAGGAAAGCACAGTTGGTGGATGTTCTCACTTGCTCTCCAAACACTATAGCATGTGCTTCTTTCCCCAGGACATACAGTATGATCTCAAAGGAGCATTTGCCTGTCACATTATACCCTGGAGCTTTGAATCAGTATTTGCCAACTTCTGCCAACCTCAAGCACTTAAAAGTCATGACTCCTACCCTAGGTCAATGCATGATGATCTCTCAAATATGTGGATGCTTTTTCCTGACCCTTTCATTTTTCATTAGAAAGTTCAGATCTTATTTTTAGATCATATCTTTCCTTGCCAGATATCCATGTAGTGTTTGCAGCACTGCCAGATCCAAAATATTGAGAATATTGAGAAGTACTTTTGGAAGTTCTTTACAAGACTCCCACTTGGGAGGCACAGCTGTAGTCAGCTCACCATGGCTTTGTTTAGGTGTTATGTAACCCTCACTTCCATAAAAATTCAGGGACGTTCATTCCCACATCTACAGCTTAACTTTCGAAGCAGCTCAACCCAGAGAGCAAAAGCAGGCACACACTCTCCAGTTATAGATCAGTTCAGCCCCCAGATCATCTGTTCACATCTGTTTCTTGACCTAGCATCACCCCTGCTCCTTTTGCAGCACTGGAGGCTCCACATCTCATGGGGTCAGTCTAGGGAGGGTTTTGTCCCTTCCCATCCTTTTTGCCCTGAAGAGAGAGACGCCACCGTCTGAGCTAGTAAGATGAGGACGGAGTGGATAGTGAGGCCCACAGTCCTTCTGAACTGCTGGGTCTTTCCCTGACACTCTATTTTTCTTCTCTCCTGTGGGGTTAATTTAAGGTTCTCCTTCCTCCTCATTCCTACAGCCTGCTCATGCCAAGTGGGAAGGAGTTCTGTTGGCTGTCCCCAGCAGTCCTGCTGTCTTCCCTGTGGCTGCTGGGGACATTGCATAGGCAACAAAGAGAGGACTGCAAAGCATGCAAGGACTGCAACCTGTCACTCACCCGCCTCAGTGTTTGCTGCACATGCTCTTAATACCAAGGCCTAAAATGGGACGATGCTATTTCTTTCCTCCCGTCCCTTGAGAGTTCCAGTCAGGCTGGTTATATTCAACCACACTTGCAGGAGAGATGAGATCTTGTGTCTAAAGCTGCTTTCCAATGACTTCTTTTATTCTCCAACTAGAAATTTTCTGGGACTCCATTTCATAAAATATCGAGTTTATCACATTTCTTATTACTTTTAGTGCCCAAGCTGTACTGAAACATGCTGCTATCAGTTACACTCATAGTTCAACACTCCAGTAGGAAAATTGGCTAATCAATCACTCACATGAGAGGTAAGTTTCAGGTCTGGCCTTAGGTTCTGAGGTAGATTTTTACAGTTCTTAGTATAAATTATCATTATACCATTCAGCTATAACAAGCAATTGGAGTTACCACAGTAACTAGTGAGAAAATGAGGAACCTCTAATACAAAACAGTGGTCTTTCACCCTGCATATAGGCATAGAGCATGCATTAAGTTCCTTGAATGGAAACTACAGAATGACATGGGTGTTACGAGTTAAGACAAACAACAGGGTTCATATGAAAGATCATCTATATAATGGGAATTCAGCTTTGAAGTGAATGTTGCCTTTGGGTTTGAAGTAAACATGGGGTTAGACTTTTCACATTTTTCAATGCACTCTCCTCCTCTATATCTATTTTATAGTGATCTATTTGCCTTCTGAAACTACAGCACCACATACATAAGAAAGAAGAATGGTTAGCTGTTTATGGGTATAAATTCTTTTCATTCTAGTCAATGTGATGAAGCACCATGAATACTTCCACACAACAGTATCTTTAAAAATAGATTCAGCCTACCAAGTAAGACTGAAGAGGAAATATCTGGGGAAGAGTGTTGTTGCATCCCAAAACCTTATACTTTAGTATCTGGGAAGTTATGAACAACATGTAGGCAGGGGAGGTTCCTGTAAGATTTAGAGAAAAGAATATTGAAAATATAAAATCCGATTGAAACACTCAGCAGAATTAGGAAGCCTAGCAATCTAGAGACAGCTGCCTGGAAAATGGCAGGGAGAGAAAATAGCGAAGAAGGTTTTCTATGAAATATGAGTAATGGTTTAAAAGTTTGCTACTGCTGAATTGAGTAGCCATAGGACAAGATAGGATGTTGTTGAGAAACTCAGTCGGCTCTGTTTACTCTTTTCATGCTGGAGGTTATTCTTTATATAAATATATTTCTACAACCACATGGTCCTAGGGACTGGATTAGCAGCCTTACATCTTTCATCACTACTATACCTGTCAAAGGAATTGTACTTAAGTTATTTATATATTTTCATCTTTGCAACTCCTCTTAAAGGACTCCTCAGTGACTTGGGTCTTGCATGCAGGACATGAAGTCTTGCATGCATCTCAGTGTGTCGGGTGAGAGTCATGGAGAGCAAAGCTCTCTGCCATATTATATATAACAAGGAATCAGTCAAATGAATCAAGTGAAGTCCAACACCTCCAACAATATCCACAGTGGGACTGATTTTGATGATTGTGTCAAGATCTATCCTCACTGCTTGATATTTCCCTTCTTGAATGTATTTACTAGCACACTCTCTCACCCTCCACTACACCTTCTACAAGCCTGCTGCATGGAAGAAGTATCTTTTTGCACACTGATAGTAACTCAGCCTCTCAAAGGCACAAAGTCAGCTTTTCCCATTTGAATTGGGAGATGATGCAGGTAAAGAAAGTAGTGTCAGCAAATTTCTACTGGTGAAGAGAGTGGTATAGTCTCTACTAGATTCTGTTTTACAGGCAAAATTCTGCTTTCAGAGTAAAAGAGCCACTTTTCACTGACCTCAGCAGAAGTCATGGGTGAGTATCTGAGGGCAGAGTTTGTCCCCTTGACATTTTTGTGAATCAAGAAAAGAGAAACTAGTTGTTCAAGGATTTCCAGGTCTAGCTAGTGCACCAAACATACCCATTACTTCAGATACATTTTATACACATTTACCCTCACAGTATCCTGTACCTTGTATTTCACTTTTGTTTGTGAAACAAAACAAAACAAAACAAAACAAAACAAAACAAAACAAAAAAGGAGGATGTTCCTTTTGCACTACATTTCTGTGAATAACAAATCAGACTCTAAAGAGGTCATAAAATTTGCTTATAGGAGTCAGATTGATAAAAACCTTTCTGGTTGATAAAACCTTTTGTGGACACAGTGTTGCATCCCTGATATTTGAATGCTCTCTTCCTGAAGAGGAACCTTTTAAACAAGCACCCTGGCCCTCAGTAAGGAAATAAGGGAGGGAAAAGCCCTTCACTGCTGCTGTCAAAGCTGTACCACCACCCAAGAACCCTGTGCCCTGTTTCTCCAGTGTAGTTTTCAAGTCATTCTTCTGCAAAGTAGGAGACATTCATTTTAGCCCTTAAGCTGTGAATGGAAGAGAAACAAGGTAGTGAAGCCTCAGGTTACTGCTCTGGTGACCAGACTGATGCATGAAAGGTGGGAATCACACTCTCCACCAACTGTTACGTCAATCTGAGCCTGAATTTCTTACAATTGGTAAAATCACTCCCTTGATTTTCCAGGCCAGGACCACCTTTTAGGAAGTACCAATACAAGTACAAATTTTCAAAAGAGAGTGCTCTCCTCAGTGTTATGGCCTTGTCTGCAGGGTCTTTGACCAAGTCTTAACTTCAAAACTATATTCATTAGAAAAGCAAATGCTTTCACTTACTGAATGCAGTTTCTTCTCTCTCCCTCTTAAAATATATTTTCATTTTGTGTGTGTATTAGTTACATTTGAAAAATCATGAGCTAGGGGTCAGTGAGATTTTGCCATGGTTTGACATAGCTTTGACAAGTACTGACTAATCATGACAGATTTCCCACTGATTACATTTCAAGTTTTGCCACTGAATCAAATAGGGACTTTGCAAGGTGTCTTTGTGAGCAAATTTCTCAGATTAGTACAATGAGAAGAATGAAAGGGATCTGAGTTAACAGGCACAAGAAAATACTGCTTTCTAAGTATGAAGGAAATGTACTGAAAGATTTTACAAAATGTTTTTATTCTGTATTTTTTGTACCCAATTTTAAGCACATTGGCTCAAATGCTTTAATTTGATACAAATAAGCAATGTACAGAATAAAATCATGCTGTATTATAGAGAATCTCAAAACAATCTTTTGAGTTCAAACTGAAAGAGAGTAAACTTAGGTTAGTATATGTAAGAACTTATTTACAGTGAGGGTGGTGAGGCACAGGTTCCCCATCCCTGTAAGTGCTCAAGACCAGATTAGATGGGACGTTGAGCAACCCAGTCTAGTGGGATGTGTCCCTGGCCATGGTAAGGGCAGTGGAACCGGATATCTTTAGGTTCCTTCCAACCCAAACCATGCTATGATTCTATAATCTGAAGAGTACAGTCAGTCCTGAGAAATTTTCTTCCCAATTAGCATAAAACTGGCCAAGTAATTCAGTGTGAGTTTGCCAAATCCTGCTTTGCTGACTCCTTTGTTTTAACTTTCTGGGGTTTCCATTATATCACGTTTAACTATTGTAAAAGGCAATATAAGGCATATTTAACTGATAGATCAGGTGGCTTGACATATTTTCACATCAACCTTGACAGATAGATAGGCGGAGCCTGAGAAAATTACATCTCTAAATGAACAAGGATGCCTTTTTATAACCAGTACCTCAGCTTATTTAATTGTTGACATCTCAGCAAGGCAACTAATATACAAAGAACCTTACAGGATGGAGAATGAAGTACAAAAATTTGGCAACTCCCTTCTGACTAGAGAGAGACTTAGTGTAAAAGGGAGCTGTCATGGCAATAGCAAATTGTGTTGTGACACTCCATGGAAGAGAAGAAAACTGAAACACAGATCAGTGCTTAATTATCAAAAACTGTGGGAAAAAAACAACAAGCATTCAAATTCTGTAAACATTTCTGATTTTCAGAAATGCTGCCCACTTAATATTCTCTTTCCCTTCTGTTGGATTTCTGGCTCTTACCCATCCCCAAAGTGCATCCTTTGAGTAATTTACTCATGGCTTTTATGTTTCTGTGAAGTCTCATGTTACCAAGTTTTAGAACTCAAATGCTTTCCAAAAATGCATTTTGAAATTATTTCAAACTGCTAAAGGAAGCAGAATCCTAAATTTGTCAATATATACACCAGCAGCATAGTGTCTTCAGCCAGTAAATAAATAAAAATAATGCAATATTGTCTGATACATGGGAATACAAATAATTTGAATAAAGAACATCAAATTCTGAAAACAAGATATGCATTTAAAATACAGAAAGAAGATGTGTTGCATGGTTTCAATAATATAAATCTGAGATTTTTTTTTTATTTTGTTTGAGGTCTTTTTTTTTCACATTTATTTTTCAAAGTAACTTTCAACAAATTTTGAAAAGAAATTATTTATTGATACTTTAAGACATAATAAAATGCATTTTGTCTAAAAGAGAGGAGCGAGAAAAGGAATAGTTCTGATAACATTACTATTTCTGCCTCACTGCACAGGTCTAGCTAAAATGCTATTTAAATTTGATTGAATTCTGTTTATCCTTTTCATTTTCCAAACCAATGGCCATTTAGGCAATGGAATACATTTACCCATGTGCATGTATGTTACCTGCAAACTCTGCATTTATGGCTCTGAACTAGTCATATGCATGTCGTTGAGGCAAAAAGACCTTAAAAACTGTGAGACAGCTCATATCTAAATCATAGTCCTAATCGTAACAGAAGGTGTATTCCCAGTATATGAATTTCAAATCTACCTAAATATTTGTGCTCTGTGTTTACTGCACTCATCCTATCAGCATCAAAACAATGTCATGTGAGGTTATTATTTGCAACTAATAGCTGCATTCAGCTACATAGTGCGAATAGTGATTACTTCCAGAGAACATTTCTGGGGTTAAAATATCCCCCAACTTTATCAATTCTTCTGAAGTATTTTTCTTTTAATTTGAAAAGGAAACATAATCTGGTACATTAGTGACCTTCCAGTTTACTTCTTTGGGTGGAAGACAATTTCATTCATCTCACTTTTAGCACAACGGTCAAAAAATCCTGATCACTTGAAGAAAGTTTTGACATCTGCTGGGGACTGCTGTCAAGGTCAGACTTCACTTTACCTGAGTCCAGCTGACTGACAAGTTATTTCAGTAACAGTGGTTATGGTTCAGACTAGTGCTGAGGTTTTTATTGTTTCTTGGAGAATCTTTTTCTAGGTATGACACATGACTGAAGACAAAAGGATACTTTCCATTGATTTAAATGTCCAGCAAGTCAGGCCCTTTATTCATGGAAATAACCAATCAATTAGTAAATTTTAAAATCTATAAGGCTTGTAAAACTAAATCCTTACAGCAATGCAAATCCATTTTCATTTCTGGCACTTAAAAACATGAATTAGGCTAAAGATAAATTTAGCCCAGGAATTAAATGTTTAATTTGTTTTTAAGAATGTGCTTTATGTTTTGGAACTGTTGCATTGGTCACGTAATAATGGAGGAAATTAAAATCTATAATAACAACATCATGTTTGCATTAGACAGAAGTAATGCATGGGAAAAATAGAAAATATTTCAGGCATCAAATGTCATCTCTGTCCCCATACATGAATAGGCTCTTTCAGATTACGCTTTTGTACAATCATTACTCAGTGCCTCAATCAGGCTACTCACATTTTAATTTCAATTTGATTTAATTGCAAGAATTGTAATTTCAAAAGAAGTTATCAGTACAGAATCCAGTAGTGTTTTATCTTAATTACATCTTATTCTTCATGCCATCTATTCTTCTCTAAGAATGATGAATAATTGATTACAAGATTTGCCACAATTATTTGATGAAAAATCAATGGTATTCAATCAATTTGTTTAGCGATTGTACTTTGCAATTTACATTTAAGTAAAAGATTAAGATCTCTGCATAGTTAAAAAACGAAACATGTTTAAATAATGTTAAAACCGTAACACAGTGAAACAAAAGTTAATCAAGTTAGGGTTGTGATTTACACTTTTGCCATTATAGAGAAGGAAAAGGACAAATAGTGTGGCATATTATCCCTAACTTCTAACACTCTGGCTTCCCAAAGTGCCTGTTTTAAGCAAATTGAATTTACTAAGAACAAAAGATACTTAAAATAATTATTGTTATTTATTTAAAATAATATTTTTTTTGCCTTCTGTGAAGCAGTTTTGGGTTTTCTCTGTGTAGCACTTACAAAACTGGATCAATCATAAGAAAGGATTAATCACCAAGTGTCTTATTGCATGGTGGATCAGACACGTGCTCTCAAAGATATTTTCTCTCTCAAAGGGGAGGAAACAGAAGGTTGTTGTTGTCTCCTGTTCAAACAGAAACACCTCCATGCAATGAAATGGCCACTGGGTCTTGGGGAAAATGCTGTGAAAAATCCATTGTAGTCTCATGCAGGTAGGAGACTGGTGGGATGGGGAAATAGATATGCAAAGAACCACTGGGTCTCTGAGTATTCTTTTGGAACTAGAGAAATGCAGGGAATTCTGCCATTGTTTCTTGAATGCAACCAGATTCATCTGAAACCACTCAGAAGGCAGAGTACAATCATCCATGGCTGGAATAGTTACAGAAATGTTGGGATGTTTTCCAAGAGCTGCTCCAAACGTCACTGCAGCTCACAGGACTGACTCCAGCTCTGGCAGAAGGCAGCAAGGCATTGCAACAGATCTTGGAAACAGGACTGGCATTACTTATATGTATTGTAAACTAAGTGTTGCTTTTTTCATCTCAGTCAAATTGCCCATTTTTTCCTAGTCCACAGGAAATAACTAGGCTGGAAGAACCAATGGAATAGTTTGTGATCAAAGGCAAGGCACGAAGCCTTTGTATAAGGATAACAGTTTAGCCCAGGAAAGACATAAAGTGTCAAACATCAAGGGAAGGTACCTGTGAAAGAAATCCATAAGAAATGGTTTTTTAGCTGGCCATGCAAGGATTCAGCTGATTTTTAAACAGAGATTAGGCAGGACAATACAGCTGAAAAAGTTATGGGGCCTTAGGATGAGGCCAAAACAAACAAAACAGACAAAAATCAGCAGGAGGGATCTTATACAAAAAATGAAGGACTATTGCAAAAATAAATCAAAAAAGGAGATACAGTAAACTGGAACAATATTTGAAACTGGAAAGCCTGAGAAGTCATTCCCTCTCCAAAATGCAAGCATGCACTCCAGCTTTGTCCTGACCTTGTGGCAGGATGCAATTCCCTCCATCCTTGGATGTTTCACCCAGGTCTACATGAGAAATCAAACCTGGAACACTGTTATGGGACTCATAGTACTCCTCAGTCTATCCCTGCTTTGACTCACCAGTGACCAGGTTTCCAAATACCCTGCAAAACTATGGAGCACTCAGAGAAGGTTTGGTGTAGATTTTTGGGTTCATGCAGATAGAGAAGACAGAACTGGCAGAGACGCTTGCTAAGGTTAAGGGGAAAATCACCCTCATAATGTCAGTTTGAAAACTCATTATTAAGACTGGGATGTTTCTTTAACCCAATTATATACAATTGATAAAGAACATATTGCTGGGTACAAGCCAAAGAAAAGAGTTGAGTATATAAAGAATCAGCATCTGAAAGCTTATGCCTAATTGCTTTAGCCAGTCCACATTACTTGATTATAGTGAAAATGTCCCAAAACCATCAAAACACCTAACACTGAGTTTTAACAAGTTGTTCTCATTAATATTAATAATTTATGTGCTTCCATACAGCTTTTTGTCTGAAAAACTCTGCATAAAGATTAAATAAGCCTTATATGACCCATGTCATAAGTAAGACAGTTTTATTCTCTCCATGCAAACAGGGAAACTGAGGAATTCCTACTGCTGCTTAGAGGCACATATAGGAAAGGAAAGGCCATTGTATCCATTATGACGTCCCTTATGAAGAAAGACTAAGTAATAAAAAGAGAAAGTAAAAATCCAATGTACAGTGTTATAGAAAGTAAGCAGCAGAAATTAGAGCAATTTGTTTCTCTCCCAAAATCCCCAAATGAAGTGGGTCTGTGCTTCACGCCTCAGAAAAAGGCTAAACCAAAACAAAACAGTACAACTGGACCTTGCACAAAATCCAAATCTTGCCCCTAGTTTAACAAAAATTTGTTTTAATACACAGTAAACCCATCACAGACATCTGTGGTGTGGCCAAAAGTCAGTGTAAAGAACTGCTGTGTTTTACTCAAAACTCTCCATCTCCGAGCATGGCCTTTTTCTATTTCCCATGCTTAAATGGCTTTAGTAATCAGACAACATAGTCAGACCTGTATTGGCTGAATCCAACAGCTCTAGATCACAGGATCAGGGTTGGAAGGCACCTCTGAGGGCTGTCTGGTCCAGCCACCTTCCAGGCCAGCCTCAAAGCTGCATCAGTGCTAGATTACATGTTTGTTACACAAGGAACTACTCTTGTTTGCTTACCTGCAGTTCCAGCTGCAACTCTGTATGTTTCTATATGTAAACATGGGATACTTTAGAGATAATAAGAAATATTTAAAGTATTCACTGGAAGAGGTGGGATTGGAAAAGAAGGTCTGATTGATTGCTCTAGGCATTTCCTTACAGGCTACCTGTATGAATCTGTACAGAGACTTTCCTCCTACTTCAGAATCACAGAAAAACATCTCATACTTCACATTTTTAAATTTTAACCTCCTGCAAAGTGGGCCAAAAACTGCATTCCTCACATGAAATTAATGATAACTGTTAGCAATATTTTCTACAGAAAAATTCTAAATACAGAACATGTCTTAGAAAACATTTTTCATTAAATAGCCAAGAGTCTCATGGAATTTGGGGTTTTTACTGTGTTACAGTACCAAAGGTGGGATTCAAGCCCACTCGTTCATCACCAGTTTTTTTTCTTGCATAGACATTTTTGAAATATTTAACACAAATTTAAGATATACAAACAGATATTGTAATTCTGGGCCTTTTTTATGTGTAAGCTTTCCTTACACCCTCTTGCAACCTATTCCAGTGGCAGACAAGACCTCATCCTCAAATTATCCACACTTCAAATGAATGAAAAGTGCATGCAATTAAAACCTGTGAACAGTACCTGGGGAGAGAATGTAACAAAAACACAAAACAGCCAAATAGTTCCCACAGAAAATGAAAAAAAAAATTGATGGAAATATTATTGTCCCTTTCTCTCTAATTGCCTTTACAGGTTGTATTTTTTTTATCTTTCCTGCTGTTTGCAGTAGGTGTGTTTTCTCTTGGACACTAAGCAAGCCCTGTAGGTGCAAAGAGAAAACTGTCTCTAATGTTTCAGGGTTACAGTTGGTAACTTGGACATGCTGTATGTGTGTCCATGTTGTGAAAAACAGAGCAGGTTTTAACACTTTTTAAACAGCCATGCTCGATTTGCATTGCAGACATGGCCATAGAATGGGTAAATTACATTACTGTAGCAAACTTCCCAGGCTACCCATATGGTTAAGTAGGAACTAGGAGTTTATAGCTTAATTAGAGGCACTTGTAAGTGAGGATCAGATAAACAGATACACAACTTAAAAGAGTGCATTGGCCATAAATTCTTTCATTCCAGATTCAGATCTGCTAATATATGACTTCAAACACCTTTGACAAGGTTATTTAAAAGCCAGGCAATCTTATTTCCTATGTCTTTGGAACATGAAGTGGGAAGAAGTAAATGACAGAAATCATGCATTGCTGCCAGCGGAGCCTAAACGTATTTAGATCTTTGTGATAAGTGACATAGAAATGCTTGAATAGGTGGCAGGGAAGAACACAAAACAAGGGACAAACAGCTCTAAGGCAGCAGATGGCTCCTTTGCCATCCTTGCCACCCTTTTCTTCTCATTCCCTTTATAACTAATTTTACAATATTATTATATAATGTTATTATTATATATTTTACAATAGATTTTTTTTTTCACACTCCTGCTTCGTCCTCTGTGTTTTTTCTTCAGTTAGAGGAGAAATGCAAAGTCATTCTGACAGAAAGAGTGAGAGAGACTGGCTCTTCTGAGGTTTCCCCTGTCCCTGTACAAGCCTCTATTCTTTTTGTCTGAAAATGTCAATGATTCAATTTGGAAAAATTTATTTTCAGACTTGGTTAGTATTTAAAAGGAATTGAAAAATTAACATTTAAAAATTGAAAAACTAAGATTTAAAAGTGTACCCAGGGTTTGAATTGCCGCTGAAATTTATAAGGTAATAAGTAATTTTAGCACTCTTGACCACAGCAAAGTTGCAGTCTATGGTAGTCTGAAGTTGTTTACTCTGAGTTAAGTTTTTATTTTTTAAGGTGGAGAGAAATGATTTAGACCAGACTGGAATACAGATAAACTTATTCAGTTAACAGAGGAAAACCAAATGTGCTTCAAAACTCTAAGGGAAAATTTTCATTTCCTCATGTAATTCCTTGTTTAGAGAATCAAGAGAGACACTGCCAGAGACACAGCTTTATATAAAACAAGTGTGTTTTCAGGTTCCAAACACAATTGTTTCACCAAGTGGGAAGAGTTTGACTGCCTAGAAGTCACTCTGGCAAAATTATTCTCACTTTTCAATTTGCACCTATAGAAGAAATATAACATTGAGTCAAATGCCACGTTACTCATCCTTTGATGTTCCCATAGAGGGTTTAAACACTGAGACCACCAGAGAACCTGGAGCTCAATCCTCGTTGCTTAAAGAGTGTTAGGTGTGACAACAGGATCCAGGGCTGGGGACTGCAGATACCAGCAGTGCCGCTAAAGGGAAAAGGAAAGGGTTTTATACGTGTGCCGGGCTACTTCAGTGTCCCTTTAACGCCGATCACCGGGGTTTGACGTCCCTGGTGCTGACACCGGGGCTGCTTTGCCCTCGGGCGGCTGCGGGCCCGCCCCGCCTCCCCCACAGTGCCCGGGTGCCGGCCGGCCGCGGCTGTGCGCAGCGCCCCGGGAACGCGCGGGCCGCAAACGCCCGGAACGCTCCACCGCACACACCCCCCGCACGGACCAGCGGGAGAAGTCTGTAATTAACTTTCCCCGTCCCGCTCCCTCGGTAACAGCTGGCGGCTTCAGAGCTCCGTCTGACCGAGGGAAAGCGAACGCAGCACCGGCCGGTGCCCCGCCCGCTCCCGGCCTTCCCTCACGGGTTCTCCCCGCTCTCCCACCGGCCCTGCCGCGCCCCGAGCTCCTCCCGGCCCCGCCCCGCGCCCCGCCCCGCCGGGCCCCGCCCCGCCCCGCGCCCCGGCCGCACGGCGATTGGCGGGCGCGGCGGGCGGCAGCCAATGGGCGCGGCGGAGCGCGGCCGGCGCCGTCCCGGGCGCGGGGCGGCCGAGCCCCATTAGGGCGGGGGCGGGCAGGGGCTGGGGCAGTCGCGGCGGGGCGGCCGAGGAGGCTCCGGGCGGTCCCTGCCGGAGATGCGCGTCTCCCGCCGGCGCTGACTCCGTGGGACAGAGCCGGGTATCCGCGTCCCCCGCCGTCTCTGTGACGGACCACACCGCCTCCTGGGAATACGTCGCCGCGGTCCGGCCGCTCTGCGGGGAGGGTAAGTGGAGGCTCCGCGGAGTGACGGCTGACGGGCGCCCTGCGGCGGAACGCCCGGCGGGTTTGGCGGAGCGCCGTCCGCAGCCGCACCGTGCCGCTGGCGGCGGAGCGCTTCCCACGGTGCGGCGGGGGCCGTGCGCCCTGCCCGGGGCTTGCAGAGCCGGTGAGGAGCCGCCCGAGCCCGGAGCCGGCGCTGCGCCGTCCTGCGCGGAGTTGTCGGACGGGGCTGCGGGCTTGGGAGAGCGGAGGAGGCGCTGGGGAGCCCCGCGGCGGCTGTCTGTCTGTCTGTCTGTCGGGGGAAGGGGTCGCCGCCGAGCCGGCTCGGTGTGCCCTGCGGAGCCAGCGGCGCCCGCGGTGCCGGTCCCAGGGAGGGTCCGGGTGCGGGGGCTCAGCTGTCGCCTGTCAGTGCGGGACAACCGGCCCTTTCCAGGCAGCCTCCGCCCTCGCCCTTACCCTGAGCGGAGCGTCCGCCCCTGGGCGCCCTCCTGCCCTGGCGGGGCCCCGGCGGGGTCGGTCTCCCATCCCGGCGGCATCTCTCGTGCTGCCCGCCTTAACTGCGGGCTAATCCCGCACCCACCCCTGCAGCCACCAACCTCGCCGGAGTGTGTGTTTGTGCTTCCCCTCCTGAACGAAGAGAGCTCTGGAAGGGCGATGGACCGTCCGCGAGCCCCCTCTCCCAGAATATTTATCCCCCCGCGGGATTTGGAGCGCCGGCAGCCTCCATCCATCAATCGGCCGGGCTGGGCTGGGTCCAGGCGCCTTCGCTGTGCTCCGAGCCCGGGCGGCTGGTCTGGACTTTGACAGGGATCTCTCACTGTACCCAGCGGGGGTGGCCCAGGAAGGCAAAATAAAGCACCACCAGTACAAGTGTTTCTAAATGCCATCAGCTGGAGAGCGAGGAAACGCAGCGGGGGGTATTTTACAGGCTCGCTGAGAAATATTTATACAGCGAAATTTAATGGTTAACAATCCGTATTCTTAACACGCTAAAACCTAAAAAATTGCATAAATAAATTACTAGCATTATTCTGGCAAAATTCCCTGTGGTCATTGTATAGCTGGTAACTAAGATCCTTAAACGACATGTTTTGCACGGCAAACTCTAGAGTAAATACTGAGTTTTGGGGGAGTTTTTTGGTGGTTGTTTTTTTTTGGTTTTGGGGTTGGGTTTTTTTTGGTAGGATGATGTTTTCTCCCCTTTAACTGTAGTTCTTAATATTTCTAGGGGGAATTAATGTAATTTGTACTATTTCTTTGCAAGGCATGTTTATCACAGTGGCCGGATTTTCATCCCACGATGTGAATAGATCAGAATGAGCTTGGACAGAGAATGGAAAGGAAAGGAGATATAAAGAGCCGTTACTCTGATGCAGTGACAGATCCTTTCATTTCTCCCTGCAGAGCCCCGGATGAGCTGGGCTGGTGCAGTTCTGCCAACAGCACAGTTAATTGTGTCCTGTAAATCAAGGTCCATGGAGCTGTTCTCTTTCTGTACAACAAAAGGTTTTGTAATGAGTAAGCCCAGATCAGTCATATAAAAATTTTAACATCAACTGGGCAAGGTGTGTGTGTAAGGACCTTACAGGGTTAATAGCTAAACTATTAAGATTGGAGTCAGATGTGAGTAAAAGCAACAGGAGAGTCTGGTTTTTCCTAATATCCTGTAGTATGATAACTCTGAAAAAGGTAATTGTTTAAAAAAAATCTGTTTCAATTTAAGATTTATTAAGCAAGGAGAAACTTACGTAAACATAAGAATCCCTTTCTTGTTTGGAAAGGCAAGAAATGGCTAGAAATGTCATCTGAACTGAAAGACTACAAACTATGTGTGGATTTCCATGCATATGTGCAAGAATGTTATTAATCTCATTTTCAGCCAACTTAGTCTGTGTCTTAGGGGGAGTGAGGTGTTTTACTCAGGCCTTTGGCAAAATGGCTTCTGTGCCTTTAGTGTTTGGTGGGGTTTGTTGTGGTTTTGTTTTTTTTTTTTTTTTTGTTCCTCCCTAGCAAATGAGTTATTTCTAGCATTTAATAAGACTTTAAAATACAGGAGCGAGAGATAGCAAGTGCCTTCCAAAGAAGGAGAAATGGAGGGGGTGGGAGGGGGAGTCAAGTTTTACTTACATATGTTATAAGTTGGGGATGTAAATTTGTATATAAGGAGAAGATCTGAAGAATGACTTGGCACACTAATGACCTGGCTTTTTGGAACTTCAAGAGTTTGGTCTGTCTCCCCCTATAGTTATAATAAGAGATTAAATGCATTTGGCATATTTAATTAATTAGCATACGAAAATAGGATGACTTTTACTTTGTCATTGTTTTCCCGTGAAACTTCTCTATGCTAATGAATGTCTACATTTTTAAAGAGTAATTTAAATGGCTTTGCTTCATATTATGCTTTTGCAGATTGGTTTGACCCTTTCTGATGCTGAAAGCCTTTGTAGCATAGCCTAAAAGTCCTTCGCCTTTGTTGTATGAATCTTGCGTAATAAATACATTGTCAATGACTGCTATACACAGCTTCTAACAGAGCAGACTGAAAGTTGCTCTTAAATTTAAAGCCTCTGTTTGCTTGGGTGCTATGTCTTATGCATTCCAGACTTAATTGGATGTGCAGTGATGAATTTCTTTTAAAACAAACAAACAAGCTGGGTTGTGTTTCTGTTTTCTCTGACTATGTTATCCTAAAGTAAAGAGATCCCTGCTGCTGGGGTATAAAAGCATGCTCCTAAACATTACTTTTTATTGTTTTAGCACTTGAGAAACATCATTTGTATTTCTGGGAAAACTGTTGCATGATAAAATATTGCACTAAGAATGCTGTATTGAGATGGGTCCCTTGTGACCAAGTGGCTTATATCAATATTCAGTTTACCCCCTTGTATTAAGGCTTAAGCTTCAGTTTGGCCAGCGCTGGTTTTTGCTTATGCTGTTTAAACAGAAGTAAACTTGAGGTTAGCTCTAGCCATTAGTATATGCTTGGTGTAAGCCATGGAAGCTAAGGTCCTGCTCCTGGAAATGTTTACAGAAATGAGTAGCTTTTACTTGTGTGCTTAAATTGTTTGGATTAGGAGTTGTATGATGGGAAGAACCAGCTTGGAAGGATACAGCACAGCTATTGCTCATCTTTTCCTCCTCCCACCTTATAGCTGAAGAATGATGGGAAGAAACATGTTTGGCAAGTAATAGCACACTGAAGTCGTGGCATTTCTGGCAGAAATTCCCAGATAGACTATCAGATCAGCTTGCCAAAATTACATGCTTTTTTCAGAAACAACTCTTTGGCTGCTGGTTCATTGACAAAGGATACTTCCACCTACTGAAGAAAATTTCACAGGTGGTCTGCTACAACTCTTCCTCTTTGTATTTTACTTATTTATAATAATCACAAAATACATTATATATTTTTAGCAGACCTAAAAGAACATTAGACTTCTCAGCACAATGTGACAATACTCCTTAAGCATGTTCTTGTGCAATGAGGTTTTTTTTTAAATGTACTAAATGAGTGAAGTGCTCATATGCAGGAGGTAAGAGCCAACACAAACACTTTTAGTATTTTTAAAATGTCTGTAAATGACAACTTTTTGCTAGTTTACCTTTTCTTGGAACACTGCCTGGAAGGCTTCTTAAAAGTTCTTAAATATAGCCATAAGGTTGGTGAATTGCTTGTCAAGATCATTACGAACCTATCAAGCCCAATATTTTGCTAGCTAGTAAACATGGGTAGAAAGTCTCTCAGGTAGGCCTTTCATTTCCAGTGGATTACACATCAACAAATGCCAGAACTGTGTTATTTCAGTTGTTCTGTACCAAAGTCATGTACTCCTGCCTAAGGTCTGTGTTTGAAGCATTGATTTATAGCAACTGATAGCTCTTGTTGTTCTGTCTTGTGTACTTCTCTCCCTTATTTTCTCTCTCCTCTGTCCCCTCTTTAAGATGCAAGAGTATTATGGAGTGTGCTTGTAGGTTTGTACCTATAACACCTTTTATTCATTCAGATATTCACCTTTTATCTAAGGACAGATCATGCAGTTCACAATTACTTTAGTAAGAATTTTTTTTAAATGTTTCCAGTTGCACACAATATTAACTTTGTGGAGTAGTTGCATGTAAAAAAAGCATTTTCAATTGCCATCCAAATACTGAAATATAATTGCTTGCTTTTATTTAAAATAATTTTGTTTCCTGTGATGTTTTTCTAACCACCTTTTTGAGCTTGTTGCCTTCTAATCTTGCATCAAGTAACCTCAGACTTAATATTACATGATTCCAGAACTAGGCTTCTCTGTCGGCAGAATGCCAAATCCTGTCTAATGTCTGTGTTAATGTAGTGTATATGAAAGCTGACTTCTCTGTGGATTGGAACACTGATTTGTATAATTGCAACCAGCATGATTAAAAATCTGCATGTCAGTCTCATGATGCTTATAATAAAACTTACAGATTTTTTTTAAGCAGAGTGATGTTAGTTCCTTCAGTATTCCTTGAGTCTTCATTGTCCAAACATACTCATTTCTGAATGTGCTTGAGTGTTTAAAAAAGAAAGTAAGAACATGTATGCAGTAACAGATATAATAATAATGTTGGATTATACTGCATGGTAGGACTGCACCCTCTTGTTCTGTAGGAAAGCTGCATCTTCTCTCACTAGTTTTAAAAAGGCTGATATCAAAGACTTGTCTCTGAATCTTTAAACACATCTAGACAAATGCTTCTCTGCCTTTCCTCAAAGCACACATCTCGCCTGTACTCCTGTGGTCTCTGCTGGAGCCATGTAAGCCACTCCTGACACAGGCACTGTAATTGTTCAGCTTTACCCGTTTTGCTGTCCCCTGATCTGGTCATTAGCAAAGCACTCCTGTGACAGTGGTAGTGCTGGCTCAGCAGGAGCCTCTGCCGAGGCACCCAGGCACTCTTGCTCAACCCGTTGAGCACTTGGGCTTGTCGGACACTGCCCTCACCCATGGCCCATTTCGGTAGCAACAGAGACTCACAATAACCATGGCACAAATTGAAGCCACCTTGTGCTTTCAGATGTGGATCAACTTGTCTAACAGCAGTAAAACCTGACTTGTTTTCAGGTGTGTTAAAAATTAATGCATGATTAGTGAAGGTATTTTTTAAGGAACTCTTTTTGTAATCAAGCTTTAATCACCCAGAAGTTCAGAAGTGTTTATGTAAAGAAATTGCATGTGTTTGTGTGCATACTTTAGGATTAATATATTTTTACTTTATTTCAGAATCTTTGCAGGAATTGGTATTTTTGTATAAAAACAAAAGCTTCACATGCTGAGATGACTATTCAAAGTATGAATATTTATATACTTTAAAATTAATTTTATGGAGGCACTAAAAATGTCTGAACCTTGCATATTTGCATCTCTATATACAGACTGCTAAATAAATTATGCTAGGTCTAGAACTTCACTGGAGAATTGCAGATGTCTTTTGTAAAAGTATACATATGGCTTTCTGAGAGCTTTGAACTGTTTCCTCATGCTTTGCTCATCAGAAAGATGGTATGGAAAACTTCATTGTGAGAGGGCATTTTTCCAGTCTTGTTTGCAAAGCATAGTGGATCTGTGTGGTAAATATTGAGTTTTCATTCATCCTCGGGCTGAAATGAGCTCATTCTGTGCATATGGAATACAAGAAAAATATATACAAAGGATATGTTTAATAAAATTAATAGTATCAAGTAAGTGCAAAGAAACTTGCAAGCCTAAACAACTTGGCAGGCCAATAGCCTGCAAATGTCTTAGAGTACTGCCAAACATGTAGAAAACAGACCAGGCTCTCATCTGTTATGAGGTACCAAAAAACTTCCAGCCTCATGAGGGTGTTGTTTACCCAGGATGCAGCTGTGTTCTGTTCTCTCGGCAGCTTGGTGTAGGTTTGGATTTCAGCAGGTATCTGCTAGGAGGTACCAGTACTATTCGGGAGAAATGTGAGTGCCTAAAAAACCAAGCAGTTGTGTTACAACAGCACTCCATAGACAGATCCCAGAGTGTGGGTGCCTTTTTACAGGGGATTTGCCTCTCCTTGGGAGGCTCTGGGGAAGGAAGGAGTGTACCAGAATAAGTCTGGAGAAAATGTCTGCAGGGTAAGAGGAAGGCCTATGTATTGCTGTTGTGATCAACCATGAGCTGCCAAAAAGCTGTAGAAGTGCTTTCAGCAAAGGATGCTGTAGAGTAGATTACTGAGCTCAATGGTTTCTTTAGCTGTTTGTGAATCCAGTAAATGTCAAGCTTTAACCCAACCTTTCATACAGCCCATCTGCTTGGACAGTATTTGCTGGGGGTTTCAGGGGGTGTGAAGCTGAAGTTCAGTGGTCCAGGCTAATACCCCATTTTGTTCTCGATATATGATTTTCCGTTATATAAAACTGTTGATGCCATGCAAGAACAGCTTGCATGTTTTTAGAGTAGCTGTTAATATACTGAAATTGAACAGTGCATGTATTTGATTGAACTGACCACAGTGACAAACAGGCACCTGTTTCATTGCTGCAGATTTATTGCTTTTTATATTTCTTTGCAAAATGTCCCCCGATGCTCAGAGCTCTATTGTCTAGCTCTCAATGTGCCACCTTTTAGGCTGTAATTTTGGAAGATTGCTTTTTTAATATCTCCCTGTCTTGTATTGTGCTGTAGCTGTTCATAAACATTTCTGACCTATTAGTGGATGTCTTATTAGCCTGGAGCTGATGCTGTCAAGAGGTATTGATATTGTGATGGCCCTTTCACAAAGGTATACTTGGTGGTTTTTTTCTAGGAACTGGGGTGGTACCAGGCTCCTGTTCATTTAAGGCTTTTTTTTTTTTTTTTTTTTTTTTTTTTTTTTTTTTTTTTTTTTTTACTTTCATGCATAAGTCAGTGTTCAACATCTAAATGCTAAGCTCAAAACAAAGTTGGATATTCAAGGACATATATTTGTTCTTGGATCTCTTTCTACCTTCTGAAGGCCTCTGGAAGAGAGGCCTTTGAAAGAACATGTCTCATGGAGATCAGCAGATATACCTTCAATTATGCAGATAGAAGTCATGCTCCTTTGTGCAATTCTCTGCATTTGCCTTCATCCTACTTTGTTGCATACTAAATCAGCTGATGATATCTAATGCAGTTTTGAGTAGATAATCTAGACTTGCTTTTAAAAGGAAACTGTTGGCACACTGTCCTGCTGGAGTACTGGGAGGTGACTTAATATGTGAATTGTGACAGGGATTGTGCACATGAGCGAAAGTGGGGAAAATCCATTTCCAAACAGTAATGTTCTGTCAGTGTTAGACTCTGAATAAATATGAATTATTTCAATTTTGCATTTCTATGGTATATAAAATAATGAATTAAGTCTGTATTCCTTCTGTAAAACACTCAAGCTGTTTCTCTTGCACTGTCACATAGTCATGCAGGCATACCTCAAATGGAGATACAGAGATAGTTTGAAAATATTCGGGACTTTTTTGTTTTAAGTGAGCTTCCCAAATCAGCCCAATCAGTACAGAACAGTACAAGGATTATGTTTGTGCATAGTGGGGTGGTGAAAGAGGAGCTTCCTAACTACATGCTACTACCAAGCAAAGAAAAAAAAAAGCCTAAGAAAACATAGACTATAAAGCTGTAGCTTCTGTTCTGCTATACCTCCAAACCATGAAGTGATTTTGTCACCTATGTCACATTTAGGACTTTGTCTGACTTGAATTCCAGTCTCAAGTGTTACTCTTTCTAACCTCTGTAATACTGGCTGTCCAGATGATCCTGAAGAGTTTTGGAAGATCATCTGCTTGGGCTTGGACATAAATGATCATTGGGCACTGTTTCTGGTGATGCAAATAGGTCAGATCTCCACTTTCTAGGAATGGAAACTCTCTCTTCCACGAATAAAATGGCGTGCTCCTCATTTTATAGAATAGCAGTAGTAAAATATAAATCAATGATGTCTGTCTGAAAAAAATGCAATAGCTATTTTATCTCTAAAACTTTTTTGGTTTTTTGGAAGCCTGTTTACTGACTGGGATTCTGACTTACTAAAATCCTCCCAAGTCTTAAAAAAAAAAAACAAACAACCCCACCACCCCTTAGGTAAACTGCAAGTTTTCTTCCTCCCCCACCCCCAGCTAGAGCCTTTTTGCCTGCCTTTGCTTGTGTACTCTATCGGTTTCACAGTTCATATACTTGTGTTTTTTTAAAATCTCCCCCTGCACTCTGGTGGGAAACATGTCTGCTGTTTCCTTTCAAGCACACAAGGCTTGATTCTCTTCTCACAATGGCATAAATTGTGAAGAACTCCACTTGAAATCAATGGAAGTAAAGACATGTAAAATGGGGTGAGAGAAGAGCCTAGCCTCTGGTTTCTATTTTTAAGTGAGTCTGGTTAACCTAAAATTGTTCAATGTGCCTCTGTGACTTTAGTTTGTAGATATCAGTTACTATGCTTGTTACTTTTGGTACATAATGTTTCATGTTCATATATAATACATCACAGCTAGCACCCCTAATCAGGATGCACATGTCTTTAATTTAATACCTTGGTACTACTACGTCAGTTTTGGTACATAATAAGTAATATGTATGGTAAAGTACTTACCTTACTAGAGTCAGATCCTGCAAAAAGTCTGGGGTGTGGCTGTATTCCTGTGCAGGCCCCAAAAGAAAGAGCCAATCCAGCATCCTATCTCTACAACTTAAACTTTCTTTGTGGTTTTCTCTTGCTTCAGTAGTTCTAATCTGGGAATCTTGTTCCTCATTATCCAGGTTCAAAAGACTAATTCTATATAAACAATGCTCTTCCAGTTACTGTTGCTTTTTCTGAACTTGTGAAGTGTTTAGTTCCATTCTTATGCTTTGTACATGTTAAGAACTTATCATAACTTCAAATTTTCTCTGAACAGTGAAGTACTTTGCAAGAAACCTGGTATATCCACACACGGTTTTTTTCTATTGCCCAAGTTTTGGTGGTTGTTCACATTTGTTTACTTTTTGGCAATGGATTATGGTCCTTAATTACCATCAGTAGTCAAATAACTGAATGAGATTATACAGCAGTGCTGTAAAAACTGTTCATGGTAGCTGTGATCTGTACATGTGTGGATATCTTTGAGAACAGTCACCTCATTCATTAACCAGTGCAACAGGCTCCAACTTTACCTCTATTTAGTTTTTGAAATTAATGCAACCTTCTCTACCTAACTGAAACATTGCTTTGACTGCCTCTTTCTATCGTTTAAAAAATGCCCATGAAATAGTTGGCTCTTGTAATGTATTCAGACTTGGAGTAAATTTATTGGCGTATTTGAATTTTTTTCTGCTTGAATAGCAAATCACAGGTGTCCACAAGAGGGTCTCTTTAAATCTGGAGTAGACTTAGTATATCCTTTAAATTTTATCTTCAATTTTATTATTATGAGGATAAAATACCCTGTGGTGTTTACCTTTTAGATATTGAGCTTTCCCCTTCCATTTTAGTCCACCAGCCCCCAAAAAGTCAAGAAGTTGCCTAGCTAGTTATGTGGTGGCCTTATATATGAGGGACAGAAGATGTCATAGAAGTTTGCTGTGGGTTGCACTGGGTTGGAGTAATGCAGATCTCAATATTCAGTGTGGCTTCCAAGTGATGCGGAGCTGGCTTCTGACCCCTTGACTACAGTTAGTAATTCCAGTAGTGAATTCTTCCTTGTCCCTGATAGGTTTTGCATGGCTTACCGTGGGGAAAGTGGTTTATCATAGTAAGTTCATTGTGGCTTTAACTATGGCTTTTTTAAGTATGGCTGTCAGACAGTGAGGTGGTGTGGTGGAGACCAGGAAATGGTCTCCATTAAGCTGCTGCTGTGAACTGCTGTGGTCATGAGCAGAGTTGCTTGTCTACAACTGATGTGAGGAGTGGTGGGGTCAGAGAAAGGTGTTTGATAAGGATACATGTGTTTGTCAATTCAATGTGCTTTTCCTAGCTGGAAGCTGGATATTTCTCAGCTTTGTTAGATAGAGCTATCCTTGTTGTGGAGTAGGGAACTGACAACCTTCCAAGTGCAGGTGGTCTTCCTTGAGGGGGGCTTTACTCATATTTATTCTTAAGGTTTTAAGACTCATTCTGTCATACCATTTTGAGGGCATTTTTAAGCTCTTCCGAAAGTTACGTTTGTGGAGGCTGCAATGCATATGTGGAACAGAAATTACTTTTGGTAGTGTTTTCAAGGCATAAGGTCTGGTGTGCAAAAGTAATTTTTGGGTACAAGGGAAAAGAAAGGTGATCTGGTTTAGAATATGAGACTCTGTAGGAAAATTAGTCTGTAATACAGATTGGTATATACGGCAAGCTTGCAGAAAGACTGAAATCTTACGAAGAACCTTATCAGGTTTATGGATGAAGTGGCTTCTATTGGAAAAGATAAAGGAATAGAAAAGCATGCTTCTGGCTCTGTCATTAGTTGTAGTGGTTAAGAACAAATAAAAGGTAATAATGTGGAATCAAGTTGATGACTTAAAGGCTCCGAAGAAACTTAAGACTTTCTGCCTGTTGTGAAACTGGTGATGTAGGACTTGACCTCAAGAAATGGAGATGGTTTTGGGGACTCAGCGTTTGAATCTGTTTATAGGTACTTTTGAAGAATTGTCACCACAAAACACAGAGCTGATGGTGCAATGCTTCTGCAAGACAGAAATCTGTTCTGGAAGCAGCAGTAAGCCCAGGGTGAATCTTAGAAATCAGTCCTTCTTGTAAATAATTCCAGAGCCATTTGCTTGCAGTCTTGATTTGTATGTAAGTATGCTAAAAACTATGACTACTGTATACTTCACTACCTATTCCAGCCATCTTTAAAAGCTATATTTTTCACAGTGAAGCTTTCTGACAAGAGACCTCAGATGGATTCATAGCACTCATTTCTTTTGTGGCAGAAAGCAAAAATGTATGGGATCAGAAGTCTAAGTAGATTAATCCTTCTGTTCAGTTAGAGGTCCATGTCATGGTATACACCATAAGAAAATGTTTAAAGCTCTTTAAGAGTATTCAGGTGTTAAGGACAAAGTGTGTGTGATGGGGAAGTAAAGCAGTATTTTTTTTTTAAATGCCAGCAGGCTCTAAGTTTTTTATCTGTGTCCTGTTTAAGGAAAGTTAAAAATGACTAAAAATTGGTATGCTGTGGAAGGGTGCACGGAAAAGATATATTTCTTGACATACTTCCAAAAGTACTATTTAAAGACGGTTTTGTAACATTGGTGTCTTAGCAGCATTCTGGTATCCTCAGTTTTCTTTCCTGTGGAACAGTTCCAGCTCTCACTTTCAAATTAGCCTGTTGTGTGATACCTTATGAAACAAAATAAATACCAGGAGGACACACTGCAACACTTATGACTAAATTTGACTCCAGTATGCACACAGCTTGATACAGCTATGAATTTTGTCCTTAAGAAACATTTCAGAAAACACTTGATCATGTGTGCACATGCTGCACCTGTACCACCGTAGATGTACACCAGGCACACCTATATAAGGAAGCCTGAGATCCACATCTCCAAAGCTGAAAGGTTTGTGTAGCTGTCAGGTTAACACTGGAAGGTGCTTTACCAGCATGGAGGGCAGAGCATTCCAACATGTGGTCTACATGGTTATCAAGTCAGTGCTGTGACAGCTTTCGGCAGGAAAAATGCTTGAGAAAAGTCACCTTGAAAATGTATAGATGAAATATATGCAGAATTAATGTACAGTCCTGGACATTTTCACTTAAATGCTAAAATATGAAGCTTGAGTTCTAACTACACTTCTGGCTCTGCAAAGAAAACCAGACTGGTGTGATAGTGCCTGCCTCACCTCTCTTGCAGCTGGTGACTCCAGGGTGTTACAATTGGGAAGGCAGCAGCCGAGACTGGTTAGGCAAACACCAAGTACAGACTCAGAGATGGCAGAAGATGAATTAGTTAACTGGTGGGGTATGGAAGGCTCAGCTGTTGGTTTTAGGGCTCTGGCTGCTATTAATGTCCAGTGTGGGCCTCACAGTTGGAGGAAAAAAGGCCATGTGCTGTTACCTCCTTGCCAGGGGGACGTTCAGTGGAATTGTTACCATGGAGTTGGTGTGACTTGTGATGGTGGCCTAATGGGGAGCTGAACAAAAAGTTGATGAATTGTCATAGAATGATTTGGGTTGAGAGGGAACTGAAAAATCACCTAGTTCCAACCCCGTGCCATGGGGCAGGGACATCTCCACTAGACCGGTTGCTCAAAGGCCCCTCCAGCGAGGCCTGGAATACTTCTGTGGATGAGGCTTTTCTGGACAACTCCTTCCAGTGTCTCATTAACTTCACAATAATTACTTTCTTATTAATACTTAATCTAGAGCTATCCTCGTTCATTAAAAATCCAATACCCCTTGTCCTATCACTGCATGCGCTTGTAGAAAGCTCCTTCCAGCTTTCTTGTGGGCACTGGAAGGCTGCTATAAGGTTTTCCTCAAGGCTTCTCTGTCCCAGGCTGAACAACCCCAATGCTCTCAGCCTGTCCTTACAGAAGAGGTGCTCCAGCCCTCTTATCCTCCTGGCATTCCTCTTGACTCTCTCCAATAGGTCCGTGTCCTTCCAGTGCTGCGGGCCCCAGGGCTGAGTGCGGCATTCCGGGTGGGTCTCACCAGACGGGTGCAGAGGGGCAGAATCCCCTCCCTCAACCTGCTGCCCAGGACACATTTGGCTTTCTGGGCTACAAGTGTCCATTGCCAGATCATTTTGAGCTTCTCAATGCGCCCAAGACCTTCTCTTTAGTCCTGTTCTCAGCCCATTCTCTGCCCAGCCTGTGCTTGTGCTCACCCTGACCCAGGACCTTGCACTTGGCCTTGTTGATCTTCATGAGGTTTGCACAGACCCTCCCCTCAGGCCTGTGAGGGCCCCTCTGGGTGTCATCCCTTCCCTCCAGCACGCTGACCACACCACACAGCTTGGTGTCGTCAGCAAACCTGCTGAGGGGCACTCGATGGCGGTGTTCGTGTCACTGACAGATGTGTCACAGCGCCGGTCCCAGCACTGACCCCTGAGCAGGACCGGCTGGAGCCCGTCCCGCCCCGGTCCCGTCCCGTCCCTCAGCGCGGGGGCGGCGCCGGCACCGACCGTTGGCTGTGCCCCGCCCGCGCCCGCCAGGTGGCGCCCGTGCGCCGGCCCGGCTGATCCCGGCGCCTGCCCGGCTGATCCCGGAGATGGTGTTAATAAATAGCATTGACGGGCGCGAGTAAAGGAGATTGCTCGGCTTTTCTCCTTGTGCTTGTGGCGCTTGGGAGCGCATCTGCCTAGCTGTGTTTTCGAGACTGAAGATATTTCAAGGGCTGGTTTGGAGTGACACCAAAAGCAAAGGTTTTTAATTTCTCTCAAATTGCTCAAATCATTCTATGAGTGATGTTTAAATAGTTTTGAAGGACAGAGAGCAACCTGTCCGTGCAGGAAATACCCAGAGAACTGGATATTTTTCCTATTCCTCTGCTTGATTTGTCTCTGTTAATTTGTCAGTGTTCAAAATTTTACCAAAACCTAAAGGAGAGGGGAACAAGCCTGAAGGTCCCAGCCCATATGCTTGAAGACCTGCATAGACATTCATCTTTTGGCACGACATCTGGCTTCATGCCTTCTGTCAGGAGGAGATGGACGTGACTGCCTGGGTAGGGCTGGAGAAGGGGGATGTAGCCCCCCGGTTTCCCAGCTGGCTGGGGGGTCCGGCAGGAGCCTGGCAGGCTGTGGGGCTCTGTTCTTGCAGTGAGCTCTTCCTCGCCAGGTTTTCACTCCCCACGAGACCCTCTGGCAGCGTGTGTTGCCTGCTGTGGAGCAGCTCCATAAGCGTGCAAGTGATCCCAGCACGTAGGTGGAGGCAGGAGCCTTCTGACAGCCACTCCACAAACACCAAAGACAACACAAGAAATCCAAGCACTTTGATGTGGTTCTCTAGGCCCCTGGTAAGCTGCCCAAACTAGTTTAACCAGGCCCAGAGGCAGAAGAGGTAGAAAGAAATGGGCTCTGCTGAATAGCCAAAGGAGGGCTTCCTTATCAGCCTCATTCCTGGGGAGCTTTTGTGCTGAAGTGAGCCTGTCCCGAAGGTACAGGGGTGAGATAGGCCTGCTGAGACTGAAGGAGAAATGCATCTTCTTATTAATTGTGAGGGGACCATCCAGGGTCAGTAACTGTTGGTTCTGCTTTTGAAGGAAGGATGGGCAGGTACTAAATTCAAGTCTGCAGAGTAACCCTGCTTGGGCTGCAGGCTGTGACTGCCACCACATCCCACTAATGGCCTTAGAAGGAAAAAGGGCACCTCAGGAGGTCGCAGGGACTTCAGATGGACTGGGCCTTCAAACAACAGTGTCCATATCTTTCCGTGGATATAGGGTGACCATCAAATAAGGAAGGGATGTGACTTACCTGGCAAACAAAAAAGGCTGACAGCCTGTGCAGCCAGATTTGTGGATCAAAGCTGTCGAGCACCCTGTGCTGTGTATGGTGAGCTCCTCCACCTTGATTAAGCTAGTCTAACAGCAGAAGAATGGATGAAATATTCAGTACTGAGAAAATTTTCTGCAGAAAAGAAATAGGAAGGAATTGCTGGTGCTGCAGAACTTGGGCATCTGGCCAACTTGACCAAAATATTCTTTAAAATATGATGGTGGTTTCTCAAAATTTTAGGCATGTGGTTTGAGATGTTTTCAGTTAAATCCTTGTAAACATTATCCTGTTAACATGAAGTGTTTGTAGCTATATGGACTTTCTGATGGGGCTGTGAGCCAGTTCTTATAGTGAATCACCTGAATGGCAGGTGTTGAAGCCATTCTCAGATAGACCAGAAGACTTTTTTCTTTCTTTCTTTCCCCCCCCCCTAATCTTCTACAAATACGGATTAGGGCTACAACAAACAAGACCCATCTTCCCACAGGAGAAAGAAAGCATTCTGTCAGGAGTGGTGGGTTTGGGATTTTGGTGAATTTTTTTCCTTCTTTTTTTTTTTTTTTTTTTTTTTTTTTTTTTTTTTTTTTTTTGGTTTTTTTTGGTTTTTTTTGTTTGATTCCTTGATATCAATCTTGGGAAAGGGAACCCTTGGTGGTAAATAATTGCATTAGGAACTAGCAGGATTGGCTTAATCAAAGTGCCTTGTTCAGCAGTTCATTACTTAATTGTACAATGGACTTTCTCAGCACTGCTTCCTGGTATTCATCCAAGTCCTTCAGCTCTGATACCTGTAAACAATTAGCATTCTCCCACATGGTACACAAACACTTGATCAGTGTTTAACAGGATATTTGTGTGTGGCAGGAGTTTAACCTCCTTAAGAATCTTCCTGTACTCCTTCTGCCTTTCTCTTCCATGGTTTTTCCTCCCAGTTACTGATGTATTAAATTTATATACAGATTCTAAGTACAGCTGTCTATATGTGATGCTGCTGTTTTCTCTGTTCTAAGAGCTGTAATTGCACAAAAAAAAAAGTCAGGTTTTAATTATGTATCTCTAGTAATCCTCTAATGTTCACACATGCTTTTCAGTTTGTTATGGGGTAAACTGCTGATGGGAACATGATTTTCCCCTTTCTCATATTGGAAAAAATTAAGTAGTTCCTGGGACTTCTGTGATGTTCCTTTTATTGCTGTCCTCCTCCTGGGTTTGAACAGATTACAATGCTATTTGCCTCTTGATTGGCCAAAAGCATGGTACCTGGAAGTAAGAATTACTATGAAATGTGCATTACCCACTATGTAGCTTGACCATTGGGTGACATGGAGTTAGACCTGTGGTGCTGAACCTCTTATAAGGTGTTAAAATGGATTGAAAATCAACATATGATGAAAGACTCTTAGAAGCACATTTCTGAATTACAGGACTTAGATATGTAATACATACAAATGACCAGAGTCTGGGAGCTACTTCTTAGCCAGTGGTGAAGGGGTAAGTAAAACCAACCCCCAGCTGAACAGTAGAAGTGATTGACTCTTATGTGCTTCTGCAAAATGGAAGATATGTCTGAAACAACAGCTTTCTTTGAGTGAAGCATTGCCAGCCCTGGTGCTAGTTTTATTGTCTGAGGATGAGACATGAAAATTGCCATAGAGAAGTTCTCTATGCTGCAGTACTGCTTTGAAAAAGAACCAAGCCCCAAATTTGTGAATGTTGTTGCATTAATTAACTTCCAGTTTTCATCAGATAATGCACAGCCTAAATGATGTGTTTACAAAGAACTTTTTAAAATGTATTGAAGTAATAGAAACAATGCAGTGGCATCTGAGATGCCCATCCTTTGAACAACAGCTGTGGTTGAAGCACTTGAGGATTTGATGTATTATGCTTGTAATTCTCTTGGTCTTCAGCAATCTCTGCAAGAAGCTGACTGCAAGGATCAAAGTTACCCATATTTTACACCAAAAAATTGTGAATAACAACTAATACCAGCAATTTACCCATCAACAAGTATTTATTTGTCAACAAAGGCCATCAGAACAAAGGAGAAATGGAACTAGCTCTTTTTTAACAGCTTTTTTTTAATATAATGACTAAAGTTTCTTAATATCTATGCTTTGCATTTAAAAGTAGAGGTACTTTTATTTGGAACTTGGAATATGTATGTCTTACTGCAAGTACTACCAGTATGTTTTGTCTGACTGACCATTTCTTATTAATTACAGAGCTAGAAGTAGATTGGGTTGATAAGGCATAACCCTGAAGCTGCTTCCTGTACATGATCCTTAGTGTTTTTTAAATTCTTTTCTTATCACATTCTAATCATGTCTGGCATCATGACACATGCCTTCAGGGGATGACTGGCTGTGGTCCTGTGGGATTTTTGTTTAAGTCTTCTAGCGTAAATTTTAGGAAGTTTCTGTTGACTAGGTAACACTTTCAACTTGTGGATAACATGTTGTCTGTACCCTGGCATGTAAAGACTAGTACAGGTATATAAAACATTGACATCACAGGCAACAGTCTGAAGTTGATATTCCATAGATCAGTGTTTGTGCTGTGACCAGAGCAAGCTAAGATTTGACAGGATTGTTAGGTCAAGGAAAGCCTAGTGAAGTAAATAAAATTCTCAGTGTTGCTTCAGTCTTAAAAAATTCCTCTTAAAAGGTAGACAGCTCTTGCCCTTCACTGAAGCATGAACTAAGTATCAAAGAAATTTCTTGAAATAAGACCAAATGCACTGAAAAACAAGTGCAGAGTGTTTTTGGTTTTTTTTTCTGGAAGCTCAAGTAAGTTAACTGAAGGGCTGTTGTTTCATCAGTGAGTACTGCTGTCTCCACACAGCACCTCTTTGCATCATAAAACCATTCTTTTAATGAAATCCTGAAATATCTCCTATCTCTTACTGTAGAATGTGTAGCTCTGGTGCCACTAGCTGGGTGGATTTTTTGGTTTGTTTTTTTTAATAGGACTGAATTAATTTGATGGACCTAGTTTGTGAATTTCTTCTGTAAAGCCACCATGTGGTGCATCAGGGCAGCATCTGAACAAAATGTTTCACAGAAGTATGTAGTATCACTGGAGAACCTATCTCATAAAGCAAAATGAAGATCTAAAACACTGAAAAAGACCATCCTCTGTAGCATGTCCAGCTCACAGTTTCTTAACTCTTCTAAGCTGATGTTTCGTGAAGGCAGCTCTTGGGCAATTTTATCCTGTATAAAAATAATCAGTTAACAATTCTGTACTGCTGCTGCCAGGTCTTTGGAAGCTTCTCCCTTCAGACTAAAACAATGTTTAATCAACCATCTGTACACAAACAAGGCAAAAAATCCACTTTAAAAAGGCAAGGCAAAAGGTCACTTTAAAAAAATCCATTGTTTTTCAGGAAGTGTTCATACTCAATTTAGAGTTAACACTTAAGCTGTATCTGTTTATCTGACTTGTTTTTGGCTTGTTCAATAAAATTGTACTGTACTATCGCTACAGAATACCTTAAATTGTTGGAATACTGTGACATCTGGCAAATATTGATTACTTTGGCAGATTTACACAAGATTATGTTTATTCCATCAAAAGCACTTTTTTCATCTATATGTTAAATTTTAAAAAAAATTAAGAATGTCTGAAGAAAGTTATTTGTTCCTATCTGTAGTAGAGTCTGTCAGGAGGACATTTAGAAAATTTAACTTCTTATATAACAAGTCTTATTTCAATTTAAAGTATTGCATGTGTTATTTCCTACCACTGGTTGACTTGGTCTGTGCGTGGGTCTACCCTTCTCCCAATCAGTGTTTTGAGTCCTTGATGATTAGAGTGGTGAATACAGAAGAAAATGGCACTCAGAGGAACACTGGAAGAATGCAAGAGGTAAAGAATCTGGAGAGACAGAGAAAAGAAAGTAATTACCATATCTCCTTTTCAAACAGTTCCTCCTTTCATTTGAATAGTAAGAAGCTTATAGTGACCCTCTACCGGTAGTAATGAGATGGCAATATAACTCTGACCTGAGTGGGAGTTTTTCACTTCAAAGGATAACTTAAGTAGGGTGTTGTACTCATCAGGGGACAAAGTTACTGTGTGAACAGTGCATGCACATCTCTACCACCTACTAGTTTGCTTAGAAAAGCACATACAAGGATATCATGTAAAAAATGTTAAAAATTCATTTTAATGGAGAATGACAGTAAGCTGTAGTGCTTCAAGTATGTTCTCACCAAACTGAACTAGCCACCACATTAGGTGGGAGAGTTTAATCACAGTTGTAAAACATCAGTCTTCACATCCACAGACCACTGGAAAACTCAGGATTGGACACTTAGATTTACTTTATCATTTATGCTTATTTATATCAGGTCAAATGAATGAAAATCCTGTGAGAGAACTGGTGTAGTTACTGTGTTACCCATGTACGAGAGAATACAGGTGTACAGTTTTCTAAAACCATTCTGCTTGGAAACAACCTCCAAAGGTCAGTTGATGTAATCTTCTCTCAAAGCAGGGTTAGATGAATTCAGACCACTCTGTATCAATGCAGCATTTGGCTTTCTGCAGCATGCAGCAGGTCTCTTAATGAATAAACCAGTATTTCTCTGAACTGTATCTTCGTAAATTAAACACCTTTAGTAAATCACGTATTCCTGGAAGAATGGGAATAATAGAAGAATGCAGGTTTTCCCCTGTCTGTACAGTTACTCTTTGAAGCTGCAGTACTGCATCATGATCAGTTGCAGAGTATGTTGACCTGTCTGACTGGCTTCCTTCATTCTTAGATATGTGGTAGCTGAACTAGCTGGCTTCAGGGTAACTTAGGGGCACTTGAGTTACTATATTCTCCAGTGTTGTTAGATGGGATTAAGATTCAAGTAACCACTAAGTTGCTTTTCTTTTGAAAATACCTTCTAAAATACTAATTTTGAAGCTGTATTCGTGAAATATAGGCTTCATCTTGCTGTTTAGAGATGTGATATAAGCAATAGTCATTTGGGCTTTGTAATGCTAAAGCATCTTGCTCATTATGTGGGACAGCAGACCCTGCTCATTCATGGGCCCACAAATGGTCAGGGATTTGTTCTTGAAATATTTACAAGATCTTCAGGAAATTCTTCAGAAACAACTGCTTGTAAGTACCAGTCCAGGGTACTTCCAGAGGAATACATAAATAAAAGGCAATTAAGATTTTCATCTTTTAAATCTACATGATATCAACTGAGGTTGAGAAACTGGTCATTCTGGATGAGTAGCAATCTTGCAGCTGAACTTGGACCTCTGAGTTTGTTTTGTTTTCATATTCAGTATGAAATATGAATATGAAAATATGAATTCAGTATATTCATCATGCTCTCTTGCAAGGAGCCAAAGTTGCATGTTTTTGTACCCTTTCAGACAAAATTTCTATGGGTGTATATTCCCTCCAGGTAATCTGGTAGTAAAGGGAAAGTTTGATAAGCCATAGTTATATACTTAAAAGAACAACTCTGAATTTTTGGATGCCCAAAGGTATGTTTAATGATTTAGCAGAAATTGGTATTGGGTTGGAGGTTATTGTGGAGGCTGTAATTTGATTCCTGGTGGTTTTCTGGGCATCCGAGGCTGTTTAGGGAACTGTTTGAGGTACCTGAGCATAACAAGCCTATTGCCAGTGGGTGCTGGTGGCACTGCTAGGTGAGCTGGCCATGCAGGAAAATCATTCCTTCTAAGGAATTCCACTGCTCTGCACTGATGCTCAGATCCACACTCTAAAGGGTCCATTGTATTTTCAGGGTTTTTTGTATTACTGTCTAGCAGTACTCTCAATCTGTTACTGTTCAGTCAGTCTGCAGTGTTCAATGTAAGTAAGTAAAACTTCTTTATTCTTTCTGTAAGCTGTTAATCATTCGTAATTCTGTTTGTATAAAGTATTCCAATACTTCAGCTGTAGATGTTTGTATATTATACTTTAAACCTCTAGTTGTCTTTGCTAATACAAACAGCTAATGGAAAACAAACACCTGATGGAAATCTATCCTGTGTTCTTCCTTGCCTACCCCAGTGTGCAACTGCAAAAGAAGAGAATAGTTCCCATTCAGGGTGTCCCACTGAATGTGAAAGTGGAATCACTCAACAGGGACACAGCAATAATGGGTTGAGAACAGAAAGGGGAAAAGTGGTCACAGAGGGTTCCACTGGTTCCACTGGCTTAGAGCACTGTTTAGATAAGTGCTGCTATAGTCTGCCTCTCCCCTTGTAGTGGCATTCCTGGTTGTCTAACCTGATGATTAAAAAATCAAATCAACAGGAAATTTCACTTTTCTCTCCTTTTTTTTTTTTCTTTTTTTTTTCTTTCTTTTATTTTTTTCTTTTTAGCATTATCTTTCTGCTTGTTTAAATTTCTGCACAGTTCCACCATGCAATCAGCTGAGTGCATTGCTAACACAGTGCCTATGGTCAGTAAGAAAGAAGAAGTCAGGGTCCATGCAGCGTAAATGGGTTCAGTTTTGTCTTGAGTCCTCAGTTATGTAGTTCTTGTGCATCTTGCTTTGCCTTGTTCTTCAGTTGAACCTACGTCTCTCCTTCAGCCCTGTTTGCATGGCTCACTTTTACGACTTCACTAATAGCAAAATGTTCCTCAGAAATGTTGGCATGTGCTTAAATTGTTGGGAATGTTACTACCCATGGTCACTGCTCTTGGTGGTGCAAATGTTGTTAGGGATTGGAGCACTTTGCCTGCCATTTCTGCATCAGCATGGCTGGTCACCCAAAAATTACTTTGCCAAAAATTACTCCCCCTCCCCAACAGCTGTGGTGGGGCGTAGGGTGGGTTGAGGAGGTTTCAGTCTAAACCAGGAATAGAATCATAGGTCTAAATCCAAATGAAGGTAAAGAGTACATGCTGTGGGGAAAAATATGTGTATTTGGACCAGGATGAGGGAAGTAGTTAAAAAAGCTGACAGACTTTTAAATTTTTTTTTCCTGTAGATAAAATCTGAGATTTATCCCTAGTAGCTTTCTTATTTTGTGATAGACTGTGGGATAGAATTAATTCAAATTAAAAACAAACAAAAATTTGTATCTAATTAATTGTGTTTGGTTCTTAGTTTACTGTCCAGTCTTCTGAGTCTTTCTCTAGCTTACTGTAACTTATTTTGGTTTGTGGTTGTTTGGTTGGTGTTTTGGTGTGGGATTTTTGGTTTGATTTTTAAGTGCCAGGAAAAGATTCCAAAGCTTCGCATTTTTCAAATGAAGGGGTTTGTATGTCACACTTTTGTCATAGTGATGTTCATGCTGATAAGGAGAGCAATAGTAAGAGATTTAAGAATGCTTTGCAGTAAATGTCCACCTCTAAAAATTTGTGGAACTTGCCAGATATTGAGTGCTTACTTTACTCTGCAGTGTAATTATGCTGTTTGCTTTTGTAAACATCTCCAGATTTTCTGTTCTTAGTTTGATTGTTTGGTCTCCATTGCACCTGTGAATGCAAACTCAGGTCTGGTGCTTATAAACAGCTGCTTGTACATATCAGGTGTGCAAAGCTGAAAAAGAAGGCTTAACAAAGAAACCCCAAGCAAACAACAACAACAAAAAAGAACAACAGAAAAAAACCCCAAACAGAAATACCAAACATTTTTAACGCATTCCTATTGTGTGTTCACTCCTCTGCTTTTAATGAGTACTTCAGAGGTCCCACTTTAAAGGCTTGTAGAGGAGTGCTGTGCCAGATTAACTTCCTCATTAAGTTGTACAACAGTAAATAGATTTTGGTGTTGTCAGAGAAGAGTTCCTTGAGAAAGGGAAATCTTACAGAGTGTTAAAGTTAACTGTTATTTAAGAGATGATGCTCTGACATGAGTGCATACTTTTAGAGATAGTTGAATAAAATATTTTCTTGGTAGATCAGCTTTGTGATCTAATGGTTAAGTTATCAAAAATAATCATACAGTAAATTCAACATGTTTTTAAATCATGATCACAACTAAATCTTTAAAATACTAGTACATTGTTGCAGAGAGCAAACTTTTGATTTAGTAGTAGTACATTATTGTGAGTCTCAAAATTGGTTATGATAAACTTCACAAATTTTTGAACTAAAGCGTGATTAAGCTTGATCCATGCAAGTTGTGGCTATGAAAAATTTGCCAAAATTTGTTGGTTCATTATATTCTGTCCTAGGGAAGGGGGATCCTGGATGCAGCTGTGTGCCAAGTGCTTTAGCAAAGAATCCAAAAATACAATGTACAGAAATAAGTTCATTTGAGGTGATACCTCTCGTTAAGTGATAAATTTATGTTGAAACTCTACATTGCCAGAAATCTGTGCAGTTCTTACTGTGGTTAAAATTTCTTGTGTATTCTTATAAATGTAATTGTCAGAAGAAAAACAAAAGGCATCAGATCAATTAATGCAATTTAAAAAACACAGAACAGGCCATGCATCTTCAAACAGCTCATTGAACTGCTACATGATCTCTTCTGTTTACACTGTGTGCAGAAAGTCTGGATGTTTAAAAAAATGATTGGACAAAAGAGAGCAGGCAAGGAGTGGAAAACAAAGTTGCCAGATCCTCCAGCTGCGGTAAAAAGGTAAACTCAAATGCTAGCTGTTGAGGTTTCTACAGCACTTGGCTAATAATGCATTATCCTGCTGTATTCTTGAGTTTGAGCAGCTATTGTGCTAAAGTGTGGGTCCTGGCTTGTCAAAGTCTTTCCCACTTTCTGTGTCCAGGAATGGCTGGAGCTCTGAGAGAACAGATTGTCTGGCTCTTTTTTTCTTTTTTTTTTAGCCAACCTTGTTTCCAATCTGGTCTGAATGCAATCAGTTATCTGTAGATAGCAAGCAGTGACTGGCAATGAATAATGTCTGTGTTAGTTAGAAGTGACATCTGTGACTTGCCAGACTGCCTACGTGAAATGCCTCCAATGATCTCACTGTTGCTCATGCACCCATGTAGGAGGGGACAGCAGCCTTAGTGCAGGACCAGAGTGCTCTGCTTCAGTTTGTTGACCTGGGTCATGCACTGCTCTAGCCTGAGATCCCAAATCATGGTATATGTGATCCACTTTAAAATGGCACCAAGGCTGGAGTGAGGCCACATGCCACTCCTGTTGATGATGGCTGTGCCCTCTTCTGGTATTGTACAAGTGGTAGTACACAGGAAAACCAGGACTTCAGAAACATTTCTTCAGGGCATTTAATTTTCTGAAAGAGCTTATGTATTGAGCTTGACTCATGAGGATTTTGCAGAGAAAGCTGAATTTTTACTTCAAGGGTCAAAACACAAATCTTTTGAAAGTGATAACATGAACAGTAGATCAACCTGGTGGTGGCTGAAGAGTATATTTTAAGAGACTTCTGAGCTTCATCTGCCTCTCAGAAGGAAACAGAAGGATATTTGCTCAACTGTCATTAAAACTAGGATTTAAAAGGCTGTAGTTCCTCTGAGGTGTACCTGTTGCAGTATAAAATAAAGTCTGATTCAAAGGGCTGCAGTTGCTAACTGCTTGCACTTACAGCCTACAGAAGATATTGATAACAGATTGCTCTCACTGTCATGGCAAGTTCTTTATCCCACTATATTTCATGATGCTGTGAGGCTTCAGCCTGGTGATCATGGCATCTTTCCCTACCTGCCCTGAAGTGTGTGTAGTGTTTGTACTGTTTATGTTTACAGGTGGGTCAGTGTTTGCAACCTTCAGAACAGATGGAAATACCCTTTTTAGAAGGGAAGAAAACTAACAAGGACAGTTAATTGAACAAAATCCACTTATTTATCAGTAACCTCTCACATCTGTTAGCTGTCCTGAGTGTTGATTTAACAAGGAATCTAGAGATAGGTTTAAGTATAGAAGAAGGCTTGTTTGCTATGCTCACATCTTTCTTCTTGGTTCACATCCTTTTCCTCTTGGAAAGAGGAAAATGACTCTCACATATAAGCTGTAGTATGTTGTGCAGAGAAGCGGTTTTAGAAAGAGTTCTAATAGTGAATTCTGTCTAAGGAGCAATAATTACAGCTTTGAAACCTCCTGAAGCAAATGACTGAATGCTGTCTGAGAATGCTATTATTTTGAGTCAGACTTGATGATTGCTCTGGGTCACTACCTATGCAGGACCTTCTGTGATTTTTTAAAAAGTAAATCCACATCATAAGATACTTAGAAACTCAATTAGGGTTAAACTCATCAACACCAGGTAAGGGGTTTTTTTGATTTTTTTTTTTTTTTTTTAATCTCAGTTCTTGGTGAGTTGTGTGTAATTAAAATACTGTATAGTTTGGATCATGTTAACTTAATCCTGAGCAAGATCTCTAAAGCATAACTATTACTTATTTGTATCAATTAATGGTGAAAAGCTAGGTAACTGAGTTTAGTTATGTCTAAGGAAATCAGACAGTGTTGTGGGTTAGGATGTCTCACAGTTCTGACCAAGTTTGTGTGTAATTTGTGTCCTGGACCCTCGATGTTCTTTGGGACTTTTGTTATGGACAAATGAATAAAGCTTTGCTGCTCTGTCACTATTTCTCAAGCCAGCAGGAGAGGTCTTGGGCTTGCTGTTGGCTTTACATCTATACTCTCCAAAAACCTAGTAGCAAATGGGATGAGTTGTTCTCCATCATCTATGTAGTTAACTGGTTAATTTGAGGAACTATGCTATGCAGATATGAATATTATCCTTTGAAACCAGCCCTTGAATCTGCACACAGGTCTTCTTTTGCAGCAGATGAATAACTTGTTCACACATGTTAAGGTGTGTATTTACAGAAGTTCTGTTTCCTGTCTAGCCAGGAGATGGCTCTGTCTAGCCATTCCCAAAGCACATCAAGATTTCTGAAGCTAGGGATAATTGGTATTCCTTGGGAGAAGTGTGTTTAAAATTGGCAGTTTATGCATCTATTCCATGAGTCACTGGATACTGTAGGGGAAAGCTTGAATGGGAAGGAACTCTGAGCAGAATTACAGTAGGAAAAATAGTGCATACTGACATGCTTGCCTGCAATTGGAGATCTGTTTGTAGGTCAAGATAAAGACCTTACAATAACCAGAACTGGGCTAAAAAAGCCTGGCAAGCAGTCACAGCATTGTCTGGCTGCTGCAAACACAGCCTTTGGGCTGAAGCATAAGCAGCTGTGAAGCATGGTTTTCTTACTTCTTTACAAGTGTTGTTACACCTAGTAGCTGCTTCCACTGATCTTAAAATAAAATAATAATGGTACATGCTGAGTGGACTCTGATATTTCATCCCATGTCAGTCACAGGAAGAAATGAGAGAGCTACTGACACAGTCTTTGGTACTTAGTGGTCTAGTACAAGATCGGGGGATCCAAGAGGTGTGAATAAACATAGACAATTTTACTAAATTAAAACACCAAGGCAAATACTTGGGAACACTCATCAAGAGCAGTTGTTGTCTGTCTGCTGCAAAAAGTGAGGAAAGCACATATTGAGTCTCATGTGCTGCACTGAGGGAAATATCGTATGGAGGAAATGTTACATGTATGTAGATTTTATAGTTAAAGAACTCAGCTAAAAGAGCAGATGCAGTCTGAACATGAGTTGTGTTTTTGACCTATTAATGCAGGTGGTGAGGATCATAATCAATACTTTTGTATCATCTAAATGTGCACAAGTGAATCCTTGATGATGAGGTCATGTGAAGTAACTACTGAGTATCTTGTCTACCGATGTAACTTCTTAAATCAAAGAAAACAGGAGTGTTTCTCCTGGGCAGTAGGTTATTAACAGTTGCTTTTTTCCTAAAGTCAAATTAAAACCAGGTTCTTGGGTAGTATAAAGCTCTTTATTGTTCTTGTGGTGTCTTCTGTTGCATTGCGGATGACTTGCTGAATTTAGACATACATTGGTAAGTCTGTAGCGTATTCACCAGACATGGGTCTCTTAAGGTAGAAGATTTTAGTCTAATTGTACTCTCTACTGGTAACAAATGTTGCTAAGACTTTGCGTAAGCAAACATTACTGAAAAAGGAGGGAACTGCAATTTCCAGCTAGTAAATATTAGAAAGTTTGACATTCTTATTGTCCCAACTTCTAAACAGCTGGACTTCTCTGTGAGTTTTCACTATGGTTGGTTTTGTTTTGGCTGGGAGAAATGTGAATATATTTGCTTTTCTTTTTCCTTAGTGGTTTTATGAGTAGCTTTTGGGCACACAAGGCTGACTTGTTTGGATATGTTGTTGTTGGGGTTTCTTTACCTGATATTTAAATCTTTATCTAATAATACTCAAGTATTTCTGACCAAATTTCTGACTAAAATCTATATGGCTGAATGGTCTTGTGTAAATGCTTTGTAGTGTGACAACATATGAAGAGCTAATCAGTAGAGGGAGCTGTGTGGAAGATGAGTGGTTTTTTACTTTCTGGGGTCCAAGTTCTTCAAGGCAAGACAAGACTATTTAAAAAGGTTTGGAGAACTGACTGATTTGCTGTAAAATACCACTGGCTGTTTACTTGAGGCACTGGTGTAAACTGATGTAAATGCATTTCTATACAAATAAGTATAGTTGCAATTATCCTTTTCCAGATGCTTCTGAAGCCAAAAGCTGATCATAAGAAAGTTAATTTTGACATGCAGGTCCCAACTGTACGTATTTTGAGCAACAAGTTACAAAAGAGAATGAAAAGCACTGATCTTTTAAACCCATGAGTATCTGTAAGGCTTCTCAGTACAGGGAACATCTTTGTCATAATTTTTCAGGGTTGATTTACAACTGTACGAACACTTACCCACTAAGAAAAGTAATGGTACTTGATTTTCCCCCCACCTTCTTTAATGCTTGGACTTTTTATAGCTCTAAAGTAGGATGGCTTGACAGCTGCCTCATGAGCAGCTGAGACATCTTTATTAACACTCATCTTGGAGAAGTGTGGGATAGGCAGGTGAGGAAGGAATATTTACTACAGTCATGTAAAGAGAAGCTATTCCAAACTCTTGGCACATTTAAGATCAAGAGGATTTAGAAAGCAGACTTGAGCTTTTTGTGATTCTTTGATTTTCTTCTTCTGAGTCTTCTAAATCTATGAGAATTAATGTGGGGCTTTTAGTGCAGCACTGTGAAATAGAAGGTTTGCATTAGTAAGCTCTTCACTTCTGATGCACAACAGCTGGTTGTTGAACATGTAATTTTGCAAAAGTTAAAATAAGTGATTTAAGAAAGAAGCTTTTGCTTGTAACTTGTGCATGCATGTAATTAGTAGGTTTAAACTTTTCCATCTGCGTGATTGTTCTTTTGCATTACATAAGTCTTCAAGAACAGGTTTAATTACCTAATTAAGGCTATGGGTATTATTTCCTGTGGAACATTTTAATTACAAATAAAATCTGAAGTGAAGTATCTAATGTTGAAGGAAAAGGTTTGTTCTGAGATTTTACAGCCATTATGCTGGTGTAACTTAGTAAATGTTTCCATATGAAACCCTAAGGAGTGGGAGCACTTATTTACATATATCCACCCACAGGAGCAATTCCTCTAAAGGTAGCCTGCAGAAGACATTTTTGAAGGTGCTCTCAAGCCACCTTTGCTTTGTACCTCAAAACAGGAGGCCTAGAAATGGTTGCAGTTAAGTGGTATATATTCTTTAAATAATGGTTTCTTGTACATGTGTTGGATTAGTTACCTACATCTTGACAGACTGGTGGTCAGGTTCTCCACAGCATGTGTTTTTGAAGGTCTGCAAGGTACAGGACAACAAATTGAATTTCTTCTAAACTTAGATCCCTGAAGTATTAGAAGGTGTTAACTAGTTCTTTAATGATTAAAAAGTAATTATCAATTTCATACATCAGACTTTTCTTTGTGATGAGAAGATAATAGAGAAAATACCTACTTAGACTTTCTCTAAGTCCTGGATTCTCAAAAATGTTGATCTTTTGAATTAAACATTGAAACCTGGAAGCAGATTGGCTGAACTCTTATTTGGTTCTTCAGATTTTATTCTTTTCAAGAAGGCATTTTATGTGAGAAGATACTCTCTCAGCTGTCAAGAAAATGCAAGCCAAAACCTGTATTTTTGCAGCTGTTTTTTCAACCAAAGCAACAAAAAGCAGGTAATCCTATGTGTATGGTAATGGCTCAAGAACTAATGCTTGTACAACCACCTGAGTTTTCTGTTAGCGAAGACCTGAAGCTTTAGTCTGAAAATGATTTGCAAGTAAGAAAAATGTACTTGGAAAAGGACACTCTAAAGATCAAGCCCACAGACTGCTTTTGTGGAGGAAGCCACGTTCTCCTTTCTACAGGAAAGAAAGTGAAACAGATGGACCAAGTGGTTTGGCAGAAGCAGAAAGTTTTATTGTTGGAAAGGATTAGAGTTTAGGAATTTTGGTTTAGTGGCTTGCACACACCCTTCTGACTAAGTACTTATTAATTTTTTTTAATAAGGATGTGGTTTGAGATACTGAATTTCTTGAGGGGTTTTGTTGAGAGGTAGGGGAGGTAGTCTTTCTTGACAGTTTAATTCATATGGGTTTAATGCTATGAACTGGAAATGCAACACAGACAAGGCTCCAAAGATGAGCTCCAGAAATCTCTCTTGCTGGGGAGAAGAATATCTGTGATTTTTTTGCCCTGGTGAAGTGAAATGTGGTCACAGATACGTGCTTGCATTCAGACTTTCCAGTGACTGGGAGAGTTGTGGTGGAAACAAACCAGATGTCATACAACTTCCCAGAACACGCATGAGCCTTTTTTGGGACTGGCAGTGAGAGAGGTTAACCTATTTCTTCTGTGTTGGTGAAGCTTTATGGAATGTACATTCTGTGGATGGTTCTTGTTCTCAGTGGATTTTTTTCTCCTTCAGTAGTCCATGTCTGGCTCAGGGCCCTAGAGTGCAGCAAATCAGGTGGATGGAAGAGATGTGTCACCTGGCTGTTAGGCTAGTGCTTTAGGAAAAGCAGCCATGGCTTTACACAAACTATAGCATAGCTATTCAGGCTCTAGCCATAGAATGAAATTAAGGAAAAAATCCCCAGCGATTTCAGGCTTGTTAAGCTTGAAGATTTCAAGTTAACGTATTTCGGGGCAAATGCCTCTTGTACCCACACAAATAATTAAGAAAGTTCTGAAGTCAGTTTCCATTAATTACTTTGGAAACAAATTTTACTGAATACAAAATGAATCTTATTCCACCATAAGATAGATGAAAATACTTCTTAGAATAAACTACTTTGCATCTTTTAGCTGTCAGCGTGCTCTTTAAATTGTGCTATTACTTGCTTGTATCAACCTGTCTGCTGTTGTGTCCTTAAGTGCCCTGGAATCATCTTCCTTGCTTATAGGCTTGCCTGTGTGTGTGAATACATACATATACATACATGTAGTGTGTATCTTCCTTGCTGGAGCCTGCAGCCCAGCCTGTCTTCATTGTAGTTCGCTGTCTGCTGCCCGGTTGTCTTGGTTGAAGATCTTTCCCTCCCTGTCTTTCGGAGTCCTGTCCTGAGTACAGCAACCAAACTGTTGAGAGAGGGAGGGAGTGTCTGGATCAGTACTGCAGTGAAGTTGTCAAAACTGAGGTAGCCCTGGGCAGAGAAAACCCAAGGCCTGTATTGTGTCACTTCAGATCATGAGACAGGTGATGGGGCAGGTTCTCCTTTCTGCCAAGCAGACTACCGTGGATATTTTTGCCATCAGGAAATGGTTGAAACCTGAAGCTCTATTAAGATTCTAAGCCAGAAAAAAATCTGATGCAAAATCCAGTCATGGTGCTGGGCATCCGTTATTCCTGGGCAGAGGAGTGAGCAGCAGATGCTGGGCTGAGTGTAAAGCAGACTGCATTCTACACTGAGCAGATCATCCATGGCTTACTATGGCTTTCTGGCTTGCTCTTCTGAAAACTCTGCCTTTTCAGGAAAGTTGGCTCTGTACCAGCATTGTCTTTGCTGCAAGGGCAGCCTCTGGAAGTGCAGATGCTGTTACTGAGCCTGCTCCTGCTGTCCCTTTCCCCTTCCCTGAGATGTCCTGGCACTGCTGGAGCCTGGTGAGCCAAGATCCAGTCTCAAACAGCCTCCAGTACGTGGTCAGTCTTCTCATTCCAGTACTTTTCCCTCCCTATAAGCAGTTCAGTGATTTATGTGGCTTAATGGAAGTTGTCTTCTGTTACCTTTCCTTTCCCTTCCCTTCCCTTCCCTGCTCTGCACAGCAGTGCCTTGTGTTTTGGCCTAAGGCTATGGGCCTCCCTAAGCAGCTTTCCTCCCAATTTCCCAGTCCCAGCTCAATCTGCTCAATCTGCTGTGTTGGTGTTGGCTGTTTCCCCACGATGCCAGTGCTGACTATGCTGCTTATTTATCCCATTGGACATTGTTAAAATAAAGCTTCAGTGTCATTTTTAGGCTATTTGGTAGATGAGTGCTGTTTTTACCTAAGGTGTCAGTTTCATTGATATTCATTGATTTAACTGAAAGTAATAATCCTTTCTACATTCTGTCAAGTATTGAAGTCCTGTCTGAAACTTACCTTAAACAGCTTTGCACTTAGAACATTTTTCTTTGGAATGTTTTTTTCCCTTGATGAGTATGTTTCCAGATCCAAACTGTTGGTGTTTGCTCCCCTCTTCACCTGAATCATTTCTTCTGCTCCTGGGTATCACAACTCCTTGTTAGGATGGGGGATGAGGATGGGGAAGGAGATTGGTTGTTCAATCTCTTCCCATCCTTCAGCTGGCAGGAAGATGGTGATTCATCCTGTCAGCTTTCACTTGGAGCATTTCTAGACCCCAGATGCATGTTCTCAGCATTCCCAGATTGGCTCTACTTCCTTGGAAGTAGAAGCTGTGGGGGAATGCAAGAGACCTCCAATTTTAGCAGCACAAGAGCTCTGTAAATGCAGCTATATCACTGCTGGGCCAAGCTGGATATCCAGCTGCACTGCATCATGTGGCTTTATGAGCCTGTGTCTCCACCAGCTTGTGAGTCTCTGTTTCTGATCTGTTTCTTGGTGTCGGCACGCACGTCTTTGCAGATGTGAGAGCTCAGGGGTCCAGCCCCAGACAGTTGTAATTCTTTATCTTGCTATTTTAAGCACTGACCCTTGAGCTGTGATTGGCAGGGAGCCCAGCAGCCATATGGCAAAGGGCATATTGCCCGATGCTGAATTCTCTTCACTGACTCTATTTGGAGTCATATGTAAGTTTTGAACCCTCCACACTTTTGGATGGACTAGCCTGTTCTTCCTCTTTGAAGCACTCTCACCAGAAACAAGTGGGCAACAGTGATCCTTAAACTACAAAGGAGGATTTCAAACTTTTTTCTTACAAACCCCATGAAATGAACTCTCCAGCCAGGACTTTCCTTAGGGAGATGTGCTTAGAATGTGATAAGCAACATGAGCAAACCCAAAAGGGTGATGGAGTGGCTTAAGACATAATAGCATTAATGAAGGGATCAGATCTTCTAGATCAGTAGTAACTATTTCAGAAAACCTAGTCCACTTTCCGATAAAACTTTACATACTGAATCTTGCTTTCTTTGGCTCTCAGGGCTGTCCTGGATTGCTTGTGTGTTACACTATAAAGTTAGGCATGTGGTATTTTTAATAAATGCTTATTCCTGTTTCTTGGTCTAATGAAGAGATGTTTCAGGATAAGCTGAACATTGCAAAATCTTATTTCAGTGTTTATTTTTCGTCAAATCATGTTACAAAATGACAGGTTGCACAGCAGCTAAAGCATGATTGTCAAGGGAAGCCATCTAGATATTAACTGATTAAATTTTAACTAAGCTTTTCCATGATAGAGCTGTTTTGTCAGCCAGGTCCCTGCTTATGTATGCATTTGAAGAGTGGCATTAAATTAACTGTTCTCCTTGAGTTAAAACTTACACGGGCATTTTAGCCTGCTGTCCCATAGTTTCCTACTATAAAATTTGCAAAAATCACTTTATGATGATTAAATCCACTGTAAATTACTTGTTTTAAATAAATGTGTGCCATACAAGTAGTAGAAATTCATGCCTCATTGCTAAACTTAAGATTTTAACTCTAGCTTTTTTCTTCCCATAAAGCCCACTAAATAGTGTTAGATACCTGAGGATCATGGATCATTTTTCAGTAATACTGGCTTAAGATTTCTTCTAAAGGGAGAAATTAATATGCTGCATCTAATTACTAACAGAGTAAAATGGCTGGATGATCCCTGGCAACCACTGGAGTAATAAAATTCTTCTCTGGGCACAGGTTTAGAGCATCCTCTGTCAGAGTGCTGTACGTGGCTTGATGTTGAAGTGCTTTCTATTTCAGCATGTACACCTAAAGCAATATGTTTACCAAGGCACAAAGACTTATCTGTACAGATGCTCAAGTTTTGAGGTCTAAAGAAAGTGGGCAGCTCCAGGGAAGGGACTGCTGGTGTACGTGCTGGTTCTGTAAGCATACTGGTACACACCTGGAAGACTCAGGCACAACTGCTTGGTTTTAACTTTTGAGAGAATCTTTTCTGAATGTATTTGATAGAAACAGGCATAGAGGTTGCTAGCATAAATATTTTAGAAATCTCTTACTAAATTCCTCCAATTTTGTCTTCTCTGAAAAGCAGGCTCTTGTTGAAAATATTGCTCCTCCTAGAGAGAAGGCAAGTACCAAGTGTTTATAGATTAAAGAGATATAGACCTTTACCACTTAAGAGATCAGAGAACTGTGTGTTTTGCTGTACTTCTGTGACTAATTGAAAGGTAATGCATCAGAAGGGAGGTGGGAAGCAGAGGACAAAAGAAAGGAAGACAGACTATAGTGTGCAAGTCATAACCATGAGCTGTACTACTTTGCTGCCGTGGGCATGGAAGGAGAGGGCACATGAATGTACATTAACTGAGATGGAATAAAGCTGTGAGACAAAACTGTTTATAACTTGTGTGTTATCACACCTCAGCCTATCAGCCGTGGAGGCTAGGGCTTTATTTTGTCTTGGCCAGTTTTAGTAAAACTCCAATGTTTCCCTGTGTTGTGGTTGTGCCCTGCAAGGTTTCACATGCTGGCATAAACTGCTCTTGCAGCTTTACTGCTGGGATAGGTGGAAAGTGTGTGGGTCTCTGCTAGTGTTGTGTATCTTAGTGGGATGCGATAATATAATAGCTTTTGTTTGCATGTGTTCTTTGTAATCATGCTTGCAGAGGCTGATATGCTGATATCCAAGTGAAAAGGCTTTTTGCCATTAGAAGGGAAGTACAGTAACTGGAAAAAGGATAGTTCCTTCTGTGAATATTGAATCTAACCCATATCTGAGTTTAAACTGCTTTTGAGAATTAAAGCTTAATTTAGTCAGGGTTTGTTTGTGCTATCAACAGGCCTATTTTAGAGGAGATGACCTTGGTTTGCTGTGGGTCACAATGTTTACTCCAATGTGTAAATTGTGGCCTGTTGATCAGACAGGAAACGTTTTGGGTTGAAAGCTTCCTGTCATGTCTCATTCATGTGAAAATGAAGCTTCTTACTGTTACAGTCCTTTCTGGCACATCTTACCTGTGTCCCAAGGGTTACAAGCTAAGAGGTTGAAGGAACTGCACTGAAGATATTCCAAAGAGACTGCAGCACTATTTGCAAAGGATGCTGTTCTATCCAGGTGGATGGTTGGGCTGAAAAAATAAGGCTGGGACTCTGGGCTGTTCTCCAAAGAAAGTGGGGAGAGAGTTAAGTGAAAAGGAATTTTAAAAAGATGAATGACGTGCATACTTTTTGTGCTCAGGGCAGCAGACCTTTACTTAAAACATATGGTTTGTGTGAAGGTCACACCAAAGGAAGATCAAATACTGGGAAAAGTCTGAAGCAAGTCATCCAAGATCTAGGTAAAGGTATATGCATCCAGTGCTGATGCAAACGGGCAGATGTGGGATGACCACATATGCACCTTAACATGTGTGACCTATATCACATGATCCTGTGATAATTAGAGAGTGACCATGCTGACTATGCCCAGTCTCCTCACCTTATAGCAAGCTAAAAACAAACCAACCCCATGTCTCTTTAATCATCCAAGGGAGTACCGGCTGTCCTGCCTGTACAGCCTGCTTAAAATCAATCCAGGTTGGTATGTCAGACATCAGCTAATCAACAGGTCTGCTCTTGCAAGTGTCCCCTCCTCTAAGTCCTCCTCAATAATACTACTGTCTGCATGTTTACTCCTGTGGGAAGGAAAGTTGCAGGTTTGCAGGATATTCACAAGTCCTGCTGGACCTGCTGCAGCAGATTCATTGAGCCTTATCTTGTGGTAGTCCTGTTTGTCTCTTGGCCAGGTATGGGCTTCTCTGTACCTGGGAAAAGAAGAGGACCTGCTTTGGCTGTAGAGGCATGTGATGGATTTGCTTCATTTCACATGACTTATTTTATTACCTGTTTTTCATTTGCTTTGTAAGGACTCTGACCTCTACATGAAAAAGTCTGTTGGATAGTGATGGCATAGAGAACTTGGCAAAATCAAAGCATTTGCAACATCTGTATCTTTGAAGTGCCTGTTTAATAGTGCCATTGTCATGCCAGTTGGAGGCAACACTTCTCTTTGCAATTGAAAGGCTCAGCAGACCTAGCTGATAAGCACTGGTGCCCTGCTGGGAAATTGACCCTTTGAACTGGCAAGAATCTCTGCAGATAAGCAAGTAATGGAATTTTTATCAGGTCTTGCTTTTTATTGTAGCTTGTTTAGGGTTGTCAGGCTTTCTATGTAGCAAAAGTGTTTTCTCTCTAGTCTAGTAGGTGAGGGGGTAATGTAATATTCACAAGCTAAAGATGCGGCTTCCAGGCTTGGAGGGGATAGCCGTGCCATGGTCTCAGAGAACAGAAAAGAAACAATGACAGTATAACTTAAATAACAAACATATGTTGATTTAAGAGCCAAACTTGCTGAGCGTCCTAACTCCCAAGGGAAAGGAGAGAAGTTTTGAGGATACTCTTCAGATCTTCATAAAACAGAACTAAAGTTTTTTCACTGTTTCCTTTTTTTTTTTTTTAAGCCAGGAAGCTTATTTAACAAACTTCAGTTTTAATTTCGCAATCGAAATAAACTAAATTAAATAAATTCCTCTACATTAAACCTCATAGAAATATTTGTTTCAGCAACATAACAATGGTTGAAAGCTAAGCACTGTTAAACACTGGGCTTTTTCTGTTCGGCTGGGAATCTGCTTTCATTTAAAACGGGGATTGAGCATTTCAAGTTTTTTCTTTCGAAGCCATAAAACAGACCCATTAGACTTCTTGTCTCAAATCTCAAACAAAAAAAGCAATGAGAAGGAAACTAAAATTCAGACTCGACCTGGTTTTGAGTCATGTTGTGTCCCTGTTCTGAACTGTTGATATTTCCACTCTGACCATTCCAGGAAAGCGCAGGGCCTTGTGCAAGGGCTGCTCTTGTCTGTGGGATCGTTTGAGTCGGCTTTGCATGTTCTGAACTGGGGCGTTGCATGTTCAGCCCACACAGTCTGTTTAGCAAAACAGCCATTTCTGGGAGCCTACACATTCAATACAGATGGTTTGAGTTGTGAAGTTTGAGACAATAGCAGAGAAGATATGACTCTATTAAAGATGTCAATTTGAACAAATCTATCTCTTGGATGACCTACAGATCAGAAGAAAGCTCTGAGGGAGAATATAGCAAAGCGATGTGGGAAGCTGCTGCCATTGCAGTGGGGGACAGGACATGTTGCTCTGAGTACAAATTAATCAAGTTCAGGCTGACATTCCTTCATGTCAGGTTTCCCCTTTGGTCTCCCTAAGACACTGCTGCAGTAGAAAACGTTTCTCTCCAAGTAGTTTTATACCACCTAATTGCTCTTTAAAATGTGCTTTATTCCTTGCTAATGATGTAGCACTGCTCTGCTATATTAATGAATTTGTATTTTAAAGAAGGAGGGCAAGGGCTGGCATATGGCAAATACATGCTTTAATTCTGGTAAGCACATGATTTTGTAGATAAACAAAGCTGTTTCCTTATCCTCAGCATGTACTTTTTTTTGTTGTTTTGCTGATAATGAGAAAAAATTAACAGTGTTAAACTTGATTGAAAACAGCAATATCGTCTGAAATTAATATCTGCGTGAACGACATTGAAAGTCCTTTGCTTTTTTGCATTTACTCTAGGGTTCTTTTGTAAGTGTAATATGCATTAAAAAGAATCATCCAAACTCAGAAAAGGGGTTTCAAATTTCTCTAATTTTGTTTTCAGTCTAGTAACAATGGTTTCTCTGCATTTGCTTCTCAAATGTATATAACTAGAAGCTATTTTTATTAAAAATTTGATTCTATCAAAAAGTTTCCGAATGATGGAAGAGTTTCTGAAAGTATTTTATAAAATAGATGTTTTGCATTGAAGTTTATAACTACTTCCAGCACGCAGACTGGAGTAAATCATCACTCCAAAATTTATTTTTATAAGGACGTGTTTAAAAGACGTGTGGATGCAGCACTGGGGGGACATGGTTTAGTGGTGGACTTGGCAGAGTTAACGGTTGGACTTGATGATTTCAAAGGTATTTTCCAATCTAAATGATTCTGTTATTCTAAGGAAATTTATGTAAGCCTAAAAATCACGGGAAGGCAGCAGTTACACTGCTATTCCATATTTTAACCATGTTTATTAAAGTCAGTGGAAGACTTCTCAAAAGCCAACACGATTACCTATCTGGGCAGTGTTTCATTTAGCAGTAACTGGTCCTCTGACCCTGAGACCAGGTGCTAGACTGTCCAAATCCATTGCCCTGGCCCATAGTTTCCCTGCACTGTGCACTGCACCACACACGTGCGCTTTTCACAGACCTTACTCTTTAGTGGATTGTTTTATTTCACATTCAGCACATCTGAAATACTCATCAGGGAGCTGAGAGTGAGTGTTGTGTGTGTTGGGGTACTACATGAAAGCATGGGCTCAAGGACTCTTTGAGGTGGACTAGAGGACTGTGGAGGGAGGATGGAGAAACCATCTCCCAAGCCCAACCCCTTCCTGGCCCACAAGGTAGTAACAGTCCGTGTATCCTACTCACTGTGCCCAGCAGTGCTAGTTACTCAAAACTGCCCTGTGAAGTGTGCCACCAGAGAAAGGGTGGGAGTGACTGCAGGCTGGGGCTCACCCTTAGGCCCTGTTCCTGTTTAATTTACTAGAGCAAGGATGGTTGGAGTGTCCTTTCAGTTAAAGGAGGGCCAAGGTACTCTTAAGTGCTGGTATTTGAAGTACTGGGGGTGTTTGACACTGTGCAGGCTGCAGCTGCACCAAAAGCTCTTGGCCTGTGTCTCACTGGTTCTCCCAGACCATGCTCTGACATCAGTGTTCTCCAGTGTCTCCTAGACTGGGGGTGAAGGCTTTCAGCACTGTTCTCAGTAGAAGTGCACAGTGTAACCTGCTCAGCCAGTCTGCCCCTGGGGGCTTCCTTTCTGGTGGCTGCCTGTCTCCAGGGAGACAGTGGGCCAGAAGTGCCCAGAGCATCACTCTGCACCTACAAGGTACAGGTGCAGTTAGTTTATTCTGCATATGCAGTACATGAGAAGTTAATTTAAGGTGTAAAAAGAGGAGCTGGGCTGAAGAAATGCTGTAATGGGTACCCTTCCTGAGACTGAACTGTAGTCAGTGGTCTCTCCAGAAAAAAAAGTTTGGCACAGCTGCCTTGCAGTAGTGTTGCAGAGGTAGCATCACCTCGAACTATTTACTGAAGCATTCTAGCAGCGAGGCTCGTTGAGTTTATTGGGAGGGAGGCAAGTGCCATGAAAAATAGGAACTAGTTTATAAAGATCTCTGGCATAACCTAAGTCTATTCCCACTTTATAAGATAACACCCTTATTAATATAAAGCCCAGCCTCTGAAATGACTTCTCTCTGCCAAATCTGAAAAATGTCTTTGTGCCCTTGAGTTGTGGGAGGAAAAAAGAAGCGAGCATGCAGTTTGGGGTCATCCTGTGATATTTTTTTTTCCTCTCCTTTTTCTTTTGAAATAGAGAAATGACCTATCCCTTCTTAGTTGTTTCCATGGACTGAGCTGTAGATGTAAATTTTTTAACCCCTTGTTATTTATGCTGTGTATGATGTTTTCCACAGCACAATGGATTATTTTTTGTTTCTTTTTAATTCTGATTAATGATGTCTGATTTCTTCTTATGCCTCTCACAGAAGGGTTTTAGCTCTGCTCTTTGAAGCAGATGTACACCTATGACAGCAATTAGATAAACTCCAGGGACTGAACTTGCCGTGATCCCCTCAGAGGGTTTCTCCTCAGGGTCCACAAGCAAGAGAGCTCCATGCAGATCAAAACATGTTATTTAGCTGGAAAAATGGATTCTGTTGCTGCATTGGTCTTCTAGATAAAAGATGTGCATGATGAAACCTTTACTAATCCAAGGGCAAAGTTCCAGTCATTCAGAACAAACCAAGCAATTTGTTGCCCGTATTTCATGTATGCTCCTTTGCAGGTGAGTTGAGGCAGCAGTGCTTTCAACATTCTTGTATTGTTTCCCCTTATGGTGAAACATGTTTTCTTGTAACATAAGAGTTGGAACCAGAGTTGGAACAGTGTGACATTAATTTCTCCATTGTTGCAAAAAGCTTTTCTTTGCTTTCATTTAACTACATCAAAGTAGCAAAATGTTGATGATATACTGATGCACTATTTTATAATATTGTCAAAGCAGCTTTCAAATAAGTAATGAATCTGTGAAAGAAAAGGGTGGTATCAGCCCATGTTTCAGATGAAGAGTGCTGGTCACAGGAAGTCAATACTTAACCTTGATCTGTATTTGAGGAGTTGGGTTTATACATGGCACTCTGTTTTCATAGCTGTTATTTCTTTCTTTAAATGTTCTGTATGGGTCTAATGATACAGAAACTTCATTCTGTCTCATTGATCAGAATTGCAGGGTTAATACACAGGTATCTTCCTGAAAAATGTGACAGGATGCTACTATTTTGCAGTGGGTACAGTTGCTGCTGCTTAGGATAACTAAGAAAATGTACAGCTCTGCCTCAGGTAGTCAGCATTGTTCCAAAACGAAAGCTCACTGTTCAACAGATTCAGTCTTTCCCAGGACAACCCATGTGCTTAATTAGTACCTTGGTGTTCAGAGCAGAGACTGGCTTTCTAAACCATGGGGTTTGCTTTGGGTTCTCATTAAATGTTGTATGCTGTAGTGTGACACACAATATGCCCTGCAGTGTGTCATGTGCTGTGATGCTAATCAACATTCAATACCAAAGGAGGAGAGCAGCTGCTCCACAGTCAGCATGTCTGAACAGTCCTGCACTCAGCAGGGTATCACTTAATTCTCACTAATGGATAAAAAACTGGCCTCATAACACTTTTGTAAATGAGGCTAATGATCAGGGAAAAAATGCAAACTAGTTTTCATTTATTCATAGAGATACGTGTAATTAGAGGTAATAGCTGGATCCAAAAACTTGCTCTCCAGCATTTATTTGTTGATAATACAAAATGTGAATGACTCGTTCCACTGTTTCTCTCTTGTGAAGTTATTAACTTCACATGGGACTTGAAATACCTATGCTCTTAAATTCTCATTGAGAGAGTTACAAGACTTAATGGGAAAAAGCTACAGATAATTGCATCTCGTAAACTTACCTCAGTCATTTTCAGTGTGGTAACGGATTTCTATTGTAAATCCACTGCTGGCAGGATCAGCATATTGCTTCAGGTTTTTTTACCTTTTTCCATTAGCTCCGCTGTCTTCGGTAGATTAGAGAAATCAAGTGGAGGCAACTTGTCCATTGCAATGATGGCAGCTGAGTAATAAGGTTGTAATTAGGTACGAAAGTCTTACCTTAGCATCTAAGCTGCAGAATATTAACTGCCCTCTTCTACTTCCCCAGCATTGTTAGTTTTCCTCTTTCAGGAAGTCTGATATTCCCCTCACAGGTGTGTTGTCCCAGTGGCACTGCTGATGCCACTTGACCATACGTGTCCTGAAGGATCAATCAGGACATTGTGTCACATTGTGACATAGTCTAATGGTATCAAGCAGAAGTTGATCTACCTGAAATTTTAATAAGTCATCATCTAGTTGGGTTTGCTAAGTGTTGAGCATATGCTTCTTACCCTGCTCTACACTCTGGTTTTGACTACGCCAATTTCTCAAAGTGTAATTTTACATGTGTGATGTGCAGGGAGGAAGTAAATCCAGCCTAAACCTAATTTACAGGAGGAAGTTGATCAACACTTGAGGCTGTTGCCCCAGCACAGAGCCAGTCTGGGTTTATGTGGGTATTCCTTATTTTATGTAGCCTAATGTTGCGCAAACTAGCTACATAAAATGCCATGAGTGTGGGTTTCACTCCTGCTAGGCAGGCCCCTTTCTGGACCTCTGCACAGTAACTAAGTCTTGAAAAATTTTAGGTTTTTTGTATTTGACCAGTACACCAAGGATTGATTGAGGAAGGACATTTTTAATCCAACTACAGTTGGCACCATGTTGATTGTCAGTATTCTCCGTTTGTGAGTCCTCCATTTCCTAGTGAAACTGTAGCTAATTTAACTAGATGGTCTTTTCAAACCTTTTATCTTTTTTCTTGTTTTCTTTTCTTCGATGTGCCCATTAGGCACATCTGTCAAGTTCCTCTTTCTGTGCATGGAGCTTACACAGCAGTCTGAAGGTGTGTGTGGGATATCTGCTGATGAAGGCAAATTGTCCAAACCTAAAAAGTGATTCTTGCCCAAATCCTCATCCTGCTCTTTGGTGGAAAAAGTGGTTCTTGCTTTAAAACAAGGGAGGGAGGTTCAGAGTACCTTCAGAAGACTTGGGTTCTTGTTATCAAGTGGAAGTAAAGTCCAGGCCAGCTGTCAACTGTATTTACAAAAATAATATTATTATCACTGAATTATCACTGACTCATTAGTTCTGCATATCAGAGAAGCATTATGAAGGAGTACCACTGAGAGAAAGTAGCTGCTGACTGAGGAGGGAGGAATTTATGTGTAACACAAAAATCCAAAGATTACATTTAAGCTGGAGAGTTATGTGTCTATGGCTGTTGTGAAACACTGATTCTCATCTTTCCTCTGCTCATTGATTGTCTGAGAGCTGATCTTATCCTAGCAGTAAGTTTTGTAGACAAGAAAGCAACTTAGGAAAATATGCAAGTATAAAGGGACTAAGTTGTTGAAAGCTTAAAATAATACTAAACATACATTAATATTCTTAGGACTTTAAAAGTAGATTCTATCTGTGATGAGTGCCATTCTTCTGACCTGTAAAAATGCCATGTCTTGACAAATCACCTGTCATACATATCTGAAGTCATATCAAGCAGCTCTGATATTCACAGGTTTTACTTAACAAAAACCTGGTTTGTTGAAATTTGAGTTCATATTGCTATCTCAAATATAGGCTTTCAAAACCTATTTTAAAAAATATTATGTAGTGGAAGGGTTGGATGCTTTTCTTCTGTTTCCTTCTGAAAGTGGTCAAACCTTTTTCAGAAACTGTAGAATTTCACAAATTAATCTTGAACTGTCTTTGTGCAAGTGGCCTGACACTTAAGTAGATTAGCTCAGTCTCTATTATTGGAACTGGTAGTAATGGTAAAATGGTTCAATTTATAGTGGCTGAATATAAATATATTCTAATATTCTAAAAAATGGGGGTGAAAGTTATCAATTCTACAAGCATGCATTGCCTATGGCCATAGATTGCATTAAGCACTTATTCACTTCCTTTAAATTCTGGTACTCTTTCAAAGCTAGGTGTTATTATTTCAAGGCTATGCACCCGAAGGAATTCATCCTTCTAGGCAAGCTGCTAAGAAAAGCCAGGATGTGCTGGCAAGCCCAGGTGGGTGTAGCCTAAAGCTCCGTGGCTGCCAACTGAGTATCAGATGTCAGGTATTGTCAAGCAGTTGCTGTTTCAGCAGCTGACAGTTCCATGAGGGATTAGGGATCAATGGATACTGCACAAAGGTCACTCATGTCAAGGGCTGAGTGTCTTAAAACAATTTCATTTGTACTATCTGCTTCATAGATGAAGATTTTTCAGTACCATAAATAATAAAAAATATTTTGCTCCTAAAATATTCTTTTATATTCTAAAGAGTCTACAAACATTTCTGTAAACATAGTTAAGGAAATACATATGTGTTTGAGGCTCTAGAATATTCTATAGTAGTGTCATGTTGATGAGATGAAGCTTGATATTTAGGGGATTTAAACTGATTTTCCCTGTTGTAGTTCAAATTAATTATCTCGCCAGTTGGTGTGGAAAGGATAACTTTCCATTAACTGTATGACTGCTAGCTAAGAAATATAATTAACTGGATTTCTATTTGAATATTTGTTTAACTACAATCTTCAATGTTATCCTTCTGAATGAATAGACATGCATCTTGAACTGACACTGCCTGCCCACTTGGCCTTTAAATTCCAGTGCAGTGGAGATGAAGAGAAGGAAAGGAGCACTTTTATATTTCCAACCACCCAATCCTAAGCATCTAGCTTTATGGAGAAGGAGTACTATTTCCTAGTATCATCATAGAATCATAGAATAGTTTGGGGTGGAAGGAACCTTAAAGATCATCTAGTTCCAAACTCCCTTCCACTAGACCAGGTTGCTGAAAGCCCCACCCAGCCTGGCCTTGAACACTCCCAGGGATGGGGTATATCAAGCCATTGCAGCTGTTTGTGTGCCACTGTCCGGCCAATTTCTTATCCTTTCAGATGCCTGTGGATGGTGACTCTGCTAGGTCTGGGGGTTTTATTGAATTAGCACTTCTTGCCTAATCTTTCTCCTCAGTTTATATCTGAGTATCCATAATCACAATGGTATTTGGCATGCACCTGGGCAAAGTGCTCTTGGAGCCTTCTTCCTGACTACCTTTTGATGTGGTTTGGATGTGTCAGTGTAGTTATGATAGCTAGCTGCTGACCAGGAGTGGGACCATCCCTCTTTGTGTTCCTCCTGTTCCATTCCTAACACTAATAACTGGGCTAAACTCATCCTGCAATAAACCAGTTCTGGGAACTAAACCAGCAGAGGAAAAACTAATCATGCTTAAAAGAAGCGGGGGGGGGGGGAATATAAAGAAAGAAGCAAAAGGAAGGGGAAAAAGAAAACTCCATAACCTCCAGATCAGCATTCTTCACTCTTTTAAGAAGGCTGAGTTTCCCAAAAAATTAACTCAGTCATCCCATTGCCCCCCTTCCCTCAGGAAAAGAAACAGCAAATTTCAACCATCCATGTTTACCCCACATCTTATTTTGTCACACAGAGTTAGATTCATGTTAGTGAGGTGAAGTTTGTGCTATGGGCAAAAGCCCCTTAACACTGGATTTTTATTTGCCCAGCCATGTAAATGGGGGATGGTTTGTTGCCTATTTTGGAGTAGTGGGTTACATTACAGTGCTTCCATTGGGAAACAAGGGATTGGATTTTTTTTTTTTACCAAAATGCCAACATATGGAGTTTCACAGTGCATTTAAGAAAGACATGGGAGTGAAACGTTTGTGGCTTTCATTGAAGGAACTTCAGCTAGGTGGATGACTTTTTGTTATATTCTCTTTTGGTTTCTTAGCTTTTTTAATTTCAGGGTTGGAGAGAATAAGAGGAAGGAGGAGATAAAAGTATCACTTCTATTTTAAGGCAGCAGTTTTAAGGCAACACATTGCAAAACTGTCAGTTCTGGAGTCAGGCTGTCATTTGAATGCTGCCTAGCCCACTCAAAGCCCTCTTAAGTGTGAGGAAAAAGAAACCTTACACAAATCAAACTACAGATACAGTAGTGGCAGACTGGATAGAAGTGCAGTGAACCTCTGGTGAGGTAGAAGCCTGCCCAACTTTGTTTGCTGAGCAAGAAGGGAGAGGACTGTTCTCAGGCTCACCTGGCACAATTATTTAGACATTGATCTTTCTATGCAAAATACTGAAATACTTATTGTATTTTGGTGATGCTTTTTGGTAGAGTTTCATGGTCTTCAGTCTTGGCAGCTCATCAATCAGGTAGTGTCTCTTGCAGCTGCTTTACTAAAGAAAGCTAATAAAAGTGTAATGCATCTCATTGTCCACCTGACATTTTTGCATTCTTCTTGTATCATCTGCCTTGAGGTTGACATGTGACATTAATTTGGTAAAATAAAACTAATAGTTAATCTAAGCATTGTCCTCTCCCTTGTATTTGTAGTGTGCTGTGCATGCAGCTTGTGGAAAATGGCAGCGTATAACCATGCAGGATACCTGTTTCAGTGGGTGCTGGATTTCCCTCCTTCTGCAGAATTTTAAGCAAGAAGAGATTATCGCAAACCTTTGCAAATCTCATCTTTGGCTTTAAACTCAGTTTTGTTTTCTCTGGATATAATGCTGCAGGAGCAGTGGTAATCCTCCATGTCAAATTTTGCCTTCACCTAGAGTCAATCACTTGTGTTTTTGCCTGAGTTCGGGCTATTGAAAAGCATTGCCAGTGATAGAAGACTGAGTGTAACTGGAGCATCACTCACACAACAAAACTGCACTCACAAAGGGTTTTAAATTTGTTTTCAAATACTAGCTCAAATATTTGTTTCAATTATTAGTTTATAATATTATAACTGTATTATTTTTGTTATTATATTAATAATTTCTTTACATGGGTGCCAGCTCCTGGGTAAATGTCCCTTTGTCTGCATGTATGAATGTTGACCACAGTAGAAGATCCACAGAGTTCATGCCTTTTCCTTTTTTAATCTAAATCAATTTTCAGACCAATTTAGATACATTGTGAGGAGTTCTTCAGAGGCAAGGCCTGGGAGCAGAGCTTGACACAGAGATGACATCATTCACCATCCACACAGGCTTTGGCACAATACTTGACTGAAATTCCCTCAATAAGCAAACAATGTGTTAGCATGGGCTCTGCAACACCTTCCCCATTGCATAATGGAGTTTGTGCTGGGGTGCTATTAAAAACCCAGGCAGCAATTCCACCTGCGTCAGCCTCTGCTGCTGGCAAAGCACTGCAGGCTCACGTGGTTCCCGGGCAGTTGTTGTGCCTTGTGCAGCCTGGGAAAGGAGCACTGACCTGCTGAGGGTGCTGGGGTGCTTAGGGGAGCCCCACTCACACCCCACAGCTGGGAGTTGCAGTGGGCACCTGGGTGTTTACCTGTATGACTGTGGGCTGCACCAAGCCAATTATGATAAAATCAAGATTGCTGTTTTCAGGAGAGCCTGTGGGGTTAAGAGTTTCCAGATACAGCAACAGACCTGTTGGTTCAGGAGCAAGTCCTAGCCCGATCTGACAAGGAAGGGCATTTTAATGAAATTTTAATTCTTTGCTGCTGAAGCAAAGTAGGATCGTGGTTTTAGAAGGTGTGTTGGTCTTCAACTCTAAGAGCGTTTAGCAAAGGAAATAAAATAAACCTCTCTTAGTCAAGCATTCCCAACACACAGCAGTTTTATACTAGCCAGTCCTCAGGCCATTTATAGCTGGTGTAGCTCTCCAGAGCAAGCAGTAGAGACTGTTTCCCACCTCGATGCCTGATTGCTTGATACCTCAGCAGATTTATGTACCATTGAGAGGTGAAAATAAAAATGAACTACTATTATTATTAGTTTAGTACTACTTGATTGTCTTCTGATCGTTACCTGATGTTAATATTTCCATTGGTGTATTGACTTACTGAGGCTGGCAGAGAAAGGGCAGGCTGTTAGGATGACAGGGAATGCAGCAAAGAGAAGAGTGGAAACCAAGCACTGTCATACAGTCACAAACCCTTCCTGGGCAAAAATCATTCTTATGTTTTTAACTTGTTGCATTTCATATGCATGCTTCCTTTTAATCCCTGTATCTCTTTACTGTATATCATCTCTTGTGTTTTACATGTATGTCTTCTACAGAGGTGCTTTTCTCTGGATTTTAAATGTTATCTAAATGTTGTTTTTAAAATATTGTTTAAAGATTGGCAAAGAGTCAGATTTTGGATCCTTGAGAAGTCATGAGCTGCTGCCTCCATGCCCTTTCTCTGCAACCTCATAAAAGAAAATAAGGAAGATGCCAGTCAGTGGTACAGTTCCGAGGCCTCAATACCTTGGTAACACCCCTGGTTTGCTCTGCTCCCAGCAGCACATGGTGATCCACTGTTGGATCCCCGATTTGGAGGGACAGGAGAAAGTAGGATTGAACAGGGAGAAGTTTCACCCATGGCTGTAGGCATGGAGACCCATTTAGGCCTTTGCCTGGTGACCCATTGGGGTCCTTCAAGGTTCATGCTTTGCTTCCAGGACATCCCATGAGTCAGGTGTCTCCTAGTGACTGTAGACAGTGATAAAACTGTGCAAACTGTTCCCATCTATGAAGGCATACTTCTACACTCATAACCTGTGAGAGGAAGCCTAGGACTGGTTTTGGCAAGATGTTTAAATATCTAGATGTGCAGGTTGATGTCCATGGAGGTTTCTGAATACACCAAGTGCTCTTGGAAGTCAGACCATTTTTATACACCAGCTAAGCAAGTGTATGTAAACAGCCAGTTTTTCTGGAAGAGAGAGGGAGAAAGACTGGCAATTCCATCTCTACAGCAGTCCAGTCTCACAGGCATCAGTCATGGTTTCTCCTTGTGCTAACACTGGCAGGTCTAGGGAATTATTCTTCAGTGGGTTGGATTTTCCTGTTGATCATCTCAGATCATGATGAAACTACTTTCCTTATTCTGATCTTCTTGCTCCCTTGAGGCACAGACCCAGAGCCACTGAGGGTGGAAAGGACCTTGGTGCTATAAATGCATCCTGGAGTTCCCTGTGCTGTAGCCTTCAGGGAGGACCATACATGGTTGAATCATCATCCCTAAAATTCCTGAAGGTCATACCTGGCTGTGTCAGACATTGCTTTGATTTGTGCATAACCACTGCTTGGGAAGCAATTGTAATTCCTGCTCCATGGACTCCTCCTGTGCTGTCACATATATGAAAAATCTTTCCTGCTTTATTTAAAAATACAAAACCTAGCTTATTTTTTCTCATTGATTTCTCTGAAAGAATTATTACTGAGATTTTCTTGTTGTTGTTTTTGTTCTAGTTTCCATTCACCCTTCTTCATACTTTCACCTTTTATAGCTGAATTGTGACTTTTTATTTTAAATGAACACGGGATATGATAATTAGAATCTTGGGATGGAGGTGGTGATTGTTAAAGGGTGATGATGTAGATGGTGAACTCCCCTTTTTATCCACTAATATCCAGAACTATCCAGAACTAATCAGGCTTGAGAGGTGGGTGTTGTGCCACTGTCCTACCTAGAGAAGCTGCCTCTGATGCACAAGAGATTAACTCATTTTCTGCTGCTTGGTCTCTCTTCTGTGACTGCCAACAAAGGTAGCAATTAACCAGTTTTATCTCAGAGGATGTTCCCTGATCTGGCTAATTTGGAACTCAGGAACCACACTGACAGCTCAGCAATTTTCTTAACAGGCCAGAGAATATCCTTGGCCTGGTCAGTAGTACAAGAAAGTTGTTACCTAGACTAAATTTGTACTAATGCCTTTGGGCAAAAGGTTCCGTATCCATTACAGGTGCCTTGAAGCATTTGGTTGTTTGAAGGCTCAGCTCTACCCAGACACAGTCAAGATGTGGTGCATGCTGTAAAGGACCAGTCAGTCTGTGCCTGTCTTTTTAGCTTGCTTTTTTTTTTTTAAAGGCAATTTCTGTGGCATAGTTTGTACTTCACATAATGAGTATGTATGCTGTCATATTTGTTGTGTGAAAATAAAGAAGAAATCATAGCAACACATCTGTTCTTGTGGAAGCAGCCGAAATCAAAGGAGGTAGTTCAGGAATGACTTTCACAATTTGCAAATGCCTAAGGGGAGTTATGATAGCTCTTTCTTTAGCCTAGTGTTCAAGGGTACCATAGAATCGAGTGTTTGAGCACTGAAACAGCAATCTGAGATTTAACAAAAAAAAAAAAAAAAAAAACAAAAAAACAAAAAAGAAATGAAAAATAATGTACTGTAAAATAATTGACCACCTGAAATAATTTAACAAGGGCTGTAGATGGATTTAACAGAACTTGTGAGTTTTTCATTGCTGGTACTTTTAAATCAAGATAAAATGTTTTGTTCATGCACACAGAAAATGTATGAAAATCTTATGACCCCCATTAGTTCAGACTAGAAGATCACAATGGTTGGTTTTGGCTTGGTAATGTATAAATGCATTGTCCAGAACAATATAGATAGTTTCTGTTCTCAAATCACAAAAGTCGAGGAAAAAAAATAAGAGCCATGTAACAAACCATCTCTGTACACCCTCCAAAACTTCAGTGGCAAGGAAAGCTTTAGCAAAATGGGGGACAGCATGATTTTCCAAAGTAGGTGAACGTGTCATCTTTGGCTTTGGTAGACACTTGGTCACAAAACTTCACAAACTTATCTGCAATCATTGAGCTGGTTGCGCTGCAGAAGTTCCCAAAGGAGATTCTCATTTTTGCAATTTGCTGTGCAGAGGTGTTGAGCCCTCGGTGTGGGGACCTGCTGAGAAAATGTCAGGCTCTTCTGGAAAAGGAGGAGACAATATATGCAAATTGTTGGTATTTATTCAGTCATGTAGTGGGGGAGAATAAACATTATTCCTGACATTTCCATTTTCGATTAATGATGAATGGAGCTGGCAGATGTTCAGCTGGCCGCCAGATGGGGTCTGCTCAGTCCAACAAACAGAATAGGAGCAGTCTGGGTCTCCTGAAGCCAGCACTGACAAAAGCTCTGACAAAATCTCTAGTTCATCCAAGTGATACGCCAATTTTGACCTCAAAACGACTAAGCTGTTTAAGAATGGAGCTAGTACAACCAGAGAAACTGCTTATGGAAGTGAAATGGGGTGTGGAAGGATGGGAGCTGGTTAGTTTGCTGGAGTTTAGCAGGTTTTTTCCTGCCGCAGGAGCCACAGAGTGCAGCTTTGATTCCCTGTGAGTGGAGCGGCGCGGGGCCTTCTGCCTTTACCCGCGGTCAGAGTGCAGTGCTCGTGTCCCTGGGCCCCTCTCCTGCCTTAGCGGGGGGACCGGCTGCGTGTCCTCCGCCCGGGATGGGACGGGCTGTGCTGCTCGGGGCCACAGAGCCCGGCCTTGGCTCCTGCTCCCTCGGCCGCTGCCTGCCTCTGGCCATGGGGGATCAGCCCACGGGAGGGTTTGTGGAGGCTTCTCCCGGCTCCCAGAGACTCGCGTGTGCCCAGCCGGGGGTGGGGGTGACAGGGCTGGGGACGGGGCCGCTCCTCTCTCTGAGCTCAGCCCGCGCCTCTGCCCGGCGGCTTCCTTCAGCTACTGCGGGCAAACCATTCAAACTGCAGAAGTGAATTTAAATCCATGCAAATTCGGTTCCTGGGAGAAGCGCTAAGTGTCTGAGAAGTGTCCCGTCGCCGTCCCGCATGGCGGCTCAGGAGATGAGCCGGCCCGGGGCCGGGATGGGATGGGATGGGATGGGATGGGATGGGATGGGATGGGATGGGGGCTGGGTCCCGCTGCCCCTGGCAGGGTGGGGCGCGCCGGGGCCGCCGGTGCTGCCGCTGTGACCCTGAGCTGCAGCGCGAATAAATTCCCTTTGATAATGACTTCCCCAGGGAGACAAAGAGCAGGAGGGAAGAGGAAATTTGACCGCGGTGTTCACGGTTCCAGTGGCGGTGCCGGGGGGAAGCCAAGCCGCCCGCCGGCCTTTGAAGCCGAACCACCCCCCTCTCGGGGCTTTTATGCTTCGGGCCTGGGGGAAGTGGTAAAAGCGGGGCCCGGCTGGCTCTGAGAAAATGCCCCGGTGCCGCTTCTCTGTGCGAAAGCTGGGGCTCGGCCGCCTCTTCCCACTTGGAATGTCCCAAGGGAGGCAGTGATGGACGGCTGCTCGCTGAGATCCTCGGCTTCAGATAGGGTTTATTATTTTTATTATATTTTTATTATTCATGTACAGAGACCTGGAACAAATGTTTTCCCGTCCCGACCCGAGTCCTTCCCGTCGGGGGGCGGGGGCCGGGCCGGGTCAGCCCGGGGCGCCTCCAGGGCGGGGTGGGAAATCTATTTCGGGCTGAACACCAACAAAAGTACTGTCGCCAAACCGTGTGTCCGCCGTGTCCTGAGCGCAGAATTTATTGCTTCTGCAGGCGCTCGGTCCCCTGGGTGGGCGGTGGCAGGAGCCGCTCCCCTTCCCACGCTCCGTGCCCTCCTCGGGCAGCGCTCTGAACGAGGATCGCTGGGGGGAGAGTCCTCCCGCCGCCTCTGGAGGAGCGGTGAGGGGCGCGGGCTGTGCCGGGGTGCCCCGAGCGCCAGCAGGAGCTGCCGGGGCCGCTCGGGAGCGGGTCTGGGAGGAGCGCTGGGAGCGGCTCCCTGCCCTGCCCGGCCCCGGTTTGCCGCCCGGGGAGGGGCCGGGGCGGCGCGGGCATCCCTCTCCCGCTGCGCTCCCGGCAGGCGGGACGGGGAAAGGAAGCGGTGGCGCCGCCGGGCAGGGACAGGGCTGGAGGAGCCCCCGCCGCCCCTTCCCTGGGCAGGGCCGTGCCTGGCGCTGGCGGCTCCTCCGGGCTCCGCTCCGGCTGTGCGGGTCCCCGCAGCCCGGGCTCGGCAGGGAGCCGTACCCCGCATCGCCTCTCCTGCGCCGCCTCCCCGGCTCCTGCCCGCTGTTTGGGTGTCGCACGGAGGTAATTTGCGGTCGCTGTGTCTGCTCTCCCTCGGGGCAGCCTCGCCGAGGGGCAGGGGACCGGCGGGTGCTGGGGCTGCCGGCGCTTTGCGCGTCCGGCCCCAGAGCGGGGGGACCCGCGGGGACGGGGGGCCTCTGACCCGCCTTAACCCCTCTGAAACTTGCACAGGGTGGAAAACCTCCCTATGCCCTTCAGGGATCTCTGCCTGCTGAGGAGGGCACCGGCCCCGCTCCTCCGGGCTGAGGGCGCGGGGCTGTCAGGGGGCACGGGCTGGGCGCTGAGGTTTTTTACTTTCCTATTTTGTTACAATTCCTGTCTTGTGACTTATTGAACACTTTCTTCGAGTGTTTTCTCTGGAAACTTGTCTCAAATGAGGGCTGTGAGCCCTAACAAAGAAGGGTGTTGTTCGACAGCCAACAGGTGATGGGTTGAAACCTGAGTACATGTGTACATTGGAGTAAAGTCTGGCTGCTGTTTAAAATAGAATTTTTAAAATCAATGGGAGACTGTAAAAGGCAAGATTTCCTTGTTTCTAAATCTGTACTCCTCTTAAGGAGAGAAGGGGGAAGCATCCGTGAGAATGCCTCTTTGCCGGCTGGAGGTTTGGGTCGTGCCTCCCTGCGCTGTGCGCCTGTTTCCATCAGCGATGAGCAGAGCCAAGGATAACACGGCCAGATCAGATGTGTTGGCGTGGGGCGATGCTTTGTCACGGGGCTTCCTCCTTTCGCTGAATGCAGGTAGCCTGCCTTTGCAGTATGGCTCGTCAGAACAAAATACCCTGAGAAGGATCGTCTGGCTAACAGTTGGAAAAGTGGTCTTTGCGCTAGGATGCTGCAGGAGGAAAGCACTTAACTCCTCCGTTGGCCCTTGTATATTGGGTAACAAAAAGGAAAACAGTCCTTCTAGGGTCCATCTAGAGGTCTTTTGAATGAACAAGTAGACTGACTATTCCTTCCTGACTGCTCTGGGTAGTTCATTATTCAAAAGGACCTAGCAGCTGTGTTCTGATGCAGATTCTCCTTATCAGTTCGGGATCCGGATTTCCCACACAGAGAGCTCTAGAGCTCACTGTGGATATGTTATTTGAACTGTAGCTAGGGAATGGGACTTCCTTATCATGTGCGTAATGCATATTGGAAATAGGCTTTGAATTATTAATACTTTCTTTGTGGTGGTTTATTGTTGTTATATTGTGCCCTTCCTCTTCTAATGTAGTTATCTTGCACCAGAGATTGAATAAGCAGGTGAATGGGCTGACCATGCTAATCTTGAGTCGTTGAGCCTTCATTGTGAAGGGATGCATGTGATATGCATCTTGTATCCCCTATAGCCTTGTTAACAAGCCTTCTAACAAAAAAGTTGTTAAAACAATTTGCCCTGCAGGACAGAGTAAAACAGCAGGGGGTGGGCAAAGAGATGTTTGTCTAACTTTGCTTACAAATCATGACCTCTTCTATCTGGTCAGGGGGAACATAATCAGTGAGCTGGAAATCCTAGCATGGGGATAATCTTCATATAGGCTTCAGCAACAGCTTTGTTTTAAGTTTGATATCTTAGTATTTTGTGTACCCGTAGCTTTGTAATAAGGAGTGTAGTTTGTCTTTGCCTCTAAGGAATTTGTCATATGACTGTTTTAATTCATCAGTGGAAAAAATACAGTAATTGCTTTTCTTTTCAAATCAAATTTAGCTGTGTAACTCAATTATGTTATTCATCGTTGTCAACCTGCCAGTGAAAAACCTCTTTGTAGGCTATAAAGCCTTTTTTGAGAGGCAGTATTTGAACAGAGCTGAAACCTCAAAATGTTCCATGGACTTTAGGAAAGCAGAGCAAAACAACACATCCTTGCTGTGTTTTGTAGGTGTCATGGCAAGAGTAGAAAGACCACCTTTCTAGTCATCCCTTGGAAAGCGCTTATTTTTTCAGCTGTTGTTTATATTCATTTGAATCCTCCTTAGGATGTAATCATTTTAAACAGATCACTTTGAAGGATGAATGAGGCTTGGGGGCAGGGAGGAAGAGCCCTGTAGTTTTAAAATGCAAACCAAATTACACTTTAACGGGAAAGGAAGAAGTCCTAAACAAGCAATTGCTAAAATAGTTCTTCAGATAGCCTGCTGTTAAGATAGGCTGGATTAGAAACCTTTTTCTCAGCAACCCCACAGTATTTGTGATGTGGCTCTATTTCAATGTGGTGTATTGTCAATCATTTTATAGCCAGCTTCACATTTGCCCTATGGGAGCGTTTTTCTTTTAAACTGAATGATGTCCTTTGAGCTGTCCTAATCCTCTGTTCGTTGAGGTTTGTGGACCTTGCTTTGAACATTTATAATCACCTTGTCTGGGGAGGAGAACGCTGATTGTAAAGTTGCATTTTACATTTGGAGGTAAGATGCATTTTTCTTTTACTTGCTACAAGCCAAACTTTCAAACTGCCCTGTATGACTGGAAGCTGGACCTGTGGGTTAGTGGTTTCCTCTTGTTGGAGCTGGTGTGTGCTTTCTGAAATGGATGTGTCAGAGGAGGCCCAGGCAGGACCAGTCTCTTCAGGAAAGCAGCCTCATCTCTCTCTTACCACTGCCTTGTCTTCCTTAGGAATTAGGCAACACTCCTACACTTATGTACCTTTGCTGTGCTTAAGGTCCTGATGTTCCCCAGTGCTGCTTTGTTCATTGTGGGAGTAGCCTTAGTGTTCAAAATACTCAGAAAAGTTAGTAAATAATCATGCATTCCAGTTTTGGATTGTTTCCTTGTCTTTCAAGAGAAGTTGGAGGTGTTAATATTTGATCTTGTGGAGAGAGGGTTTTGAACAATCAATATGAAGCAATTACTCAGTTACTCGGTGTGCTTGTGAGTGTTGGGTATTGTGAGAACAAGGCAGGAGTACACTCTGTTCAATTGCCCAGGCACTGCCAGAGCTGAACTTCTTTGGCTAAATTATGTTTCCAGTCTGCTTCCTGTGGGATGTGGTTGAGGTCATGCTGCCTAATGAAATATTGTCAAAGATGTTTAACCTACTGACTCTTTTTATTCCTGTGATATTGGACAGGAGTCAGTTCTTGAAGAGGGACCATTTGACCAATACAAGTTCTTGCAATGCCCTAGGAACCCTAGGAACTGGAGATACCAGCTTAGGTGTCAGTGAATGGCACATTATTGCAAACCAAGCATCTGCCCCTTTCTAAAAGGAAATGGTAAAATAGTTCATCTGCTGCTGAGGTCATCTTGGAAGGAATTCGGCTGCTCAACGATATTCCTAGTGACTTTTAAGAAGTACTTGGATATAGGGGACGTGTGACACAAGCTGCCAAACTGAACATCCCTATCCATCAGCAACAGTGAACGCTGTTGCCTTTTGTTCCTAGAGTGATTTCCTAACTGCATCACATTATTCCTCTGTCCCTCTTTCCTTGCACCCCAGATTTATGCAAGCAGTAACAAAAATATGCCTGTTGAATGACTTTATTTCCACGAGTAAGTGGGAAGGGGAAACAGTTTTGTATTCCTTGTCTTATCGTTTGTTTCTGAGAGCAACTAATTCAAGAGATACAGTATGTACCAGGAAGCCTGGCTTTCTATTTTACATATATAGGACTGAGCTTTTAGGATTGAGTTTGATTATACTTACCTTCCTTGGGGAAGATTGTAATATGGTGATTTTAAGCTCAGAAGCTCTGTTGTGCTAACCTTTAGTTGTTCAACTTGAGTAAGATTTCAGACATATGCCTGACAGCTCACCAGCTTTCCAGAAATAGCCTGTTCTCAGAGGGGAAGTTGGCAGGTTTGCTTGCCCCATCAAATATTAAATTAATCTTCTATTACAGGGCAGCTATGAAGCATGTTGGCATCTTAGCAGTGCACCAAAAATAGTGTGTATGTTTTTGAAGTAAAGTTAAACAATTCTAATTTTTTGGACCACTAGCCTGGTGGAAGAGTTACGTAATCCCATCTCTTTTTATGGGCTATGGGAATGTATAGACATAAAGAAAATAGGGGTAGATGAGACTATATACTGGATATTATAATTTCTCTGAGTTTGTAGCTTTTGGTTGCATATGGCCACTTTTTATGAAGCAGGTTTGGGTTTATGTGCTGAATTATCAGAATTTGGCACTAACCAATGCCTCACACTTGAAGGAGAAACTCCTGTTGAGTAACCAGCAAAATATTTGGGTAAGCAGTCTTAAATCTTCCACTTGTGATCTAGGAGCAACTTATTTTCTCTAGAACAGTGGTGATGAGACTGGAAATGTAACATAGGACCCATGAGAAATATTTAGATTGCTCTTCTCATTAGACCCACCAGCAAGGGTTATGTCAAGGAGATTAAAATTCTCTACAGCTTGGATTTAGCACTGACAAAATTGGATCTGTGTTTAGGTAAACAGGTGAAAGAATGTCCTCAATCAGGGAAGGAACAGCTCATGCATAATGTGGTACTGTAAGAGCAAGCTTGTCCCTACCCCAAGTAGTCAGGATATCTGTTGTGTTAGGAGAAGTTCTCTGTGATTTTGATTATCTGTATTTCATTGAAATGCCTCATCTGAATTTTTTAAGCACTTCTGCTAGAATTAATATAAGACATATATCTTGTTAAGCTTTTTACTGCAACTGCTGTGGATCTTGGTGAGAGCCTTCTTTGCCAGTTGTGACTCAAAACAACCCCACTGATATTAAGCTTTGCAGGCTTCGTGAATCAACAAAACCATCTCAACTTGTAGGGTTTTAAATTGACAGAATAATCATGATGTATTTTACAGAGACTAATCTGGCATAATTGGATTTCAGATATTCAACAGGGTCAATGCCCTTCCGCTCCCATACAGCTCAACTAAAGTTCTCAGAGGAATCTAGCAGATGCTTGCTGCTCTGTGCCTGCCTTGTGAACAACAGGATGCTACTTGCAAAACCATCTTTACCCAATAATTTCTTTAGCTTTTGACAAGTGTTTGTCACATCTTTTGTTTTACTAGGTTAATGGTAGTAATGGCTTCAGGAAGAGTTTGCGTCGTTCCTATTGTTAGTGTCTGCTTAATGAGTCTTTCCTAGATTTACCAAATATATATATATATATATCCTGTGATGTGAAACAAGCGGAATTGTAAAATGTTACACGTGTTAATACTAAAATACATTGTGATTGCTAAAAGTGGTAATCTGTGACTAGGTTTCTGGGGTTTTTTTCCTTCAATAGTTCTATAACTTTTGAGCACTTCTGAATTGCTTGTAGCAAGCTGTAATGAAGCTTCACTAACTTATCGTTCTGGGCAACAAGGGATACTAAACTGTTGTAAGATCGTTTACACTGATAATTAGTTATTCATGTTCAAATCTATTAAAGCTCTATTAATCTTTTTCTCCAGATCACAGCTTGATGAGCTACAGCTGAAGTATTTAAAACTTCACACTTATGCCATTGGAGATGGAGCCCAAAGCCAATAACCTCGTTTTTGGGTGTCAGCGGAGCTCAACCTCTGATGATGACTCTGGCTGTGCCTTGGAGGAATATGCCTGGGTCCCCCCGGGCCTCAGACCAGAGCAGGTACCAACCATGTTTCTGCATTTTAAAAATAAGCTTCATAAGGACGGTATGAGGGAGTGATATGCTGCCTCTATAAGTCTAATTAAATTCTTATAATGTACAAAACTTTAATTCATGTAGAGCTTTTGATTTCTTTTTTTGTTTCCTGTCCAATGAGACTGTGTGTAGGGAGCTTAAAGTTCTCAGCCCTGAGGAGTTTTATGTTCCAAAAAAGTTCCCAGTCAAGGTTTTTCAAAAAGTATATGCTGCAGAGGTATGTACTGCCAAGTAAAAGCAGCATAGAAGTTTGCTTTCTTTTTGAAAGAAGTTATTAGGTTAAATTAAAACTCATGGCATACCTCATGACATTGTGCTCCCTGGCCAAGTATTTCACTGCACTTGTATGACTCTTTAAATAATTAGGCATTTGACATATAGAACATGGATGGTAGAGCAGAGCATATAAATGAAAGTGTTCAGTCACTGTGACAGGTAATAATGTATTTTACACTTGTTTAAATAGTTGTATGGCTGCCATTTGTTCATGCCAGGATTTCTCTTGCATGGTGTCTGGAGCTGACACTTGTGGTTTGGTTGGGCTCTTCAGTCCCCTTTTTTTGTCACATGGTAGCGGGAATAAAAGTGAAATTACTGATGACCAAGTTGCTATGGGAGATCAAAATGAACTGCTCATGGTATTCATTCATGGTATTGATGATATAGCAACTGTGCTGAAGCTGTGTATTAAGTAATATTCAGAACTCAAGACTTCAGTGTTAAATGGCCAGGGTGGGTTTGCAACATCTGCTAAAGGAGGCAGAGCAATTCTGGCATGTTTATACAGTTCATAGTTTTAAAAAGTGCAAAAGATGTCTCTTTTTTGCAATGCAGAGATTTTCTTAATCATGAGTAAAGTAACAAGTCAGCAGGAATGGCAAATAACAGGCTATTTTTAGGGCAACTCTTTTTATCACTTACTTAAGCATCTATAAGAATCCTGATGAATCAGACCTTAAGGCAAACAGCAAGCTAACATTCCACCAGAACAATTAAGTGCCCTAAAATATCCTCATAATCCCAGCTAGCCCAAACTCACTAAAGAAAGGAGAGTTTTTCCCCCAGAAGGATTACTTATTTTGAGAACAGTGCAATAAACTTGAGAAAAGGGCATAAACTATTTTTGAAGCTTCACTTCTTGCTGCATGTTATCTTTTTCTGGAGCACCCTGAAATATCGTCAGTAGCAAGTGGGCTTACAGTAGACTTCAGTTGTTTAAATTTTGGTTAAATGAAGACCAAGTCATGTTTTGTACAACCTGTCTCTCGTAATTTTGATTGCTTCCTGACTTAAATGACTGATTAATGCCTTTTTTTCATCTGTCTTGCACATAATAAGCTGTTGACCTGAGCATTATTTAAATCTGTATGGCAAGTAATATTTTTGCCAATAGTCAGCTCTTACAGCCCCAGGCCCCGTGACAAGCTGGAAACTGCATAGGAAAAACAATAAATCTGTAGCTGTTCCACAAAAATATTTTTTGCCATTGGGCTTTGTCCTAGTGTTCATTACAGCTTTCCTGTCATAATACTCTTTGGAAAAAAAAAAAAAAAAAAAAAAAAAAAAAAAAAAAAAAAAAAAGAAAAGAAAAAAAGAGTGAAGACTGATACAAAAACATTCATCCCGTGAAAATTTCCTAGTTAATTTGCATCTGATTGAAATGTGGCAGGATCCAGCCTCCTCCCAAGGGAAGGATGTTTCCACCTTCTTACCAAAGCCCACATGGAAGCAATGAAAGCTGATGCTTAGGGTGAACCTGATCAGCAGGAGACTACAAAACTGCTTTTGTCTCAACAATGTGTAAAATGCAGAGAGCAAATTAAATTTGTTTATATAGTGGCTGTTTTCTGGAAAGCTTCATGTCTTATGTGGTAAATTGCAGAGGGAAACTTGGAATTTCCATGGAGTTGTTGACCAGCCCTGAAGGGGGTGGGAATAATGAGAACATTAAATGTGCATAATTTATGATACCCCCCCTAATTGTCACTGCAAATTGCATTCCAGAAAAGCAATTCAGCAGCTGGGTGCTAGTTTTATCAGAGAATTCAGGTTTGCTGAGCTGGTTCATCTGGGTCTTGTATTTTCAGCACAAACCCTGTCACAGTCTAATGTAGCGTGACCTCTTCTTCCTTCGTAAATGAGACCTGAGATAAAACAGTAGCCGAAGGACACTGGCAGTGCTTGGGGCCTGTGTGTCCCTGGGTCTGAACTCTGCATTTCTCCCGGTCAGGTCCAGCTGTACTTTGCCTGCTTGCCAGAGGAGAAGGTCCCTTACGTTAACAGCCCTGGAGAGAAACATCGCATTAAACAACTTCTCTATCAGCTGCCACCCCATGATAACGAGGTAAATACAGAATTTAGGATGAACCATCAGGGCTTGTGTCTCTCTGGCAGCTTTTCCGTGGAGAATTACCTGCCTGTGTATTTATTACAAGCCTAAACCATGGCCTGCAGTGGCATCTGAGCTATAAAGCAGCACGGTGTGCACACTGAGTCCATTGTTCAGCTGTCCGCTGGGTTTGTGTGCAGATAAGAGCTGTCTGGAAGGACACTGCCTTTGCTTGTTAGGGAGGCTGGTGTCACTGCAATAAACTTAACACAAGTCGGTTTTATAGTGTTTGCAGCCACCCACCAATTACCAGGAACCTACAAATTCCTGAAATTGCATTGTGGCACACAAAAAGGATGCTTTGTGATAGTAAAAGGTTTGCATCTCAGTTATGCAGTGTAATTTAGAGTAGAAGTGAAAATAACAAACAAGCTCTTTGTAAGGAAAGGGGCGGGGGTGTCAGTACTTAAGGTCTTGTGTATACTGCAACACTTAGTTGTGGGCACTTAACCATAAATCTAAAGGACAATGTTATGGTTGATTTAGGTTCATTCCGTTATTTTAGGTTAGCAGCAGATTTTGGGTTGGCTTCTAAAAATCTCTTTCTTGCCTAAACAACTCCTTAGTTCAGCGTGGTGGGCTTTTTCTTGTAATGAAAAAAAAAAAAATCTCTCCATACTATTTTTGTGTTATGCCATACTACCTAAATATTAAGAAGGTAGAGAAGGCAAGCAGGAAAAGTTTAATGATGATTGGCAGCATGCCTGATGAATTCCATGCATATATACACTTATTCACTCGTCTGTTACATTAAAAGCTCAGTGTCTAATATAAGTTCTCCTGTGTTTTCACTGGAAGGTGAGATACTGCCAGTCGTTAAGTGAAGAGGAAAAGAAGGAGCTGCAGATGTTCAGTTCTCAGCGCAAAAAGGAGGCCCTGGGACGAGGCACTATTAAACTACTCTCCAGAGCAGTGATGCATGCTGTTTGTGAGCAGGTAACTGGTGCCATAGGCTAGCCACGGGGCTGAATTATGTAAAACTAGAGTATCTCAGTATTAAAATTTAAATTTACCTCTACAACATCAACAACAAGAAAAAGATTATTTTTGAAACTGCATGGAAGAAGAAAGAAGGTAGTGCTTCCTTAAGCAAAATGTTACTTTGATACTACTGGGAAGGAACCGAGTGATATATTTCCTACTCAAAAAAACCCCAAAAAATCCTAATGCTGACTCATACTAAAGTAATGACAAATAAAATGCAGACATATGCTTTAAAATGTTATTTTGTATGAAATAAACTTATATTCACAGAAGGTTCATTGAGATGTCGTTCATCTATACCAAAACTGATAATATTTTTTCCTCTTGTCAGAATTTTAGAATAAAGTCTCATATTGGGTTTGGTGTTTTAACTTAGTTTAAATGCAAGAAGCCAGTAGTTTAGGATGGGAAGTGAGTTCACTTTCTGGGTTTGTTCCTAGTGTGGTACAAAAGTAAATGGCGGTGAAGTTGCAGTTTTTGCCTCAAGAGCTGGGCCTGGTGTGTGCTGGCATCCCTCCTGTTTTGTGTGCTTCACATGCAATGAGCTGCTTGTTGACCTTATCTACTTCTACCAAGATGGAAAAATTCACTGTGGCAGACACCACGCTGAACTACTCAAACCTCGATGTTCAGCCTGCGATGAGGTAAATAATTCACATTTTACAGCCAAGTTACACTCCTGTTGTTCAGTTGACAAATTGTATCACTTCGGAAATTCCTAACTCCAGATGCAGTCACTTAAGAAGTCAGGACTCTGCTGCTTAGATGTGTTTGAAAGCTGAGGGATATTTAATTTCTTGTCAAACTGGAAATATTACTAGCAATAAAATGGTATTTATAAAGCAAATATCTGTTTGTTTAGAATTGAGCATGCTGAAATATTACAAAATATTGTCCTTATAGAAGCTTCTTTAATGGTTGAATTCCTAGGTTCCTTTTTTTTTTTTTGCTTTAGAGTGTACTGTTTTTCTTTCTTGTTATTTTTGTTATGGGAGATTGTTGTTTCTATCTTTGTAGTCAAGAGGGAGCAAAATAAAAATAAATTTTGTGTGTGAACTGCAAAGTGTTAGGATAATTTATATGCTGTAACTCCCAAGGTGAGATTTTGGCCACTTAACTAAAAGTGTCCTTTTTTATCTCTGAAAAGATAATTTTTGCTGATGAGTGTACAGAAGCTGAAGGTCGCCACTGGCACATGAAACACTTCTGTTGCCTCGAGTGTGAAACAATCCTGGGTGGACAGAGGTACATCATGAAGGATGGGCGGCCCTTCTGCTGTAACTGTTTTGAATCTCTCTATGCAGAATACTGTGAGACCTGTGGAGAACACATTGGTAAGTGTGTCCTTTTTAAGCATTAAACTTACAAATTAAGGGAAAGGCAATTTATGAAATGATTTCACATTCCAGAAGTATGAATTCTGCAAGTGATTTTTAAAGAGACTCAGAGCATTGCATTTTCTCTCCTTCCAGGTGTTGACCATGCTCAGATGACCTATGATGGACAGCACTGGCACGCCACAGAAACTTGCTTTTCTTGTGCTCAGTGCAAGACCTCTTTGCTTGGCTGCCCTTTCCTTCCAAAGCAAGGGCAGATTTACTGTTCAAAAACCTGCAGCCTGGGGGAGGATGTTCATGCCTCTGACTCTTCTGACTCTGCGTTTCAGTCTGCTCGATCCAGAGATTCCAGGAGGAGTGTCCGCATGGGAAAAAGCAGCCGGTCAGCCGACCAGTGCCGCCAGTCTCTCCTCCTGACACCTGCCCTCAATTACAAATTTCCTGGCCTTTCAGACAATGCTGATGATACTCTTTCTCGTAAGCTGGATGATTTAAGCCTTTCAAGGGAAGAGGCAGGCTTTGTTAATGAAGACTTCTGGAAAGGAAGAGTAGAGCAAGAAATGCCTGAAGACCCTGAAGAATGGGCTGAACATGAAGACTATATGACTCAACTTCTTCTGAAGTTTGGTGATAAAAGCCTCTTCCAGCAACCCACTGAAGTAGACATTAGATCAACTGAACACTGGATTTCTGATAGCATGGTCAAGAGTAACTTGGACTTGGAAAAAAATAATCCAAGCCTAGCAAGTAAGAAGTATCAATCAGACATGTACTGGGCCCAGTCACAAGATGGTTTGGGAGACTCTGCATATGGCAGCCACCCAGGCCCTGCCAGCAGCAGAAAAATCCAGGAGCTAGACATGGAACACGGGGCCTCAGGATACAAACATGACCAAACACAGTGGTATGGAGGTTCACTTGAGTGTTTGTCTGACCTGAAACAGCAAGAACGAAGCGTTCGAGACTCAATGGATTCTTTGGCTTTGTCAAACATAACAGGTAATGGGGAAATAAAAGAATGGTTTTGATGGAGCAGTCAACAAAAGCATGTGCGTTGGAGTATTTTGAAGGAAATTTTTTTATTTTGATGATTTCTAAAAAGCTTTAGTATCAAGAGATGCATGTAAAGTAGGCAACGGCTTTTATCAAGCACATAATCTTTCACAGGATATGTTTCTGCTACTTAAATTGTATTAGATTGTTCTCCTTTCTTTTTGAATTCCCTTTTTTTTTCTCTTTAAGAAAAAAAATTGATGTTAAACAGTCTTCAACTACACATTTATTATGTACAAACCACGGCTTTAAGCAAATGACTATTTTTCCATACCTTTATGTATAAGAAGTTGCATTATATATTAGCATGATATTAATCTACAAAACACTTTCGATAACTTCTTGATTTGCTTGTAAAAAGATGTAGAAAATCTGAAAAGATGGTAAACTTCTAAGCCTTAGGCAATTAAGTTTATGAGATTATTTTTCCACATTGACTAAAGTAAAACTGATAATCCACTTTTGTGAACCTCCTTGTCAAACATAATTGAAGTTACCCAAAGGGATAAAGTGTGCACTAACCTTCCTTTCTATTTCTGTACAAAAAGCCCAAACCTGGCAGTTAAGACCCATTTGAAAAGTTGCCCAATCATCATCTCCTCTCCTTTCCTCCTGTAACCCAAATTACTGTAGCTACTTGTCTAGCTGAGGCCCAGCCACAGGCTGGCTGCATTTGCCAAGCAGCAGTGAAGGAAGTGGGGAGGGAAGCTTGGGAGGAGGAGGCACTGGAGGTATTGCACCCGAAACCATCACAGGGCACATGACGCTGTCCTTGTGGGAATGAAGGGTCAGTGGATGCAGAGGTGGAGGACAGCAGGCCAGCTTCCTTTTGATGATTTTTTGAGAGTAAGGATCCTTTTTTGCCAGGCAGTAAGCTTGGTTTCCCTGTTGCAACAGCTGGAACATGAATTTGGCAATACTAGAAATGTGAAATATTTTAGCCTTAAGAATGGCAAGCATAGACTGCAGAATATGATCGCTAATTCTTTGGTCATCAGAGCTAATACTTAAATGTTTTAAGTAAAAACAAAGCTTATTCTACTATGAAAGGAGTCTATTTGGTAGTAGTTCAAAAAAACACTTGGCGACAAGAAGTGATTCGTGTTTTGTTATAATACTTGTCTCTTTGGTACTCCTCTCATTTTCTATTTCCTCCTTTCTCCATTCCCACCACAGGGGCTTCAATGGATGGAGAAGGCAAGCCACGACCATCTCTCTACTCTTTGCAAACTTTCCAAGAACTGGAGGTGGAAGACTGTGAGAAGATGAGCAACATGGGAACTCTGAATTCTTCAATGCTCCATCGGAGCACTGAGTCCTTGAAGAGTCTGAGCTCAGAGTTGTGTCAGGAAAAAGTGTTGCCAGAGGAAAAGCCAGTGCATGTGCCTGTACTGAGACGATCTAAATCCCAGTCTAGACCACAACAAGTAAAGTTTTCAGATGATGTTATTGATAATGGAAGTTATGAGAATCTTGAAATACGTCAACCTCCAATGAGTGAAAGGACTCGTAGGCGTGTTTACCATTTTGAAGAGCGTGGAAATCGGCCCTCTCACCATCGCAGAAGAAGTAGGAAGTCTCGTTCAGATAATGCACTTAATTTGGCCACAGAAAGAAGATGCTCTCCAAGAGAGAGATTTCGTTATTACTCCCCTCAGGATCATGAAAAATTTATTCAGAATAGAAGCTCACGTGAGCTTCGGGCCTATATTCAAAATGCAGAGCTTTATGGACAATATGCCCATACCAGGTCTGACTATGCACTGCGGAATCAGATGGTTGATAAGTTTTTTGGATTGTATGGTGAGGAAGATGACTCCTGGTGTTCAACTTCATCCTCATCATCTGATTCTGAAGAAGAAGGGTATTTTCTAGGACAGCCAATTCCACAGCCACGGTCATTGAGATATCCATACTATACAGATGATCTTTCTGGTCCAACTACTGCGTTATCTAGTTCTCAGTTTGGACAAAGGACAACCAAATCAAAGAAGAAGAGGGGGCACAAAGGAAAAAATTGTATTATATCTTAATTAATTAATAGTATTTCTTAATTGGGAGGACCAGTCAATTCTGTAGCTACAGTTTGAACCACATGTTTTTATGTAATAATTGTACTTAGGCAAGTTGCTAAAGTTCATAATGCTTTGCCACTGTAAATTATAACCATGCCAGTTTACATTGTAAAAGTAACATTCAGAAATGTCACTGCACCAAATGATCTGCTCAGATTAGGTTTACATACTGTGTTTCATCTGTCAAAATATTGTTGTTGCAGTTCTTAATACAGACTTTTTGTAGGAATTTTATTTTATGCTCACTATTCACCTACGTCTGAGAGAGAGGATTCAACAAAGATGAATAAATAAAAATGTCAGTCCTGTGCTGTAGCTATAGACACGCAGGGTGATCTTTGACATCTTCTCTTGCTGCCAAGAAAAAGAAGGCTCTATACGTCCTATACTGCCCTTTCTTCACTGATAAAGGTCACTCTTTTACATTCAAGTTGCCATACAAAAACTGGATTCTTTTTATTTGTGAAAATGCTCCTTAAGAAAGCAAAAATCATAATGTGGGAGCTGACATGCTTGAAGCCTTGATGTATCCTAAAGCAGCAGTGAATGTTTTGTACATTTAACTTTCATGGTTTTTCCTCTACTATTTTTTGAGAAAGTGTGAGGTGGTTGGTTTTGGTTTGAGGGTTTTTTCATGCCTGTTTAAAGGAGATATTAATTCAGCTCCTGGAATTTGACTTAGCTGCCGATGAGTGGTGATGTTTTTTCTGCCCCCACCCCTCAACAGTGAGAGGTACAACTACTGGAGTCCTTTGCTCAGGCATGTAACCCCATTTAAGTCAATGGATCTACTTATGTAACAAATATTTTCATATGGGTTTAAAGGATTAGGCTCCGGAATTGTGTCTTTTCACATGCATTATCCAGGTTTTAAAATGTATTAGCTGCAATTCTAAGTAAAAAAACCATTGGTATTTATAATGTAGTATTTCATAGGCTTAAATGTATTCATAATTTAACAGTGCAAATACTAATGTACATATTGTACAGTTAAAATTTTAAAATCTGAATATTTTTATATCCCTGAATTTGAAGAAGTTTGTTACAATATCAGACTAGATTTGTTAGAGGTTTAACAGCAGTGTTATGGATGAAATATTGCTTGTATTTTAGTCAGAGGGTTTAAGTTGGAAAATGTTCAGTGCAAAACAGCTTAATTTTGTCTACTAGGTATTAAAAGCTCTATATGCATGGTGGGGCTATGTAAATACTCTCTACGGCCCTCTTAATCTTGCAAGTATTATTTATGGGTCAAGCAAAATGTAAACTATATAAATGTAAAAAACCACACAAGCTTGGAATATATCATTACAACCAGTATGCAACTCCTGTGGATGTGAAATTTTTTTTATTATTGTTCCCCCTCCTTCCCCAAAAATAATTTCTGAAGTTTGCTTACCTAAAGGAAGAGAGATACTGAGTGGTTCTAGAAGGCAAGCTGGCAAAAGCTATAAGGAGATAATCACAGTAGTTGCCTTGAACTCATATATGGAGCAGGAGCTATTTGAAGTTATAATAAACTTCTTCCACTGTTTTAAATTAATTTAAATTAATTTCTTAACAGTGATATCCACTAATGAAGATAGTATATGCTAAAGCCATTGGCTTCTGACTACCTGAAGAAAGGGAACTGATGAAATAATAGATGCTTCTTACCAAAAAAGCCTGTGAAATGGAACTAAGCTTGCCCTTCCTGATGACAGAGAAGTATGGAAACAAAAGCAGCTATAAGTAAGGGATGGAATGAACACAAGCACTGGTTTACACCCAAGAAAATTAGGCTATTGCTAAGAGTAATCAGACTAGCAGTTACTTGCTTGTATTTTTCAGGGTAAAATGAGCAGCAGATCCTTTCCTCCCAGAGGTGGTACTCACCACACAAGCCACTTTCCTAGTGCACACGTCTTGTGGAGGTGGAAGCTGATGAAAGCCATGGCTGATCCCTTGCGTGGGGCGCTTCCATCTGGCTGCCGTGGGGCTCAGGCAGCTTTCCTGGCAGCCAAGTCCCCGCTGGGCTCAAGGAGCTTACAGCCACCACACTGGTGGGACTTAGGGGCTGGAGATGCTGACTTGTACATAACCTTCCCCAGGATGCTCCAGCAGTGATTAGGACCTCTCATTCTCACCTGCATTTCCAAAAATGGGAAACCAGGATCCAAAGAAACAAAATGCTGTGCCACTACTGCTGTGTTCCTGTTGGACCAAGTAACTGTCTCATGGAGAAATGCCTCCACAAGTAGTTCTTCTGCTGCCACACCATCTCCTGAGATGCAGCAGATGTACTCTCCCAAACTGCAGTACCTTATGGAGTACTACAGTTCTCCTAGATTGTTAACTGCTTCTTAATACTTTCTTTTTTAAAAAAAAGTTTAAAGGTGACTATACAACTTTGTTTATGTCAAGCTGAAAAAAAAATCTTACTATTTTTTACAACTTCTTATGAGAAATATTTCTAATTGCTTCCTCCACCTTGAAGAGAATGCCATGGGACATAGTGTCTGTGACCAGCACAAGACTCAGAAACAGCCACACAAGCTCTAAAGTGGGGTTAGTGTTACTGGAAGTAGTACCTATATTCCTGGTGGAGCATATAGCCTGGTAGGCACCTAAGCATGACACAGCTGCTTACTCACTACCCCCAGTGGGATGAGGGAGACAAAAGTAAGAAAAATAAGAAAACTCAGGGCTGAGTTAAAGACCATTTAATAGAGATAAACAAACAAGCAAAAAACCCCAAACAGAAATAATACCAAAAAACCCACTAGCTCAGCACTAGCCAACTACTACCCAGTCTGTCCTTGAACAGCAGCAGCCCTGGCAAGCTCCTTGCCCCCATCCCTAGTTTTATGTCAAGCATAGTGCCCTATCACCTGTGGTCAGCTGTCCTGGCTGTGTTCCCTCCCAACATCTTGTGCACTCCCAGCCTTCTCACTGGTGGGGTGGGCTGGGGGGCAGAACAGGCCTTGACTCTGGGTAAGCTCTGCTCAGCAATAGCTAAAATATCACCATGTTTCCAGGAAAAACATGAAGCACAGCACCACTGCAGCCACTATGAGGAACATTTAACTCCATGCCAGCCACACCCAGTACAACCTTCATGACAGTGAAAAATATGAAGGCAAAACTTTATCAAAACTGAAAATCTTGCAGACAAGAAGACAAGGATTTGGTCCTTCTCTGATAGGAGAATTAGCATGTTCTAGGAGCATTACCTCCTTTCACATCAATAGTGTTTTTGTTGCTGATTTTCACTTTTACTGCTTACATTGTCAATTAAAGCTGCCAACTTGCCCCAGCGAGGTTACAGAGGTAACCCCTTCAGTCTTGGCAGACAGCACTGAATTTCCATACTGCTTCAATTTCCACCTTCTTTTTAGTTTTTAAGGGTATCTGCAACATTAACAAGTGCGAGGAGTAATTTCTGTTTCCAGGAGCTCTGAAGGTGACAAATTAAATTCCTCCATCACAGCATGCTTCCTTCCCCCAGTGCTCTTTCCAGAGCCCCACTGAGGTTGATCAATAGACCAGGGACCAGGGACAATTTTTTTTCCATGACATGAAACTAATCCAAAATACATACTTGTAAAGCAAGCAAGACTAAAAGCCATGTTTCTTCCTTCAGTTAAGGGACTGCCATAATATATTTTACTTACATCAACTCAAAGCATACTCACAAAAGGTTAAATGCAAACATTCAATACAATGCCAAATATTAGATGGAAAATCAGTTACTTATCACTTGGAAATGTGAATTAAACCCTTCAGAGAAATAACACTTATAAAAACTCAAAAGACTCCATAGTGCACAGGTAAAGTTTAATCAATTTTTAAAAAAAGGCAGATTAAGCAAATGATTAGGCATAATGAATGGGGTTGCCTCAGGCTGGCAGCTGGTCACCAGTGGGACTCCACAGGGCTCAATTTTAGGGCCAGTGCTCTTTAATGGAGATAGACAAGTCAAATGTACATTGAGTGAGTTTGCTGATCATACTAAACTGAAAGGAACTGTGGGCTCCCTCAAGAGTAGAGAAGTTCTGCAGAGAGATCTGAACACACTCACAAGCTGGGGGGCAATGACCAGCTGCATGAAGTTTAACAAGGGCACATGCCAGATTCTCCACCTGGGACAGGACAGTCCCAATTATCTGTAAAACTTGGTAAATGAGGGGCTGGATAGTATCCCTGCAGAAAGAGATTTGGGGGTCCCAGTTGTTAATAAATGATACCTGAGTCAGCAGTGCCCTGGCAGCCAGGAGGGTGAACGCTTTCCTGGGGTGCATCAGGCACAGCATTGCCAGCCAGACAAGGGAGGGGATTGTCCTGCTCTGCTCTGCACTGGCAGCCTCACCTTGAGTGCTGGGGGCAGTTTTGGGTGCCACAATATAAGGATATAAATCTATTTGTGTGCCCACAGTGGTGTGACCTCACTGCATTCTACAGGTTCCTCAAGGTGGGCAGCAGAGGGGCAGGCAACAAATTCTCTCTGGTGACCAGTGACAGGACTCAAGGAAATGGAATGAAGCTGCATCAGGGGAAGTTCAGATTGGACATGAGAGGGTGTTTAGTCACTGGAACAGGCTCCCCAAGGAACTGGTACAGCCCCAAGCCTGCCAGAGTTCAAGGAGCATCTGGACAATGCTCCTAGTGGTTCAGTGAGAAGGAGGGAATTGGACTCAACTAACACTACAGGTCCCTTCCAGCTTGAGATTCTGTGACTGTAAACTTAGGTCTTACTTTACAGAAAAGCACTTGAAAACTTCGATACTTTTATAATAGTAAACTTAATCAGGGTTCTAACAAAGAAAACTCCTAACAAACTGTACAGTAACAATGGAGATTTTTAATAAAAAATATATTACACACATTATAATCTTTCCATTAGCATTTCTAACCCAAAGTAGAAACTCAGATGTAACATCCTGAAGGCTCCAGTCCTGTAGAGATGTACTTATGCTTCTGCATCAGAGAAGACTTTGACTGATCTCAGTAAACCAGGTTGTTGCCAGAAGGGGCAGGTCAGGTCTCACTACTATGTCACAACAGCTTGCCTCTTTTCCCCTCTCTCCCTCCCCAAATTAGCATCCTGTAGGATCCATGAGCTGATTCCCACTCACTGTGCAGCCCACACAATCCCAGGTGCTAACAAGGGTAGTTGCAGGTCATCTCCTTGGAGCAATGTGAACTCTTAGAAAACAAGAAAAGTGAACTGCAAAATCTCCCCTTACTGACATGAGAACTAACCAGGCATCTCAGGAATCCAATGCAATACATATTTAATGTACCATATCAAGATTGCATGTGTAAGATGCTGTGATACATACAGTACCTTGTACATGAAATCTGGAAATAGTGAGTTTGGTTATTAACCCTTCTACAGAGTTTCACATGTTCTAAATGCAAATGTATACAAAACAATCTTATAAGTATGCTTATACATACTTCTTTGTGATTATGACTCAAATTATCCCTTTCCTAAAACGTTCATAAAAAAACCAGTATGTTAATAATTGTTTTCATCAGGATTCCACCGAGTCCTAAATATTTTTCACTGGGAATCTCTTGGCTTTATTCAATCACTGTTCCCAAACTGCAGGTTGTTCTGTCAGGTCAAAAGTGGTGCCAGACACTAACCAGGATCACCTAAGTTTGAAATGATAGTGAATTTGAGGCTTTAGGGATAAACTTTGTATTACACCTAATCCAAAGCAACCTGGGTTTACTGGAGAGATGGCCCTGCTCACTTTCCTTGCCTATCCTCCAAACCCCAATTCCTGCTCCTTCTTGAAGCTGGAAATAAAGATTATACACAGCCTCCTTATTGTTAAAACTGATGGATGAAAAGGCTTGAGAAGTTATAAGTGCGGAGAGTGACAGAGTAGGAAATACCACCTTTCCCTGCTCAGTGGCTGCCTACAGCTACATTCTGTACAGTGTTGTCAAACAGAAAACAGTAACAAAAAATTGAATCCATCCTACATAATACTGATTACTAGTAATGAGGCATGATATGGAAAACACCAAAATTTAAAAGGCATTTGTAGAACCTGCAATTAGAGGAAAAATACAGCACTTCTTATATCAAGCAGTTAATTGCTCTGGCAGTTGGAGACTAGAGATAACCCCTAGTGTAATTTTACAGAATTCATCTGAAGTTTTAAATTAAACCAGAATACATAATTTAAATCATAATTGTGACCAATTTTGCAAGTTTTCCCTTCCTATAGTATGTACGATAATAAGACGTATTTGTACATAACTTGAGGAATGAGAGCGGCTTCATGAAATTTTAATAAAAAATACAATGTTTCAAGTTACACTTGTAAGCATCAAAGCGTAAGTGTACAGACATCAGACTGATCATTTTTTCCAAGGTAACTGTGTAAGGTTTCAAAAATAGTTTGTTGCTTTACAGCATTTTTGAAAAGAACATCTTTTCAAAGGAATATGTGTCAAGAAGAACAGGTAGGATGAATACAGTCATGGAGACCACAGTGGACAAGGGAACAGCCACCTGAGCTACTACAAAGGAGCACAGGCCTTGGGTTCAAACCTCGAACAGGAGCTCTGCTTTCCCCACAAAAAGCAGATTTATGAACTATGGCAGACACAACGCAGAGGGTCTAAAAGCATATTTTTGTCCTTAGTATGAGCCTTCTTTGAAGGACTCTGACACATCTTGGTTGGCAGCATCGTACTGAGCAATGAAATGTTTGAGTTCTTCAACGCATCGCTCACCTATTTCATGCAAATTCTGCCTCAGGGCAAACTGAATGGACTTCTCTAATGATGGATCTTTATCAATTAGCATCTTCACTACCATGCCAAAGGTTTCACAGTCTTGTCTGTAGACCTAGAAAAAACATATTTTAAAAATTATTAAATGCAAAACTCTTTACAGTAGCACACCAGCAGCCCTTACTGAGTTAGATCCAAATGTAACAAAGGATATTGGATTTAACATGAGCTTCAGCTGTAAAACTTACTGGCCATTTCCTTTCTTCTGACCTGTGCTAATAAAAATGTAACTAGCTCAGCACTATCTGGATACCAAAAATAACTTTTATGGGATGAAATACTATAATAGAGAAATGAAGTTCCCCTTGCGGCAATATTTAATAAATAACAGTAGAGCAAAGTACAAGTACTAAAATCAGATTTTCTTTTCATTTCAATATATTTAAAATTAAACTACGAAATGTCTAGCAATCTCAATCTACATACAAAGCACCAATAATTTAGTTTGTAATATTTCCTACTATTTTAAATACAAGTTGTGTTTAAATAATTTCACCAAATTTTGTTTGTTTGTTAGATATCTGTTTCTTGTAGAAGTCCTTGACAAAGATGACTTTAATTAGTTTGGATGCATTGGTGATTCATTTAATCACCATTTAATCACCAAGGATTAAAGAAGTCCTGGCAGCAGTTTACCTGAACCCATCTGACCTCCTCCCATAAAGAATGAAGAGTTTGCAAGTCAATCATACACCACATTTGAGGTGAAGTAACATTTCATTATCACTGCAACTGTTTTTCAGCAACAAACATATGACCATGATGCAGTTTCCAAAGCAAGGCAGTGTCATTTAAAATTTTTTCCCAGATTCCAGGTAAGTTTATTAACTTAAACACCCAGCAAAAAAGGAACTTCTTAAAGTCTTTCAACTGCAGCTCATTTTCAAACCTCTCAGGCCATTTAGAAAATACATTAGCTTTTTGACTGAGGATAAGTAAGTTTTCTACCTCCATACATCCTTATTTTGAGGGAAAAAAAGCTAAAATGTTGATATTCTTTCCAAGTATGATTATCTTTTGGTATTGTCTGCTTATCTTAGAACTTGTTTTTCAGAGGGATGTGCAACCCCTTCTCTTCACATTTATCTGTATTGTGGACAGAAATGATACAACTGTATGTAAGCAAATCCCCTTTACTAAAAATGAAAGAAAAAAACAAACAAAACACACTCATCTCTCCTCCAGTGAAAACCCACCCTAAGAACCAGTCTGAGGTCAGCTCAAGCATTTTCATGTCAGAAAAAGGGCAAAAACCCCCAACATTCTGTACAAAACCAAACTATTCTTAGAAACACAATGATTATCATGATACCTTTAATGAAGGCAATTCTCAAATGCTTAATAGCATAGTCTAGGAAAACAGTTTAAGATCAGACCCACTTTTGAAACACTGGTCGGCAAAGAGAACCTTTTTGAAGGAACTAATCTTCAGAGGAGAGAAGAGTGTAGCCCAAACCAAACTTGAGCTAAACATTTTTTAGGTATGGAAATGTGCATGGCATATCTTCAGAGAGGAGTTTGTTTCCTGCTTTTTAGTTCTTTGGTAGTAAAGTAACAGCACAAAACCCAGACTTCTCAGAGCTCATGCTCCACAGCAAGTAAAAACATGGTACTTGGTAAAAGAACTTCAAACACAGAAAAACTTTGTTACCTTTTTCTCACTTCCTAAAGAAAAAGCTCAGAAAGAGTTGCACGGGGAGGCACCCAAGGCTACAACTGAAGGAAATGCTCTACTTTTCATGGGTCTGCAAACTAATGGGAAACGGTGCTATTTGCTACTTCTCCCACACACCACAAAGAACTAACAAAGATGAAATTCTCTGACTCTTAGCATGTAAGTACTAGCTTGATCTAAGCACATTTTTCTTCCAAACTTTCACAAAAGAAGACTTGGAAGAGAATCAAGAGACCCCTTGTCATTGCTGAATCTGAAGTCAGAAGTCACTTTGCTGTCACAACAATATGGAAACTAAACACCTTCATCTGAGAGATGAACGTTTTCAGTACTTTGTGACAAAAGACTTTAAAAAATAGAATTTACCTAAATTAGGGAAAGAGGGCAAAGGTGGAGCGGGAAGGCACATTTAACAACAGAAAACAAAGGAAACAGCTCAGCTCCCCTAAGAATAACTGACCAATTTTCTCTCAACAAGCTTTCTGGCCCAGCTGCTAATTTTGATCCTCCTGGTACAATCTGCCTCTTTCACAATTGTGCTGATAAATCTATTTGTATAGCTGCAATGTAAATTGCATCATTGAGATGCTCTCTTTTAAAATGACTTCCCCCCCCCAAACTAATGTGATTCAGTGATTCAATTCTAAAACCAGATGCATCAGCACAACTGAAAGAACTGTGAGCCATGGTCAAAACGTGAACATTTCACAAACCTATAAACAAAACAATAACAAAACTATAAACTTCAGTTTATATCTGAAGCCAAGGCACAACTACCAACTTTCAGAGACATGTTACTATGCTTTACAGAAGGAAAAGGATATTATCAATTATGAGAATATCAATACAGAATATGTTAATTAATTACAGCTTAATGGTACAATCAAGTACTTGAAAAATTTGTAAAAGTACTGAAAGCTCTTGAAAGAAGAGGAATGGTGGCATGACATTAATATCTATCATTAGACAGAATAAAAGGAGGCTATTTCTGAAAAATAAGATGAGAATGTGATGCTTGAGGAAGAAAGAAAACTGCAGACAAGATTCTAACCATGCAAAAAGAGCTCTCTGTTGGAGAAAAATGCTGGAAGAATGTTTGACCCAACAACATATGAAAATAACCCTATCTTTAAAATTCCAGCTGATACTGATTTTGAGCTCAGACCATGGAAAGCTCATCTGTAAACATCTGGAACTAAAACCTGAAAATGATTCCATATGTGGAGAAAGACAAAATAACATTTTTAAAATTAAAAACAAGAAAGAGAATGATACCAATGACATGATTATTCTGTCTGACACATAAATCAGATAATCCTGAAAACAGCTAGAGCCACAGGGCGATCATTTACCGAGGCCATAGCACACATTCATTCTCTGACCTAAGCTACAGCACCAGCATAATGGAAAGAGCATGTAAAACTTTAGTAAGTAGATGAAGAAGAAGTAGAAACAGCTGTTCTACTTTCAAATACGTAAATACAATTTTATATACACACACTGTATATATCTGTATGTATATGCATCCTTGCTTCTCCTTGCGTGGCAAGTTTTTAAGCAGAATTTAAGTTCTTTGAAGTGTTTTCCAAAACATTGTTTTTCAGCACATCTGGCATCTGTGAGGTCACAGGATCACAAATATGCATATTTTTATGTTACTCTCATGGAATTTTAGAATGTTACATAAGGGCATAGAGGCTCTGGCTGAGATCAGCCCTTTGCCATGCTATTCTCTGTGTAAGTACTTGATGCAAATATAAAGTTGTGATGCACCTGCAATATGTTAGTGAACATATCTCATTTATTTGAGAAAGCTAAACCAAAATTTGCACTTAGAACTGTTTAAATATAGCTAAAAGACAGTTAGATAAATGGAGATGTCAGTTGCCCAGGTTGGAGGCAATCAAGCCCTAGAACTCCCCAAGCAGAATGAAACTTTTGAGAACTCCCTCATCTATATCTATGCCAAATTTTCACAGTGAACTTCAAAGTGCCATCAGCAGTGTCTTGAATTACAGTGTATGACATTGACATGGAAAAAATTATGGATACCACACACTCTCTTCTTCCAGCTCAGCTGTGGAATGTGAACCTCTGAACAGGAAGAAAGAGTGGCAGAAGCAAGCACAAGGGGACTGCTCATGTCTTTGCCTGCCATATCCCTTTTTCAATGATAATCTAAAAATGGTCTTGGCTTAAACTGAAGAAAAACATATTGAATGGCTTTGCTGATGGGTGAAATTACACATAGCTAGGGAACACCTTGACAACATGCCTGCTACTCACTGACAAAGTCCATATAATTTTCTGACTAGCACAGCACCATGTTTTTCTTCAAAACTGTTCCAGAGCTGCACATACACTTTGTGTAAAAGAGCTGCTGGACTATATAAACAGTAATGACAATGCAAACTAGATCTTAGGGTGTTCTCCCCTGCAAATAACTACAGGCTGCAGAAGAATCATAAGAGCAATCTTGATCTCAAAATCTTGCATACCTGGCCAAAACCCAGCTTTAGTTCAACAGCAAGAGCAAATAATGGTATTCAAAAGGGATGAAGACAAGCCTTATTTCAACCCATGCACCAAGTTTGCCCAGCTTAGCTCTACAGACTGTGCAAAGAAAGTTTTTTTTAACTTCTCAAGGTGACTCAGAACAGCTAAAACCACAGTATCTATTCTAAACAGGCTTTGAGGAAAAAGGAAACAAGAGAGAAGTTATCTGATAATTTGAATAACTCTGGAAGAGTGGTCCCATCAGGATACAAAAGTTAGCCTCTGTATTTCTCATGTCCACAGTGTGTAGAAAGTAGAACTGAGTAGCAAATGGGAGATGCAAATTTCTCCTGTTTCAGAAAGGACTCGAATGAATCTCCACTTCTCATTTCTGTGAGAACTGTTCTAATGGATATGCTTCATTTTCTATGCAGATATTAAAACACTTTCCTCTCCAAATACAGTTTTGAATTAATATGACACTGTCACTTTTTTTGAATGCTCTTGGCTTCATGCACACATGAAATCCTCTTCAACAGAATTCATCCAGAGACTTGCAAATGCCAGGCTTGAGCAGCAAACTCCAGTGCAGAAGGGGGTACTTCTGCTCAAAAAGACAAGCAGGACCAGCAAACATGATAAAGACCACATCCATTAGGTGGATACGATGATTTAGCATGTGAAATTGATGCCCATGATTTAATCTGAAATTTCCAACACCTTGCTCTTTTCCCCCACAACCTTTCCTGGATTTGAGTGGTTTTAGCATTCCATACATTTCAAGATTCATCTAACACTCTCTCGCCTCCACCACAACTCCTTCAGAGCAACACGACACAAGTCTCGACTCTCTGAGCAGCTCTGCACCATCTGTACACAGCCCACCATCAGTGCCTGTGAGTCAGTACTCACCTTCAGAGATGCCTGTTCTCAGCTTCTCATCCAAAGGCCAAAGACCCCCAAGGCTCAGTGAACACAGGGGAAGGAGCTAGGGTTGTGCCTCAGCAACCACTTAAACAGCCTGCAAACTTTAGATACTAACTCACTTTGGGAAGACCCAACATGCCCAGCAATCGCAGTTTTGCATCTGTGATTCACTCAAGTACTCATTTAATATATTATCTTTCAGAAGACAGAAGCTTTTCAGTTACTAAGGGCATATTTCCCATACGTATCAAATACTCCATGCAAGGAGGAAAGATGCAACGTGCTCACTGGTAGTTGTTTGATTTCTCACTGAAAGGCAGAGCATCAACATGCAGAGCACAAGTACAGCACCAATTTGAAAATCATACCATGTCCATTCCAGACACTCCATGAGCAAACTGCTGGAAATTTCCCTCACTTCAGTTATGCCCCAGGGCCTCCCTACACTGGACACCTTTTGTTCCCTCATCTAAACTATGATAATTGGTTTGGTATAGCCCTCTGGTGGTATAAACCAGCTTATTTCCCCTCCTGAGCAGACTTAAAATAAGTCTGACAAACCACTCTTCTATTAACCAAGCCACATCTATGACAGGTTTTCCCAGCGCGGGTGAGACAGACTATGAGGTATAATTTTTCTTTTACTCCTAACTAGAAACAATACTGAATTTTTTTGTAATGTAGACCTAACTCTAAGCTGATTGCATATGCAGTCAAATTTGGATTTTAATTGTGCATGTAAGCTTAAACAAATTGGGAAACTACTGAACATTGAATTGCCACTATCACAGCTTCTTCTTTGTCAATGGCATCTTTTAAAAGGAATTATTACCTCTCCCTAAATCTCTTATTATTAATTTCTTTATATGTTATCTTGGAATATTTTTGCAACCATGGAAATTAGATTTCATTAACTTACCCAAAATTTACTCTTCCAAACTACAATAAATTAATCCTCTACAGAAATTTTCATCACTGCAGTGGCAATGTAATTGTACTGTTGTGTTTATGAGTACAAAATATAAGTTTATAGCTCCACAGTGCAAAGAATGCTCAGAACTGTTATTAAACCACTTGCAGACAATTTTCATGATCAAGACATTTAAAACTGATTTTCAACTAAGACAAACTATTTTTTATGGTTACAAAAAGCTAAATTAACATAGAACAAGTTCAATGCTTGGTTACAACAGTATGCAGTTTACAGTGCCATACAATTTTAAATTATAAAATATCAACAAGTGTACTCTATTCCTTTCTTAAAAAACACACTAACAATTTTGCCCTGTATCTATGTAGCATTTTCTGTACCCATTAATCAATGTGTTTATAGACCAATTAGATACTCATTGAAATGCAAATTGGGGGAAACAAGTTATTCAATCTATTATGTAATAATGAACAATTTCATGTTCATTTGCTTCTTACTGAAGATATGCAAAATATTAAAGTTATTTGCACTTAAATGCAATTCTACCTCCCTTTCCAATGAAACTTGCAAGCTCCTTTTTAGGAACTTCAATAGATTTAATCAACTTTCAGAACGAAAGCCCACTATTTTTAGCATCTAAATATCTGAATGACAAGTCTCCTGGAAGCCCCGTGTGTGGAAAAGATGTTGATAGAGCCTTCACTTTAAAAAAGAGATAGGAATTCAGATTTGAACTTCACTTTGTCCACAAGGACCAGTACGGCCACATGTGGGGGCAGCAGGTGAGGAAAGCACAGCAGGGGTGGGTGCTGGGAGCCACAGTGTTTCTGTTCAGCTGGTTTACAGCACTTTGCATCTAGGTCACAGCACCATTCATCCCTTTGACTAAACTGATCTGATAGAGGACATGCAGTCTAAAACAGTGCCGCAAATTCCAAATAGTTGCTTTAAAACTACTACACACAAGTTTTCAACAAGAAGCAAGAATTTATTTTAAATATTTTGCTAGTAAATCCATGTGCTTACTTTAGTATTTTTTTAATACTATGGTGGGGAACTTAACACAAATGTTTAAATGAACAAGAACTGGTACACAACAGAAATGGACATGGCGATACACTTCATTTAATGTTACATTTTGGCAGGAACAAGTGTATTATTATTTCTCCAAGAAAATGTCTTGCTTAGTCAAGCAGAAGTTGCTCCCACGTGGGAGAGCAAGGACTATTATGTTACATGGTTTTACTGGAGATAATTCTTTACTAAACCAATCAGACCACATAATAACAGCATTTTAACACCAACTACAGGCCCTTGGAGACCACTTTGTGTGTGGCCTAGATTTCATAGGCTTCTTTACAACAGATGTGTTGGATGAGGGTAGAGTTACTTCATATATTAACTTGTGTGTTCCTTAGGTAAAACAGCAGTATGAGTTTCAATTCTGCTTCTTACATATTCTTATAGAAAGTGTGTGCCTTGTGCAAGGAGATGATAAATATGAAATCAAAACATCCACTGCAATTACAATTGATCAGTTTCTAAATCTCTCTGGGAATACTGATGATCTCTTGAAGGTGTGTCAATGGCATCTTTTCAACTCACATATAAGAATACCCAGCTGTATGTTTAAGAATGCCAAGGTACAAACAACTGTGCCGCCAAGTCCAAAAGTTGTACAAGGGCAATTAATTATATATATTATAATTTCTCTTTGTTCTATAATAATATGCAAACGTAGAAACTATATTTTTGTAGGAGCACAAATGAAAACAAAATCCTAAAAACTCCCCTCTCCAAGAGATGCTAGAAAACTCCCATTAGTTGAAATACACCAGTTCAGGATTAAACAGGAAATAATCAGCTTTATGCCAAAGGAAGTGCCTCACCCTACAAGTTTTTATTTATAAAACACTGAATTGATGGAAAGCCACTTCCTAAATCTGATCCACAGTAAAGTTATTGCTCCATCCAAAACAGGAAGGGTGAAGTTTATCCACAAAAAACTCTATGTTAATTGTCTTGTAAAAATGCTTTAAATAATTTTCAGTTACATCCACGACCATAAAAGAAAGTGATACTCATTTAAGCTCAGCAGAATGGGCTGTATATTAGGAGCAACAATAAAATGACAAACCAATCTTTCTTGTCATACAACCAAATATTTTGTATGAAATTCACAGTAGTTCAAAATCCACATAGACTGGTTGAAGTCAAGATCAAAAATGATGCATTCAATTTTACCCAAAACTGACTTGTGATGACTTAGTTTTCCCTCAACAAAAGTCATTCCACTTTCAGTTTCAACAAATATCCTCAGCTACAAATATGCTCAGATTCAGCAACATTCTGCATTAAGTGGGCTCATTTTTGTTAATGGGCATGACAGCATTTTATCCTGAAGTGTGGATTGCCTGTATTTTTCTCCAACTGCACAATGAAAATAAGCAGTAATAAGAAGCAAAAACAACCCCCCCCCCCTTTGTTTCCAAATAAGAGCAACTCTGAGCAGATTAGTAGTACAATTAACTGGCAGCAGCATTTCTAACAGAAATTCAAAGCTGGTGGATCTATGAGTTTAAGAACCAGCCCTTAAAAGAGAAGATTTCCTCCCCCCATCACTATACAAAGAGCAACTTAATTTTTTTTTCTTTATTGGTTTAAAATATGCTTAAGCAAGTTTGAAATTGCAGGCTAAAGGGTAGTTTTTTTCACCACATATAGAAGCAGCATAAAGAAAATACTACACAAAACAAGTAAACTACTGTATGTAATGAACAGCTTTTCAGGAAAGAAAAGCAACAGCTGCAAGAAGAAAAACAATTACTTCGATTACCAACATTTTATGACTTGGTTTATGTCAAACCTTACTGCTTCTGAAGGTTTAGAATTACTTCACACATTACAATAGTCTCACAAATCAGTTTTATTAGTGCCTCAATAATGAACCAAACTTTTTTCAAGTCTAAGTCACTGTCCTGCCTTTACCCTTGAAATAGTCACTCATCATTTACTTTAAGTACTATTTCCAAATCTAAAACCAAATAAATGAAAAAGTAAATTATTTTGGAAGACTTCTCTAATCTTTCCTTAGCTTGTGGACAGGTATCTTTGTCCACATGCAGCTGTGACAGCTGAAAAGGCTATTCCCCCTTCCCAGTTGTCAGCATCCCTATACTGGAAACCATAATTCCCCTTCTTTTTGGGAGCCAGTAACATACAGAACTACTCCTAAAATTAATTCTTAGGCAAAACCAGTCTGATTAAGTCACATTCTAGGACATCAGTAAGGCTGTAGGGAGGAATTACCTATGCTGAGTGAAAAAATGATGAGCAGCTACGGATGATATCTAAAGAGGACATTTATCTATAGCTTTACACTAGTGTGTCCACATTGAGCTCATCTGGAAATACTCACAGAACTTCCTAACCCAGAACCTAACCCAGAGAGACGAAGAACACAGGATCTATGTTTAAATGGTCACCTATCTTAGTATGTAACTTCAGTCAAATACAAAATACATACAGAAATAGAACACAAAGCAGGTGCAATGGCTGGGGTTGGAGCAGGTCAGAGAACCTGTATGATGAAGCCTCATTTTTTACTGCAAATATGTTCATTCCTTCTGTGTTTTTAGCATTCAACGCACAAACTATCTCTCCTTCTAAATCTGTTCCCACAATTCTAGTTATTTCCACATCAATTTGGAAGCAGAAATCTGATCCAAAAATTGGTAAAAACAGAAAGCATGTCTCTCCCTAAAGACAAAGCCACAAGGAATAGAGATTTTATTTTATGGTTAGTAAATCATATGTCTTACGGCAGCGATTACCAACTGTGGTTCCATGAGAATTTAGTACAAGTTCTGCATTTACTGAGTGGATGTACTCACAGACTGTATCCCCACAGTACTTGGAATTAATTATTTGATAAGTTTGGGTTACAGTCATGAGTAATACTGAAGAATCACAGCCATCAGCTGGTTCAAAAGAGCTTGGAAATCACTAGTCTTTTTAATTGTGAAAAACAAGCCCACTTTGTACTTAAAAACATCTTCTAAGAACACTGGCTTCCTACAGTCTCTTTTCAGGCTTTTCTTAATGAGATAGTTACACAAGGCTGCAGAATTTCAGCACAAGAACTGTTACCTATCAAACCCACTAAAGGAATGTCTGCCCTATTCAATCCAGTGTCACTGAACATTTTCCAGAAGTTGCCTGATGGGGTGGGTGAATCGACAGAGGACAGATTGGGAGCAAACTTGGCAAGATATGTGAACACACTCATGACTTTTTGAAGTGTTCGATTGTCTTCAGATTCTGGCATACACTGAAAAGCTTTGATTCTTTTCAAGTCCGGCTTCAGTCTTTCCTTATAAAAAGAGAGAAGAAACTGGGATCACCAAATACTGTTCTGCTGGGGTTTCTTTTTGAGAGCTTTAACTCTGTATTCTTCAGACAGCTTAGAGCAGCTTTCTGTGATCCCTGACACCTACAAATTTTGGTAGGAGCTTGATGCAACAAATCCACCAAGACCAAATGTAACAGGGATATTTCCAGTACTCAAGAGATAAAACTCAGAGTCACAGAACCATTAAGGTTGACCTTTAAGATTGAGTCCCGCTGTAAACATAACACTGCCCAGTGCCCCACTAAACCTTGTTTCTAAGTGCCACATCTACACATCTTTCAAATACCACCATGGATTCCACCACTCCACTGGGCGCCTTGTTCTAACGTTTGACAACAGTTTTGGTGAATTTTTCCTAATACCAAATTCAAACCTCCTCTGGTGCAACTTGGGGCCATTTCCTCTTGTCCTGTCACTTGCTACCTGTGAGAAGAGACTGACCCACCGGGCTACAACCTCCTTTCAGACAGTTGTAGAGAGTGGCAAGGTCCCCCCTGAGCCTCCTTTTCTCCAGGATAAACACCCCCAGCTTCCTCAGCTGCTCCTCATAAGAACTAAGTTTCAGCCCCTCCAGCAGCTCTGGTGCCCTTCTCCAGACAAGCTCCAGCACCTCAATGTCCTTGTAGTGAGGGGCCCAGAACCAGCCACAGGATTCGCCTCACCAGTGCCCACCCAGTACAGGAGGACAATCACTGCCCTGGTCCTGCCAGACACTAATGCTGATATAAGCATACAAGCAGTCTAGACTCAGTTTTCTTCGATTTACTTCATGAAATATCCTATTTACTCCAACTATAAACAGAGAGGCTGATTATGGTATCAGTATTTGTTCACTAGTAACAACAGTAAAGCATCATGTAAATTAACAAGTCAATAAAAAAAATAACTTGAACAAACTAGCAGCTGCCCTCAAACTCTGTCAGCTTCCTGCAGGTTACAGATTTCTTGAGTATCACCAGCAGCATTACAAATTATGGTCACTTCAGACATACAGGAAATTCTGCATCTGGCCAATATTCCAAAGTGTAGAACTTCACTTTGGTAAATCACACAGACAACTGAAGGTATGGGGGACTTGTTTAACTAAATAATTCATCAAATTTCAAATTACCACCACCATGTTGATGATTTGAAGAGATCCAAATAATTAGAAAATCTGACAAAAATCTGCAAAGATACTTACTTTGCCATTTTAACCTTACCTTTAGACAGATATAAGATGTCATGAATAGTCTAAAATAACTCACTTTACAGTGACACCAAACTAAGCAATTTCAAGTCAAACAGCTAAAACTGAGGGAAAGAGTAAGGCAATAAGGAGGTAATACAAAAGATCTAATCTAGATAATGAAACTTGAAACCATTGAACTACAAATAAAAATATTTACTGAATAAAATGTACTGTTACAACATAAACTTTTTATGCCTAATCTCTAAACAATAATAGCTGCTGCTGATAAAGTCTACTGATGCTGGATTGATACAGTGTGTTTTGGATGAGAACAGCATGGAAAGAGAGCAGTGAAGTCTCTTTTGATAAGCAGAACTAAACAGTTTAGTGCCTAAGATAAAGACAGGTTCCTAAAGGTCAAACACTTTAATGCAATAGCCAAAAGAAACAGTACCATACCATTTACCTTTTAACCTTACTTCATACAAAATTACCACGTTCTCAAAGATACAGAATTCACAGAGGTTATTCATATAAACATTTCCTGAAAAATAAGGCATTCCTTCCTTTGCATAGCCTTTCAGAACTCAAAAAAAAAAAAAAAAAAAAAAAAGCCAACCTACAAAAAAACCAACAAAATACAAACACCCTCCCGCAATAGCACAAAAAAACCCCCCACAAACAACTAAAAAATACCCAACTAAACACAAACAAAACCAAGACCAAAAAAACCTGAACAGCTCATGCTAATAAAGACTGAACTATAGTGTCTGGAATCAGAATTAAATTAGGAAAAAAATACTTAATTGTTTAGAACAGAGCAAGCCAAATTAAATAAAAAAAAAAAATTAAAATGAATTATATTTTCTTATTTAAATCAGAAAATCCAGTGGGCTTGTTGTTCCTTAAAATCACATAAAGGTATAAACATTGCACACTTCCTATTTTTAAATCAGCTGATAAAGAATTTTGCTATTTCAGGGTTAAGTGTACACAAAGAATTGATTAACATACCAAACAAATAATTATTTAATTTATTTATGCATTTTAGAGTACCATGGACTGTGTAAAATAATAACAGCAACTGTTCAAGGGGAAAAAAAAGTTGCCGTCTCTAGGGTAAGTCAAGAGCTTACACTCTTGATGAAGAAAACACAACTAACACTTTCCAATTTTTGGCTGCAATGCACCTAAACCAGATTTTAGAAACTACTGCTTAGTTTTAACATAATCAATTTACTCTCTTTATATTATTTTAACTTAGTATTAATCTTTTTCACTTGTTTACATCTTTTCTTCGTTTCCTTAGTTCATCAATGCCCAGCAAACTGCACTATGGACAAAGCCAGATCACTCTTCCTGCTCCAAAGACTCTGCAGTTGGCCAATAACTACCTAACAAAGGGAGCACTACTATGTCTGACTACCTTCACTTCTCCCATATTTTATCTGAGTCCTCCCCATCCCCTTAGCAAGTATTTACTCAAGCTCTCATAACCCTAGTACCCCGAAAAAATCAAAAATTCATTAAAAAATATTTTAAGTCAATTGCATTATGTGAACGTCTTTGTATCACCTCGTGACAGAAATGCATTTACATTTCCTGCATTTCTACCAAACAGGAAAATAGAAACAAAAGGTAAGTTCCATAACTGCATGGAAACATTATCTAAAGACTGGAAACACTGCCCATGTATACATTACATACATAGGCACACATGTTCTTTCAGAGCTGTAATGTAATATGTAATACAGCAGCTTTAAGGAATACAGTAACAAAACTACTGGCTTACTAGTTACACCTACATGCTGAATGATACAGTGAAATAGATTGCAAACATGCCAATGGAAGTTTCTGCCCTTACACCCATAAAACCTTACCTGACACCGGACACTGAGTTATTCATACTCAGGTAACATGCTAAATGTCCTTGTCTCTTTTAAAATCTTAGCTGATCCACAACAGACAAAAAACCAAGCTCAGCACTTTATCCCCAACAGACCTTTGCATATCTCAATATAACTCCTCAGCAACATGCACATATGTTTTGTTACGAATACTTAGAACAACCTTTACAGTAGATGAGATACTTCTCTTTGGGATCACTGCTCTGGCTGTTTACTGTGACACGAATAATGCCTACACACATTAAAAAGCTTCAGAGCCAGCCCAATATAATGATACACCCTTTTCTGGGTAGCAAAAAGTCCATCCTGCTTAAAGCAGAAAGGAACACTCCTAAAGTACAGCACTTTTTAGTAACTTATCTGGGTCATGAGACACCATATAATTACTTGCTTATCTCTGTTTCTCATTTTAGCAAAAACATAGTTGCAAGAAATCTCCTTCTATAGCAACATAAGAAAAAGGAAAACTGTACAATGAGCTGCAGTGAGGGTAAATTTGACAAAAACTGTGAAAGGCATTAAAAAAAATTTGTCAGGGCATTTTTGAGTTATGGCTAGACCTACACTTAGGTAAGCAGGTTAATAATTTCATTAAAAATTCATTTTTACATAAAGTCACATTACATTTACATCCCAGTTGACAAATTCAGTAAACTGAACAAAACAGACAACAGAACAACAGCAGTGAATGGCATGTTTATCAATTTTTTTAGTAAGCAATTTCAGGTACTTGATGCAGGAATGCTGCACTTCCTGCCTTACAATTGTGGCTTCCTGCAGACGCCTTGAGGGCATCCAGAGAGGAAGACACCAAGCTGGAAGCACCTGACTGCTCCCCACTTGTTTCTGGCACCAGAAATAGCAGCGGGTTTTCTCGCTCGATGTAGTGTCTCCGTCCTCCAGCCAGAGAGAAACTCCACTGCATTTGCCCATGGGCTTTAGAGCTTCTGTGGAATTAATTCCCATCTCCACCCATGTTCCCCTTCCCATTCCTTCCCCCACTCTCTTGGCTGCAGTTCCTGATCTTGGCAAAAATATCTTTTTTTTTTTTTTTTTTTTAACTGCAAGGCCAATCCCACCCTTGTTCATTGCTTCCCACACTCAGCTACTAACCCTACCTCTCCTGTAACCATAAGTCCTTTCATCTCTTCCAGATATCTTCCACGCTCCAATTCCAAGGTCACCTCATTCCTCAGCTAGAAACAGTTGCAAGAACTTAGGGACCAGCTTGTTTCACAATAAATCAAAGTCTGGCTCCAACAGGCCAGGCAAAAGGGGCTGTTCTGAGGCATTAGTGCTTCCAAGTGCATTAATTCTCACAAATACATAGAACCAATCCTGTCAATGTTAGAAGATGGTGAGGTCTTAAAGGAAGATGACAGTTCATCTGATCATAGCAGCTTTAGAAACTGAACAAAAACTTTTTTATCTTCCCTATGATAAGAATAAACAGTTACTGTGCAAATACCATCAAAGAGTACAGCTTTCTCTAGATTTCTGCCTGATGATTAAGTAACTGTGTCTAAAGCAGTACTTTCAGGATACTGATTGTTCAGAGACAGTAGTGGCTCTGCAGACAACATAGGGTGGCTACTCCTTTGTAGAAGCAAGGACATGTAAGGAAGCACACTATGTTTAAGAGAACTAGTTAAGTACGTGCCTGCAAATTTTTCTTTTTTTTTTCTCTTGATCATGGTCAGGCCCCACAAAGACTACTGTGCCATCAGAGGGAACAGTACAATACAGGGATGAAATTCCTCAAACTATGGTTGCCACCAAACTCCTTGTAACATGTAGCTGAAGTCTGCAATGCTACAGGTTGGTTTTGACTGCAGCACCTGCTTAAGGGGACTTCTCAACGTATAATGGGATGCAATCATAATAGTCTCCACTGGAACTCATACAGTTTCTGTTACTGCCTATTTTCATAAAGCTTGTAACAACTAATCATCTTGGTTTATGCCTAAATGTAATTCAGTTGAAATCAGACAATAGAGTCGAAAGATAACAGCATAGATACTGAGATTGCACAAGATAGTTTCTCCAGGAAGACAAGTGAAGAAGAAACATAATAAAATGGGCAAATTTCCAGCTGGAGATGATCACTGAAAAGCTTGTGTCAGCATACCCTAATCTATTTATGATTTTGTGTTTAAAAATGCTTATGTGGATTTTTTTTTATTTAGGTAGCATGTGGCCAAAAAAGTTAATATATAAATTATTTACTATACTAAGGTGGTAAATTGCTTGTGAGGTGTGTAATTATGGTCAAGTAAGCACACACAGTACCCACGTAAGTGGAACATTTCATGTTGTAATGAAACCAAGTATTTAAGCTATCTGGAGTAAGGAGAAGGGGAAAGGTTGCTAACAAATAGATTAAACCTTGGAGAAACAGTATCAAACACATCTATTACAGGTTACTAGTGTCATTCAGAGCAGTACTTGAAGTTCAATAGTTCAGAAAATTAATATATGAACACAGCGCAAGGTGGTAAACAACCAAGAACAACCCATGACCCACTCAATATTGTCAGTATTCACCTTCTGTGGTTTTTTCAAGTCAGACTGACTCTTATTAGCCTTTCCCAGTCAAAGCAGCAAGATAAAATAGGCACATGATAAACTTTGTCCTGTGGGGAATCTTGGCCCTGGTTTTTCTGCCATATTTTGTAAAGCATGCCATTGTGATATCCATACAAGTGTATGTCCAGACAACCACAGAAGACTCACATCACCACATGAATGCAAATAAGAGTCAAACAAAACAGGAAAGTGATCTTTGGTGAGTCAGCAATAAATGGTTGTGTGCATTAGTCATTTATACCCCAAGATAAAAAACTAATGTTTTCATAATCTTAACTTAAAGAATCAGCACATGCATAAGCAACTAATGCAACTATAGATTTCTTCCTGACATAATTTAGGAAATTAAACTTTAGAAAAGTTCCCAATTCTGATGCCTTTTAAAGCTGTAGTATTATGCTGTATTTTAAAGGTCAGACAAAATGAATAGGCATAATTTGCTCATCTTTAAAACATATTGAGTTTAACCTACTCAGTGGAACAACTGCCAAAAGAAAGAAGACATCAGGCTAGGTGAGACACTGAGAGACAGCACATAAATTTTAAGGACCAGGTGACAAACACAACTTGTCACCGAAGCGTCTTTGGTAACAGATGATCCTATATTTATACATGAGTCAGTGTTGTATATAAATCAGATTACAAACGGATTAGAGGAATAAACTACAAGCACCAGGAAAACTGTCTACAAAACAAGCTTCTGCTGTATAAAGAACAGTCTGTAAAAAATGCAAAACCCCCCCACAAAACTGTAGATTTACAATTCAGCAGATTTTCCCTACTTACACGTTTTGTGTGTGACACTCTCCTGTTGCTGTCTATTTCAACCTCCCAAGGCCTGAAAGTACTTTTCAGTGCAGAAGAAATTGAAACCAGCTTCCATGCCAAATATCAAGTCCTTCCTGTCACTTACCCTCTTGCCACTACCTTTCATTTGCCACTTTCCATGAGTTTTCACTTGTTTGCTCAGTTACCACCATCCCATCATTGCATATGGTTTTATGAAATCTCTCCTCATGACACAGTTCTCTGTTTGCCCTATATATATCTTGTTCTAAGCACCACTTGGACTTCTGCATCCTCTCTTTCAGAAGATCAATACTCAGACTGTACCAGGAATACCGATAGAGATAATACATCATCAATGTTTGGGGGAATAGAGATGCCAGACAGTAGTTCTTTGAGCTAAAGCTATTTCTGGTGGAATTTAAATTTCTGGATCTAATTACTAGGTATAGGGGACTGATTCAGTTCTTAGATTCTGTTTCAATCCAGGAAGCAGCAAGTTTCCCTAATTACAGTGATGTTGTAAGAATAAAAAATACTTAAAACTTTAATCCTTAGTAGATTGAGCCTACTAAGAGATAATTTTATCTTTAATCCTTAAAACAGTTCAAAAATAAAAACCACACTGCTAACCTACTTCTTAAATCCACCAATGCCCTTCTGTTAAAGCAAGAATAAGCTGGAGAGAAGGATCTATCCTCTGAATTAAATCCAAGTTATTAAAACCAACAACAAAAGCCCATCATAAAAAAAAAAAAAAAAGGAAAAAAAATTCAAGAAACAAACCCAGACAAAACAAACAAAAAACCCCAATCCACAAAAAACAATAACCCTCACTCCCACCGAAACTACCACCTTTATCAGAAAGGCTCAGATGATTCATTTCTGGTTTTATCCTTCATCATTCCCAGGAGGTTTGCCAGTGTCAATTCTGCTTATCCTTCCAAGCATCTCAACTTCTGACAGCTTTTTCAGTAGGCAATCTCTCAAAATTAATTCCTAATTATATGTCAAGGCCCACACATTTTTAGTGAGTTCCATCTCTTCCTAACACCTTTTCCAATCCTGTTGACACTCATCATCTCTTGAAACTAATCTTTCTTCTTTCCAGCCCACTCACTATTATAGTTTCCAAGTCTTTTATCCTGTTTTTCCTCTTTGGGTTTCTCACAACAGAACCAGAAATTTAAGTCAAACAGTCACTACCACCTTTTGATTGAAAAAATGCTATTTAATAAATAACTCCTTAGACTTTCACTTTATCTGACCAAGAAGTTGATCTTGTCTTTTGGATGTGAACTACAGTTTTTCACAGTTTTTCTTTTGGTTTCAACTAAATCCAGCAATTTCATCAAGTACCTAACTACTATCCCTCTCCCACTTAACTCTTCCAGAGATCTGCCACTAAATTGTAACACCTGTAAACATTGCCCTTTAAAAATGTCTGTAAGCAAACAATCCTCTGAGATCTTGCAGTGCTGCTTGATCACATAATGAAGTGCTACTACATGAAAAATTCTACATTTGTCAGTGGGTTGAATAGCCAGCATTTGGCAATTTCAAAATAATGTGATCAGCACAGGCCTAAAACTGTTTACATGAAAAAGCATAAGGCAAACATGATCTTCATTGAATGGTGGTAAAATCTAAAGGTGAGTTGCATTTAATTCAAACCTCTCTAAGAAGTGCCCCACTGTTACTGGATAAATGCATACATTTCTGGTATTAAATTCTCTTAAAATTACTTCCCTATGAGCGCTGCATATTAAATAACACTCATTTTTATCAGCTTCCCAATGAAAAAAGCTGCTGGCAAAAATCTGAAATGTGGTAATATATTTCCTTATTAAACCATACCTTCAGGTGCTGAGTGAAATGAGTTGCACTGCTTTTGCATATGCAGCAGTTTGTAATTACGAACACAGCAGTGCACACCAAATAACATATTAATGTCCACAGAAGAGGAATACAACAAAGCTGAGCAAATGGAACGTGCAAGATTGTAACTTCTAAAGCATGGTGGTCCAAACACAAGAAAAGTTAAGTAGCTGAAATTTTCATGTCCTTTTACAAGTATCCTGTTTTAAATAAATATATTTGTAAGGAGAATAAAAGATACAGTGAAGAAACTTACCAAAAGCTTTTATATTTGCCACCTTGTAGTTTCACAAACATGAAAACATAAATTTCTAACAAATAGATAAATAGGTCATATTTGCAAAACTGAAAGACACCAGCACAAAAAAACCCCAACAAACCAACCACTCCCCTGCCCCCCCCCCCCCAAAAAAAAAAAAACCAAACACAAAACTTAAGGTGAGCATGAAATATAGAGATCAAGTAAGCATGACAATGTGACTGATTTCATTTTGTAATGGTAAAAAGGATGTCTAGAATAAATACTAAAAGATAGTAGAAAAATTAGTAGGTCAGAATTTATATGAAAGAAAAGGTAGAATAGAATATGTAGAAAGAAATAAATCACTTGACTTTTATACATAAGGAGAAGGATACTGATACAAAAAACTAATGAACCACATAGGCAAATGATATAATTAAGTAAAAGAGTTATGATCATTTCTTCTGAGAAGCTTAAGGCAAATAACAAAACCTGACACAAATGCTTTCCTGATTAGGAAAAAATAAATCAACACACTTAATTACAACATACATTTAAGTAAAATAAACATAAGCTCAGAGGAGGCAGGATACATACTACGCTACCAACCAAATTAGACTGATGATGATGAGTCTATCATTAAGGCCTTGTCACTGTTTATTAAGTACACAAGGTTTGAAGGACAACAGCAAAGCTAGGAAGGAGTGAAAATCTACAGCTTCCTCATCTTTTACTCTCATCTGGCCTATTACTCTTGTCTGGTCTACTCCTGTCAAAAACAAAGCATGTCTGACCTCATCTACAACCAGAAATAATCCTTTAATGTGTTTTTAGCTACTGTTCCAGTTCCTTCAGCTTCACTTAACTCACCTACTTCTTAACTTATATTTTAATTAGGGGAGTTTTTCTAACCTAGATAATTTTGCCTGAAATGAGCAATAGCACAAGCAGACCAACAGGTTAATCTAAGGAAATGGTAACCAGTTTCCCTGGCTCAGCTGAAGTGAGCTTTTCAAAAGAAAAGGTACATCCCAGGGCCAGCTCTGACTCCTTCATTCCTTCCTGGATTCCCATTACTCCCATTTATTAATTTACTTATTTTACTAAAACCACTAGAACTTAAGACATTTAATCTGTCACATCCAAGCCTTACAGAACTTTTCCCATGAATTTATCCCTAGCCAAGATGAGGAAGCTAGTTCACTGTTTACATCCTCTTTCATGTTTATACTGTGGAAGAACTGTAAAATAGTTTTGCTTGAAGCAAAACAAAATTACCAACAGGAGAGGTTGAGGGCAGGAAAGCATACAGTAAACTCCAAAACACTACACAAACTGTAGCTATTTTATTATGACAGAAATGCCTGTATAATTTTCTTAATTTTTTTGGTATTAAAACCAAAATTTTTTTAACAAAGTCTTTCCAATGTAAAGTATCACTTTGTGAGAGGTCAGTCTTCTCTCAGAGCAGCATCTCCAGAGAACAGAGTTTCATTAACAAGTATTAAGTACACATAAAGATAATTCAGCTATTGCTACACAGATCTTACCAGAACAAGAGCTATGACAAAGAAGGGAAACAAGAAACAGTTCTTCTCAAACTACACACACATTGTAACTGCTAAAACTTATTTTTCTTACTTAATTGTAACTTCTAGGTCAGAGATGCCAGTATTTCACCTAAAAAAGGTAAAGGAGTTAGACAGCAGACCTGGAAACAGAATTTGGACAGCCTGGACCTAGCCACACCCCCATTTTTCCTTCTTTCTATGCCCCATAGCTATGAAGGTTTAAACAAAAGCTTTACCCATTAGGGTAACAGTTCCTTAATACTATTGAGGACTCTTAACAAGCAGTATTAATTAAGAATGTAAACTAAAGAAGCAATTAAACTACATTTAAACATTTAAAAATATTGTTCCACTGAACACTTAAAAACATTGTGAACTGAAAGCATAGTCAGGCAGTGATTTCATTAAGAATAAAAAAGCACTCATGAATGTATTAATTCCTGTACCTAATTAATTCCTAAGATGCCAGAACTCTGTGGTACTAACTAAACTGAGACAGAAACTCACACTGATTTTTTTTGCCAGAATCAAGGAGGGTACTTGGTAAAATTGTCATTTGGCAAAATTTGCCTTCAGAAAAGAATAGATTTTCAGAGGTAATACATGTCACTCCAACTTGAATATGCAACATGTAAGAAAAGTGGACACATAATAATGGACTAATTAACACAGTGTTACAGACTTGATGTCTAGACAAGATAAGACACTTCAAGAATCCCTGCTACCCCGAGCTCATGAAGGAAGAACAAAGAGATAGCCTTTTGTGTAACACTGATGCTGAATAGCTCCAATTATGAATTTAACACCAGGGACATATTTGTCATCAGTTCTGAAAAAAACCCCACACTTCAGCACATTACATTCTAAAAGCATAAGCTGATCCTTAACTATATAAAACCAGAAACTAAACAACTCCAAAATATTACCTTAATGCATAATGCATGTTATTAAATGCAAAGATATTTAAAAAGTGCATGAACTGGTTACATTAGCAAACTATAGACATTCGTTGATCCTGACACGGAGATGCAAAATTCTCTATGTTGTCTTCAAGTAACCAGACCAATCTCTTAAACATCTGTTTAATGGGTTCTACCTCACCATGCTCAGACAACATTTAACACCTCATTTCAAAATTGTAAAAGCAAAGAAAAGAGGGAAATGCATGTTCAAAGATCTAAGGAAACACCTAACTTCAAAAAAAACCAAAAAACCCAACCAAACAATCAAAAAACATCCTAACCTAGAAAGGCAATTATCTTTGTATTCTGTCTATTAAAAAAACTCTCAAAAGCTTTTTATTATAAACGGAACATAAAAAAACACCTCATGGAATATATTAAAATAGACACATGCATTAATGCTGCAGAATTTCCACTCCATACAGAAGCACAAAGATTGAAAGAACTCTGCACCTGGATTGAAGGGAACAGTTTCCACACTACCCACCATACAAAAGTGCCAGAAAAAAACCCTATTCTTCCAATCATGAAGTGTCAGAGCCAGAGGGTTCTAGGAAATGAACCCTTCCCTGAGAGCAGCAGAGCAGAGCAGAGCCCACTCCCAGTGGAGCCGGACCCAAAAGCAGGGGACCAAGGAGCTAAGATTCTGCAGTTCAAGAATGCAGACTGAAAGCTGTCAAGAGAAGAAGGGAGTAGAAACCATGCCCTTGGTGGAAAAAAAGCATGTTCTGGAATGCAATGGCAGCTGAGCTCAAGACACTGGAAGAGGCTGCCCAGGGAAACAGCGGAGCCTCCTTCACTGCAAATACACAGGGCTCAATTTGACAGAGCCTGAATGACCTGATCCAAGACCCTGTTTCAAGGACTTTGGCTCACGTAAGTCCTATGCAACCTAGATGTTTTCACAACAATGTCACTACGCCTGTTGTTTCAAAGATGAGAACAAAAATGTCCAGGATCTGTAGTTCCAGTTCAGAAATGTTTTCAAGCATCTGTGCATCTGCAACCATATCCTTCCTTTCCAAATAATATTGGCACATGTCAAATGAAATACATACTTCAAAGTTTTTCTAGTTTGGGAGTGACACAGATAATTATTGGCTCTGTTTAAACAGTGTCTGGATTTTTCCAAGCCTTTATCCATAAGCAGAACTTCTAGTTTTACTCTCTTTGTGTCACTTTCAGTTCATATTTGCAAAGCAACTGCAGATTCCTAAAAGGTAGTCACTATACAGCAAACAGCAACAAGCCCTTGGTTTGACACATTTTGCCCTGTCATCATCAGCACACCAAGAACTTAGTTTTTCTTCAAACTACAAGATTTTACATGAATGGTTGCAGTAAGTCCCCCATCAAATAAATAATATACAACTATTTTCTTGATGAGCCAGAGTGATAATTTACAATCACACTTCATTTAAAATTCTGAAATTGGTAATTGTGTTATTGTAGCTTAGAGAAAAGGCAGAGGCAATTTTACAAAAGAGTGATATGAGTGATACACAAGATACTGAGATGGACTAATTTAAAACAGAACACCTGTATGAATATTTCATTCAATTGCTCAAGGGATATTTTCACTTGTTTGTCTTAAGAGAACAAACAGACTATATCACAAACTACCACCTCCCTCCTGCCCAGGGCATCAGACTGCCTGTTTCTCTGCTGCACAGCAATGGATGTGTTCATTGCGACACCATGCATGTTCTGTCAGCACAGTTTTTTGCCTCTGGGTCTTTCTCCTCAAATAGTATCAACCTGTGAAGTCAAAGTACATATTTGGAAAATTCTGCTCCTTTTCCAGGTTAGAGCTTTGGATACAAATGGATATGGAGAGGGCAAAGCAAAGAAGGCTTTATCCGGAGTCTGGAACAGCCAAGAAATACTTGGTAATCAGGTTGAGAATAAATATGAACCAAAAAGCAAACACAGCAAAGATCTGGTGCTCTGAGAGAAAGAAAAATTTAGGAGACAGAAGCAGAAAAGGTTCACTGGGTCAAACTTCACTTCCAGAAACATTAACTGGGCCCTCACCAATTCTTTAACACATAACCAGTGAACATGCCCTGTCTGACTTCATTTCTTACTTATTTTAAATACCTTAATAGCTGTCCAGTGCAAACTGAAAAACGACCTCTTGAAAACTTTTAGATGCTGAGAACTCTAAGTAAACACAACAGTGTACAAATTTCTACAGACTGATTCCATATATGGTAGGAATATTCACAGCATTTTATTATGATGACTCATTATGATATTCATTATGATTATGAAAATCATCATGACTATTACAACATTTTTTTTAAATCCAGAAAATTAAATTGCAGATCCAGAAGTTAATTTTAAATATTTATGTAAAAATTATGAATTTCATTTTCCAGTCTTAATTTTTAATGATTAAATAAAAATCTTGTCTACCTCTTAAAAAATTCACAGTACCTGGTTTATAAGAAAATAAGCATCTTGATCAGTTCAGTAATATACTTCTATCATCATTCCAGAATCTTATTTAAATTCTGCAGAAGCTGACAGCTTCAATATTCAAATCAACAACAAGAGAAACTGGTTGTGCAAAACCCAAATCGAAGGTACTACTCAGGCTTTTGTGAACCAGAAGTATTCCATTTATAGAACATAATCTAGATTGCCCTAGAATTAAGTGCAAAATCTACCAAACACAATAGCATTAGATCATATAGAAAACAATATTTGGATTTTATGACAAAATTTTCATCCAATTTCACTATTAACCTCTCCTTAGGGCCTAGGGAAAATTAACCATAGATTCACCAGCATGAGGCTAACTAATCACAACAGCTCTTTTTTAAAAATCTGTTTCTAGCCTGTGTATTTTTCTTCATTGTCATTTTTAAAAAGTCCTAATTTTATGCATTTTGTCCTAGCTCTTTTAGGCCATTTGTGACCCCTGTGATCAGACACACAGGGATAAACCAACTACAACACGGCTCTTGTAGTTACAGCACACTCTGCTACACTCCATTCCAGCAGGACCCCACACACGTCGAAAGCTGTTCCCACCATGAACATGATTATGCAAAGTCGATATTAATAGAAGGGAAAAAAAAAAACCAAACCAAAAACAATTGAGTAGAAAGCTGTTTTTCAAGTGTCAATAAAAAGGAACAGTGTTGCAGCTCAGGAAATGGCCTTACAGGCAACTGAACAAAGGCCACTAGAATAAGAAGGCACTCGTTGTCTTAGCTTACAAGACAGCAGTTGTTGCATGTAAGTTGCAGAAAACTACCATTCATTTCCATGTGCAGATAAATGCCATGGTTCTTTGGAATTAAACAGTTGGAGATGTTACCACATCATCTTGAAAAATCAAATTACATTCATATTACACTCCGAGGAGGAAAAAATAAATCAAGGTAATTTTAGCAGAGCAAATCATTACTGTATTAGTGACAAAATACCAAGAAGACTCACCTGTTCAATCTCCTTTGTCTTAGCTGCAATTGCTTTTGAACGACTAAGAAGCTGGCTGTCCTCATATAATTCTGTATTATCCATTAGATTTGCTTCTGCTTCCTCTGTTTGCTCAATGTATAATGGAGCTGAAGATTCAGCCTTAAAAAACCAAAACAAACAATAAATTCAGTTTTCAGAGAAAAATAATAACTGGAGTGTGAGGAAAAAACCCCTAAAGCCCAGATACAGTCATAAGAAAAATGAGTTTACTCATCAAGACTATTAGTGCAGTATTATTGCTACAATTCTAACAGATACAGAAATACGGATTTTAAACAAGTAGAAAACACGACATGATAAAACCTGCTGTGACACAGCCTCAACTGTGTAAAGACAATTATGTCAGATAACCTCTACCTGCTCATCCACTGAGAAGAAATTTGTGTATGTGGTATTTTTAACACCAGAAAGCAAGAAAAATCCATAATGAAAATTCTGAGAAAAGGATAAGAGTAACAAAATCAAAGTACATAGGCTTCAACAAAATAAAAATGTTGTCAGGGAGATCTCTAGAAGCAGGGCCACAGGTCCTGTTAAAGGAAGTGCAATAACTATCCTACAGCAAAGGCAAACATGTGAGTTGAAGACTTCTAGTAACATGAAAAGTCAAACTGAAGTATAGGAATTGTATAAACTTCCCTCTAAGACAGAAATTAAGACAGTATTCCTACTCCAAAGAAAACAGATGCCAAGTCCAAGGACTTTATATAGAAAATGTAGTAATTTTGTTTTACAGCAGGATTTAAATCCAGTATTATAAAACAAATTTGTAATTTCTTTTTTTAAATAGGATTTGAAAATTGCAGAAGATGAAAAATAGAGGTGAAGAATCTTAAGACTTAACTAACATGAAAGAGAAAAGCATTAGACAGAAAAAGGAAGTAAAAAGCTTAAGTGGTCCCATGAAGATACGCTCAAACCTTAGCGGCAAAACAAACCATTAAGACTGAATCCCAAATCTTGCTATCCCAATAAAGAATGAAATTCCTGAGAGTGAAGGCTACTAAAATGCTCAGTGCAACACTAAGTTCATCTATTAAGCACTATGTAAGATAAACAGGAAAAAGTTAAGAATTCTTGCAATTCGTATGTGACAGCCTACTAATCAAGGTGAGAACTCCTTACTTCTAAGACTAAGAATGAGACGCCTCACCTCCTTCACTAGCATTTCTACAGCCCACTTTCTTAGTCAATAAATCTTAGGCTACACCACAATCAAGTACAATTGCTTCAATTCAATTCCATATGTTTAATCTTTTTGCCATTGCAATTTTCTCTGAGGTGTCTAGGATGCCTTGAACAACTTCTCCACATGGCTCACCGTTCTTTCCTCCCTTGCATTACCTTCCCCTAATCAAGAAGCACAGTGATATTTCTCTGCTGAACCTCTCAGAAATGTCCATGCATTTGTTCTCCCTCATATGGTATTCATCCCTGGATCAGCTGTTGCTTTTTCTTCACTCTTACACTTCCTCCCCTTTTTTCTTTTCTTAATTGCTTTTTCCAGTTTATATATCTAACTAGACCTTCTGACCACTACTGAGGAGCTGCTCATGCATTCATCCATTTTATCAATGGACAGGACTTGAAAGTCCAGATAAATATGGATTCAGTGAGTTTATTTCTCTAACCTAGCCCTTGTATTCTACAACTGGAAATGTGATACTTCCCAAGACACATTCATTTTCTCTAAAATTATTTACAAACAAATAAAAAAAAAATCCAACCCATTAACTGGAAAGGTTAAAACATGACTTTGTGAAGTAGATACTATTTTGCTTTTTTTAAGAACCCCTCTAAAGCTGAAACAAAGTGAAAGTTAAAGAGAAAATTACCACAGAATTAAAACAGATTATTTTAGATTACATAATATTTGGGCTGTTTTAAATGACTAATATATTTTCCACTAACATAACAGAACCCAAAAAGACATTCTATCCAAGAGCAGTGTAACAAATGAGAAGGGCTATAATCTCACTTCAATATAGCCAGAAAAAGACAAGGAGAGGTGAAAACAAAAGGGAATAAACTGGCAAATAACTAATGTTGATTAATAATGAAATAACCATTCTGGGGAAAATAAAAAAAAAATACCCACTGCATTAATAAGGTAAGCTCTATTTTTAACATAATGGAGGATTGCTTTCTGAAAAAGAATACAGGAGATGGGAGGCTGGCATGGCTTGAAACAGAACTCAACAAACCAGAGTTTCTCTCCTTCAGTCTTTACATGTACACTCATGTTTTGACTTGGAAGTCCCCTTCTAATTTTCAGGAGTTCAGCAGGCATACAGACCTACACTACTAGAAGAGCTCCTTGGAGAATGCTTGGGAGAACTGAAATTTTATTGTGTCAGTTGTAGCTCAACATCAATTCAAATTATACTAACAAAACATACTTTGGCTTTGTGTATTTTTTCAAAATACATAAATAAATTGCAAGATTTTTAGTCTCCCTCTCATTCCCTTTCAACAAATATTTAATAGCAGAGGCAGAAAAATTCAGGATTAAGTTACAAAATGTGCCTTTATGAAGAGTACAGAAAAACGAGAGCCTATTGTTGTGACACATTGAATGAAGTGGATTAATAATCCTTTCTTACATCATACTCTGTTATTTCAGGTATATTGCTTTCCTCGGCCTTCTCTGACTTCTCAGCTGCCCACTTGCTTGCAGCTTCTGCAAGTTCCTTTTCTGACAGTCTGTTGCTCTTCTCCAAGGCCTGTACAAAAACATTAGTCAAGGTTTAACATGAAATACACTTACATGTGGCAAAAATCTTCCAAATTAAAATAAACAGTTATTCCAATCCCTAAAACATTTTAACATAGGAAAAATAAAGTTGAAATTATTTCATTTGCTGTCCAATTTATTTAAAAAGAAAAGTGGGAGGAGAGAGAGCAGATAATAAAGAAACAAGAGAGGAGGAAAAAAGATAAATCAGTGAAGGCCAGTGGACTGCTAGAAAACCATTATACATTCCCAATAACGTTTATTAAATTCACAGGTCAGAGATAATAGAAAAAAAAATTTGAGACCTGTTGGGCACTGAAAGAAGTCAGATACAAGAGTGGAGTTAACTAATAACTCAATATGATTTTCACGTATAAAACGTAAAAAAATTTAAAATAAACTGTTAAATACTAGGTAGGGTATAAAACCTGAGCTAATTAGGGACAAAATATATTTTATACAAACTAAATAATCAGAACTGGTTCTATTAAAACCGATTATTTTTTATTGGAGGGAATGCTAATAATTTATAATGGAGTTAGTAATGACTTTATGTTCTTCTAAATCTACCTATTCACACGGAAATTCTCACATAAATAATATCTAAAAATTGATTTCTCTTTAAGAACGCTATTTGGCTTTTACTATCAGAGCAGCAACCAATGACAAATATCAGTTTAGGAATAGCTAGCTTTATAGATCTTGTTACTCAAAGAATCTATATCACTCTACCATTAAAAACTTCAGCATTAAGATGGGTATCTGAAAAAGAGACACGAAAATTCTGTTGCCTGAAAAAGGCTGTAACAATTTCTACCCAATGCCTGTTCCATCTTAGCAAACAGGTAGACAAAAAAAAGCAAACAAAAACCCAGATGAAAGAAACCAACATTCCATCTCTTACCACTAGTTCATTCTAAATTACATAAAAGGCCAGTACCTAAACTCCTTTGGTCTTCACATCTCTTGTGCTTACCTCAAGCATACTGTAGTATAGCATAAATACACAATTCACAGAACCCTTCCAGGATACTGTGTCACAAAGATACCACCTTTATCCGAATTCAGAAGAGAAATTCTACACAATGTTCCAATAGGAATCTCTGTTTTCTCTAACTGCAAATTACAGAATTACAACCAGTGAAGTCAGGAGGTGACAAATTTCAACATGCAGGGATATGAAGAAGGCGCTTAAAAGAAAGGAGTAATAGAATTCATAGAAAATCTCACATGACCTGCTACATTTCCACAAGCCATAAAAGAAATTAACTAATAATATCTATTGGAATACAGAAAAAAAATCTGTTTAATCTCACTAAACTTAATTCTATAGGTTGAATGTTAATAAACACGTATTAAATCTTAAGTTAATTTTATGGAATAAAGTAATGGTATTTGCACAGGTACATTTCAGCTGAAGAGACAGAACAGGAATATATTTCTCAGCTGAAAATAGCAGCAGCTATTTAGGCTGCAGACTTGCAAGAAACAACCAACTAAAAGATCTCATAAAAAACCTAAACTCCTTTCTCTCCCCACCCCCTGCCTCAAAACAGAAGTCTCTTTTTTTGTGGGTTTTTTGTTTTTTTTTTTAATCTCATCAATTACACAGAAAAGCAAAAGCCTGTCACTCTGCTCAGCAGCTGTCCCTGTCTCACACAACCCTTTGCTCTGTGCTGGATACAGCCTCCAAGGCTTACAGTCTATACAGTTAATAAAGAAAAACACAAAAGATTTCATGCTATAGTCAAAGACATCAACATGTATTAATTCATATGCATGAATATGTAAAAAATAATTGTAGATAAAAATACCTTTTTAGATTTGCAAATAGATACTACAGTGAAAAGAGGTATTGCTATGGAAACATATACCTTTGTAAGAATTTCAAAGCTAAATTATAACTTAGAGCATTGAAAATCATCTCCTTTAATTGCTAATACATAACATATAACTAATTTCTCAAGCCTTGATAAATTGTAAGACTCTGGCTCTGCAGATATTCATGTTTTGCCAAGACTACCTCTGTCACTACTTCTGAGTCAGTGAAGCACTTAGGTAACTTAACTGCTCAATGCAATTCCAGCCAAAAGGCTGATTCCAAAAGGCTCCACTGACACAGGGCAGTTACATTATAAGCAGATTTGGGGACTGAAGAGAAAAATCAATAAAAAGTCATGGAAGTATTTCCATTTCTGAATCCGATGCATACCAAATAAATATTTATGCAGTCTGGGGAAATGACTTCCACCAAAGTTTCATTTTGTGCAGCCTATATGAAGTGGATATCCACTGCCAGCAGACACTTGCAAACTGATGGCAAAAAACCAATACAGCATAAATCAGACCTGACTGAAGAAGTAAGTGGAATGCTTAAAGAATACAGAGTTCAAGCTCACACTACATATTAATACAAGAGCAAGAGATTTCGCAATGCCTCCTTGTTCTCAAAGGTGTGTATTAAGTAAGGCTTTGATATTAAACTGCGGTGTGCTGAGTCTAGAAGCAAAATAGGTGAACTAATTATAAAGTGTATCTTATTATCCGAATCAGTGTAACTTGTACATAATAGCTTTTACCTTATTTTCCCTATTTACATCACTGAAAATACATTGCTTGCTTCCTCCCTTAAGGACAGTGGCAATCAGCTAGCACAGCAGTTCTAAGAGAGATGTGTAAGAAATAAATACTTAAAATGACATAGCACAACCAAAGCCTGGGGTTTTTTCCCCACTGAATAACATGGCAGTTGTGTCTGTGTCAAAATGAGTGGTAATACTAACATACTCACAACAACACAGAATTCTGAGACCAATTATTGTAAGGAATAGGAAGTAATATAGTAAGGAATATGCATTTTAACAGGTGTATGCAGTATCTCCTTTCAACTGAGGAAAAAAATCCAACAATGAGCAATCTAAAACCATGGTGTGAAGTACTCAAAAAGAAAATTCACCTTTGATGAAGGTACTGATGTGGACCCTGAAGGTGACGCATCTCTTGATGTTTTCAGTGACTGAACTGTCCTCTCTTTACCTACATTTAAGAAAAAGTTAATGACTGAGAGATTAAAGATATATATTGCAAATATGCTTACTGGCTTAGAAAAATTGCAGTGAAATCTTCTCACATCAGACATGAACCTTATCACCCTCAGCAACAACTGACAAGAAGAAATGGCCTCAAGCTGTGCCAGAGAAGGCTCAGGCTGGACATCAGGAAGAATCTTTTCACTGAAAGAGTGGTTAAGCTTGGGAACAGCTGCTCAGGTAGGTGGTGGAGCCACTGTCCCTGGATGTGTTCAAGAAATGATAGGACATGGCATTTAGTGCCATGGTCTAGTTGACAGGGAGGTATTTGGTCAAAGGCTGGACTCGATCTTGGAGGTCTTTTCCAACCTTAATGATTCTATGATTCTATAAAATCTATGTACTCCATCATCTGGTAAATATTGGTAACACTTTTTTTCTCTTCCCAAGGAGAGAAAAGATACAGCTGTGTAATTTCATGCATTTAAGAAAACCCACTGTTCTTTTTTCCATCATTAACTGAAAGGGTCTATCAGTATGATTGTGCGAGATGATGTGATTTCACTTTTTAATATCCCTGCAATAATATAAACAGTTGAAATATTAGACACCAGTCAACCACTAAAAGTAACAAGGTAGTGTATGAACTAGTTTAGCAGGGCACAGTATGTTGAAAAGACCTGCCATGGGAAACAGTCCTGTGCTGTATCAGCCACAGAGTAGATGCTTCTTGTAAGATCACTGTCTTTCTTATAGAAGTTAAAATTGGCAAAATGTTAAATCAAATTTACAGTGCTAATCACAATATGTGCATAGTCTTGCCATAGACCAGTTACAGGCAGCCCATAGCAGCAGAACTGGTTGCAGTGTAAACTACTAGTTTTCAACTTGTGGTCCACAGATTACATCTAAAACATCTGCAAAAGCTAAATAAAACAGCAAACATGTTGTCTGTACACCTAAATTAACCAGACTATTCACACTCACTGGGAAACAGTTGATTGATCAGAAATAAGCCCAGGTAATGTAAACTTACATTGGCTTCCATTAAATTTTTATAAACACAATTATTAAAGGGATTAATTTTGAAATCTATTAAAGAGCTATGAAAATTGGGATAGAAATTATTTTTGTAGAACTATAAATGCAATTTTTAATTATGACCTTAAATATTGCTTTAATTTATTGAGTCAAAGCAACAAAGCACAGAACATCTCCCTTGTCACCACTAAGTAACACAAGCGTTGCTCCTGTGATACCTGCTTTTCAGTCCCATAGATGAGCCACCTCCTTTTAAATTCATGGACAAATCTAACTCTGCCTCCCACATGCCTCCTTTGTCAGACTGGATTCTTTAAAGATTATCTCAGTTGAATGGATTATATGTTTGCACCTGAACAGATGAAATGAATTGATACAAATGGCCAAAAATTATTCAAAGTCATCCAAGTGAAAAACCACCATTTAATTAGAAGACATTATTAGGCCTTTTTTTTCTCAGAGTGTGTGTGGCTATTTTGATCCCCACAGCCCTACCTGTAAAATTAAACATGACATTCTCCAAGCACCAGTATCTACCTTCTTGCACTTCCTCAGCACACTACTCTACTGCCTGGGCCTGTGAAGGAATACCATCCTGCTTCTTTCCGCGCTCTCCCATCACAAATGAATGCTTGACCTTTCCTTTAGCCCTTTCCCCCCTTTTACCAAGCTTCTTCATGTCCCCACAGTTTTCTTTGTTTAAATTCTGTATTTATCTTAATGTATGAAGGGTTGTAGAGCATGGGATATTCCTTCTTTAGTGGAAGCCATGTGGCCAAACCAATTCAAACAGCATGATTTTAAACAGCATTATAACATTTTAGAAAGATGTCCTGTTGCAAATTCCACATGAAATAGTATGTACTTTGCATGTTGTAAATCCATTTAAATGTACTACTGACATATATGAGATGTCCCACTTGATGTTGCTTTTTAAATATGCAATACATGAACTTACCTAAGGCAAATCACATTTAAAAAATCATTCTAAAAGCGTTATTTAAACTATTTATACCTTGCAAATAGGTATTTTAATTCAGTCATCTAGAGGGACATTTTAGAAGTCCTCCTTTCCAGGAAAAGGAATAAAGAAATAGTCCAGTATACAACTCACGTGGTCTCTTAAAACTTAGCTGAAGGTGATTGGGAAAGGTATTTAACCAGGCAAATGGGAGAAAATATCAAAAACCATAGACCTAGATGTACATTCCTCTCTTGATTGGGATCTTCTCTGGTTTGTGAACATATTTGCTTCTACATCACTACCTCCACTATTGTCTGAGTAATTCTTACAATACAGTATATATATACATGAGCGATGTCAGTTTAAAATTTAAAAAAAACCCATGAAACATTCCAAAATTCTGTATGGTTTCTCACAACATTGTTTTCCTGTCCCTAGTAATTACAAGCTGCACACCTACAAGACTTCTAGAAAATTACTTAACTATCTTATTTTTTCTTCCTCTCCTACACTTAGAGGAATTTATGTTCACTAAGTATTGCTACAAAATGTTAAAAGCACTGTAATGTTAACTAAACTACAAAGATCTTTTTTGACAAGAAGTGCTGCATAATGGTTCAGTGTCACTTTGGAAACACAATGTGCCTTCTCAGTGAGTAAAAAAAACCCACGTAATTTATTTTTAAAAAGCTACCAAAATGAACAATTTGCATAGTTCACTAGAAAGCATTTGCAGAAAGGAAAATCAAATTGGATTAATTTACATAAGCTGTACAAACAGAGTGGCTAAGATTGTAGTGTACTAAAAAAAGCAATTTCTTTTTCTTTTTCCCCAAAATCATTTAAATATGAAACCTCTCAAATATTTTCAAAACAGATGACTCATTAGACTTCTGGGAAGCATTAAGAGCTAAGCTTTTAAAAGTCAGAATAGACTAAACTGAGATATGCTTCACATATCTTTGAGGAGATCTGAGAGGTTCTGACATTGAAATGTAATTGCTAAAAAACAATTAAGTTTCAAAAGCCTAGTAAAATTTAGAGAAAATTCAACAAGTAGAAGTATGTACTTCCATTTTTCCATTGTTTTAATCCCTGATTTATTCTGGTTGCAGGAAGAAATGTCTTTATCTGCTGTAGATGAAGCAAAGTTTCTTGTCAGTGAATCCAATGAAGCACATAAAGAAGTAACAGGAGCTGATGCTAAAAAGAACATAAAATACTAGAAAAAGCTGTGCAGCTGAAACTCCTACAGTCAGTCTAGACCTGAGACCAAAATAACACCTACAATCTCCCACATGAAATACATAAGGGAACAGAGAGAGCAGACAGCACATAGATGGTACAAAATGTCAGCTTTTCCCATTTTGAAAAGAGCATGTAAGAAAAAAAGGCTTATACAGTGAGTTGCAGTTTCACCTCACTAACCAGTTCACATCATTAATCCAGCATTACCTTGCTGAGAAGAAATATTTCTTTTATGTAAAGATGACATACTTCTGCTATGCTGGTGGAAAGGATAGGCTTTGCTTCTTTCAGGAGAGTAGCTCCTGCTGCTGACACTAGAGCCAGATCTGCTGTGCGGAGAATCCCTTCGGCTCCCTGGCGATTCCCTGAAGAAAGGAGAGTCTCTCTTGTGAGGGGATCGATCTCTTGCATAATGAGAGGAATAGAAGCTTTTCCTTCTGAAGCCATCTCTGACATCCCTTGGAAGACAACAGAAAAATACAAGTCACTTGGCTATCCTTCCAATGTTTATGGAACAGCACATATACAATAGCAACAGTTCATGCCTGGTAAACACAAACAGGTTAATCGTCATCTGCGCAACACATTCAAAATCTCTGGTGTTTTCAAGAGTGCTAGGCAAGGAATGAAAAACAAGCAATAAAAAAAAGAAAAACATCATTTTTTCAGATTTCATGGAGGTACCTCATTGCTAGAAGCTAATTCCTTTCTATTTCTTGATAATACAGTCAAAATGTAAGAAAAAGACATTGACGAAATGAGAACTCTCACAATTTTTTCTCAGATTCAGTACACTCAACCTGGAAATTAGCCTTAATTTACAGTAGCTAAAAGTGCATATGCAAATATTGCTTACACTATTTGGCATTTTTCAGGTATGTTTTTCTCTTATTTTCAAAGAACAATATTCCTCATTTGATTTCACACACCTTGCTACACAAAATATCACTGAAGGGTTTCAGCTTATATCCAGCAAAGACAAAAAGAAATCTGCAGAATATCTCTTCTCTCACCCCTGAATCCACCCAAGGTCAACTCTTGAATGAAAATATGAAGATTTGTATCTCCTAAATATGTTTCTCACAATATTAATTTTGAACTTTAATGTAAAATGTCACTAACCCAACTGATTTAAAATCACAATCTAAAACACCAAAACTTTATACTAAATTTAAATATTGTTACTCCAGACCACAGCACAAATGTGTTGGTTATTTGTAAATCATATTAATGTACATATAAGTGCAAAGATGAAAATAATCCCTAGCATCATTTCAAACTTTTCCTATAGAATCTCAGAGCTAAAAGACATGAGCCAACTGAATCTAGATTTGTCACTTCTGCCTTGGTCAGAAGAAGCATTGGTAAGAATAGCAAGCCCTTCTCAGCTTCTCCATAGAAATCTCCAAGATTTCACAGCATTTCTAGTAAATCAGAACGTATCTTCTCTCCTATTGCACATCAGAGTCCAGAATTTTAAATAGGGGAATGTCTCACAAAAATCTGGCGGTTTCATTTAGCATAATGTAGCTATAGCTAATTTTATGTTGGTGGAGAAGAAGAAAAAATGTACAATTCCTACAGCATGGCACAGGCCCATATTTGTGACAAATAGCAAAGGATTTCCATGTGCCAAAGGTGCCTTGGGCTACAGAAGCTTCACAAGTAGCACCACAAAACAAAAACTGTGACACTGATGGTTTTACACAGTGCAGGTTTACTTTTTGCATGGAAAGCACATCTTCATTATATGTATGAACATTTTATGTAGCAACAGACATGAAGTGTAAGTTCAGGCTTGAAGAATACTAGATTAACTCAGCACTTTTTCTAGCTAAGTGGGGGGTGATTTATTTATTAAAGAACATATTGATCAAATATTTATCAGGAATGAGTTAGGCACAGCCCACTTTTTCTTCCATTTCCTTCTTAATCTCTCTCTTCAAATAATGTTATTTATTTTAAAGCCCAAGCTTTCTGGCAGACCAGTACACCACTTTTATGTGTAAAACACATTTTTATGACCACATTATTAAACCCTCATATACAGAGCAGTTTAGTATGGTAATGTTTACAGAGCCCCAGTATTGCACATGAATAATAAATGCTCTAATATCCATGCAAGATTTTAACAAATATATAATTGAAATGCACTTTTAAACAGGAAAACATCTGAAAGCCACATTCTGCAATAATATTATGAACCCTAAAATAGAATCTCAATTTCAATTTTCAAATTTTTATTTCATCACTCCATGTTAATTCTTAACAGGAGCACATCTCATACAGAGCATTTGAGCCATTAACAATATAAAATCAGTTTGGGACAGCATAGCAACAGCACAGCACTTCTGATGTTTTCCATTAATGTAGCACACTGAACAGAACAAAGCAAGTATTGTTGTACAGTTATTTTCTTCCTTAAACACTTAAGCTAACATACACCTGCAATTTGGTAATGAGGGCCCAAATTCAGCAAAGCAGTTAAGCACATGCTTCAGATTCTAACACATACTCAAAAGGTTTATTGAGCAGGGACAATATTTAGTAGAGATGCAAAATACACTTTAAAATAGAGCTACTGACCTTAACAACAAATGCAGAATTAATTCCTTTTATATAGCATCTCTCAAATCTTTGTATTTTGTGTTCCTAATTCACACTTAACCCTGAAAGCACAATTTTGTTCTCTCAGCAGTGTTGCAACAGGAAGCAGTATTGTTGTTAACCTCGATGAAACTTGAGCATTAAGTTCTCACTAAAGCTGACAGTCTTGGAGGAGCTTCTGAAATGTTACAAAAACAGCCATACTGTGATATACCATTCACCAAGGGCAGCTGGGGGAAGAGCTCCAGCCTGACAGCTATTTCAGTTCACCATCAGTTCCAGTTTTCTCAAGGATAAAACACAACTACAGAACAGAAGAAGGTATGACTTTCTGCACAGCAGCAAACCAAGGGAATATAACACCGGGGAGATTTTCAGTTGCCTTTGGATCACAAACAACACATTAGTATAGCTTAAGCTCTGTGAAACAAAGATTAAGACAAACAAGTGTGTCAGATTTATCTCTTAAGAGTACTTAGAGGTAAAATTAAACCACTTCCTGGATGTGAAATACCAGGGAATAAAGAGGAACTTGGGTACATGAAGCACATCACATGCAATAAAGGAAAAAGCTTTACGGTAAGAGGACTCTTAGATCTCTCTCATTGAATTTGTGTTACTGGGCAACAGCCTACAATATTTTGTCCTCGCTATTCTCTGGGAATTCTATATCCCATTACATTCAACTTTTCAACTAGAACATTAATCTACATTATGGTCCAGCCACAGTGAACATAACTCACTTCTTGACACTGAGCTGAAGACTGGAAAAAAGCCAGCATATTGCTGTGGAACAGAAACAAGAGGTCTTCCAGGAATTCAAGGTGATTGCTGTCTATAACTTAGATTAAAAAGTCAACAGAGATGTTTTCATGATCCCTTCCATCTGAGAAAGACTACTGTTATTGCCAAAGGGATTAAATGCTCCATATACAGGCTCACGATTAATTACTAACCTGGCCTGGAAATAACTCTCACACTTTTATAAATAAATTGAAGAAGCTGTAAATATCTTCTGCAACACCAGACTTCAGTGCAAAGAGATAAAATAGTCAAGATCTGAACTGAATCCTTAACTGAACATACTTTTTCTGTCTCGTAACACAGATGCAAGGGGAAGGGGGGAGGAAAACTGTAATTCCTTTTGCCTGCCTTTTCAGGACATTGCAAGAGCTAACAACACGAATCAGATGATGTAGAAAATATTTAATAAAATATGCAACCTCCCCAGCCTCTAGAAGAAGAAGCAAGAACACCTCCACTTTTAACATCTTCCAAGTAAATGTAGGTGGTGCAAGATTACAGCCACCTCTCTCCCAGAACTCATTCAATTTCTTTCCAAAGTACACAGTATATGGTTGTGCAACAAACTAACAACTTACTCAGGTTCTGCTTTGGAGATTTGCTATAATATCTCATTATGGTCCAAAGATCCTTATGCAGATTTATCCCAAGCTAAAATAATACAGTGAATTACACCATCATAGATAGAAAAAACTGCACCTGGTTCAAATGGCTTTCATTTGAACATTTGAAATGATGACAAGATTTTTTATTGACAACTGGTTTTCAACATTTTATGACTAAGCAAGTAATTGGAGCACTTGTGATATCTGCATTTTGCTCTAAATGAAATTAACATAATTAGGAGCAGTCAGTGTAATCTTATTAACAGCTTTCTGGATGAAGGCAAAAGGAAACAGGCATTGTGAAACACTGTTTCAAGCAGAAAATGATATTCAGAAATACTAAACATATAAAAAAGATTGAAAACATAAAAATATTTCATCATTTTTATGCTGCACACAGTACTTCTCAAGTTATCATAAGCAAACACCAAATCTTCACACTGATGCCATTTGTCCACGTCACTGAGTATGAAAGCTACTCAACTCCTCTCTCTCCCTGCCACCACCTCAGGATGTCATGACAGATCAGAGAATAAAAAATAAGACAATCTGAATATTATAGCAACATTAGACAGAAACGTTTCTGCGTCCTTTAATTGAATAGTAAAGCTATGCACTTCAATGGCACTGGAAATCCCACTACATTGCTCTTTCTCCTTAGCACCCTCCTCCTTTTACTGTCATTGATAATGTACCATTACACTTGCTGCAAGAAAAGCCTACCTAATAAAAGTATATTGAGACTAAAACTATCTATTATCTGACAATTATGGTCAATCACAAACAGAAATTATGGTCAATCACAGACAAGGACAGAGAAACAAAGCAACAAAGAGCCCAGAAAAACACAGATTTAAGTTACTAAAGAATTAAGAGCAAACAGCTTTAGACAACTCTTTGCAGAATAAAGACAAAATACGTTAGACAAATTAAGATCAAATTAGACAAAATAACTGCATTCAAATGCATGTGATCTTGGTTTTTTCTTCTTTTTAAAAACAAGGATTTAGTAACACCCTTCCATTTCTCCAAAATAGAAAACAAAGCGTAAGTTTTAAGTTCCAGAGGGAGTATTTGCTTAAAGTGATGGACCAAATTACAATTTCTATAAACAGCTACAATATTTACAACTGCACTTTGAGCATCCCATCAGCCCAGAAGGGTAAAGCAGTTCAGACAACCAGCTCAGGGAGCAAACCTCTCCCATTTTATGACTCTATGGAGCAGCAACTAAATCAATTCCTAAACAGACTTAATTCAAAATGGAAACAACTGAAATCTTTTACGTCAATATAAACTTTAAAATTGGAAAAAAAGCCAGAAAGCACAAAATGGTACTTTACATACTTTTTTTCCCGCCCCTAATACCCTAACAGAACAGAGAAACTGGTCAACATATTAGCCCCTAGACAAATCTCCAACGCACAGAGATTCCTATGTAGGTGATTGCAGTTTTACTGTTGTACTGCCTCAGACAGAGACGAGCACACAGGAAATTAAAACATTTCCCTGAACTACCAAAGGACATTGTTACCCCTCAGAAGTGTCTTTTCTTTGAGGGCTTTGAATTTATTTTGTTTTTCACTTCACACTTAGTACATGCCAAACAATTTAAAAATGTAGACAAGCACTTGCCTTTTATACACACAAAGCCCCAGAAAGAAATATTTTTGCACTTTATTTTAGGGACATATGTGAATTTTATGTTCAGCAAGCTATTACTCTTTCCCCAAAAGCTATATTTAAAATCCTTCCACAGAAGAACCCAGAAACCATGATATAGCTGCTGGAAGAGCACTTAAGCTTTTCATCAGTGTGCTGCAGAATGTGATTAGTTCATTGACAAAAGAATGCAACAAGGAGTGCTAGGATATGCTGATTCGATCAACTCTTGGAGCTGACTTTCTAACACTATCAATAAAAAGCTGTAAAAGGAAAGAGCAAGTTGTAGAACAGGTTTGTAAGCAGTAATACCTCATGTCAGTAATACTGACAGACAATACCCTTACTATATTTACTTTTTTTCTATTTCCAAATCTTTTAATGAGATCTATAAATCAGAAAAACACTCCATTTTTTCTCTGTATGGGAAAAATACTTCACAGATCCCTATGGTTTTATTTTTAAATTACAGTGAGATTTGAAGCAGTTGGGTCAAATAGATTCCACTTGTTTATATGCCTCAAAGTGTTGTAACAGTGGTATGGACTTATGTGTAGCAAATTTCAGTAAAGTTAGCACACTGCTACCTCTGCTTCTGGATTTCTCAATATAAAAGACATTATACACATATGAAGAAAAAAATCTATTGCACATAATGGGATTTTTCTTTATGTGATCTCATTCCTTCCTGTCAAGTATATAGTTTGTTCAAAATCAGAAAACTAAAAGAGACATTTCCTCTTATAAATTATTCAGCTAGGCAGCTTTATCTTTTTTTATTTTCCAGTTTGCTTTTTCCCTTCACTTTCATTACAATTTACATTATCTCTATACTAAACATTAATATCTCTTGCCTCTTTCTGTAGGCCATTTCCTATATATTATAAATATCACTTGTTTGAACATATTTAACAGATAGATAAGCTATGCTGCTTGGGTAAATTCCTTAATAAAAATCCTTTTGCAACTCTGGTATGCTTTATTTCAGTGATTTAATAACAGTTAACTTTGGAGCTCCAAAACAGCTCATACTGATTGAAACTGGTGCTGCTGCAATCCTGAACTCTGCAACCTTCCTTGGATCCATATTTCCATCTGTGCCTAAGCTGGCATTGATATTTTCTCTCAAGACAACAAAACTGACAGACAAATATTTAATTCATTGTGGTGGGTTAGCACACTGAACCAACCTACATGAAATGTACAAACACCTGAAACAGAACCAGGGAGAGGGGAAGGACTGCAATGGCACCTGCTTAGATAGTTAAAACTGCTGTGGAAATATACTTTTACTGTAGGAAAACCAGTCTCTCTACCACATTCGTGACTTTTAATTAATTATAAATAAAACAGGTTCCTTCACAGAATTCTAGAGCAGTTGAAGTTAGAATCTGTAAGTTTCAAAGAAGCCTCCTTTTTTTCTTCCCTAAAATAACAGACATACATATCTAGCAACACTGTCTGGCTGTAAAAAACTAAGTTCGAAGATAAATTTTAAAACAGAATGTTGTTTAACAGACATAAGTTTTAGTAAGTATTAATAAATTAATAGTAGCTGAAAAGAGGTTTTAAAGAAGGTAATTAATTGCTTTATACTTTAGTCTCCTCTGTTAACATAATCTTTTGCCTTACTTAGATAATCCTTGTACAAAATGCTTCAAAAACTGCATCTAACAGCATAAAAACTGTAGAATGCATACTGAGTCTAGTAACCCATTAAACCTGAATTAGTTTGCCCATCTACTCTATTCTGATGAGATCCCACCTGGTACACTGCACCTAGCTCTGACGTCCTGGAAAGACATGGATGGACAGCTGGACCAGGTACAAAGGAGGGCAACAAAAATTATAAAGTGGGATGGAGCACATCTGTGATGAAAGGTTGCAAGAGTTGGTGGTGTTCAGCCTGGAAAAGAAAAGGCTCTGCCAGGAAATATTTATGATGAGGATGCTGAAACACTGAAATAGTTTGCCCACAGAGGTGGCAAATAACCTGTCCCTGGAAAAACATTCAGGGTCAGGGTGGATGGGGCTCTGAGCAACTTGATCTACTTGAAGATGTTCCTGCTCACTGCAGGGGGTTGGCTAGATGACTTCTGAAGGTACCTTCCAACTCAAACCATTCTATTATTCCATAAGTCAACGCATTAAAACATTTTTTCCATTTTACTTTCAGATTTCATAATCATGCTCTCAAGCATCATTTCCAAAAAATAATTAGGCTTACTAGGCTAGATAAGATATGACTTAATTTAACACATGCACCTGTTGAAAGTCAGTCTTATGAAGAGGAAGACATTTCCACAGCTGGCTGACCTTGTTGTGTGTAATGACACTAACATACAGTTTCACTTACACAACAGCATTTATTGTCAGCTCATAAACAAGTTCTACAGAGCTTCATATGCAAAGGAAAGAACCTTTAAGGTTATGCAAATATATATCATGAACTAATGTCCAGACTAACACCGGCAATAATTTGTTACCATATAAAAATAGTATAATCTTTTAAAAATAATACCAATAGCATGAGATCATGGAATTGCTTTATTGATGAACTTTTCTTCAGATGTAGATCATAACACTCTAAACACAAGAGTAGATGGAAATGGCATATCAAACATTTTCTCTTTAAAGCAAAATGCTTAACAAATGGATGCCTAAACTATCAGTGACACAAAACTTTTTCCTATCCTCTCCTGTATCCTAATATCCCCACTCTCTCTCAGTGGAAATCAAATCTAAAGCATTTAGTATATTCAAAATATAACAAACAAGTCCTTGGAACATAACAGATAATGAACAAGAATTTACCCTCATAAGGGAAATTATGTCAAAGTCCTCTGTGAAATGCACCTCAACATGAGAAAGCCATGACTACATTCATCAGCCCAATTCATAGGGCTGATGAATGACATGATTTGATTTAGTTAAATGCCATCTTAACAGGTGTTGTCTGGACTCAAAGGGAGACTCCTCTCCTCCTCTTCTCTTTCCTTCTCCCACGATCTCTCAGTAGCTAGCTGTTTTTCAATGAAGTAGTTAGGAAACTTTTCCAGAATAATCAAGTGCTACCCATGGGAGTTTGCCTCATTTTTTCCCAATCCAGCATTAACCTGCTAGTTTTGATACCATCTATAGTGCTAACTATAAGACTGGACCAGGTGAGCTCACTTTACAAAGACTTCCTTTAAGAGACATGTTAACCAAGACCTTACAGTGTAAAGGTATGTAATCTTATTTTTAGGCATGTTACCCTACCACACACTGTAAACAGAGGAGCTCCTCACAGTTTATTAGCATACCGTTTATTATGTAAACAACATTTATTAGAAGGAAATCATAATTCTCCCAAGATATGACTTAGTTTTAAACGATGAATCAATGTTATTACAAAATTTAACTGAGTTTGCACAGACTACTGAATTTTTCCTTATAGGTGTATCATATCAACACCTGTAGCAAACACTTCTAACACAATAGCCCCTGTTAAAAAAATATAATGACGGCATCAATTTTATACAACAATTTAAAACCTTAAAAAACTACAGTGGCAAACAGTTGCACACACAAAAAGCCATAAATCCTTAAAATGTAACACAGCTTTCGATCAAAAGCAAGACAAATAAACATGATAGCAGTTGAGAATTGACATGATGAGAACTTCTGGGGTTTGGGGTTTTTTATCAGATTTGGTGCGTTTGCTGTAATTTTGTCAAATAAATACTTAGAAGTCAATTTACTACCTCATCATTCCTTATTCAACAATTTTTAAGACTATAAAAATGTTCTTTGCGAAGTTTATAAATATCTGTCTTTATCCTTTCTCAACACCTCAGACTCACAGCAGGGAAGTTGTATTTTAATGTAACTGATACATTTAAAAGGATCAAAGTATAAAAAATGCTATCCACACAGAATCAGACTGAAATACCTATTGTAATTACGCTTTACAAAACAAGCATACCAAATTTTCTCTCAGGGCTTTTAGAGAAGTAAAATCCAAGATTTAGAACCATCCCACATTTCATATAACACTCCAGCTCTATTGTAGGAGGCTGTTTATTTACAAGCTCAGCAGAAAAAAAAAAATCATGTAGTGGGAAGTCCTGCTAATTTAATCATTTAAATTCCTTTCTCTCATCCTGAGATGGAAACTGCATAACCAATTAGAATTCTGCAAGATCCTCCAAAAGGAACAAAACTATCAGTATGCAATTACTAAAAGCGAACTTTTTTTTAGCATCAGATGGATAAATTTTGCAAAGAAAATAAAATAGCCTTCAATAAATATCACAGTTAATTGTTATGCAAAGAAAAATATTTAAAATATTAATCTCTCAGCAACGAAAAGTAGCTGCCAGTAAAAGCAACATTCACCTTCCAATTTAGCCACACAATTAGCTAAAACATGTATCCTAGGGTGACTTAATGACGCTTGTATCCCCAATACTCTGTTCTGTTTATGCTAGATATTAAGTTCTGCACCTTAAAGATGGGTTCAGAGAACAAAGGAAGGAAAGAAGACGCGTGGAGTTTGTTATCAGAAACTGCACTCATTCATCCGCATTCCTTCATTCCTTCTCACGGACTGTGTTGGCTGCAGCATGGACAACAGGAGAGAGCTCCTCTTTGCTTTTAGTTAATTTTTAGCAAACTAAAGCAGAAAAATTCTCCGGACTGTGACTCTTCTTTTCCTTGGAACTGATCAGCCCTGCCCTAGACTGAAAACCCAAACCCAAAAAACCACTGGGAGCTCACACCTGTGGCTCACCAGGGCCCAGGATGCTGCATTTCAATGCAGGAGGGACTGATCAGGGACTGGGTGAGCCGAGCTACACTCCACAGCAAGGACTTTCTGAATTTACATCTCTTCAGAACAGCAAAAGTTTTTATTGTTTAATATTATTCAATTTTTATGCTTGTGAATACTTTGCTTTTTAAATAAACAGGTTTTTTCCACTTTTCTCCAAGGAAATCTTTTCCCTAACCAGCTAAAGGAGGAGCTGCTTAAATCTGCTTTCTGGAGAGACACATTTAGAAATTTCCTCCCAAATTTGCCCTAAACCAGGACAACATGTAAAAAAAAAAATCCCAGTTGAAAATAAGAGGAATTTCTACCCCCTCCCCATACTTTTACATTTAGGATGGGGGCAAAAAAGTTCTTCAGTTTAAACCCTGTCTACTAAGCTCTTCTTTTCTCTCCATTCTCAAGTGACAAACATTTCAGAACTGGATGAACAGCAGTCTTGCTTTGAATGAAGTTTGCAGCATAATTCCAGATGTATGCACACAAGGCCCATATGCAGCAGAAACCCAGTTTGACATAAAATTCCCAGTAAGAAAACAGGCAGTGTTCATATAGTTGGTCTCTGAGTTCTAAGTTAAATGGAAGAAAGATTCACCACAGCAATAAAATCAGACTTGTCCAAATGGAAACTTTTTTACTTTCAGTTGACGTCCAACAGTGGACACTTCTGAACTGCTTTTGATTATACTCAGTGTTCAGCACAGGGCATTTTTAAAATGCTATGTGGTATCTGCATGAGAAGATTTGAGTTCTTAAAATCCATTCAAAATAAAAACTTACAGACCTACAGAACCCCAAAGTGCTGACATACAATCTGACATATTTAACTCTGACTGAGTAATGACAGTCAAATTATGAAACATAAATCTCAGTTTGCAAACAAATTGGTTGTCCCAAGCAAAAAAGAGCTACAGCCCGTGGAGCAGAAAGCGGTTCTTAAAGAAAACGTAGCAGCTACTGAATCAGTAAGAGTGCTGCATAAAACATGAACTGAATATGAAGTCATCAGATATTTAGTGTAAACCAGAATCCACTTTTAAGTTGTGTATTACCTATTATCTTGTTCCAAAAGCTTCTAATTTTCCCCCTCCACCCTCCAAAATATCATAAGCCAAGATAAACCGATTTAGCTAGCAGCTTAACACAATGGGTTTTCTGAGCAAAAGATTTCAACAGACAAGTCCTTGCCTGGAGTTGTAGACAGGTATAACGAATCTACCACAATGATCTATTATGAGGAAACTGTAATTTTGTATATGAATAAACAAGCTAACTCAGCCATTTGAATACCTGAGAGGTTCAATGTTCTGGCAGAGATTCTATTTATTTATTAAAAGAAAAAGGCATGTGCTAATGAGTATGATTACAACTCTGCTTATCAATTTTTGTCAAAAGCAAGACCATTTTCTTTGGGTGACTGCCATATTTATTTGCCTCCACACGTGCTTTTTAATAAAGAATGAGTTTCTTGTATGGTGTCCCTTAAGAGCTGTCAAACATTGCAACAAACAGCAGACTTATGTACATTTATAGCACCATCTCATAAATCCCTTTGGCTAAGTTTATCTTCTATATGCAAGACATGTTACAAGAAAGTTTAAATCCAAAGCCTAAAGGCTTCCCACAATATAATACACTGCTTTAAAATATTATACTATTTAAACATGTTCACTATTTCATTAATTAAAGAACACATACAGAGAGGAGAAAAAAAACCCAAGAAACAACCTACCCCCTGTAATTCAAAGGTTATTGCACAGTGACAAACTGCCTTGGCCTGTTACACATCTGGACTCTCTATATCAAATACTGCTTGAGAGAAGATTAGTGACCCTTACTTTTATCTGGAAGCTCTCTCATCAAAGATTTTCATTTAAAATAACCCTTCTTACCAAAGAAGAATTTTCTTCTCAATGTACAATCTTCAGACCACAACTCTACAACATCTTGTCATTGCTTTGTGCACTTACAAGGGGTTAATCACTAAATGGAAGGGTAACTCAAGCAGAGATCAAAAAACCAGGATTGCTGAGCTTCTGCCCTCCCCCCCCCGCTTTGCAAACAATTTACTCCACAGCCTTCAGTAAATACATTCTCACGTGAAAGTGTATGCATCTAGAAAAACCAAGATATATTATGCTTTATCACCCTAAAGTGGTAATTGCAAGTTTAATGTTCAGAAAACCACAAAAATTTTTCAGAGGAAAGACAATGAGCCACTGATTTAAAATACTTCCAAAACAAAACATAGAACTGGTTGATGAATCTCAGTTGTTCATGGATCACAAATTGTTTACAATTAAGTTCCTATATTTTGCCAGACAGTTTTCTCTCATTTCTAGCACCAAAATTATTTCAGTATTTCCATTTATTACAAAATATTTTCTAAGTACTCCATGAAATAAGCAGATCTGCTTTTAATGGACAAATGCATTAGTATTAAAGACTGGACTACTAACACTACTTCCTAATTTCACTTAGATCATGGGAGAAAAATCCAACCTACAAATAAACAAAACAACACACACAGTAGCAACATGTTTCCTCTACGAACAAAGGAAAAATTATTCATATAAACAGCTGAAGAGGAGATATTAAAAATGTCCTATGTAATCCATTTCTCAGGAGTCTACTTTTTACTTATTCTACAAATATGGTAATCCTTATTTTACCAGAATCTGGGCCTCAGGTAACTCTAAGGATCAAATTTATTGCATGTATAGCTGGGATTTACAAGTGCGTCATTTTGTAGCTTCTCTTTGAAGATGAGTCTTACCCATCTTAAGTTGCCAAGTTTTGTATATTTCACATCTTGTGAACTCAGTTTGGTTGGTAAAAAAAAAGAATGAAGTAATGCTCTGTACACTCAAAAGGATTAAAATTTGGCATGACTAAAGTGAACAGCAGCTAACAAACTTCTAAAGTATTTCACACTGAAAAGTTCATCTGACCTTATAAAAATGAACTTGGATGCAAAATCCATTGCTATTGAGGCCCATAGGGAAGTACTGCAAACCGGAATCCTTCAACATATAGCTCAACATAGTTCCCTGATTTTTTAAAAAAAAATCTGACATGCATGGGTGCTTTGCATAAATGAGTTTAATATATTGCTGAAGACAAGTAGTAACACGGCTGCAGAAATTATCAACCTCAGTACAAGATAAATGTACAAAAAGTCACCTCTTAATGATCTCCATTCCTTTCAATTGCTAAGTCTCACAATTCTCACAGCATCAGCAACCAAGACATTAAAATTGCCTTTAATGTGTGCAGAATTTTTTCTCCAAACTGATGTACAATTTTTTACATATGCCACGACACTTGAACCAAAAGGCACTTCAAATCACATTAAAACAAAACTCACATCAGCTTCTGGAGTTCAGAATTCCTTAGGTGACAACAGGAGAGTAAGAGCTTGGAACTCATTTGTGTGCCCCACATATCCTCTGAATTACTTTATTTTTTACGTATAAAATATTTATTTTTGCGATGAAAAAGTCATGGTCTAGATGATAGCCGTTCACTAAACATAGTATACAACAGGGGTAACAACTCTCAAAAAGCATGTGCTCCAGAAAATAGCAGAAGGATCAGTAATGCTCCACTCAGCGCTAGATGTGATAATGTCTACGATGTAAATGACAGCTGCTTGGAAACTGGAGCATAACCCTACATGGAGGAAGGCAAAAAAAAAAAAAGACAGTAAGCCAAATACTGGAACATCAGCAATCCTCTTGTCACTCATGGAGAACTGCTGCTGGTCACTAGACATATCACATCTGAAGCCACAACTCTACAAATGCTAAGTAAGCAAGCATATCAGATTTTTAAGAAAAAGCCAAGAAGCTTAAAAAACCTCAACAAAATACCACCAAAGAAACAATAGGAAAAGAAACTCAAAAAAATCCCTAACTGCTGGTTTATTCAACAGCAAAGTTTAAGAGAATTACAGAATGATAGAACATGAGAGGTTGGAAGGGACCCACAAGATTGCTGAAGTCCAACTCCTGGCCCTGCACAGGACATCCCCGAGTCACACCATGGTTCCTGAGAGCATTGTCCAAACACTTCTTGCACTCTTTCAGGCTGGTGCTGTGACCACTTCCGTGAGAAGCCCATTCTGGTGCCCAACCACCCTCTGAGCAAGAAACCTTTTCCTGATAACCAACCTAAACCTCCTCTGACACGTCAGGCCATTCCCTCAGGTCCTGTAACAGGTCATGAGAGTGAAGAGATCAGTGCCTGCCCCTCCTCTTCCTCTCACGAGGAAATTGCAGACTACAATGAGGTCTCCCCGCAGTCTCCTCTTCTCTAGGCTGAAAGACCAAGTGACCTCAGCTGCTCCACATAATCCTTCTCCTGAAGACCCTTCACCATCTTTGTTGCCCTCCTTTGGACACTTTCCAATAAATTAATATTTTTCTCATATTGTGGTGCCCAAAACTGCACACAGGACTAACTCAGGGACATTCGATATTGCAGATAAGCAGCATTTTACTTTGGGACAATCTCAAGTAATGTTTTTAGCACTCTAAATCAAGATAGCGGGAAGACAAACACAAAGACTAAGAGATCAGAAACTACTTTCTGACAAGTATGTTTTCAAAAACCAAAATGTGAATGATGAACAGTCAAAAGGAAATGCTAACATCGTATTGACAACAACTTCTTACAGCACATTTTTAGCTGCTATTTGTGATTTTAAAAATAGTCAAGAAAGCGATTATTTCTGTCAATAAACAAGCCAATATTTTTAAGAATTTAGAGTCACTGTGCTAACTATGAAAACCCATTAACCATACAAGTCTCCTGATTGTCCAGATTCTAAGTATCCTTTAGCCATGTTCCATGCAGTTTTTTTAAAAAGTTCTTCTGGTTAAAATAATCTTAAACCTCCTCCATCTTCCTCAAAGAAAAAAAAAACAACTATATGTACTCCAAAGAACTTACCTGAAATAACTTTAAACATATCCAACAAGAAGGAATTTTTGCATAAATTAACTTTTTAATATCATGTTTTGTGGAGCAAATGTCTTTGAAATAGAAAGTAATTAGCATTTTCACCACAGGAGATAACATATACCATGAAATGTACTTTGATTTTCTCCTTGAGATCCACTACATTGCTCAATAGTGGGCAATATGCAAAAATAGTAATTAAGTTTATTACAAACATGGAACACTACAAATGTTTAGCAGTCTGATCTCAAGAATTTACTTTCAAGATTATTTACTGTATTTATATAATGACTCAGTAGGATTTCATTCAATTGCAATGGATCTTTATGAAGTTCATTCACAGCATTATTGCAGTTGTGTAACCGTTTTATACTCTGAAGCATGTAATAAATACACAGATGGGACTATCATATACCACACAACACACTTACAGAGCCTTCAACAAAATGAGCTGACCTTTTAACCTTACATTTTGAAAGGAAAAAATCAGGATGCATTTAACACAATCTTTTGACCACTGGGTGCCACTCTTGTTCTGTGTACAATAAACTGGCTGACACTCAGCCTTTTCAGGTTTTTTCCTAAGCTTTAAGCAGCTCTGATTCTTCTAAATTGAGAGGAAAAGATGAAAAAAACTTTTACACAAGTTTTTATTAAGCACTCCTTTTCAAAACCCTTTATTATTTCTTCTAGCCCCAAGAATGCAATTCTGAAAGAAGTCCATTTCACACAGAGCTTTACAATATATGAAGGATTTCCTTTATTGTGAGGTTATAGAATAACCCATCCATGTTATGCCTAAATCATCCCATTCAATGAAATAGGTATCTACTGCAACTGTGTGGCCCTGTATGGATGTTCCTACTAACAGCTTCATACTGAGTTTGCAACAGCACAAGACTAAGGCCTTGAGCAAGCCTGTCTGAGCTTTTTCTGACCTGCTTGCAGTCTTTTTTTTAAACTTGCTGCTGGTTTAACAGTAGTTTTTCCAACTGGCCAGATGTCTATATTTAACTCGGTTTACTTCTGTTAATCTTAGTATGGTACAACCATAGTTTTAAATACATAGCAGTAACAATGAGCTTTTCTGTGATATTACGAGTAACACCACAATGCAATATCTACAAATACAGGCCTGGTATACCACACATCTTGAGAAGTGGAAATGCAGGATGTGGCATATAAAAGCACAGCCATCAGATGACATTTTTAGATCAGACTGCTACTATTTCACCTATACTAACAATCGATTCCTGTCTAAATTTAAGGTGACTTTCATCCTTGTCCAAAAATTTTGAGTGCAACTCTATTTTGAGTGCACTTTATTTGCTAACTCAAATAATCCCTATCAAACATCATTGCAGGCATATGCCTGCATTACAGCCCTATGATTTACTACTAGTCCTTAAATTTCATAAATGGGAACCTGAGGTACAGACTAAGAAGAGTTCATAGAAATTAATGTAACATATGATGGAAACATATACTCATTAGTTCAGCTGAGAAAACAGGGAGCTCAGAAGAGGGCTGTGGTGAACTTCCTAATTCCACGATCTATCCCACCAAACTTTAAAATGGCACAGGTATCATTATATTGCATACCCAGTGTAATGCAGCTGCAGAATCCAATAATAGACCAAAGAATTCTCTTAAATCTTGTAAAAAGTGTGATTGATCAGAGCTGCATTAAATTACATACACTTCCAGGTTACCATCCTAAAGATGCTATCATTATGCCTCCTATCCTTACTAAACAAATTCTAAAATAGAGACTTTCATGTTATAGAATTTCTTTAATTTCTACTTCAATACAACTAAAACACATTTTTCCACTGTTGTCTTTTACTTCAACAGATGTCCTTTCCCTGTGATTTCACTGGTCTGCTCTACCAACCATTTTGATGACCAAGTAAAATGCCCTAAATATGCAACCTATACATGGAACTACTAGAATCAAAAAATACCTGTATTCAGGTCTTGTAGGATGACCATCCCTTGCCCATCTGTATCCTGATTCATCCTGCAAAACATATGCAAAACGACTGCATGACATGTATCTCAGTGTCAGATGTCAAGTACAGTTAGTTGCCAAATGGTTACTTAATTACTGCAAAACCAAAGCATTTAATAAGCTAAAAAAATATTAACCCCTGCAGCAAGTATTTTCTCAATTTATTCACTGTATCCCTTTACTTTTTATTCTCTTCTTCTGTCAATATTCAAGAGAGCAAATCTGCAATGTCACACAAAACACAAGAACTACAGAAGTTTCCAAAGCGCATATATTTATATGTGCTCTGATTTCAAGAAATATAAGTTATCATCAACACCTTGAAACTACAGAATTTCAAACAGCTGTGTTGCAGGGCGCAACAATAATGACCTTCCCAGTATTTGAATTACCCAGTATTCAAGCCTTAATGGGAGAATGAACATCATAAACACATGAGAAGACTCACCTTACGCACGCCGCGGTGTGGGGGGCCACTCCTCCGGTCGTGGGCAAAGCTCCGACCCTCGTGACCCTCGTCGTAGTCTCTGTACTCGGCGTGCCCGTAATCGTCATAGCGACTGTAATCCCCATCCCCAGGTCTCTCCAGCAGTGGTGGCTTCTTGGGCACAATGTTCACTATTCTGTGGTAATCACCCTAAATAACAAAACAAACATAACAGCAAAAAATATTGCTTTCAACAGCTGAAAATCTGCAATGAATAAACAAAAACAGAACCAAGTTATTTCTAAATAAGGGATTTAAGAGAAGAAATTGCACAGGGAAACAGTGAATATTAAAAATCATGCCAGAATAACTCATTAAATCTAATTGGACATTACTCATATTCAATTCATTAGGCATTACAAGTTTAGTTATAGAGGGAGAATTTCAAACATGGTTTAATTGTCTTTTGAAAGTTTATAAGCAGTAGCATTATTTATTTTCTGAGTATCAGTTAGCTCCATGTATTTCTCACATTTTTACGTTATCTTTAGAATGCAACAAAGAAAGTTACCTGTGATGCCTACAAAAAAAAAAAAAAAAAAAAATACTCCATTTGAAAATACTAACAATTTTCCTCATGTCCATAACATCCTCCACACTGCAGAGACTGTAGTTAAAATAGACCTTGCTTCATAATCTGAATAGACAAGCACACACTGAATACAATGCAGTATAAAATGACAGAATCTTAACACTCAAGGTTTTTCTTTTAGTGCAAATTTCAGGCAGCTTTTTTGCTAGAACACAAAATTAATTTATTTCCTTCAAATAACATGTCATATACCATTTGTCAAATACAAAAATTCTTTGTTTATTAAGTACAAATTGCACAACTGCAAAAGATACAAATTCAATTTTATTAGAACTAAGTTTTATATAAGTCAACTGCAAATAAAAAGCAAATGAAAACATGAATGCAAGATTTTGTATTTTAAATAGTCTTCCTTTAGCAAAACATTTTTTAATGGGCCTTAAACACAAGCTACAAATGCAGAGACTAGACTTAGCATGTGCAATTTAGCATGGAGGGAAGACACTAAAGCTATTTTTTTAAAAGTAAGAAGTCACAATATAATGCACTGATGGTTTTTGCAGAAAAATACATTGCATTCACAAACTACTAAATACTGTCATGCAAAAAAAAAAGTTAGCTCTGATTTCAGAGACGACCCAACAGACTAGAGAGCAATCCAAAAGCCAGCCTAGAGCCATACTGGTGCAAAGTGGAGACTACATATACAGTCACAATGCTTGATCTACTCATTGAACATCCTCCACGTGTAATTTTTTTTTTTTTTAGTTTGGTGTCTTACAAAGATGTGCTGTGCAGCTTAAATAAAACTGCTCCATGCTTTAACCTCACTCAGAAGACCCCAACACATAACTATACTGACAAACAGAGGAACAGTTACATGAAAGCTCTATGAGGATCCTACTTGCACAATTGTATCAAGTGCTTGCAATTTTATGCTCTTTACCAGTATCTGTGTTTCAACCACAATCTGTACTTGATATACAATTAGCACCCAGTTTAGATGAGGATATACCTCTTGCTCTCTTCAAAAAAAAGATACTCCATTTCTGTAGCATCAGCACACCTCATTTCCAAGATACTAACTATCAGTAAGCACCAAGCATATTAAGAGATTGAACAAATTAATTCTGTTTCACTTGTCTAATCAAAATTAAGCAGACTTCTACATGTGGACATAAATACAATGGCACAGGCTTACAAGGACAGGAACTGCCTTCCAGCTATATTGAATCTGCAGAGCTGTATGAGAAGCAACTCCATATCCATCTTTCAGTATAGCAGAGAGACACTATATCTTGGTTTGCCTAGCTTCTGGGAGAGTTGTTTTAGTACAGATGGATAATATTAACTGTGGTGAGTGTACTTTGTTACTCTCTTCAGCCCCAGTTCCAAATATATGTTATATAAAGCTACCATTGAACTATCTAGTTAACTCTTGCATCAAAATGAGTGCATCACATCTTTCAGACTGCAAATTTTCATAAGGCCTAATCACACATTATTCCCTGGACAGCCTGAAAGACTACAGGAATTTAGAAAAGTCAATGATGCAATAGTTAAATTAAACTGGCAATATGTTATTCGAATGACTTTAAAAAAAAAAAATCTGTGAAAATACATTCTGCCTCTCCTCTTGCCCTATATAAGTATTTTGGAGAAAGATGTAGCTAAACATCCTGTGAAAATCAATCTGATTTCCAGCTTGCTGAAAATGCAGAAATGTTGCAGTTGCCTGTAAAGAGTTAAAAACGTCACAGAGCGGCCAAACACTAATAAACTACTCAACAGAGAAGCCTATGTAACTAGTTACTAAGTTACTACTCTTGGTAAGCTTCCAAAGAGAAAGCTGAAAATGTAACAGGAGGAACCCAGAAGATACAGTAAATCAGCTATGCTATTATTTACCATAGCAAAAGAGAAGTCAGGTAACAGGCACTGGTACCCAAAATTTCATTATGCCAAAGGTACATTACACAGAATGTAAACAGAAATATCAAAAATTTTAATTACAGTATAATACCTCCAAAGACAAGGCTACAACCTGTTTTATTTATTTGTTAGAGACTTCAGACACGGAAGAAAAACATCACCCAGCTCTGTGGAACAGAGAATTCCTAAAAGCATTCTGAAGTTATTCTATAACACAGTAAGGACAGCTTCTACATTTGTTTTTACAAGCATAACATACATACACAACACATCACAGAAGACTCTGTAGCTACAAAGTAGATTTCTGTTCACACTCTTCTTGTAAAGCATTTCCCTTACAGGACTCCAAAGCATAACTTTAGCAAAGACTTTCAACACTTGTTAAAAACATCTTATCCTATAATTTAACAATCATAAAAAACCTGTGTTGGTGACAAGAACAATCATGAAAGAAATTCCTTTATCACCTCAAGCTATTTAAAAGAAATATTAACATAAAAAGATTATGGAAAAATATAACATAGTCCCTTTGTCCCCAGAAGTCATTAAAAATCCTGTGTTTAATAACAGAAAGAATTACACCAAAAAAAATTAGTTTACCAAAATACAAATATTCTAAAACAGTTCCAACAGATTTGAAAATTTAAAAAACCACAAAAACCCAAGACTTAATTCTATAGGCAGCCTATTATTTCTGTGCAGATGCATGTGCTAGATTGCTGACTTCAAGGAACAGGGAAAAAAAGAACTTGGGGTATACTAGGAACTTACACAGGTACATAAATACAGCCTCTATGGTACAGATGATTGTATAAAGGTATACAATGCTTACTATACACTTACATCACCATGAATCCTTGGAGGGAGACGTTCTCTCGGAACCCTTTCATAGTCGTATCGCCCCTCAGACCACATTTCATCTCTTCGATATGCCACTAAAGACAATAAAAATACAACTAGTGAAAACCAGACTCATTAAGAATAGACAAAAAGACAGTAAGCAAAAAAAATAAATGTTCCAGGATTTCTCCCAATATAATGTATTATGCATAAGCCCTGTACATACATTTTTTTATTATCAGCCCTTTAAAATAAATCTTCCAAGTTATGTAAAGTATGTAATGTACTTGGAGCAAAAATAACTCAGAGTATGGGCAAGAACATGGAACTAGAAATTAGTTCAATATAATCAGTAAAATTAAAGGACTTAGAGATACTATAAACAGCTCTATTGAAATATACACATATTGCAAATACTAGATGTCCATACACCTGCTACACACACCTTACAGCAATTTTAATACTGTTCTGCTAAAAATACTGGAACTTTAAAAAAAGTAATTCAACATCTATTTATTAAATAATTTCTACTTTTTAATAAAACATAGTAACTTTGACTTATTTCATCAACTCAACCAGCTTGAAAGAGATCAAAATGCAGCACATCATTTCTTAGTACAGAGCCCCACATTTTGATTATATGGATAGAATACATTGTTCACAACATGCAGATACTTCCTGTTTTAAACTGGGAGCCAGCAGAACAAAAAAATACCTCTGCCCAGAGAAAAGCGACTTTCAAAGCAGAGATAGTTATTAAAGCAAGTGGAAATAAACCATCACCCTAAAAGATTCTAGTCATGCTGTGCTAGACATCACAGACTTGAGGAGTTCAAACCTTTCTGTTGATTATAAAGGTGACAAATTATCTACTATACAACACTGAAGGTACATATGCAGCTGCTAGAATTGTATTTTTCAAATCTTCCCTTCACAATAGTAGCTCTGGCTGTTAAAAACAGTCAATATGGAAAACTGACAGCAGGTCAAATTCAGAAATACATAATGTTACCTACTTGCACAAAGTAAAAACACTTTATGGAAATAGACTTCTGAGGCTATATAAAATTATTGATTTAAACAAGTTAAGAATCAACATAACAAAAGGATTTATTGACTGTAAACACAGGTAGCACTAATTCTGATATACACTTTTGCAAAATATAACAAACACATACTTACTTTTCTGTCAGTTTTAGCAACTCTCCTTCTGAAGATCCATTCACTAACCAACAAAAAAAGAAACAGGTTAGCAAAAAATATGAATATATTCATCATAAGTGCATTTATTTCTGCTACATAAATCAGAGAGGTACAATCTAAATGTCTAAACTACCTGTACCCTGTGACCTGTCTTTGTAAAGAAAAATAAGATTCAGTTTCATGTGATGAGAGGTTAATGAAAAGCTTGATTTAACAAAGGCTTTTCTTTTGGTAAAAGAGAGTAAATCCTGATAAAGAAGCTCTTTCCTCAACTACAAGATGCATCTATGTTCAGAGACTTTGACCCTACTTCAAATGAACCAGATTATCTTCTTAAAATATAGTCCCATTTTGTAACAGACTTGACCTTGAGTTTGTTCTACAACCAAGACACAGAACTAGTCTGATGTAGCTATAGTTATAGATCAAAAGCTGACTAAACCAACCAGCTGATGCTAGTTTTGGTAAGGACAAAAGAGAATATCCACTGTCTCTGCCCTCTCCAGTAAGCTCCATGAAAGAGTTACTAATTCTGAAACCACTGCTCATATTGCTGCATTGGATGGTCAGGTGCATCATCAGAAACACCTTCCCGGCACTTTCACAGTAACTGCCTCAACTTTTCTTTATTTTGTACTTCACTGACTTTTTCTAGAGCCTTAAAAATGCACACCAGGGCTGTGTGTGCATGAACAGCTCTCAGACCAACCCCATGCCCTCCTTCCCACATTACCAGGAGGATGCTCTATCTGCTCTAAAGTTGTCCTCGCCATCCTCTTTTCTTTGTGCCTGGAACATTACTGGAACATTCTGCGGTTTTATGTACCAGGAGGGACAGAATTATCCACAGCAAGACAAAATTATTATGCTGAAAAGGCATATACATGCTCTGCCTTAAAACACTTCACTGCTGGGCCCTTCATGGCCAGGCCTGGCCCCAGGGTGGACCATTCCTTCTGTCTATACCTGCCCACAGCTGGGAAGCTGAACTGCCCACAGCAACCACTCCTCCCCTGCTCATCCACAGCCCACCCACCTCTCACACAAACAGAGATTTAAGTACTTGATGGCAACTCTCAGTTTTTTTGGCAAATAGCAAAAATACCAGAAGCTGAATTCAGATGAGGTTTTCAAGAGGGCTGCTTTTTTTTCTATTTTGACAAATATAGTAGTGACCCTGTCCTTTCACCTCCAGAAGTTATTGAAACTGTTAACTGAACACAATGTTCAAAAAGCAACACATCTCAGATAAGTGCTACAGAAGCTGAGTGCAAATTTACACCTCATGCTGCTTTGTCAGTCAAACCACATCCAACATCCCAAGACTGGTAGCAGACACCAACACTCACACATACACTTTATATTATCAGGCAGCAAGGCTGATAAAAATACTCTCTTTTTTATCACTGTTGGACCTCACTGAAATGGGCAAGAATTAAAACGAGTATTTTGAAAACAAAAAAAAACAAAACAAAACAAAACAACCAAAACAAACAAACAAACAAAAAAAAAAAAAAAAAAAAAAAAAAAAAAAACACCAAGATGGGAAAAGGTAGAGATACACTATCAGACTATCAGAAAAGTCAACTGACAAAAAAAAAAAAAATATACACTAGACAACAAACAACTATGCAGGTGAAAGAAAAATCTCATCGCATTTAGAGGAACGAAATGAAAGAAGTTAATCAGGCAGAATCAACCACCAAGTACATTGGTTAAAATGCTCATAAGGTAAACAAGTAGAAAAGATCAATTTTATACAGAAGACAAAACAGACAAATTTTAGCTGAGACCAATGAGATAAAATAAGGATGTATGTGAAAATACCAAAAGAAAAAAAAAAGTTTGAAGGGGAGAAAATGTAATTCCCAGCATCCTGAGCACCTTCTTTTGCTTGTATAGAAAAGACAACAATTCATTTCTTATACTGATGTGTCCTAATACAGCTTTAATAACAACCATGGGCAGTCTAAACTCCTAGGATCAATATCAGAAGATTCTGTTATGAGGAACATACTGTATTAGATAATTCGTGCTGAAATAAAGTATAAATAAAAAGCAATAAGCAAATATCGGTTCCCGGGAAAACTAGGTTTGCATTCAGGGATGGGTGGCTCTGGGAAAGGAAGAAAAGAAATCAACACCTAGAAAGAAAGTCTCAGCCCTGGAGATGGACCATTAATTGTGATTAATCAAGGATATGCCGAATCAGATAAGCCTCAACGACTGAGAGCACCCGATGCTGCCTTCCCGGAAAATTCATCAATTCATCAGGCTCTGCCCGAAAAACTACTCAGAAGAAAAACTGTTTCAAAAGAGGACTCATGAATACACAATCCAAGCAACAAAGGAACCCGGCCTGGGGGGAAATAAAGAGTATACAAACTGGACTCATGGTGGTGGGATTCGTGAACAGGGAAGGGATAGGTGCAATAGAGGCCTGTCCATACGTTCACCCAGTCTCGATCCCGGGATCGGGGCTGTCCTTTTGTCGTGGCTTTCCAAATTTACTGTTACACAAAAAATAAATTATGATTATTTTATTTTCCAAATCTGGCTGTCTCATTTATAATAATTCCATTAACAAAGACTAAAGAGCTCAAATCTCAATTTTTTTTATCCTGTATTGAGATTCATCTGTTTTCTCAGTAAGTACAAAGTTGTTGTAAAACAAAGAATGAGAAAAACCTGGTTTTGTTTCACACCTAATATTATAACCCATCCTGATTAACTATTTTCTAGTAGCACATACAACAAAAATAGTTGATACTTAATATCATGATATATAATCACTTGCTATATTAATTTAAACTACCTCTTCCTATTTTTGATCAGAGGTCACTATTTTACCTAAAGCGAACTCTTCTCTCAAATGAACACATTCTGTAAGGGCAGAGACCGTTCTATTAACACAAGCTGCTCTACTGTAGCAGCCACCAAGAATGGCTTTACTCCCATTAGCACTATGTTGTGCTCTATGCTAATATAGGCTTTTTCATCAGGCAGACTACACAGGTCTCTTCAGATTTTTTCACCACTGGGCTTTCTTTATCTAACAATCAATTGTTAATTTTTTTATTCTTTTTCGCTTTCTAAATAATATGTGCTAAAAATTCCTGACGCATTTGCAAAACCACTCCAGTACTTTGAAACATTTTGTACACAATCCTTGTCTGTTTACAGTTACTCAAGACATCAATTTTCATCAAGGATACAAACATCTACTTCTCCATTATTTGTAATTTTCTAGGGTGTGCTTTCATCCTTCTGCATTTTTGTTTTCAATACATACAGCTTCCTAATCCAGATGGCTACATCTTTGCCATATGTGAAAAAAACATAAAAACAATGCTGTGCTGCAAATGCAGAGACAGGCAGCTGAAGTGCCACCCATGCCACTGGGATAAATCTGGTTTTATAATGTTACTTTGATAAACAACACAGACTGACAAATGTGAGCCAATGCTGTCTCTCCTCTACTTTGGAAAGCTCTCAAAAAAGCTCAAACGCTTTCGTACAAGATATAGGAGAGCTGTAACTTATTAGCAATATCACTATAAAACTTGCAATGACTCCTGCTGTGAGGATATAAAGACAGACAGAAAACACTGTTTTATCTTTCAACAGTTAGTTCTGTATTTGATAATCTTCAAAGATATCACAGTGTCTCTTACCTAGACACAAGGCAAGGCAGACAAAAATGGGTTTGGAGGAATAAACAACTTTCCCATCTTCCCCTCATACATGGGACAGGTAGAATACACTGAATAGACACAGTCCTACTGGTAAAATGAAAAAGCAAAAGAGTAAGAGCAGAGGGAAAAATCCAACACATCAGGAAATAAAATAACATGAGAGAGGCTTTAAGAAAAAAACCAGAGATTTAAAGACAATCTGTCTCTGCCTAATAGCAAATATTGGGCTATATTTCAAAAGCAATTAGAAGTATGACTGCAACAAGTCTAGGGATATTCACCTAGATACCAAGCAGCTTTCTTCCAATCTTTCTCAACCCATTCACAGTAATTCTGACTTCAAATAGCATGCATAAACTGAATATAATTAATAACAGCAGCAGCATTCCAGTGAGGATTTACAATCCCACCAGTTCCACTTCCTTACTACATCATTCTAATATGTCACTGGGACAAGAAAAACAGAAGCAATGCATTCGGGATTATATTAATAGAATGACTGATATATTAGCACTTATCTTTGCCTGACCACCTGCAGTTACTGACCTGTCCATCATCAGTGTCAATGCCATGAAAAGCAGATTCTACCAGGCTCTGATCTACTGCAGGGATCGCCACTGCTCCCGTGGCTTTCCATCCTGCAGCACAAGCACTCTGACAACAAAATACAGCAGCTTTTCATACTGCTGCCATAACCAGTCAAAATCACAATGCTCTCAAAAACTACTCTTGAAGGCACCAACCAACCCAGAGCACTTCGCCCAGGGCAAATCACTGTATTGAACTGTCCTCACTGGTTGTGTGTGTATTCACATTCACACTGTGTGGGTATCTTTTTGTATATTTCTGACTGTCTTTGTTCCATTGAAGTCACAGATAGCCCAGATAAAGAATTTATAGACTGTTCTTGAAAACTCCAATGGATGGGAAAGAGCCTACTTAAGAAGTATGAGTAAGAATAAAGAATCATGAAGAGCAGACTTGAGATGCTTAAATAGTAGTAAGGACTTAAAATACTACAACATATCCGATTGCTAAACTAATCACACAGATCTATTCTGAAAAGACTTATTCTAGTACTTATTAGAAAATGAGCCGAGTGACACACTCATGTCTTATTTATCCCTCTAGAAACAATAATGATACTGATCCTGCACCAACACACCCACCACACACGCCAACGAAAGTGTTCACAATGCGATTTATATAGCCTCCAAACATTCGGCACGAATTATTGTTTAAAATTACTCTCAGAGGTATGTACAAGCAGGACGATCCTTCCCTTCAAAACAAATGCACAAATTAAACTGAGGATCAAAGTCTTCTGTCCCACACGGGTTTTAAAGAGGATTCAATGGTAAGGCATACAAGCCGTCTCGGGTACTAACCCAGCAGCCGCCCACCCACAGGAGCCCGTCCTTCCAGCGCTCCTGTCCCACCACTGAATTTCCCCCACCCCGTGGGCAGCCCGGCTCCCCGGAGCTGCCGCCGCCCCTCGGGCTGCCCCCGGCGCTCCCAGGCCAGTGCTCCAGGTGCCGCTTCCCAGGACCCCCGAGCACGTGCTGGCCCCGGGGGCGGGAAGGGGCCCGGGAGCCCCGCGGGGAGCCCGGCGCGCCCCCCGCAGCCACCGCCCGCAGCCTCGGGCCGGAGGATCGGCTCCGGCTCCAGCCCCGGCCCCGCTGGCTCCGCAGAGGAAGGCGGCTGGCTGGCGGCTGGCTCCCGGCTCGGCCCCGCACCCGGCCCCGCCGCTCACCTGCCCCTCGCTCCCGCGGCGCGACAGCTCCGCACCCCCGCCCCGCTTCCGGCGCGCCCAAGCCGTCAGCGGAAACTCCCGCCCGCCGCAGCGCCGCCGCCGCCGCCCATTGGCCGCAGCCGCGCCGGGAGCTGCGCGTCGGGGGAAGCGCGACGGGCCGGGCGGCGGCCAGAGAGCCGGGAGCCGGAGCCGTGTGTCCCGTCCCGTCCCGCCCCGCCGGGCCCGCTCCTGCGCCTCTCCGGGCCGCGCCGCGCCGCGCCGCAGGATGGGCTCCCGCGCGGGCTGAGCCCCGCCGTGACGGGTAGGCCGGGCCGGGGGCACCGCGGGTGTCGCGGCCGCTCCTCCACGGCTCGCTCGCTTCCGGCCTCCGCGGAATAGGAGGGGACAAACAAGCGGCTGGCCGGGGCCGCGCTGCGGTTGAGGAACGGCAGGGTGATGTCAGGGCTAAAGTGTTAACAGCGTGTGGAGGTTTCCTGAGCAGATCGTGCTCCGTTGCTTTAATGTCGCTTTGTGTCTCGTGATATGAGGAGAAAGGGCCGTAATGAAATTAATTACCCAGACCTGCCCCTCCTGGGTGAAGTTCTGGGTGAGGCCAGATGCGATTGAATCAAGCAGCTCTTCTCCCATATGGGAATCCCTTTTAAAAGTCACTGTTGAAAAAGCATTTCTGGGTTTTTCCTTTGGAGCGTGGGGGAAATGGTAGTGTAGAAATTAAGAACTTCTGAGGGCCTGGGTCTCTCCAAGTGGAGGCTACAGAAGACAGCCCAGGCCTTGAGCACTCCTCACTTCTGTAGGTGTCGTGCATTTGTTGTCGAGTAAAGCACTTACTGCTGATCATCTTAATTCACAATAAAGTATCAGCAGATGCTGTGTAGTACTGGGGATGAAGGTGAAACCATATCATTATATCAGTCTGTGATTAAATTGTACCAATTTCCGCCAAGCTCGATGGGACACCTATATGTAATATGGAAAAGGAACATATATAAATGATATGTGTTTGATAAATAGTCCCTGCTGATGGTCTGGTTCCCCAGTGTTACTGTCCCCAAGCTACATTAGATCAGTATGTAAAAGTGGTTTGCTTCAAACCACAGTTTCTTTTTATGTTCCCCTTTGGCTTGAACAGATTATATTCCTTCTTTGCTGATAGTGCTAACCTTATTTATCAACTCTTGATCGTCTTTAAGTTTTGCTTGGTGCTATTTCAATGACTAGGAGATAAAACAGATTATTCTCATACAGCTTGTTCCATGCCCCTTGTGCAGGGCACAATTGTAGCAAGTGGTTGATACCCTCGCCAGGGACCAAGGGGAACAGGAGTTTGGTTTCGTCCTTTACCACAGACACTTCAAGCTCCTGCCACAACTAACGGTTTGTTCATTTGGGTCTAAATCTGTTGACACTATTATATCAGGAAGAAAATACTGTGTTTTAAGGGTCAAGATAGAAAAATTCGAATTAATTGGCCTGAGTGGGAGTGTCTTGAGAAACTTGCTCACAAATCATTTGTACATACTTCAGTTGATTAAATCATAAATCTGACCTTACTGTACTGCACTTAAAAATAAATGTACAAATTTCTGCTTTTAGGTTGAAATACCAAAGTTAAGTCATGAAAGTATCAGTAAATTTAGACTCCACTTGATGATTCAGAGGCATCTGAACTGTTTTGTTGGTGTCCTCATGTGTTCTGGGATAGAGTAGAAAAGCCAATTACTGAAATTAATCATTGTCTTTTTGTGATATCCCCAATGCTAGTGACAGATGCTGCCTTAAAGCATATTGGATTGAAGCAAAACTTTCTCCTGTACCTGATCTATTTTTCAGGAGACTTAATAATTACTGACAGATGGCTCCTGTCAAAAAAATAGCTTCTTTTAGTTCGAGTTGTTAGAAAAGACAAAAAAGATTGAATTCAAGAAGTCATTGTAATGAGACATAACTCTATTGTCAAAGTTAATATGTGAAAATGATAAATGAAGAAGGCATTAATATTACAGAGAGGCCATTACATTAATGGGAGTTGTGTGCAATTCTATGGAGGCATTGTATAGGCTTTTAGCCAATGCTTTAAAGTTAAGTAATTAAGATAATAACTTGAAGATCAAGAAAGCCCCAGAGAAGCATCCAGGATAAAATAGAAATGTTTTGATTTGTTGAAAAGCTCTAGCTCTACCTCTTGAAGCCAGGCTGTACCTAGCTTTCAGGTGAGTCTCCTGCAATAAGAAGACTCAGATGTTGTTTTTTGGTTCATCTGGAAAATTTTCTGAGGGAAGGGGGTATTTTTTTTTTTTTCTTATCAGCTGAGCAGAGAGTCTGGTAATCATGGAGAAAGAATGTGATGAAAATGTTGAACTTACATTAAATAGTTCTATCAAGTTAGAAAGTTCCAGAAGTAGCAGGATTTTCAACCTTGTAATGATCAGCCTCCAAATGACCTTTCTTGTCTGGAGAGGTAACTTAAAGCTGGAATTGGCATTTTTTACTCCTCCCACTAGAAAACGTTGTTACAATAAATGGGGATAACCATACAGTTGCTGTACTCCCTCTTGTATTACAGTTGTATAGTGAGTCAGACATAAAAAGTAAGAAGTACTTGCACAACAGTCCTAAACAATACAAAATGCTAAGAATATTTGGGCAGTTGGAGCAGCAAAACTGTTAAGCTTAAATTTGTCCAGGGGAGTAGAAATAACATTCAGCCTCAGCTGTCTGGCAGCCAGCAGTCTCAGGGTGCAACTCTTTCAGCTTCTTCTGGAAAAAGCAGTGTGCAGCTGAAAATGGTGATTCTGTAGGCTGCTTTCATTAATAATTTCCTAACAGGTGAACTGTTAGGCCAGTAGTAATCTCCACATGATGCCTCACCTTCTCTGTGGAGGTTTGCACCGTGGCATTGTGGAATCTGCAGGCTGACTGCTGTGATGCTGTTCTCCCTGGTGCCTGCCCATTAAAAGGGGACTGCTGTTACAAGGTGCTCCAGCTTCTCTTGCCTTTTAGGCAGAGTGAAACAAACCATTGTATTCAGACACTTGAGGTTCACCTCCAGTGTTTTCTCATCCACTGCTGCAATATATTAGCACTGGCAATATACCATAGTGCAGTGCTGAGATTGCTCTTCTTGAATCCTTCTATCCACTGTACATCTAAATAACTGCACTTCAGGCCATCTATTCAAATGGCAGGTTGCCAAGTCAGTCTGGTTAGGCTTGTCAAGGATACTAATGCCAAGCAGAAAGGAATTTGGAGTAATGAACCCAGTCTGCCTAACAACAGATGCAACGTGTGGCCTTTATTGCAAATTTATTCTGTTTTCATTTGCTTAACCTTTGTGTTGCCATTTTTGCTCATGCCAAAAAAACAGTCTCTGAACATGGAAAACCTCAAAATTCAATCTCTTGGAACCTGCCACTCAAATGAATTGTGATACAGTAAGCATGTCAGGAAAGAGAAGCAAAGCACTTGGACAGCCAGTGTCTACTGGGAATATCAGGCCTTCAGATAAGTAAATCATGAAATGCCAGAAAGTATCAGCCAGATTAGAGTGTGATATTAGTTACTTTGTTGGCACTTGGCCAAGCAATCTGTTCAGACTGGCTACCCAAGAAGCCCCCTAAGAAACTGTAATATGGCAGATGCTGATTTTAATACTTTAGGGTTTTTTATCCTTTCATCAGCTTTTGCCTGCATTTTAAAAATGACTCGGTCTTGGTGAAGAAGTGGCTTAATCCTCAGTTGGGAATTAGTAGAGGTGCCAGGAAGCAGTAATAAGGCTGTAGGAAAATGGACAAGGAGGTAGAAATTGAACTGTGTAGGGAATGAGTTTGCTGTACTATTTGGTGTGGCCTTTCATAAGGGGTATGTTTTGATTTTAAATTTTACTCACCTAGCTCTTGGTCTGAACCATGGCTACAGAATGGATCAAAGAAAGTGTTTTGCACAGACTACACCACTAAAATTTTTGAGAAATGTCCAAATGTGAAGAAAAACATTGCCTCAACATTCTCAAGTTAGTTTGGTTATTCTTCACCAAGTATTAGAGGATGTGTATGTGGTTATAACAGTATTTTTAACTGATTAGTTGTTTCCAGACATACTCAGTTTCAAGAAAAGATTGGAAATTAAAATGGAAAGATGGGAAATTTTCCTGCTTCCTACCAGGAGAAATCTGCCTAATCAGAAGGAGGAAGGAGGGTGCTCTTCTATAGAGATGCTGCTTTATGGTCAGCTCTGGACACATGCAGTTCTAGAGGAGTGCAGACTCTTGAGCAATAGTTAAGAGAGAAAATGAGAGCGTGCTGCTTTAGCATCATACCACCTTGATTTTAAAATGTATTTATCTCCCTCCCCACAGTAATTAGGAGTCTGCTTTAGGGAAACTTTTTTGTTTCTCCTTAACCAATTTATTTTATTGCATATTGAATGCAGCTGAACTGATACTTGTATAAAGAATCAGATCATGCTGGTACTAGTACAAAGGTCAGTAATTTGACACATTGGCCATAATGTTTAATCAATGGACATTGCTTGTTTCTTTTGGCCCCCAACCTTTCTAATTGCACAGATCAGCACAGGATTATTGTAAGTACACTAACTTGCCAGTTTTTTCTTGACTACAAATTGACTCTAGAGCAAAAATATGTTTGGATCCAGGAGAGGAAGAAGGAATGTATGTCTTCTGTAGTCCATGAAGGCAAATACTAATTTTCATGTAAAATGATGCAAGGGAAATGAAAGCTGTGTTCTCCTGCAACTTTATAATGGCTGTCTGGGCCAGGTTTGAAATATAATTGAAAGTTTTGAAACTGTTTTTTAAATTGATTTCTTTGTTCAATACAGTTTAACTTTTCTCTCTTTTTCCTTTCCTCAGAAAAATGAGTGGTGGGTTGGCACCAAGCAAAAGCACAGTGTATGTGTCCAATTTACCCTTTGCTTTGACTAACAATGATCTGTACAGGGTAAGTTTTAAGAGATTGATTGTTTAGATAAAACCCGTTGACAATTTTGACTGTAAAATCAATACCAATATATGTTTGTCATGATAAATTTATTATTAGTGAAATGCAATTATCTGTTGTTAAATCTTTTTATTTTCTTTTATATTTCAGATATTTTCAAAGTATGGGAAAGTTGTCAAGTAAGTGACCTGATATGGCTTCTATTTTTGTATCTCTCATTTTAAATATTTTATGTCTTTTCTTCACTTGAAAGCTTTTTGTAATTAAAGTATCAATGTGGAACTGTATTGAAGTTCTGTTCATTTTTAATATCGTATAAATTTAATTTAACAACTGGAAGTTCTTCCAGTTACATACATAATACAATAATATTTGTGTTGGGGACAGGTTTTGCTAACCGTTTTTTAAGAGCAAGTAGAACATTGTTAGTAGAACATACCATTAGTCCTTTCTCTGAAATAGTTGAAACAGTGTTCTTCTATTCTTCTAGTATTATTCCTCTTTCCTTAAACACTGTGGGGCACGGTGGGTAAGTGGGAGCTTCTTCTCATGTGAGCTGGATGTCACAGTTCCCACAATTGCAGGGTACAGTTCTCTCTGATTCTAGAGGGGCTTGTCATCGTGACTACTTAGTATTTTACTTAAAGCCAGATGTAAGGCTGCATTAATGGCTTCAGTATGTGGGGTATTCAAGAACAATATATGTGAATATCTGCCTTTGTGTTCAAATAGATAGAAATAGATAGAAAGAAAATAGATAGAAAGAAACACCAAGGTAAGGAACTGACTGGTTTGTTTAGGTTTTTTTAATTGGTCAGAATAAGGAGACTCAAGTCTTCAGTTTGTAATCCTAAACCAGCAAGCATCTTCTCTAATTTATGGCAGCTGTTGCAATAAATAATCTGTGAGACACAGAGTTTCAAAGTTTTTGAAGTCTCAGAAGTGTGTTTCAGGTGACAAATAGCCAGAAAAGCAAATATATCCTGACTATTATGACTTCCACTGAGTTTGTTCAGTAAGAAATCAGACTTTCTATGGCCCTAAGCTTTTTAAAGATTTGTCACATTTGATTCTTTCTGTTCTTATGTTATTAACTGGTATGTTGAATATCCTAATCAGAAGCCTGACAGTCATACTGGGCTTCTGTTGGAATTCTTCAAAGAGTAGCTTGGCAGAAAATTGAATAGAATTGTTTTAAAGTCAGTTTTATTGACACTTGAACTTGATACATGCAGTTGGACATGTCCTGTCCGAGAGGCTTTGATAGTAAAACTGTTAAGCTGAACCTTTTTGTGCATGTATTTGGGGAAATTTTATAATTTTTATAAAAATTATAATTTTATAATTTTTTTTTACTATGTAGATCATCTGTTACTTATACAGGTTGTATGGTAGGCCTTCTGTATTGAAGTGGTGTTTGGGGGTTTTTTTGTTAGTTCTTAGAGTTTTGGCTTGCCCTATGGCTGAACCTTGTTCTGACTGTGGTGGACACAGGGAGGAGTGTATTCCATAGTTTTTTACACATACTTTGGTTTTTATGTACATGCAGCCTGATGTTCTGATTCTCACTATTGTTGTTTTGTTAAGTTTTTTTCAGGACTATATACAACTGACCTTAAGATTGAAAGAATTGAGGCTGTGTGGGTTCTGGCCATACACAAGCCCTGGCCCTGTCTTGTAAATTTTTATCTTCAGATTCTGTTTTACTGTTTCTAGATTTTCATGAACTTCTCAATGTGCTATTGAAGCCGTTGATTTCAATGTTAGACTGAAGATTTAACTTTGTATGTCATGTGAAATAACACATGCATCCATGATCTTTGGATTTCAGTTGGAGATATTTGTAGAACAGTACTGCGTATGGTTAGTATTTCCTATTTTAGCTGTTCAGTGATTTTACCTGTTTAGCTGATTAGTTCTACGTGAACATAGATTTCTCATTTTGGAGGCAGTTCACACTGTGCTTTTCATCAATAATAGCAATGGTAAGATTACCCATGAATTTTCCTTTCACCTCCAGTAATACATAGTTCCCTCAAGTTAGGTTGCTTGTAAATCTAAAGATTATGTTCTCTGTTCTTCAAATCACCCAAGGGAATTAAGAATGATACTGATCCCAGAAAGACCCCACATGCTTTTTTAAAATCATTTCTGCTCTATTTCTAAATATACAGCCAGGTTACCTGCTCTGTTGAATTTCTATTTAATGCGTATTTTTATTCTTAAGTATACTTCAACCCTTTTGCTGTATAACAGAGGTAAGATCCCACTGAGATCTTTGAGGAAAAAATATCTCTGAAGTAATTTTAGTGTGGTTCACTAAAATCAATAATGGTGTTATATGTTTCCAGAGTTACCATTATGAAAGACAAAGACACCAGAAAGAGCAAAGGAGTTGCCTTTATTTTGTTTTTGGACAAAGAATCTGCACAAAACTGTTCTCGGGCACTTAATAACAAACAGGTAAGTTGTGGAACGTTTTTATGACAGGAGGATTGGGCTTTCAGTCCCAAAATATTTACTTTTTCTTTTCAATTTTCTGTAGTTGTTTGGAAGAGTAATAAAAGCAAGTATTGCCATAGATAATGGAAGAGCAGCAGAATTCATTCGCAGGCGTAACTACTTTGACAAGTCCAAGTGCTATGAATGTGGGGTGAGTAAAACCAAAAACGTAGAGAAATGGACAGAAGTTGTGGCTTGAGATAAGAACAGCTTAATAACGGAAATAACACTAAACAGTAGTAGTAATAGTAGACAGTAATGAAAGTAACAAAGAAACAAAACCCAAGAAATATAACTGATGCAAATGAAAACTATTGCAATGATAACCTCCTACTCATTGCTTCAAAGTATCTGCTTTTGCTATATCTTTGGAAGTTCATGATTTAGTTGGCAGGAAAATAAATACAGGAAACAACTGGTTTATATACAAGTGAGTTTTAAGTTTTAAGTAGTTCCTGACTTTTCCTGAACATAGTAATGTAGGACAATGATATTTGGATAGTATTTAATGTCCAATACAGACTTGATTTATATTCTTAACACTTCTTACAACAAAAATGTTGCTTCATTCCTGTGTCTTAAATTGTTAATTCTCAGGTTTCTATCTTGTCTTGAATATAAACCATGTGTAGTGTTATTGTTGTTATATGTCTGTTACTGCAACAGACAAAAAAAAAAAAATTCTACTGTGCTCGTAGCTTGTTTTCAGTTTGCAGTTAAGCATGCATATCACCACAAATCTCTTCATTTCCATGGCAAGCCTAGAGAAGAATTTGTCTTCTGTGTGCTAGTTCAGCATTCCGTTTATCGTACTAATCGCTTCTATTTTTTCCCCCATGAACTTCCCTCATGATACGTTTTAACATATAGTTGTTTGTAATGGCTTCTGTTAACCAATATTTCTTTTTCTCCTAGGAAGCAGGACACTTAAGTTATGCTTGTCCTAAAAATATGCTTGGGGAGCGGGAGCCACCAAAAAAAAAAGAAAAGAAGAAGAGAAAGAAAATAGTGGAGCCAGAAGAAATGTATGTATATTGAGTTACATGTTAGTACATTTTTTAATTTTCATACTAAACACTTAAATTAAAGATCTATTTTTTTTCTCTCTCTGCACAATGAAGTGAGGAAGAAGAAGAAAGTGAAGAGGAAGGAGAAGACCCTGCTCTAGATAGCCTCAGCCAAGCCATAGCTTTTCAGGTACAAAATTGAAGCATGGCATATTTATTATTATTTTTAATTCAACTCCCTTATTTAGCTGCTTTTCAGAAGCTCTGATATACATGCATAGGTCTATCTGCTCTATATAGCACTTAGTGGGCTCTGGTTTGGTAGCAGTAGTTGGTAACTATAGTTGGCTTTAAATTGCAGGCATGTTCAGTGGAATTTTATTTAGGTTTCTTGCTCTTTCAATATTGCTGTATTTGTGTGATGCAGCCTTTTTTTTCCTTCAAGTTCCTTTGCTATTTGCTTGTAAGACCTCAGCTGTGATGCTCTGCTAGGCTTTTGCCCACAAATCCCTGTTTACTTTGTTAACTGAGGAGACAGAAAAACAGTCATGTATAAGTGACCAGACACATTCTCTGTCCTCACTGGAATGTCCTTGAGTCATTTATTACTGGGACACTTCCTTTGCCTAATACAGACCATCACATTCTCTAATAGACCTCATCTCCCAAAACATATTGAATCCATATTTTTTGATGTAGACAGATTATCCAACATCTGTATTACTGCCTTTATTACTTCTTTATTACTACACCCTTTTGCTTCATGAAACAAAATGTGCCTGATCTGATACCCAAATTTCTTAGCTTCCTGGTCAACACTGTTGCCTGTGTGTCTGTCCCCCCCAAAAACCCTCAAGAGTTAATAACTTTATTCTGAATATGACTGTAATGAGTGCAGGAGTTTTACATGATGTAGTCCAAAAAAGTGATTCAAGTATTCACAATGTTCTTCCCTTTCCCCAAAAACTCCACAATTGGAAATAAAACCTATAAAGCCAGGAAACATTCTCATTTCTATCACCATCCAAAGAGTTTAATTGGTAAAAATAGGAAGCTTCTATTTTAAACTATTAGTTGAATAACCTTCAGTAATAATCCCCAAAGGTACTCATTATGTGAATGAATGACTGCAAAGGACAATAGATAGAAGACTTATTAATGGAACAAAGCTGATTCAATAACATCAATTTAAAAATGAGGCATTTTTTGCTTTAGATCTCAGCTAAAGAGATCTGCTTAGACTTTTTGCTTTAGAGCTCTATATTTTTGGAAGTTTGCCATGGGCAAAATTCTTCTTTTCTGAGAATACAGGATAGTCCAGGCAGCTGCTGTGGTATAGAAGACAGCTTATATGTGAGAGCTACTTTCAGAAATGTTTCCTAGTGCTTTGATCACACAGTTTACCTGGAAATAAATCCTTGTAATTCTTTAACTTATTTAATAATTCAATGCATATTAATAATTAGCATTATTATTTGTACTGCACCTTAATTTTTCTTAATCTCAGCTAATGCTTCTCTTTTCTTCGTTATAGCAAGCCAAAATTGAGGAAGAACAACAAAGATGGACACAGCCTGCAGGGGAATCTTCAATTTCAGATGATTCAAAACGTCCACGGATTAAGAAAAGTGCTTATTTCAGTGATGAGGAAGAACTTAGTGACTGAAATAATACTGTTCTAAATGCATAGATAAAATATATATAGTGTACATTTTGTAAAGTGCTGCAAAGTGATCTGTAATACAGATTTGTTTTGGTGTTGCAAGACACTGAAAATCATGTTGTGTTTTTTTGTTTTTTTTTCCTGTCCCCTGACTCTTCCCATCTTTTTATATCTGTGTCTCAAAACCTTAACTTTCAAGGCAACTTTTTAGAAAATGATGTGATTGTACCCTTAAATCCAGAGGAGTACCTGTGACAATGCATCTTGCAGTTAGTATCTAGACCCAAGTCCTAACACTGAAGTGTTTCATGAGAGAATTTCCCAAGGCTTTTTTCCTAAGAGGAGATCCTCTTAGGATGACTGCTAACACCAGTGATGCTTTATGTATTGATCTGTTTGGAAGCAGCGCTTTAGTGGTATTTAACTAGAATATGAAACTTGCATTAGTTGAATTTCAGCTTTAAGCATTGTCTTTTTAGTCTTCATGCAGTACTGTAATAAATTATTGTCACATCAACACTGTTGATCCTGACTGCAGTTTGAGTGCCTAACAGTCATTAGGGTCCACAGGATCTAACCTGCATCACAGCCATCTGAACCTGTCAGCAAAATCCAAAAGGCATAGTTTCCTACATGCCTGAAAAACAGCTTTCATGTGTACTTGGAACTGTCATGGTCTCCTAGCAAAGTGTGTTGCCACATATTTTGCAGACAAAGCTTTTCAGACTTTTTGTGTCCTTAGATCTCTCTAGGGTTGTAGGCATGTTCTCCTGTAGCTGTGATCGTTCACAGAAGCATGGTGATGGTGGTACCCATGTTTATATTTTATCTTCATTTTTTAAGGAGCACAATATAAAATACATTCATAATTTCACACTTGGAGGAAGAGACAAGCTGGCCTCTTTCTATTTTCAGTTCTTCCTGTTTGCTCATCAGGACTTGATTTTCTTCCAAATATAGAAAATGTAAATCTAAATATACCATTATGTATTCTTAATTAATACCAATTTGCATTCAAATATGTAACGGGGTGCAAAGCAAAGAAACATGCATACACACCCTCTAAGCTAATATAGTGACATTCAGAATGTCATTTTGGTGTCTTCTGTTGTTCCTTAAACACAAGAATTCAGAAACAAGAATGAAGAAATACAAGTGTTTTCTGTGCAAGCTCCTCAATTCAGCAGAATAGGAGGGAGTATTGGGCTCTAGATATAGGAGGATCTGGGACTCAGTAATCCAAGGAACATTTTCAAGACGGACTGACTTTTTGCTAAAAGTACTGTAAATTAAAGCTGAAGCTTCCTCCACTGAATTTCAGGAAGATCTCTTAATACTGACTGAGAGCTAAACTGCCAGGCATAACTTACTGTTAATAAATGCAAATCACTTTACATTGTGTATGCGTGCAATAATGAAGCTTGAGGAGTTCTAAACTCTACTAAGGAAGAAAGTAATGCTACCAGCATGCTTTTCTTCAAATATTAAATATGGGCTCAATGGCAGTCCCACCTTACAAATAAAATAAAAAAATTAATTAAACACACACACACACACACAAAACAGAAGATAATGCCACACTGTAAAATCAGAGTTTGTCTTCTTTTCAAATACCATATTCAATGCTGGTTTTAAGAAAAGATAGAAACCTAGAATGTGACAGAGGACCAGTTTGACTTTATCTATAACTTTGATTTGAAAATATTTGATAACTTGTAAGAATTAAGATTTGAATGAAGTGAATAGACAGCAAGCTTCAGACTTTTATTTCATTACACCATGTAATGTAGTAGGGGGACTCACTACTGTGAGACTTTTTCAGGGTCATGGGGTCAAAAGGACTTATATGTGGAACACAGTATTTTAAAATGTTAAAGTTTCTGCTCAGAAATACCCTCAAATTAAAAAAAAAAAAAAAAAAAAAAAACCACACACAAAAAAAACCACAAAAAAAACCTGACTGTTGTTCTGACCTGATACAGTACTTTTTCCAGAGTTCCAGTAGCTGAAGCACGTTGATGTATCTTTCTAGTCTGCTGCTTCTGCCTCACAGCTTTCCCCATAGGACTTGCTTTGCTCAGTCCAAACTATTACAACTGACCCAGTGTTGTTCCTCCATGCTCTTTTGTTCCAAGCATAAAGTTCACTTGAGGTAGGTGACATTGGAAAAGAAACATAAAAATTAACCTATTTCTGTGCAGAATTGACATTTAGAATTTTTTACCTTAAATCATCTTCCTTTAACAGTTTTCTTCATTCTGAACTTCTGTTGAACAACTGTGTGTGTAGTTTTTGTCTTAGAAGAATGCACCTAATGCCTAAAACACAGTCTAAAGGGACTTTCAGAAATAGGGGTTTTGCACTTGGCTTCCTGTATAATTTTAAGTTTCAGTTCTTTGTTGGCAAGATAACAAAGCATTTCTGGGTGAGAAACTCTGAACATTAGCATTAGATAACCATTATGTTAGACAGTGTAAGTACTTGTTCTGCTTGCTTGAATATAAAGTTGTTTTCTACAGCACTCCCAATGCAGCTGCCTCATTCTGAAAAAAAAAAAAAAAAAGGCCAAAATTTGTCAATAAAGTCTCTATGACTTTCAGTGTGGAGGGATTTGCTCGTGTTTATGCCTACCCTCACCTACTCTAATCAGCATGGCTTCAGCTTTCCACCTGAATCCCATCAGTGGTGAGGAGCAAGGGAAGGTGTTAACAAGGCTCCTAATTTAGATCAGGCCAAGAGGGTGCAATTAGTCTGCAAAGCTCCAGCAATGCAGTGGTGCTTTTATCAATTTGGTATCATAAAGCAAAGTGATTGTGGAAGCAGGAAATGTGTTGGTGGCTCTGGGCCAGACAGGTGAGACTGTAGCCTTATTATCAAAAGAGAAGAATAGAAAATGCCTTGTAGAATGCCTTCCTGTTATTGTTAGAAAAACCACAGAGTTTTCTTCTGAGAGGTTCATGTTCGAGTTGTATGTTGGTTTGGCGTTATTTTTAATACTTTGAGGCCTTACCTTAGGCTTGCAAGCTGAATTCTAGTTTTAGAGTATAAGTAATATGTAATCATAATATATGATTGCATATTTTTATACTCATATATTACATATGTTTATGTAAAAATATATAATCTCTGATTATGGAGAAAATTAGAGAAAAGTGGGAGACTTTTTTTTAATAATGTCAAAAACTTGTGCAAATATCCACTTATTATATTTGTCTTTCATATTTTCAGAACAGCTTGAAAATTGTCAAAATATGTTCTGGGTCACAGGACCTCTTGTCTATTGAAATGGCTGACACAGTAGTGTCTACAAAACCACTAGGAGATGCCTTTTATCTGTCCTTGGGGAAGAAGGGGTATGGAAGTGGGATAAGGATGATTAGCTTACCTGATTATAAATGGTGTTACTCATACTGTGCCTGTGCAACACTTGTTAAAACCATTGCAGCTATGAGACACAGGAGTAATTTTAGTCCATGTTTAGCAGGCTCCCACTATGTTTTTGGCACAGTCAGGTTACTACTCTCAGCAGAGCAATAGAAAGGACTGTAAAGAACCATATAGCTAAATAGGTGATCTTTGGAAGAAATTGTAAACAGCTAATCTTGGGCTTCTGGGTCACTGTGTTTTCTGGGATAGCCCTTCCTTAATCTGTAGAAGTGACTGACTGTAGCATGGGAGGGTGAGCTGTGCAGGCTGTTTAGCTGTAGTCTTCTGAGACAAAAAATAATAAATGCCGTTTTAAAATATCATGGTTTTCATACAGCTTTTCTAAGCAATTTAGTATGCGCTACTATGAATGTTTCTATTCTATTTTGCATCTGCAGTGTCAGTATGATTACATATTCTATCATTCTTCTGCTATTGCTCTTCTATAAAAATATTTCAAATAATATTCTTCCAAATGTATTATCTTAAAATAACTGGTATTAGAAGGCTGATTGCGTCTTTTTAGTATAGATTACAAAACCATTTTTAGGTGTCCTTAAAATGCTTATCCTCACCAGCTTTGTTTATTTTATAGATCTTAACAGGGTGAAGGTTTTTTCCCATAGCTGTTGAAGGCAATATTACAAAATTACTACACTGCTCCTTCTTTACAGAAAAAGGTGTAAAGTGGAGGATTTAATTACTTTTAATGTAGATGACCTTATTTCTTGTATCTATGCTGGTATCTGTAAAGCATAACGTAGAAGGAATAAGCTGAAGAGATTGTCCATATAAAGAAAGCAATATTTTTTTAGATGAAGAATTCTACAGGTTTGAGAAACAACATCCCTGTCAGGCTAACCCTGACCCTGCTGTGCATTCAGACAGACAAGATGTGTGCTTTTGCATGCATTTAATGGATGTGACAGGTAATGCAGCAAGTAAAGAGTTGCAGAAATTGTGGCAGTAGAATGTGATAAAAGCATGTGAAACATTTAACCAACCTAGTTAGGGAATGTAGGTCACAGTGCCTTGAAGAAATACCACAGTTACTAATATGAGAAGTTTCCTGTCTGATAAATAGGATGCTCCAGAGAATCAAAAGCAACTCTGAGGTTTCAAGTTCATGAAAGGCAAGGGCTATGAGCCTACATCAAGATGAGCTTATCCATGAAAATTCAGTTTTATCAATATCCAGTTAAAGAGAATTACAAGGCATCTAAATTTAGGTACTGCTTTAAGCTCAGTGCAGTACAGCAAAAACTGTCACTTGGTTGCAGGAGTAAAGATGCATTATTTTAGCTGCTTATGTGAAGGCAGAGGATGTAGATGTGTTCTGTTCAAAGAACAGATGTGGCTGTAGAAGAAGGAGAAACCCAAAATAGAACCAAAAGATGTATTAAGGACTCTGTGGGTATACTGTGAAATTCCAAGGCACTGAATTGTATTTTTAGAGTGGGATAGAACTGCTTGTACCTTGTTTGCTTAATTGAAGAATGAGTGTTTTATATCTGAAAATTATGAACCTTTTGGAAGTACAAGTTTGTACTGATGTTCAAGATGTTCAAAAAAGGAAGAGAAACTAAAGGAGGATACAGTTCTAGAAAAAGACCTCACTTGAGATATATTTGATGTGCGAATTTGATTAGGTGGCAAAGAGCCATCTGCCCACGAAGCCTGGAGCCATGAGGGTGCATATAAAATGAAACGACTGAGCAGCATATGGCAGTTAGGAAAGATGAGAACATGCAGTACTTGGACGCACTGCTTTTGAGTTCATGAACTGTGTATCTGGTATGAGTGATCATAGTGCTTGAAATTATGCTCTTTCCAAGAATGTTTTTGAAAATTCATCAGCTAGGTTTATTTTCATCTGCTGCAGCATAACATCTTTAAAGAGTTTTTTTACTGTGGGAGGCTTTCACAGGAAAAGCTAAACTGAGGAAACTTGGTTAATTAAAACCTGGAGTACAGTTCTGTAGCAAGGGTGGATTCTCTGCGAGTCCCATGCCTGTGGCATCCCAGAGAATGCAGGGCCCCGGGCCTTATTCATGTTCATATCTAATTTAGCTGAAGCTGCTGGAGAATGTCCAGAATTCCTTTTCATTCACTGCAAAATTTAGGTCAAGCCCATGATTAAGTGCTTGAGCTCAGGACAAAGTAGCCCTTGAAAAACTTTCACCTTTTTTCACTCTTTTGTTATTTGTGCTAGGATAGTGAATTTTGTACTGTACTGCACACCTTTGAAATGGCAAACTGGTTGACAGGAAGGTACTCAGCTCTCTTGATCTGAATGTGGTAGGAGAACTGCACACAGATTACTTTGCACCTTTAATGATGGGGCAAGGAGTAATTATTGTAACAGCATTGTCTGGATGCAATTTCACTGCTTCCAGCGGTTGAGAGGCAGCAGAGAAGGGAAGAAGGCAGGCAGGGCAAAGGATAAGTAAGGCAAATATCCATCCAGAATAAGTCTGTATCAGTTATGCTAAACATTTTTAGGTTTCCTTCTACAAATTGTCCTCTTCACTGTACTTTAGATCAGAGTTTATGTGGATTAAATATATGTGGTTGTCTGGAGTGTGTAGGTGTAATATGTCTAATTGCACAGACTTCATTTCAGTTACATGGAAGTATAATGTGGATTATATTAATGCAAATGAGGTTCACTACATCTTTGCGTTGTCTTCCTGCCTTAACTGGCTTTTCCTGGAGCACAATGATACCTATCTGTTAACTATTTTTTGTAAACTACATAGGTAGATTCTGACAGGAGAGACTTGAATGTAGACAGCACAGTTATCAACTAAATTTAGTGTTTAAATAAAAGTCAAGGTTTCCAATTGAAGACTTTACTTGTTCATATTTTTCCTTCAGTAAGCTGCTAGTAATGTGAGTGGTTCTGTTATCTTGTCTTACTTAACTCATCTATTTTTTTAATTAATCAGAAAAATATAAAATGTTTAAAAATGTAAACAACTCTAGCAAGCTGAAGTGAACAACTAATAAAAAAATTCATTTTATGTTTTGTTCTAAAATTACTTGTATTAATAATGAATAAGGCACAAGAATTTAATTCCAAAATCTGCTGACTGGGAAATTTCCTTACATGTCTGTTTCTCTCTCTTCCTCTGCAACGTATTTGGTATAGTTCTTTCACGTAATATGAATGAGTTAAATTGAATTCACTGAGATTACTAAAATATACATGGTCATTATTAAATGAATTATAGCAAAACCAGCAATGAATCACACAGGTTAATGTTTGCTGCTACATTTGTTGACAGATGTATCATACTTGGGCTTTAGCTGATGAGAGAGGCCAAGAAACTATATCTCAAATGTCTAGACATATTCCTTTGGCGAATACTCAAGTATGAGTTGCATACATGCCTCCAGTCTAAGTGATAAGTGCATTATTCATTCATAACAGGTTTTAAAACATGTATTTTGTGCCACAGCATTATGATAGGCAGTATTTTTTATGTTGCTATCTTAAAAGGCTTATTAGATGTTCCATTGGTTTTTTCTTTCCTTTTCCCCTCCTTTTTAACAGTTTCAGAGTTCATTGTGGGAATCTGCTGATGTTTGGCAGAAAATACTTTAGAATCATATCTTGATTTCTAAAATAGAAAGCAGTGTAGTGAGGAATATCTGTAATATATGTACATGACTTCAAAGATACTGTCTTAAGCTTATGCATTTCATCTATTGTACTGCAATTCACCTAGAAACAAAAATAAGCTCAATGTCCCTTTTAGTAAAAACAAGCTAACCAGCAGATGGCTATTCCATTTTTTGATTTTTATTTCTATAGATCTATAGTAAGGTTGTTTCCCAAATGTTCATATTTCTTTCTAGCACTATTACTGCTGAATAGTGGTTTAGGGAAATCACATTTCAACTTAAATTTCAGTTACAGGGGGGAACTGAGAGACTAGGAGGAACCTTACTAGACTCTTATCATTTACACAGCATGAGTGGTTTGTTAAGAAACAGGACAGCAAAGAAGCCACTTTGCTGAAGAGTAACACCAGGTAATTGGTTGTTCACCCCTACTGGTTTCCTAGCCTACTTGTCTCATCCAGAGACAGTAGCTCATGTTTCACTTAGTAAAATTGTCATTGATACCATTAATTTTCAAGTAGAGCCACAACAGAACTGAAGCAGTGAGAAATGAGAATTTGGAGCTCATGGGAAGTGGTCAAGAGCAAAACAGGCAGTTCTTTAAAAAAGCAGTAATAAAGGCACTATTGCCAACTACTTCAAAGTGGAATAAAATTAGGACTGAGCTAAGAACCCAACTTATGAAATCTTAAATGATGGTTAAAAAAAGGGGGCTGAACCTTGATCAGTTTGCTAAGTGTAATTAGCACAAGAATACAGAGGAAAAATCAAAGGATCAGCCAATTAAACAAGAAATAATGAAGTGTGTTGTATAAAGATTGAAAAACAAGGAGTATGTTCATAAGGTAAAACCAGGGAGCAAGTTGATCCATCCTTCAACAGGGAGGAGTCTTCATTGCAGCATCTGGAAAGGCTGAGGTGTTTCATCCTTGGCAGAATGGGCCCTCACTATCAAAGCCAACTGCAATGCTAGTAACAACCCATCAGAGTGAAAAGTACAGCTGGGAAAGGAAGGGATAGGGAATGCTTCAGTTGGTTAGATGTTGTTAAAGAGGTTGGGCTTTGTAGAGTGCATAGAGAACCTAGGAACTTTTAGGAGCTGTCTGAGAATATATATTTACAATTACACACTCAAATTCTGGTTTTCAAAAGTGGGAGCTGAGGAATTTTAGACCTGTGGTTTAAAAAAAAATCCAGGAACAAAATTATTAAGCAAAGATGTGAAATGTAAAACAAAATTAAGATAGACTCTAATCAATCTAATGTCTTTCTGTACAAGGTTGTAGCTCTTACATGTAAAAGAGAGGTGGTAGATGTCGTTTATCTTGACTTCATTAAGATCTGTGCTATTGTGACATGTTAACAACATAATTGCTATTTCTACAACCCAAGTGAAATTTGGGGGAAAAACTGCTTTTAACACCTCACAGATAAAGTGAGGAGATGTGCTGAGGGGGGTTTTGCAGAGCTCTTTCATGAATGAGATACTGTTTTGTAGTCTCTTTAAAACCTTGGATGGTGGAATGGAAAATATGCCTGTGAAAACTTTGAATAATGAGCATCATAGGACACCAGCTGTCTTGGCTTTTCATCTGATACTGCTGAATATTGAATGGGGATAAGAATAGCTCTTCCTTTCCTGGTGGTTCCTGAGCTAATCCATTACCTCTGATGACCTCTGCAAGTACCTTTTGCTCAGCCCATGCTTCTTCCATGCTGGCATAGGCTGCACCAGCTGAACTGATCTCTGCTCAAGGCTTATGTGTCTTTGTCCTAGGGGGACAATAGCAAGATGTTTGATAGCTAGACAGAATATTTAAATAAGGATTTTCCAGATAAAAATGAGACAGAATCCCCTAAATCTGGTTTTACACACCTGACCATTTTTTCCTGAATGATCTAAGTGTTCAGAAGATTCTGTATCTCTTTCCCAGAAAATGGTAGAACTAATGTTTGGTTCATGAACACTTCAACATTTCAGAAAGTGAGCCTTTAAAGCTTGGTGGGGTGAGTTGCTTTGGTTTGTGGAGAGGGGCCAGTTGTCTGGGGGGAGTGTTTTATTTGTGAGGTGTTTTTATCTTCAAAGATCCTGTCTAGCAAAACAAGACTCTCTTTTCCTTGGAGGCAAGTTATAAGATCTTCAAAGGTCATAACTGTCCTCTGTCTTTCAAGGCTGGGGCCTTGAATATTGAAGCCTGTGGCCATAGACTGTGTTTCCCACAACCCCAAAAAAGTTCCCTTATGCCTCTAGTTGTGATGCTTCTCTAAGTATCAATAAGCTGCCATCACTATAAATACCACATTTATAAAACACTTCAGTGCTTTTAGATTGAGGACAACCCTATCTTTGCCTGGGCTTATACTCCTTTACAGCAGGCTACTGGTGCTCTGGTGGAGTAGCTGGGGTGGTTGAACATCTGTTGCCAATGTAGTAAATGCCAAAGCTGAAATCCATACTTTCAGGGCTTGTTTGCGTTCAGCCCCTTTAGTCTGTCCACATGAAGTTTATCAGCATGTGAGGGAAAGAAAAATGAGAAAGAGACTCTTGAGGGACAAAAATAAGGGACAAAACTGAAAAAAAAAAAAAAAAAAGGGGGGGGGGAAGGGAGGCTGCTCTTTAAGTACGTTCTTACATTTCAAGACTTATCTTTAGTTGGAAAGAGAGTCTTGTCTGGAATCATTGTTTAAAGAGGCAACTGCAAGCATTTTGCATTAGATACCAAGAGACAGTAAACCTGGGTGAAGTGTTGGACATGTTCATTACATTTCTTATCTAATTATTTGATACTATCAAGCCCTATTCACCAGCAACCCAGACACTCTCATTATGTACAGAATGATGGTGCTAAATAACAATGCGCTAAGATGAGAAGAGTCAATGCTTTAACTGTTTTGCAGCCCTCCATGTACGTTTGCAGAGAATAAAATGAAAATTTCCAGGTCCTGCTTTGATAGATCACAGCTTATAATTATAGTCACGTTGCATGGGAACGTGGGCACACTGCTGGCTAGACTGGAGAAAGAGACAGATAAGAGCGAAACATCCCCGTTACATTTTCTCTCTAAGTGTGCTAACTTGTGACTATTTTAGAAATTTGGATGTGTTCATGCTTTTTCTCATTTCCTCATTTGTATAGCTCTGAAAGCACCGGTGGTTCTGCTTAGTTTCACTTCTAGCAAATTCTTCTTTTGCTTGTCCTTTTTTTATTTCCACAGTGATCAATTTACTGTCCTGTGTCCCTTTTCTCCCTCTGCCCCAGTGTGGGCTCATGGCCGCCTGCAGAGCTGTCCCCACCTCCCCGCCTGGAGGCAGCTCCTGTGGTTATCACCTCTCCTCCTCTCCTCTCTTCCCCGACACAGGCGAGAAGCTGATGACACACAGCTTCCTGCTTAAAAGCACCACCACCGCCGCCTTTTATTTATTTAATAGCCGTCTTTCACAGCAGTGCTCTAACGCTGATCGTCGAAGATACGGGTAGAAGGTCCAAGGGTGTCTGACAGAGCCGAGGGCAGAGCTCTGCTCTCTAACCCTGTCTCTGCCTGTACCGCGGGCTCCCGCCTGAGCCGGCGCCTGCGGGGGCCCCGGGCAAAGCACCAGACGGGCTTTTCACTGCCCGCCTGCCCGCAGAATGCTGCAGATACAGCATGCTCCTCTACATGCCAGACTTGACCACACTGATGGGCTATACAGTCCCTCCGGAAGGTGAAGTGTTCCCAAAAGGGGTCGAGTGCTTGTTGATACGGCTCTCCTGAGACCAGCCCAGCTGCCCATTTTATCCAGTAATCACTTATATTTGACTTAAGTGATACTGGAAATTAGGTAACTGTTTTGGAGTAGAAACTATGCATGCTGAGGCACCTTCATGGCCAAGATTTTTTTTGTGTGTGTGAATTACTTCTTTTATTTATGTTTAATTTAGCCCAGAACAAATTACTGAATAGATTTACTTATTTAGGTAAATAATCTAGGCATGATTATTAACTCAAAAGTAAGAACTGCACAGTTTACTCCTTACAGAGCTCCTTAGAGAGGTACCAGTTTCTTTTAATTTCACGGTAGAACAGATTCTCTTTCCCAAATGTTGAACTCAATTTTGAATCTGCCAGGCCTTTTACAAATGATACGCAAATGCACCTAACAATGCAGGTAACAACTACCCACAAAAAACCAGCTAATATGCTGCCTCCCAAGCAATGTTGCTTTTATCGGTAACCTCCTTGGAGAGAGTTATACTGCAATTTCACCCAGGTGTCCTACTCCATACTTGATATTACTCAAGACAACAAGAAATAAAAGGGGAAAATGCTGAATATGCGCTTCTGAGGGATGAATGCCCTGGAGCAATAGAAACGTAAGGCAGGTCCCCCAGGAGAAGAGTAGGATTAATGATCTTGATTGTTTTATAATGATCTCTGGTATGTTTTTCCTGTCATATGGGGAAAAAAAGCTATTTGCTACCAAAAAAAAAAAAAAAAAAAAATATATATACATAGTAGAGCCTATCTCGTGCTAAAAGACAAGGGCATGAAGTATAAATAACTTAGTGAGAGAATAAGTATAAAGGAGTCCTCCATAGTTTCATTGAGGAATGTGTTTGTAACAGTTTAAGAAAAAATAAAAGAAAAAACAAAATAAATTCACATTTAATTTGAAGTAATTCTCACATGTATTTAATTTCTAAAGTGCACAGACTGCGTCTCTAGCTGAGAAATTAAAAGCAAACTAAAGAACCCAAAAAGAGTAGGAAGTAGCTTATGTTACCTTATAAAAATATATTTTCTTTCCATAGAGAAATTGTGGTCAACACATTCTTCTACAGGAGTGGTTCATGCCACATCTTAATCTTGTACAAATGTGGGCTGCCACCAAAGATGGCAGCCTTTCTGTCTTCGTGTCCCCACTCCCATGTGTGTCCCTGTTCTTTTCCTTGCCTCACATCAAGGGATTGTGCAGTTTCAAGGCGAATCAGCTTCCCAGGTCCAACAGAAAATAAACAGGTTTTTAGTGGGGTAGTTAGCTTTGGGGTTGCCCAAGAGATCTGAGCTGGAGGTACGTGTGGAAGATGGGGAAGAAACTGGTGGGTGGGTGGGGGTGACTTCAATGATTCTGTCAGTTTTAGCTGGAGAAGCATTTTTGACTTCACTGTTAGGCAGCTTCAAAACTGGAAAAGCACACAGGGAGAGTTGTTCTCTATCAATATGCTGCTCTTGATCAATATGCTGCTGGACCAGCAGTAAAGATTTGGGGGAGGAGGAGGTTACAATAAATGTGATGGAAGAGGCAGAATTCTGAAAGGTTTGAATGCTAAAGCATATGGGATATTTGGAGAATGGGAAGCCTCCAGCTCAGCTCTTTTTGAAGAACGGAAGGAACTAGGCTCACGCATCTTCCATTATCTAGTGACTGATGAGAGTTTTTACTGAAGAAATTAACATCTCATTCAGGTTCAAACATGGTTCTAAAAATATGGTTTTCTCATTTGCTTTTGTTCAGATATTTGCTACTGATCACAATCTGGTGGATGATGTGCTATGAAAGGTGGAGGCAGCATAAAATGCCATGCTGAATAATTGATCACCAACCCTCCAGGCTATGTCTATGGATGAATGCATATGCCAGTTAGGATGACTGTGTCCCTGGTTAATGCTCTTAATTGACAAACACCTGATCTGAATTAAAATAGTATTTTTTAAGACATCTTATTTATGTCAGGTCTTTCATATTTTACAGTGTTTCTCTTTTGTGCATGTTTTTCTGATTAAATGCAGGCACCTTTTGGCCCTTTAATTGTAGGGACATTTAGAAATTATTTATGTATTTTTTTTAAACTGTAGCGTAAATCTTGATCATGCAAAATCAATGGAAAATCTCCTGTTCACCTTCCCGCTGTACTTCTTTGTCCAATGTCTGTTGCTACCAAGTAGTTATAATTCCCACATCTTCTTAATAAGAATTAGGGGAATAAATAAAAGCCAATATAACAAGTCTCTGTATCTCATTCACAAAGGCAACACAAAACAGTAAAGAGACAGAAGGCTAGACAAGAGTGCTGCTGAACTCAGTATATGGCAGAGATTTCCCACCTTTGAGTCCAGTCTAGAGATTTCTTGGCCTTTCACAAGAATCATAGGAGGATAACAAATTCTGTCTTCAAGACCAATAGCTCCAAGTCCTAAAGAATCAAAAATTTTAATGCAGCTGATATCATGCACATGGTGCCTTCCGGAATTTACTTCAGACTCTGGAAGAAGGGAAAAATATCAAAGGAAAATTGAAAAAAGCAGCAAACAAAACAACAACAGCCAAAAAACCCTCCTGAAGGAGTTAAGAGAGTTGGGAAAAGGGCAGAATTAGTACCAAAAGATGCCACTGTATATGAGCTCTCCTCTCAGCTTCTTGAATCATCTCAGCTTTCTCTATGTTGCATCTTCTGAAGTGCAGAGGCTCTTAGTGGCCTTAGGCCATTCTCTTACCTGTTCACCTTTGGGACAATAGTGGTTATTTGAAGGCAGCTGCCTAGATTTTCTCCCCATGTGACTGTTCACACATTGGTTATGTTTGTTTTATATTTGCTATGATAAGCTGATTAACTGTTTTCTATATAAATTGTTTAGCATGACCTTGTAAGTCTAGAGTTAACATGAATTATAGAAAGAGATAAAGTAAAATTTCATCATTAATAATTTTTTTCTGGTTTTTTTCAAGACATTTTTTACTTTTCTTTCAGGTGAGAACTTTCTCCAAAGTATACACATATGTCCACACACCGTGTACTGCATGTTCCCTTTTGCATTACAGGAATATTAATAAGGATATAAGGGCCAAGGTGAATCTTTTGAATGTTAGAAAGCAGCAAGTTTAAAATCCTCTTATTAGTCTTTTTTCATCTGTATTCTGCACTGAAGCAGATGGAGATCCCATGGAGGAACAATATGTGCTGATACTGCGTAATGCACTTTGCACAGGGGACTGAGTCAAGGCCATGTAGTCACCTGGCATCTCATGATTTTTGGGTGACTGAATTGCTACCCATATAACAGACTTTCTAAGTAGGTTTCTTGCTTCTTAAAAAAAAATTTATATATATATATAAAGAAGATATAACCGTGTATGGATGTCCCATATTATGGACAGATCTCCTTCTCCAGATCCAGCTGTGCTGAGGTGAAGAGTTGTTCTCCCTGCAGTTCACAGTCACCCACCTCTTCCCCAGGAAATGTTCCTTCTCCCAGGTACCCACTGGTTGAGCCTGCTGTCCACCTCCAAGGTTGTTGAAATCATGAAATCATTCCAGGTTAGACAGGGTGAGCAGGAGGCTTCATTCACCTACTTCATTCAGGTTGAAATGGTTAGAGGAAAGTAAAGCTTCCCAGGGAGTTCATAACTCTTTCATCAGACCCTGAGAAATGCTACCCATGAGCTGATTCCTCCTGAGAGAGGAGGATAAAAGTGTGCCAGTGCACTGTTTGCAGAGGCATTTCCCGAGTGCACTTCTGCTTACACCTGAGCAGCCCAAACAGGACAGTGGACATTTTGTTCTCTCCTTGAATCTATATTAGATGCTCTTGTGACAGAGGAAAGGCCTTTCCCTGGAAAATACAACAAACTTTATGTAAATTGTGCATCTTCTCAAATAAAAAGAATTAATTTTGAGGGGAGGGGAAAAAAAACAAAAAAAAAAACAAAAACAAAAAAAAAAAAAAAAAAAAAAAAAAACAAACAAACAAAAAAAAAACACCCTAAGCAAACCAGTCTAAAATCTCTGCTTTGATCAGGAGATTGGACCAAAGACCTCTTGAGATCCTTCTAACTGGAATTATCTTGAGAATTTTTTTAAAGTAAAAAATAACCAGCTCTAGCTGGTTATAGCTGTCACTGCTGCTATCAATTGAATGCATATAATTAGTGCTTTGGGGAACTTTGAGGAGGGTTCCCATTACATCTGAGACAATATCATGCCTAGTTGTTCACAGAGGGATGGTTTCCAGTCTGCCAGTCTCTGGTTCCTCTAACTGCTCACATGGTCCCACAATTTTTCGGATCTGCTGGCTGAGCTGGTAGAAAACAACCTCATGAGCTGATCTGGCTCACCCATGGATCAGACAGTGACAGAGACAAGAAAATGGGTAAAGGTGGAGCCACCCAGCTAGAAACAAAACCCTGCTAAAGCAGGGCCTTAGCTTCTAGCATTAGCAGTCTGTAAGATAGTACAGTTTTATTCTTGTAAGCTAATGTAGATGTGTGTACTCACTGCCTGGGTCAGTTCTCCCATTATCATGTTTAATTATTTAATACAGCATCTGATCCTTTAGGACTGCAACCCCATGATGTAAGCTGGTCTCTGTGCCTCTGTCTTTCAATGTACAGGCTGAGAACTTAGGTTGTGAGTGCCAGAAATCAAGTCATGTCCCTGTGAAGTACCACTTATGTCTCTGCTATTAAATAAGTGATAAACTACAAAGAGCTTTTCACTTCCCAGTAAGTTGCCTGTTTGCAGACTTTTCTGTCTTTTGATCAAAGGTCAAATTCAATCTCTTTTTTTGTTAGAACAATTTGGTTTTTCTGACTGATTTTCAGTGCAATCTCCAATGCTATTCTTTTGCTGAGGGTTACTTATACTTGTGTTGCTGACTTGTGTGCAATGAAGCTTGAGTCACTGCAGCCTAGAAAGAACAGGCCCGCTCTCTCCTCCTTACCTCTGGTTGCTAGCTCCTGCTGTTTCCAGTCAAACAGCTGTGGGCTGAGCTGGACTAGCTCACAGATCAGAGCAGAGAAAATGAACTCTGCAGTAAACCCAGCAGAGGGGTTACAGTCAGCCTGGCAAGGTGATCCAACTCCCCATGCCCTGCTGCCCTGTCCCTAAGGCACCCAATGCATGAGGGAGACAGGAACAGACCACTGGGCAGGGAATGGGAATGCTCCCTTGGGCAGCAACCTACAGTTTGCAAAAAGGGATTGTGAAATGGCACGATTAGTTACCGTTTGCTCTTCAGAAGTACTTGCATTAAAATTTTTTTTTCAGGTGATTTTGCACATAAAAATATTCTATGAGAAATTTCTTGTGAAGCTGCAGAGCCGGTAAGACACTCTATCATAACTTCTTTGCCAAACAAATGTAATGGAAAAGAATTATTATTTTAAAATATTATTTCATTTGGCAGAGAACAAAACCAAGCCAGAGAATATTTTATACTTCATCAGTTAAATATTTACGATAGTAAAGTGAAGTGGTGGTTTTCTTTTTAGCTTTTGGCAACAAATGCAATGATTAGCTACACACGAAGTCCATGTGAATGAATAACAGTATTTTGAAGAAGCTGTCAGAAGCTTATATCACAGCTGCATCTATTAATACAGTGATTTCTAACTCAGACTCCAAACTTAACACTATCCATTAAGGAAGACTGTGGAGTGCTATAATTATGTCAGAATACTTTGACTGTCAATAATCAAGTCACTCTTAATGTATGTATTCATATCCATTAGCACAGGTTTCTAAACAGAGAAGCTGTAAGTTTGGGGGGGTTTGATACAACTTAATCCATACATCATTTAACGTAATCCAGAAAAATAACGATTTGTCTATTATTTCCACATCAGCAATTTTTGTGGAAACTGACCACTTTGATGTGGTTCTTTTTTCTAGCAAAGTTTTCGTGCTAATATGTGCTTTCCCCTAGCCTCTTCAGGCTTCTCAGAAGTGGGACAATTACTCCAGACTCAGCAGGAACAAATTCCAAATTATCCTCTAGCTTCTTTTTGCACACTCACAGAAAACAAATCCCCTGCAGTTATTCTCAGAAGACTTGAGATTCCATCTGCTTACTTTATTTGAGGTGAAAAAGGAAACCCCAAGAAGATAAAACTGATAAGTCACCATTTAAATCTCTTCAAAATCCAGAGTGAATGCTTGGATTTAAGCAGAGTCACTGAAGATTTACAGTGGCAGGCAGACAAGAACTCAGAGAACTCCAGGGCTGAGTTAGGAACACGTGTAAACAACCTCAAAGCAAATTTAAAGAAGACTGAATTTGTGTCTACTGTTTATTTCAGTGTAAACACATAATGCTTGAAATACCTTGAAATACAGTCTGTGAATCAATTCAGGCAGTAAATTTGACCTTGTCAACTACCAAAAGAAGGGTCCTCAGCTGGCTCACTGAAGGAATATAGCAGACTAAGGTCCAGTGATCAGCTCCTAGTTGAGTGTCAAACTAGGCTAGAGTAAAGGAGAATGTTGCTATGATTCTGGGAATTAATGTGTTGTGAGGACAGCCTACAAAAAAATTGAAACAACCTAGTGTATTACTACTTTTACAGCTGCTCTGATTCTTTCACCTCTATTTGATTTCAAACACAGAGAATGACTCTGAAATCATATCTGTCTGTGTAAAATATTTCATGTGCAACAGAAAAAAGATACAGTTGCTACCCTCTGTATGAAATTCTTTGGGTTTTTTTTAAAGTGTCTACTAAAGGAACTTAGAAGCTGGTAGGTTTTTTCCCAAGAAAATAAAAAACTAAACTGATATACTTTGTACATAAAATATTTTGGATTATGGAAGACTCATGTAATCCATAAATGTGTAGGGGGTCTGAAACTGAGGTCTCCAGTACTGTAGGAGGCTGAGATTACAAACATGTGAAGAAAGCAATGTTGGCACAGTGCTGGGCTCTCCTTGATATGCATTTTCCACTCCCACTGCCCCTGGAGGGGACATGAACCCATGACTCTAAACCTAAGGGAGACTTGGGGTTGAAACTGAGGTCCGAGCAGCATGGCTGGCCAACATAAGAAAGATGCGGAGAGACCAATGTTGGTGCATTGCTGTGCTCCCCTTGCTATGCCTTTTACAGCCCCAGTGTCCATAGAGCTGTAAACATTGTGGTTCTCTGAACTCAAACCCAAACCTTGACCCTAACGGTAGTTTTTGGTATGGGCTGAGACCCAACATACCATGGATGACTGAGCTAAGAAACATGTAAGAAGTGTCAATGTTTGTGCTGTCCTGTACTCTCCTTGGCATGCCTTTTTCAAGCCTCAGTGTCTCTGTCGTGGTAGGCTTTGTGGTTCTCTGAGCCCTTATCCTAACCCTAATTGTGGCTTTTGGTTGAGACTGAGGTCTCAGGTACCATGGCGGGCCCAGACCAGAATGATGTAGCCATGTTGGTGCAGGTTCTCCTCACCTCGCCTTTTTGAGACCTGGTGTCCCTGGGTTGGTTTTCTTTGTGGTTGTCTGAACCCAAACCCTAACCCTACCCCTTGACCCTAAGGGCAGCTTGAGGTTGAGGCCAATGTACCAGGTACTATGAGTGGCCCAGACTAGGAAATGTGGAAGGAGCAGTATCCCTTTTTCAAGCTCCAGTGTCTGTGGAGCTGTATGCCTGCTGGTTGTCTAAACCCCAACTCTAAACCTAATTGTTTAGGTTAAATCTTGGAGTTTAGGATGAAGGTTCTAGGTTCTGTGGGTGGCCCAGGTAAGAATGATTCTTTCAGGAAGAAGGAATATTGTTGTAATTGCTGTGTTCTCCTTGGCATGCCTTTTCCAGGCCCAGTGTCCCTGGAGCTGTAGGCTCTGGGGCTTTCTGAACCTTCTACCTTGCTAATTAAAATGAAACATACCACACAGTAAAAGTAAAGTTCCACCCAGACCATCTTATGGAACTTATTGTCTCTTGCTTTTAATTCCCTGGCTTTCCCACTGTCCAGGTACAACTATGACATGCTCATATGATCACTGATGTTCCTGCTGTTCATCTTTATATGGGTAACATTAGCTTCACAATACTTCCCATCTTTGATAACACTGGAAACAGACATTTTAAGGTTGCTTCTGAACTCAGAGGTTTTGTATAGCAACACCATTCATCAGCACATCTAAGATACTGTGATTCAACTGGCCAGAAATAATTCTTCCAAGCTCTTTACTGAGGACTTCATACTGAAATGGCAGCATGCTGTTAGAGATCATCCTAACTATGCCTACTATGACAACCCTTTTTTACAACTTTTGAACATCAGAGAAAGCTTATATAATCTGTAAAATCATCACCATAGGTGAATTTTTTTTTCTCCCAGTTTCAGACTTTCAGTGTACTGTAAGGAACATAGAGTACTGGTGTGATTCTAGTATGTGTCTTCATATAGAGTTCTGAGAGAATGATTCAAAACTTCTTTGCTTTGTACATATCAAAGTTCAAGATCCTTTTGTATGGATTGTAGGATGCATCACCAAGGATGTGTCATAGGCTGCATCACCTATCCTTCAAGTACAGCACTTTTTCTGACAATTTTTCTGACAATTCTGATAAAATGTTTTAAGTATTTTTTAATTTAAAATAGAAAGCATAAAAACATAAACCAGTCACTTCAGAAACTTGTCATTTGTCAGTCTTTTATCCCACATTTCTGCTAGAATCATACAACCATTAAGGTTGTAAAAGACCTCCAAGATCATCAAGTCTAACCATCACCTACCACCACAACAAATTCACCACCAACCCATGTCCTCAAGAGCTATATCTACATGGGTTTTTTGAAAATTTTCAGGATTGTGATTTAACCACTTTCCTGAGCAGGCTGTTCCAGTGCTTGACAACCATTTCTATGACGAAATTTCTCCAAATATCTATTCTAAACCTTCCCTGTTGCAACTTGAGGCCATTTCTTCTTGTTCTATTGCTTGTTACAGGGGAGAATAGGCTGAGTCCCCCACATCACCACAGCTTCCTTTCAGGCAGTTGTAGAGAGCAATAAGGTTTCCTGAGCCTCCTTTTCTCCATGATAAAGACCCCCAACTCCCTCAGCTGTTCCTCAGTTGAGTTGAGTTCCAGACTCTTCACCAGCTCCATGGACACGCTCCAGCCCCTCAATGTCCTTGTTGTAGTGAGGGGCCCATAACTGGACACAGCGCTTGAGGTGTGGCCTCACCAGTGCCGAGTACAGGGGGACAATCCCTGCTCTGGCCCTGCTGGCCACACTCTTGCTGATCCAGGCCAGGTGCCTTGGCCTTCTTGGCCACCTGGGCACACACTGGCTCCTGTTCAGCTGCTGTCAACCAGCACCCCCAGGTCCTTTCCCTATGAGCAGCTTTCCATCCACTCTTCCCTCAGCTTGTAGCACTGTGTGAGGTTGTTGTGACCCAAGTGTAGGACCAAGCATTTTGCCTTGTGGAGTCTTATCCAACTGGCCTTGGCCTGTTGAACCAGTCTGTCTTTATCCATTGGCAGGGCCTTCTTACCCTCCAGTAGATCAACACTCCCACCCAGCTTGGTGTCATCTGCAAAATGACTGAGAATGCACTTGATCCCCTCATCCAGATCATCAATGAAGATATTAAAAAGGACTGGCCCCAGTACTGAGCTCTGGGGAGCCTCACCGGTGCCCAGCTGCCAGCTGGATGTAACTCCATTTACCACCACTCTCTGGGCCTGCCTTCCTCCATCCAGCCAGGTTTTTACCCAGCACCTATCCACACTCTGGGAAGCGAGTTTTCCCAGGAGAATGCTGTGGGAAATGGTGTCAAAGGCTTTACTAAAAGTTTAGGTAGACAATATCTGCAGCCTAAGACCTGGCTGCATGTTTTCGTGGAGCTCTGTCTGGGTTGCCACATCCTTTCTGGTGCATGCAAAGGATGCAACTTTTTTGTTCATTATTTTGTTCAATAATGTGAAAACACAGGAGCATTCAAACTTTCCTTAGTGTTAAATCTCCTGAAATGTTACATGCAGGCTTCATATGGAGGACATACATTGATAGTATGGTATTAACAACTGCTATGGAAGCTGCTGTACACAATAAGCAGGCGCAGATCTCTCCCTGAGTGTATATATGCATCTCTATACAGATGTATCTATACACTGATACCTGGAGATAACAGTCAAGTGTCATGCTTCCTCATTCCCTGACTTGCATGATCAGCTCAGCTGAGCAAAAGCAATTGGGGATACTGGCCTCCTCTGTTAATAGCTCTCCCTGAAAACACATGATTACCACCGAGTCCCCAGTGCCGCTCTTGTAAGCACGTCTGTGCCTGCCTGCTGGTTAATTGATGATCAGTCTCTTTGACTGAAGTTAGTTCACCCAGTAACGCAAAGCAGCTGATCAGCAGATCTGGCCTAACTTGTATCTCCCTTTGCCTTGGTATGTAGCAGCACAAAGCAACCAGTGCTCACAGATGAATCTGGTTCAAAGCTTCAGGTGCTTTTCATCTAAGCCAAGATTCTGCCTTTATATCTTCAGGTTTTGTGAGGTATTATGGTACTTTTATTGCCTCTTACTGGGTTTGCTCACAGGCTTTCTGGTTAAATATTCACACATAAAAACTTTTTGAAGAAATTCTCAGACAAAAATCAATGTTAAATTGGAGTCAATATTAAGAATGTATAGCACTGAATATATGTAATTTAACTGAAAGCAATCCTGGAAAAGATACCAGCTGCAGCCACTGATGGCTACTCTTAGCAAAATCCAGCTCCACTTTTTCCCAGATTGGGTTGTATCTGCAACCAATGAACTGAATGTCAGGTCCTTAATGAACACAACCAATAAGACTACAAGAAAATGCATATTTTTGCACTGAATTCTACTAGATATTTTATTTTTTGTGAGTTGATATCTCAAACATAAGAATGCTTTGAATTATAAACTGAATAGTCTGTTTAGTTTCTATACTATCCTTTAATCAATGGATTACCAAAATTAAGATATACAAATCTAAAAACCTCTTAGATTGCATTTGTGTATTTTATTGGTCTTAATAAAGCAGGCAGTTTGTTGGCAATTAGAAACTGTTTATTTTAACAAAGCCTATATTCAGTCATGCATCTCAAGGTAATCTGATGATTGAAGACTTCTGTATGTCCATCCCTTGCCCCAGTCAAGCCAATTGAAAAATCCCAGTGCTTTGTCTGTTACCAGCATGCTAAATTGAACTTCAGCCTATGCCATATTACTCCTTGAAGCTATATCACTCTTTGATTGCTATAGTGTCTAAAATAAAAATCGTAAGGATGATACTTACTGTGGAACCCAACCAATTCTATAGCTTCAAAGATCATATATTATGTAGATTTGTTTTGGAAAATTGGCTTATCAATAATATTAGCATTAATGAAAATAATACCCTTCTGCCTTATAATGGGCTTTCTTCCATGTCTAGTCTGCTGTCCTTCTTCCTCATACCTAAGAAAAGAGCTCCAAACATCAAGAATTCCATATTCCAAATTCTATTTAAATAATTCATTATCAATGTTATGTTGAATGCTTGTTTTTGAAGCATGTCACATTTTCTCTGCCTTGAGTGTTACAGTGCCCTTTATTCTTTTAGACTAGTCCAAAGAGCTCACTCAATATATTTAAGTGCTCTGCTCTGTCAGAATGATATCTCTGGCAAATATCCAGCTGGTATTTCATTTAAATTTATACAACAGAAGCCATTACGTTTTGAACTCACTTCACTCAATTCTCATCACACAAACCCATGTTTGAACCCCAATGCCAGTACACAGTCTTCTCACAACACCGTTTGAAATTAAGGGATAGTTAGCTTCAGGACATGCCATCAAACTGTAATCCATCTTAAAGCTACAACTTGAATAAAGCTCAGTTTGGCAGACCAGAGAGATTATGATTCATGCTTCAATTTTATCTGTCAGGTGCTGTTGCAGTGTTATTCTGGCTAGTGTCCCAGGCAGGCTCCTAAGAAGACAGAACAAACAGCTCTTAGAATACACACAGTTTTTAGAGTTTGAAGCTTCATGACTTCTCTTGTATTTGACCTCCTGAAGTTATCAAATGAAGACAAGGTCAATCCATTTTTTCCTGACACTTTTTTGTGGAGCTGCTTCTTTCCTATGTCTGCTATACAGTTAGTTATCTTCTAGTTACACAGGGACAGAGTGTACCTGGAGTTATGTACAGTTTGAATAGCTTGCATGAAGGTACCCAAGCACAGCGTCTACTGCATTCTCCTGCATATTAATGAGAGACATGGCTGAAGAGTTTTAGATATGTCTTTCTTCTTAACTGTGCAATAGCTTTTTTCCAACAAATAAATCCAATTATAGGATTTTTTTCTTTCAAACAATTCCACTACATCTAAAATGCCTGAATTTGTTTAAAATCTTCTTACATGGGCAGCTAACAAACATTCTGTTAATATATGAGCTAGTATTTCACATTATTAATTACTTTATCTACTTAAGTACTTCCTCAAGAATAAGGGAAATGACTTTATTATATATTCTACTGATATGATAAAAAGGGCATTCAGCACTTCATTCTTAGCAATATTTATCAAGGTTTATATGAAAATGGTAGTAGCTATGGAGATTCGATGAGAACAAATTTGGACATTGGAGTTGTCTGGAATGCTACAAGATTTGCAATTAATTAAAACCAGAAGATTCTAGATAGTCTTTTCATAAATCCAGTCTTCAGGAAAGAGCAGTTCTTCTCTGAAATATATAACTACATAGATTATGTATAAAGACTTTATTCTGGAAGAGATACATTAAGGCAATGAATGTCCTTATTTATTTTGCAAGTGGTAATGAACAATCTGAGACAGAAATCTGGTTGGTATGTTTGAAAACATAAATCAGAAACTGTCATTCAAAGCTGACTTAAAGCTTGTGCTTACACTGCCTTGATCTCAGGGTTTCTTTGAAGATTTCTTTGTAGGGCTGTAAGAGAGCATTTTGAGGGTTAGTCAAGTCTGTGTAACAGCTACAGATGATGATAACTCTGATGCAGAATTAATCATAGAATATGAGGATTTGTAAGGGATCCATCAGGATGATCGAGTCCAAATCCTGTCCAACAGGACACCACAAGAATCACACCAAGTGTCTGAGAGTGTTGCCCAAACACTTCTTGCACTCTGTCAGGCTGGTGCTGTGACCACTTCCCTGGGGAGCCTGTTCCAGTGCCCAACCATCTCACCAAAGGTGAGAGACCTTTTCCTGATATTCAACCTGAAGGTACCCTGACTCAGTTTCATGCCATTCTCTTGGGTCCTGTCACTGGTCATGAGAGTGACGAGATCAGTGCCTGCCCCTCCTCTTTCCCTCATGAAGAAGTTGCAGACTGGAATGAGGTTTTCCCTCAGTTTCCTCTTCTGCAGGCCGACCAAGTGACCACAGTTGCTCTTCAAATAGTTTGCACCCTTTGCCATCTTTGTTGCCCTCCTTTGGACACTCTCAGATAGCTTTATATTTTCCTCTACATTGTGGCACCCAAAACTGCCCCCAGAACTCAAGATAAGGGTCCCAAGTGCAGAGCAGAGTGGGACAATCCCCTCTTTTGTCCTGGTTGGTGATGCTGCATCTCAGAACATGGTTGACTGTCCTGGCTGCCAGGGCACACTGTTGACTCATATTCAACTTGTAACAAAATTTGTCATTTTTTAAACTCCCTTTTGTGTAATTACATGTCTTTTTTTCCTTTTTTTTATAATAGCAAGAGGGCAGCAGTTTAGCTTGGGAGCAGAGCTTTTGCATCAATGATGTGCCTTTGCAGCATTAGCCATGCAGCCTCACGGTCATTTGCTGGCTTGACAGCTCTAGTCAAACCCCATGGAGTAGCTGCTTTGTGAAAAGTCATCTCATCTTAATGTTCAACTGCCAGTGATGGTGATCTGTAATGATCATCTTGATAATTGCAGCATTTTTTTCCATGGCATGTTTAAAGGTTTGAGTCATCTTAAAAATAGCAGCACTGCAAGGTTCAATAGTCTTTTATTTTGATATGTTTTTCTTGAATTCTGAACAATTTGGAGAAAATTCTTCTTGAACAATTACCTAACAGGAGGAATCAACACTGATCCATGTCAACTGACAGGTTCCTCTGGGAGATTTCTGCTTCTTCCAGCCCTAGACCACCTGTCAGTGCAGTAGGCTCACTGTAAATAGTACTCTAAATCTACAGGAAAAGCCTGAGGGTACAGTCCACATTAATTAAAGAACTTCATTTTTCTTTTTTTCTCTCATTTATATACTAATTTTGAAATTAATACTTCAAATTTATTTTAATAAAGAAGCTCTGTAAAACACTTTTATGCAATATTGAGTCTACACAATCCAGCCCTGCAGATGGCAACAGTACAAGTCCAAGCAAAAGGATGGGAAGAGAGGTAAAAGGATAGGAAGAGGGACAAGTGGGTGGTAAGCTACAGTGCATGGTTATTTAGGGATATTGGTATTGCAATGACCTTAGCACAGTGGCAAGGAGACCTCTGTTCTTTTTTTATTTTTTTTCTTCCTTTTTGGTTTTTTTTGATTCTATATTTTGTATTCAATTTAATTAAAAGGAGGAGGAAGAAAACAACATAAAATGGAAATGTAACACTGGAGCTGGAGACAGAAGATACCGACATAGATTATGTCATGAAGAGTATAAACTTTGGCAAACTGAGACCAAGCAAACAATTCCAAGCCAAAAAAGAAAAGTGAGATCTCTTATCAGCACTCCTGCATGCTGCACTTCTATGACATTCATCATTATCTTCCGTACCTAGAATAATGTGGAAATCAGGAAAAAAGAGACTCATGAGGTTTCTCACGGAGATCTCTTACCTCAGAATATTTCATAATGAAAATGTAGTGGGCTGATATAGGAATACCTTTCAAGAAAAATTTGCAATTCTTTTGAATGTTTAAGTACCCATTTCTCTGTGTTTGAATGTGTGTATATATAATTATAAGCAGTGAAATATGCTTTTTGCTACACACAGAAAAGGTATTCTTCTCAAAGACTAATCATCTTTATGTGTTTTTTTTCTACAGAAGGTTGGTTTGTTCATTCATTACTTCTATTACATCTGAAAAAATCAGTACATCTGCAATATCTTTTTTTCCTGCTGATCCCACAATGCAGACACATTCACCCTTTTCCTATTGTTAGTCAAAGATAATGCCTGTAAGTCAAATTCTGATCTCAGAGTAAATCTGAAGGAATTCATAAAAGAGATTTACAGTGAGAAAAATTGAACAGCACTTTTGATCCAAAGGCAGCTTCTGGCACTTGCAAATCCAGCCATTGCAGTAGGTGTTTGCATGCTGTCTTGAAACGATGTTGGAGCACTGAACTAAGCATGGAACTGGCTTAGTTCCAGTATTTCATTTTTTTCTCTGACAGCCTTTAAAAAATGCTATGTAGAACCAAGAAGCTATGTGACTTTCAGCCATATTACCTAATCAGATTCAGAATGCTTTAAATATTGCCGTAAACTGTGAAATCTCCTTTTGCTGCTGTTCTTCCTTTGGCACTAATTCCGTGGGAAGCCTGCCACCTGCGTGACACAAAAATAGGAAACTCAACCTCCTATCAAATTTTAACACTTTAAAACAACTTCTAAAAGGGAGAGAATCAGTGAAAGTGAAAATCAAGCAAGAGAAGAGTGAGAATGACAGAAAAGGAACCTGAAAGATGGAGCAGGCAGAATTAGTAATACAGAAAACTAGGCAGAAAGACAAATCTTAAACATAAAGACAAGGAGGAAAAAAAAAACATGAAGGAGAATGAAGGAACACATAAAGAGGAGGAGAAAAAACACAACGAAGAAGATGACAAATAGCAGAAAAAGAATAATGGAGCAGATTAGGAGGGATCGGGATCGAGAGATGAAATCAAGGAGCAGACATGAACAGATAGCATTGACAGTGGGATGTTTTTTCTCTCCTATAGCCCCAAGGGAGCTTGGCTTGCTAATGGAGGTATCTATGTGTTCACTCCTATAACCATCTAGATCTTATGCTGATGTCAGCAAGAAATAGCAGAGATTTTTTTCTGTTTAAAGGACCCTAAGCAATACATACCTACTCCTTCTCAGGAAACTGACTTTGCCCAGATAAATCCCTGTTGCCCTGACTTTTCTTGCTTTCAAGTGTTTGAGCCCTCACAGCATGATTCTCACAGAGCTTGATGTAAACTATATGTACTTTTAGAAATTATCTATGTGTTTTGCATAGTTCTTCTCTGAGAGGAGAACTTGACTGATCGTCAGAGTGACCAATGGGGTCATGAGGTTGTAACCTTCTTGGGCTAATCCTGGCCTTCAGTAAAAAGTGTATTTAAGTTGATGGAGTCAGAAAAATAAAGAAGCTTTCCATGTCTGACCTGCTGCTGCCTGCTGTCCTCTGTGTGGATCTGCACCCACGTCACAACTTGTGACCTCTCTGTGTGAGGTGGTCACAAATCTCCCCTTGGTGCAGGGTGTATGGGACACTATCTCAATTCACCTTGATGGGAGCAGATAGGGAAAGATTCAGCCCCAAATATTTAAATAGTTGATAAGGGCAGCTTCACTTGAGTTTAACCCTGGAGATCCAAATTCACAGATGCTAGTGAGCTTTGTCTTCCTCTGCTTCCTTTATAGATGGTTCAAAGCAAAATCCAGTGATTTCAACGATTTGCCCTGGAGGAGCCATTCTATCACCATTTGTTGGGTTGAAAACTTCCACTGGTTCCTCAACTCCAGACACAGGATGTGAACACCTTTCCAGTGTCTGAAGCAATTGCCTGGCTTACCTTCAATTTAGCATTTACAGGCCATTTTTGGCAAACCTCTCCTGCATGAGGTATGATAGAATTAAGTATCAGTACTATTCATTAATGATCTGACCCATGCAAACTAAATCTTCTTCAGTCTAAAAGACTGTCATGTGTACCACCAAATCCCAGAAAAAGGACCAGAAATATTGAGCGAATGTTGAGAATGTTCTTTCATTCCCACCAGTGATCCTTCACATCTTGGATTACCTCAGGGAGAGGCTAGATGGAAAAAGTAGGGAAGCTTCTACATTAAGAGTTTTCTTTGATGAAGCAGAGGATTTAAAGAAACTATAGAGCTGAACAACTTTAAAATTCACTACAAAATCTGAAAGTATAAAAGCTGGGCCCAAACTAGGAGAGTGAATGACAAGTAAGTAGTTACTGAAATAATTACCAAGTACCTGAAAATAAGTGATTTGATAATTTCATTCCAGTTCACAGAGGACAAATATAAAAATAACCATTATGATCAGCTTTTTATTGATCTTACACATGCAGCTACTGCTGCTGTGCTGTAACCTGCAAAAGTTCTGTGTACAATCCTCTGTCTTTTGAATTTGGAGCTAAATTTGCATAAACATACAGTCAAATTATGACCCTAGAAAGACTCCTGGACTTAATTACCACCATGTTACTCCAGGTTCACAACAGCATGTTCCCGCTGATGTCAGGGCCACTCTAACAGTGTGAAACCTGAAGGATCTGGTGATGAATCAACTCTCCTAAGTGCTATATGTCTCTAAAAGATATACATTATGTTTAGGTCAGGCTTGTACAAGAAAGGAAGTGAAAACTCTTTTGAAAAAAAGTTCTTAGGCTCTCTGATATTATGAAGTATTCTAGGTGTGGTCTATCTGTTCTGGCCCTTTCTAAAGAGGAATTTCACTCTCCTGCCTCCACACACTAGTAAGAGGAGCATGAGGACCCACTGATGCTTCTTTTGATAGCTTGGGGCTGCACTTGAGGCTGAGCAAATGTAGGCTGGAGGGGCAGTGCTCGCTGTCACCAATCTTATTGTCATTATTATAATATCTGCAAGCAGCTTTCACTTTTCACTATCTCGGCTTTTTAATTCCCCCTCCCCCCCTCCCAGTATCACATAGAAACTCATTGTACCTAACATGTCAAAAAACCCCTGGCTAGTCAAATTCCCATTAATGGATTTAATTGTATTAATTTTATTATATCAGTGCAACCCAAGCAAAACAGATACACCGTGCTGGAATATCATGCACTTGTTCCAGTACAATTTTATACTTATGTAGTATTCCTCTTTATGAATAGAGTGGTTTATCTACAACATGATCATAATTATCTGTATGGACAGTTTTTTAAGCTCAAGCAGTGGCAAAGTGATTACTTAATTGCTCAAGATGCTGATAATGCAGGAACTGTCATAGGTTTGATGTGTACAGCGATGGTTCAAGTATTGACTAAATGGCAAGTCTTTGTATGGATTTATATAGCACTGGCTTGTTCTTAATAAAAGGTATACGAACAACTTTTTTTTGAGGGGGGAACAACTGTAATTTTATCTACGGTAAGAATTTTCACACACTAAGTACTTAAAAATTGCTACCATGCTCTTTCACATCCTCTTTATTATGAATAAACTTTTAGCTGAGAAGTCATGAATGCCAGAACATTTATATCATATATAGAAATATATAACTTCCACAAAGCTATCAGCATGTATCATTTTCAATATCATAATCATATAATGAGCATTTCCCTTGTACAATGCTACAAAAAAGGTCAGTTTTAAGAGAGACCAAACACTAGCTAGAGTGATACCTGATGTAAAAAGATACAATTATATTGCCCATCCCTTCTGTCTTAAATGTGTGTTTACTTTAGCTTAGCTGAATTAAAATGGGACAAATAACTGTGCTCTGGAACAACTGTACTAGACAAAGTCAAAATTTAAGGCTATTCAAAATGATGGTTCATTCATCCCTTTTCTTTCCCAGAAACATTTTTTTAAAGACTGCTAATACTGATGTCATCAATTTTGTCATTCAAGCTTTCTAGAACATGTGCCATACAAATATTTAGCAAAGACAGATGAGTTTTCTGGGTTCACATGAATATGACTGGATGACAAATATCTGACTGGAATTCTCAATTTTTTCAGTTTATCAAAGTCTCCCCGAATCTCTTCAGTATCTGACT